>NC_064618.1:527555071-528180071 GCF_023898315.1 Schistocerca nitens | reverse complement strand
TTGAATAATGGTTTTCGTGCAGCCACAGGATGTCGTTTTACGACTCAAACTCTGCGCAATAGGCTGGCGAGATCCATCTTTGCAACCTCGACACCATGCAGCGCTGTACAGATGGCCCCAACAACATGCCGAATGGACCGCTCAGGATTGGCATCACGTTCCCTTCACTGATGAGTGACGCATATGGCTTCAACCAGACTATCGTCGGAGACGTGTTTGAAGGCAACTCGGTCAGGCTGAACGCCTTAGACACATTGTCCAGCGAGTGCAGCAAGGTGGAGGTTTCCTGCTGTTTTGGGGTGGCACTATGTGGCGCCGACGTAAGCCGCTGGTGGTCATGGAAGGCGGCGTAACGGCTGTTCGATACGTGAGTGCCATCCTCCGACCGATATTGCAACCATATCGGCAGCATATTGGCGAGGCATTCATCTTCATGGACGACAATTCGCGCTCCCATCGTGCACATCTTGTGAACGACTTCCTCCAGGATAACATCACTCGACTAGACTGGCCAGCATGTTTTCCAGACATGAACCCTATCGAACATGCCTGGGATAGATTGAAAATGGCGACGTGACGCACCAACGACTCTGAGGGATTTACGCCGAATTGCCGTTGAGGAGTGGGACAGTCTGGACCAACAGTGCCTTGATGAACTTTTGGATAGTATGCCACGACGAATACAGGCATGCATCAATGCAAGAGGACGTGCTACTGGGTATTAGAGGTACCGGTGTGTACAGCAATCTGGATCACAACCTCTGAAGGTCTCGCTGTATGGTGGTACAGCATGCAATGTGTAGTTTTCATATGCAGTAGGGCGGAAATAATGTTTATGTCGATCTCTATTCCAATTTTCTGTACAGGTTCCGGAACTCTTGGAACCAAGGTGATGCAATTTTTTTTTTGATGTTTGTATATTCTCCTATTCTCATTTTCCCTAAACGAGTTATACAATGGTGGTAGTATAATGGTCGTACAGTCTACGTCGGGTACAGGTTCTTTCAATCACCCAGCAGAGTTTCACAAGAACTAGTCCCTCTTCTTTCCAAGGATTCCTACTTAATTCCTCGAACATTTCTCTTATTCTTTCGTCTGAGCTATACCGACCTGTTACGATCCTATCAGCGCGCTTCTGAATTTTTTCGATATTTTTTGTCATGCTTACTTGATAAGGACGCTAAACACTGGAACAGAAATCGATCCGTTTTATTTGACGCATTGCTTTCTTCCAGAACCCTCTGAACAAATTTATTTCTTCCGTACGCCTTCCCTAATACTGATATTAAGTTAGCATCCCATTTCATAATTATTTTTATTTATAATCTATCGGCTGTGCAATGATGGCAAAAATGATGACAAAAAATAATAGTAAATGAAAAAGTTAAAATGATGATTAAATTAACATGGCAAATAGTCTTAAATTAAAAAAACTGCATTTAAACCAATTAATTAAAATGATCGAAGTAACTTCAATAAAGAGTTAAAAAAATATGTTTGAAGCACCTCACAAAATTCGACCCTCAACCTTCTGCTCATCAGGCACCTACCTTAACCGTCATACCACAATGCCAATATATCTTCTGTTATCAATTTTAAGGCTTTAGAACATAATACAAAATTACGGAATTTCTTTTCGTTGAAGACTCGCAAACGAGGGCCTACCAGTGTGGATGGCTGAAGGACGCGATACCTTGGACCTTAACCTACATCACCGTCTAGATGATTTCAAAATGTCGATCTCAACCCTGGGGTCCTCTCCGTGTTTGTATTACCCCTAAGTGCTTATACGATCTGACACGCTCAAGTTGTTCACCACTAATCATATACTCAGATACTATATGATTCTTTCTCTTCGATTACAGGCAATATCGTAAATTTATCCATCTTGTAAACAGAGTTGCCATTCATTACATCAAGCGGAAATTTCTTCCAATTCCTTCTAACGTTCATTGCGTTTGTCCAGTGCATAGTGACCGTGTGAAAAGCATAATGGCGTACACACATGATGTAGTGTTTGAGTACTGAAAAGGTGTGTGTGGATTATTGAATCGCTATTACAGTACTTAGTCTAATGACACCTATTTTCTATATCTAATAATAAAATGTTCCCGTTAATTGCACAATGAAGCAGTCGTATTGTAACTGAAGGAATTACAAAATGGTTCAAATGGCTCTGAGCACTATGGGACTTAACATCTATGGTCATCAGTCCCCTAGAACTTAGAACTACCTAAACCTAACTAACCTAAGGACATCACACACATCCATGCCCGAGGCAGGATTCGAACCTGCGACCGTAGCAGTCGCGCGGCTCCGGACTGAGCGCCTAGAACCGCTAGACCACCGCGGCCGGCAAAGGAATTACATCAAATGGTACTAATCCTTCGACGAATCTAGTACGCGGCTAAATGTTTTCCTAGAAAGTTAATATAAAGCATTTACTTGCCAGCAGTGATCATTCAGCAGTATTTCTTGCGGCGGTGAATGACGAGTTCTGTCACCTCAGGCTAGGCTATCCCTTTTTTTTGTTTTTTACTTTTTGTCTGTAATGTGTGAAATTTTTTCCTTGTCTGAAGCAGTATGGTCTTATTAACAACATGTGAACCGAGTGTAATGTAATCCTACTTTCAACTCTTTGCCTCGTTTTGTTGGTATCTTGTTATGAAAGCCCTCCTTGTCATGCATGGTGTAAACAATCCGATTTCTGGGCTTTCCCAACGTGACTAAGTAAGTGCATGTTTTCGTGTGGTCGACCAAGTTGACCATTTCATTTTTATTCATAATGTTTCGGTGACTTGCCCGTTCGTCTTCGTTTGATACTGCGGACGACAGTATGAAATGCGCTCGTTGCTCTGACTCCAACCAGACAACAGTTAATATGCCAGTACAGCGCAGATGTTCAGAGGCATATACGTTCTTGTCGTGTGTGTGTGTGTGTGTGTGTGTGTGTGTGGTCGCGCGCGCGCGCGTGTTTTTACAACCGCCACAAGGTGATGAAAATGCTAAAATATGGGGGATTCAAACAAAAAGAGAGTTTAGTACTGCATTCCATTGTCTGCAAGGTCGTAATGTTATCCAGTGTTCGTGCACTCGAATTCAAATTTACGAAAAAAGCTTTCTCACATCGAATTTTCAGATATATCGATGTGTAACGCTCTTCGTGCGCATATGTGACAACGCGTACAATCGGTATTCGGACTCACGTAAAGAGGCATTTGATATTCATTATTTTGTTTTGAAATTAACGATACTCGTCTATCGCAGAACTTTTGGTAGGAGTTCCGTTGCTTAACTCCGCACCGTGTACTGCATTAAATAGTTAAATAGTCACAGGTTCATTTAAATCCACGCCAATTAAAAGTTTGTTGCGGGTTATTTAACTAACTTCCACTCAGTCCTTCGTAGGTAGTCTACCGTTCATATTGGCTTTCTACTGGAGCATGAAATATGTTGATTGTCGTTGAAAGAGAATTGGGTGGATGTTTAATCCAGAACGAGCTCTCCCATCTCTTTCCTTCTTCTTAGACTTCAGAATTTTATTGCCTTGCTTAAGGCGAAGGCCTCTCGCTCTACTTATTGATCAAGCAATATTGCTGTCTGCGCAGTGTTAAATCCTAACAGACTAAAGCAGGTTTAGAGAAAAGAAAAGGAAAAACAGTGTGGTACCTATTTATGAATAATTTATTAGTTTCTGTAATTCGAAGCATAGATTGTTTTGAATGTTTTTGTATGATGTTTCCAACGCTTTTTGTGCGAATTTCAAAAACATCGTATTCCGTCAAAAACGGCTCTGAGCACTATGGGACTCAACTGCTGAGGTCATTAGTCCTCTAGAACTTAGAACTAGTTAAACCTAACTAACCTAAGAACATCACAAACATCCATGCCTGAGGCAGGATTCGAACCTGCGACCGTAGCGGTCTTGCGGTTCCAAACTGCAGCGCCTTTAACCGCACGGCCACTTCGGCCGGCTCGTATTCTCTCTCTCTCTCTCTCTCTCTCTCTCTCTCTCTCTCTCTCTCTCCCCCCCCCCTCCCCCCCTCCCCCCTCATATCATTACTAGATGAAGTCCCACACGAAGAAGTGCGGTAACAAGAGTACAACAATTACGGTAATGTGTATTACAAGTTAGTTAAAACTCCGATTTGAGCACCATTTTTGTTCTGTTCCATTTAACTTTCTCGCATGGTTTTCTGTTTACTTTGCCATCCGTAACCACGGTGCTCTTCGCAACGAAATAATATGTTTTTATGGTGAAAACGTAATACAAACGAGGAGACAATTCACAATCAGTGGGCTATTTTTTATTGAGCTTAATACGTTGAAAATTCTGGGACACGACACAATAAAACTGAGAATACGTGTTCGACTTTAGTCCTGCCTATCACCTTTGTCAGCGACATTGTTTCTCTACCTCTTCGGAAACCAATTCATTGACGATCACACCAATACGGAAACACAGAATTTTAAGATTCTAGCAATTTCATGTGTACGAGATGCAACTGACGATAAAGCCAAACCAACAACCACTCAAAATTACAGAAAATTTCGCAGTCGACAAGTTGGGAAACGTAGCGTGAACGATGATCCCTAATAGAAAAACGTTTTTTTTTTTAATTTATTGACTTTCGGAACGCGTCATTGAGCTACCCGAACACAGGAAATGTTGTAATATAATTGATTTTGATAATTCGGGGTGACATTATTTTAAGTCGTGCGCATATACGATGTAAAATAGGATGAACAAAGGGCTTAGTCACATAAAATAATTTTTACAATCAGAGTATACCCAAACTAGTGAACAAGACTACAATGGAACACAGGATACATATTGCCAAAATACTATAAAAATCGTACTGAAAACATAAGAAGAAACTACAAATCGTCGTTGGTACACATTTGGGATATTCCCAATTCAGTCCACATAAGTGAGTATACATCAAAATTATTAACGAAATGTTCTTCGTATGCCGTGTAAGAATTGTTTGAAAAGCTGCGGATAGAAAATTGAACACTTGTCCAGGCAGACAAGACAGAAAGAAAATCATCTGTGGCGATGAGGCGCATTTTCGTTAATAAGTTTCTGTCATATCGTGAAGTATCGAAGTTAACCTACTGAAGCTCTGAGCCGTTGCATCCGCAGTCAGCAATGACACCTCTGTTGGTTGTAGATTTTGGGCTGGAGCAGCGTCTGGGCTTTTTCTGCGCGTAAGTAGTAAACAGATAATATTACTGTAATTTATTTTCACAATTTTTTATGAGCGTGTTTGCATAGTGTTCAGGAAGTCTCATGTGAAAACTCTAGTGTAATCAGTCAGTCAGAAACGTATTTGAGGAAGGTTGGACTATAATTTAAATTTTAGTAACGCTGCTAGGAACTGAGCAGTAACTCAGTGGAAGTAACGAAATCATTCACGCGTTCATCTGCTGTCATTTAAGGAAATCACGGGAAACCTAATTCATGATGGCCGGACAGGTATTTTTCTTTCGTAATATAAGAGCCACTTCCTAACCACTGTGCTATTGTACTTTGTTAGGCCGGTTGAATTTGCGCAGTCTAACTTCACGCAACGGAAAAGAAACGCATAAGTGTCGCGATTTCTTGTTACTGCTGTCTTAAAAATTTATCGGGCTGTATCCAAAGTATTAAAGAACAAGCAGTGTTACTAGCCGAATTTAATATTATAGCAAAATCCTTGAAGCCGCGCGTTGTGGCCGCGCGGTTAGAGGCGCCATGTCACGAATCGGGCGGCCACTCCCGCCGGAGGGTCGAGTCTTCCCTCGGGCATGGGTGTGTGTGTTGTCTTTAGCGTAAGTTAGTTTAAGTAGTGTGTAAATATAGGGACCGATGACCTCAGCAGTTTGGTGCCATAGGCATTGACACACATTTGAACATTTGCAAAATGCGTAATGGGTGTTGGTGATACGGTCACGTGATAATTTTTTCACATTACTGGGAAGTGTAGTACAAATACAGGGTCCAGTCACATTAATGTGACCACTGCCTATGTTCGACGTCAACATGCAATAACCACTCACAGACGGCAGGTGGCAGCACTAGCAGTGGAGGGTGTATAAATCGTGTTGGCGGGAGGCGGACAACAGCGCATTCAATCTCATAATGCGGAAACGAAGCTATGCATCTGACATCCAAAATGACATGCTCATTGTCTTTCAAGCCAAGGGTGAAAGCATTACCGAAACGGCTAAGTTAGTAATTGACAGAGGTGAACGACGGCTGCGGCGACGTGCAACTGTTAAGCAACTAGCCGCCTAGATGAATTGAGGGGCTAACAACAGTGTCTCCTAAACGACCGTTCAGCGAACGTGTCTGCCAGTGAGGCTCCGCCGCAGGTGACTGGTTCTTGTACCCAAGCTGAGTGCTGTCCATCGGCGACGAAGGCTGAAATTTGCACGCCAGTCCCGCAAATGCACACCCACTGAATGGCTATAGCTGGCCTTTTCAGGTGAATCACGTTTTATGCACCATCGCAAAGATGGCTGTTGGAGTATACGGCGCTAAACGCCTGAAAGCAAACACCTTGCAGGGTCCAGGCCGGAAGAGGAAGCGTTATGGTCTGGGAAGTGTTTTCGTGGCATTTCTTGGGTGATTTCGTCATTCTGGAAGGCACATTCGAACAACCCAAGGATGCATGTATCCCTGGGGACCATATTCACCCCTATATATGCCATAGACTTTCCTTGGCACTATGTCATTTGCCTGCAGGGCTATGCAACGTATCACGCAGCTCGTAGTGTTGGTGCATGGCTAGCAGTCAACCAGAATGAGTTGACCGTACTCAGCTAACCACCAGACTCCCCGGGTGGAGAATCTGTGAGACCAGTTGGATCGGCCTGTCCGCGGCACGGACCCTCAACCGAGAAACGTAGCTCGGATAGCCACAGCAGTCGAGTCGTCCTGGCTCTATATCCATGTCGGTATCTCTCAGCTTCTCATTGACTCTCTTCTTGCACTTGTTGCAGCAGTTTGCGCTGCAAACGATGGTTTTCAGTCTTTTAACAGGTGGTCACATTAATGTGACAGGGCAGTGTAGTTAATGACATCGAAATGTATTTACTTGTAAAAATGTAACTGCGTAATAACGATGAAAATATCTATCATTATCTGCCCCTCAATTAGCTCGCTGTTTGATTATTGAAGCAGTTCTTTTTATTTCAGGACGTTTATGTATGTTTCCGTTTCTGTGTAATGTGTAATTTTTACCTACTCTTTGTAATGTAAAACTAATGTAATATTTTGCTTTCAAATATTGGACTTCTTTCGGTATGTAACACTCCAACGCCGGCCTGGCTGAGCGGTTCTAGGCGCTTCAGTCCGGAACCGCGCGACCACTACGGTCGCTGGTTCGAATCCTGCCTCGGGAATGGATGTGTGTGATGTCCTTAGGTTAGTTAGGTTTAAGTAGTTCTAAGTTCTAGGGGACTGATGACCTCAGATGTTAAGTCCCATAGTGCTCAGAGCCATTTTTTAACACTCCAACGAAATATAAAAGGTAGCCCTGCGACCTCCGAAACATATCGCGAAGACAAAGCGAGTATTAATATGATGTGCAGTTGGGTGAAGTGGTTTTCTTATTGGTGTATCTAGTCCTGACAGCTACGTCGATTCCGCCGAGAATATCGAAGTTGCCGGGGGAATGACGATGCGTGGCAGCTCTCGCGGCGCTCAGGGCGACTCACCTGCGCCCGCCACCTGTGCGCCAAAACGCCTTTATAAGTAGTTGCCCGGAGCTCCACAGACAGTTTAAGTAGCTACTTAGGTAGCAGCGATACGTTCCACTAAATTTACTACAAGTAATGGCACCTTTCTGTTAGCACCAGACACAAAACTGCGCGAAAAGATAGAAGGAAAACACAAAGTGTTGAAACTTTGTCTGAAAATGGAAATTAAGAGTTTCCAGTACTCAAGTTCGCGTCATCGTCGTCGTCGTCGTCGTCGCCAACAGTCACATCGTTCGCCGAGTGAAACTGTACACATAGTCTTCGAGGCGCAGAATTATAACATCCTAATGGATTAGACGTAGAATTGCTCTACGAACTGTTTATTGTTGTGCTGATAACGACTTGTAACACATCTTATGACGAACACTCCCAAGAACACCACGTGCAGTGACGAGGGCGTTGGCAGCTGCGCAAGACCGGAAACAAAGGTTGAGTCGAGAAGTCATTAATGATTATGAAATCAGATGACATATTCGGGACCTTTTGATGAGGAACAAACAGCTGCTCTATCCGTAATTTGAATATCAATTTTATATCGAAGCATTTAAAGATTCAACAGTGAATTAAACCACGTAAATAATTACAGAAACGAAAGAACCTTGTAATAATAATTCCCTACCTACAGAGGAACCGAAATCTATTAATAGACTTCTGCTGCCGTCATTATGAGAGGAACTAATAAATTGTTCAGTATGGCGACGGCCTTAAAAAGGTTTAAGTTTAAACGGAGCCTCTTCTTGGTCCTGAGGCGCACACGAACACAGAAAAGCCCGCCGTCCCGTCGGTGGAGTCCGCGCCATGTGAGGAAACCTTTGGTGCAAAAAGGAAGCGGAAAGTTCTATGACCCTGCAGGCGACAGCTAGCTACCTGACCACCCAGCAAGCTGGCACTGGAATTACTTTTTCGCAGGCGTAGGTACATTAGTATGAGGTGCCGACCAGCTAACAAAACCCCTGACCATCACCGCTCCAGCCCCATTCTGCAACGTCTTCTTTAAGTCCACCAACTGCAGTCTCACCCGCGACCGTCCCTCCCATAGGTACGCTCCACCATGCTAAGGGAAGATTAACGACTCAGTATTTCGAGCACAGTCTAGTAATGCTGTTCAGTTTCGATCGCCTTTTCGATCGTTTGGCGATCGCGAGTATTTCGCTGTACTATGGGAGAGGTTCACGGAAGTCTGCTCCCCCCCCCCCCCCCCCCCCCAAACACATTTTTTTCCGAAACCTTGTTCTCATGTTTCAGTATTTTGTTTCCAAAGTGTTCACAGGTAAACTTGGGTGGTTATAGATGAATGGTGTTTCTTACATGTCGTCCTGTGAATGTGTCTACGTGGAGGCTGCCATTGGTTACGAGTACATTGCTCTGTGCTCATTTCAGAATGTGTCTCTTTGTGCTACCTTCTAAATATTTTATTTGTGCTTCGATTCTACCTCCTTTCCCAGTGTTCATTCAAATCAGTGGCTCTCTACAAGTAGCGTCGCAGACCACGCCTTCCCGCGGTCTGATACTGGGTAGAATAATAACATCAGAGCCCGATGGCTTATCAGTATTTATCTCCCCACTATTTTCATTCAAGCCGCCCGGGATGCGAAAACAGTGGCAGGCAGTTCAGGTGAGGTAGCGCAGACTTTGCGACGATTTACGAAGTTCCTACTATCATTCTTCCGCAATCAAGTTTACTCCATTACGCCGACCCTGCTTCTTCTTCTATGGCAATTTCATTGTCTACTAAGAAACACCTTCCACGTTGATCGCAGGGCCCCAAACAAGCGTGTACGGAAGTTATCATAAATGAAATTTCAAATTCAGAGCACATGAGGTTCAAGGGATGCACACAAAAATGAAGTCTTTAAAGTTTTGCAACACTATTTTTATGATTGCGCACTCTTTTTCACGCACGCCCGAACATAAATGTACATAAATGCAACTGTTCCGAAGTACGGTAGGACAGAGTCTTGTACCTTAGAACGCAAGCTTTAGCCTCTAGCCAGCCCTGCAATAGAAGTTTAATGTATTTTCTTATGTCTTGCGTGTGCTTGCGGCCTTAGATTCAAAATTTCCTCAGGAAAAATGTGAAAAACTGTTCCAGGCTGTAACGCGGCCATGTACCTAGAAACGAATATTCTATTCAAGTTTAAAGCATTTTTAAATGCAAGCTATCGGAAAATAACACAAATTTACGTTTTCAGGGTAGGGAAAAATTGTAAAGACATTAAAGAAACTCAGTTCATTTGCAAGTGTCATGTGTTCCATGGTAGACCTTCTTCCGTCTCAAGGGACAATATGAAGCGCACTACTGAATATGTACGGCTTAGCTGTCAGCACGTTATGTAACTAGTGTCAAAAATATACAGAATTTTAATCACCGTAGAACTTGGTAACTGAAGAATTAAAAATGTCCTACAAATATTGTATTGCACTCGTCGTATTTAAAAACGCTGCACTAAATACACTATGTGATCAAATGTGTTCGGACACCTGGCTGAAAATGACTTACAAGTTCGTGGCGCCTTCCATCGGTAATGTTGCAATTCAGTATGGTGTTGACCCAGCCTTAGTCTTGGCAGCTTCCGCTCTCGCAGGCATACGTTCAATCAGGTACTGGAAGGTTTCTTGGAGAATGGCAGCCCATTCTTCACGGAGTGCTGCACGGAGAGGTACTGATGCCGGTCGGTGGAAATCGGCGTTCCAAAACATCTCAAAGTTGTTCTGTAGGATTCAGGTCAGGACTCTGTGCTGGCCAGTCCATTAAAAGGATGTAATTGTCGTGTAACCACTCCACCACAGGCCGTGCATTATGAACAGGTGCTCGATTGTGTTGAAAGATGCAATGGCAATCCCCGAATTGCTCTTCAACAGTGGGAAGCAAGAAGGTGCGTAAAACATCACTGTACGCCTGTGCTATGATAGTACCACGCAAAACAACAAGGGGTGCAAGCCCTCTCCAAGAAAAACACGACCACACCATAACACCACCGCCTCCGAATTTTACTGTTGGCACTGCAGACGCTGGCAGATGACGTTCATCGGACATTCGCCATACTCACACCCTGCCATCGGATCGCCACATTGTGTACCGTGATTCGTCGCTTCACAAAACGTTTTTCCACCGTTCAATCGCCCAATGTTTACGCTTCTTACACCAAGCGAGACATCGTTTGACATTTATCGGCGTGACGTGTGGCTTATGAGCAGCAGCTCGACCATGGAATCCAAGTTTTCTCACCTCCCGCCTAACTGTCATAGTACTTGCAGTGGATCCTGATGCATTACACATTACGATCCTCTTCAACTGTCGGCGGTCTCTGTCAGTCAACAGACGAGTTCGGCCTTTACACGTTTGTGCTGTACGTGTCCCTTCACATTTCCACTTCAGTATCACATCCGAAACAGTGGACCTAGGGATGTTGAGGAGTGTGGAAATCTCGCGTACAGACGTATGACACAAGAGACACCCAGTCACCTGAACGCGTTCGAGGTCTGTCATTTCCGCGGAGCGCCCATTTTGCTCTCTCACGATTTCTAATGACTACTGAGGTCGCTGATAGGGAGTATTTGGCAATAGGAGGCAGCACAATGGACCTAATATGAAAAACGTATGTTTTTGGGGGGGGGGGTGTCCGGATACTTTTGAACATGTAGTGTATATTGTACAGAACTTTTAGTATTTACAAATGCCGCACAAAATCCATACTATAAAAGTGTGTGTGTGTGTTACACATCTCATTCTAAAACGCTGGGTCGACTTCTACCAAACTTGGTACACTTACACCTTACTATCAGGCAACAATCGCTGCGGGGGTAAGAACCATCTACCTTTCAAGAGGTTGGTGGCGGCGGGTGGGGGGGTGGGGGGGGGGGGGGGGGGAGGTGGAAAAGAAACGTATCCCGCTACGCGTGAATTCCCAGATTTTATTAATCAACTGTTTGATAATGATAGCACTTAGTGACTTGCAACAGACTTTACACATAATTTCAAACCCGTAAGATTTTTTTCTCGCTGACAACCGTTACAAAGTGATGGAAGGAAAATTGCTGTCGCTTAATACTTTTCCGCTGTTCCTGCAGTAAAAGTACCGTGTGAGGCACGACGTTGTAATTTATTACGTCTTTACTGCTAACTGTATTCGTGATATGTTACAGACATTATGCACATACACCACTGAATATAAATAGAAAGTAATATCATTGTACGACACGTATTTCAGGAGATATGACGTCATGAACATTAAACACAAGGCCATACGTTGCGTAGTCTGGGCTGGCCACACTGCTATGAATAAATACCTGGGCAACGCCGGTGTTCTCCGCTAGTATATTATACAGAACTCGTAGAAGGCTGAACAAAAAAAAAAGAACCTCATGTCTCACAACAACAAAAGCAGTAGAAAATGCCGGAAACTGCGTATGGTGCTCTCTAGTGCGTGTTTGTTCTTGTGAGTCTAAAATCGGTCACTAGCTTGAAACACCTACTATAATTAGGTGGGATACAAAATGAAGTGTAGTTCATTTAGCTCGCCGGAGGAATCGTTCCGCAGTGAAACCGGAAGCGACGGAAATTTTCACGTTCGCTGTTTCTGGAAATCGATGCCACCTCGACAGAGGCCGTTGCGGAACGCGACTGCTGAATACAAACCGTCGAGAAGAAGGGACTGGGGCGTGGAGTTGGCCTCCCGAGGGTCGGCTCGGTATCACAGTGGAAGCGCCTGGTACGAATGAGTAGCGAGCCAAGTGGGGGGCACAAGGGTTTGACGGGTAGCGGTATGGCCGGGCTTTTAATGGGGAGGCGAATATCGAACGGCAGCTGCCGGCCGTCGAGCGGCAGGCGACGGCGCTAAACAAATACCTCTCCGAGGGTCATTAAGCAGCGGGACGGCCGAGTAAAATCCCTAATGGCGGCGACAGACTGCCAGCAGTCGATGCGATTATTAATAGCGCAGCCGGCGGGGGCTTTCTTCAGCACCTCGCTGTTAGCTGACGGCCGCGGTGATAAATTACTCACTGTCACTGAAGTAAAATTCAATCAGGTCTTATTTGTGCACTATTTCGATATTTCCATTTCTTTCTGACGCCGCCTGCTACCTTCGGTCTGTACCTTCTAAGTCAACCTAAAAACTAAACTCCTCCCGAACAGGCCATGAAGGCCCAACGGTACTGACCGGCCGCCGTGTCATCCTCAGCTCATAGGCGCCACTGGATGCGGATGGGCATGTGGTCAGCACACCGCTCTCCCGGCCGTATGTCAGTTTCCGAGACCGGAGCCGCTACTTTTCAATCAAGTAGCTCCTCAATTTGCCTCACGAGGGCTGAATGCACCCCTCTTGCCAACAGCGCTCGGCAGACCGGATGGTCACCCATCCAAGTGCTAGCCTAGCTCGACAGCGTTTAGCCGCGCGGTCTAAGGGGCGCTGCAGTCATGGACTGTGCGGCTGGTTCCGGCGGAGGTTAGAGTCCTCCTTCTGGCATGAGTGTGTGTATTTGTCCTTAGGATAATTTAGGTTAAGTAGTGTGTAAGCTTAGGGACTGATGACCTTAGCAGTTAGGTCCCACAAGATTTCACACTCATTTGAACATTCTGACAGCGCTTAACTTCGGTCATCTGACGGGAACCGGTGTTACCACTGCGGCAAGGCCGTTGGCTTCTAAGTCAACCAGTTATCATTTATGTACGCTGATGAGCCAAAACTTTATGACCACTGCCCACCACGAGTTTGTACGCTGCCAGCTGGCGCTGAGGGCACGTCACGCGGTAAGAGAATTACACGAGTGGAGCAGAGAGGAGTGGAGAACCATTCTAGCGACGGTAAGTCGCTCAAATGCGGAAATCCGCGGACTTACGCGACTTTGGAAAAAAAAGCCAGATTGTTGTGACTCGGTGCCTGGGAGCGAGCATCTTGGAAATGGAGGAGATGGTGGGCGTGCGTGCTCTTGTGGTGAGCATCTATGGAAAGTGGTTGAAGAATTCTGCAAACCACAAGTAGCGACAAGAAGTTCGACGTCCATACCTCATGACAGAACATAGGGACCGGAGGCTTCGCCGCTCTCTGAATCAGGATACACGCCGGATGGGTAGTAGAGCTAATGACAGAGTACAGCGCTGGTGCAGGCACAAGTGTTTCGCAGCAGACCGTTCAGCGTACGCTGTTGAACATGGTGTTCCGCAGCAGAGGACCCCTATATGTTCCCATGTTGACCCAACAGCATCGTTAGTTATGATTCAGTGGGCACGGCTTTATCGAGGTAGCACCGCGGAGCAATGGAATCGTGTCGCCTGGGCGAATGAATCCCTTTCATTGTTAAACCACGTCGATAGTCGTGTCCAGATATGCCATCACCCACGCGAACGGCTGCTCGAAACATGCAGCACGCCACGGACGGAGGCCGGTAGGACTAGTATTATGTTATGGGGACTTTCAGCTACGCTTCCATGGGAATGGCGGTGGTAATAGAACGCACCATGACAGCTGTGGACTACGTGAACATTATTAGGGACCACCTGTACCCCCTTATGCCTGATGTCTTTCCCAACAGTGGTGGCATCTTCCAACAGGATATCTGTACGTGTCACGAGGCCAGAATCGTCCTGCAATGGTTGAGTACCATGACAGTACCTTGGCCATCAAATTCGCTTATCTTAATTCGAAAAAACCCAACTGGGACGCTATCGGGCACCAGCTCCGCGTCCACAAAGCAGCCGCCCGTAAATTACGGCACGTGCGTGACCTGTGCGTAGGCAATTGGTGCCACAAACCTCTGGAAACCTATCAAGTACTGTCGAATCCGTGGCACGCAGAATCACTGTTGACGTGCGATCCAGAAGTGGAAGTAGGTGGTCATAATGTTTTGGCTCATCAGTGTACACTGGTGTGCTAAACCTCAGAAATAAAAAGTAACTTACACATGATGTGTCGCTGCCAAGTAATATAGTTCAAGGCTCCCAAGTAGTATACCTCGATGAAACTTGAACCATACTTAGAACTGTTTCAGTATACTACAGAAGGTACTGAAATAAATAAGCAATAAGACGAACAGAAATGACACTTTTATTCAAAGACAGTAATTACGCTGAAGTCACCGCTAATTAAGAAGGTACCTTGTAGATTAGAAAAGGCAGCACATGGTTCTTAACCACATGAGGCCGCGTTCAGAATAGTTACACAGGCTGAATCCACTCTCATCCGAGAAGAGTACGCGACGCCACTCGTCGTTGGCCCAGTCCCTAAACGCTTGACTCCATCGCAAGCTGTGCTACGGGTGTGCGGGTGTCAATGGAACACAACGTACTCGTCGTCGGATAGAGTCTACCTCAATGCACTGTGCCGCTGTGGAGCTTGAGGCTGCATGCCTCGTAGTCCTGTTAAATGTGGTTGCAATGGCACGTTCTGTTTGATGTGGGTCTCTTCTTCCATTTGCACAATGTAGCGGTTGCCCGCTGCTGTAGTCACCCATGCTCGATCACGTCCTCTCCTTCGGGCAGCAGTGCCCGTGGTTCGGAAAGCTTCCCCATGCATGTGAAACAATGCTGTGAGCAATACCAGACTACTGGGTACACTGGTCACACGTGGTTCTTGTTCCAGTCTCCTCTATGATTCTTCCACGTGTGAAGTCATACGAAAGTTGTCTCCGGGCCACGCTGTAATGAAGAACACTAGCACAGAGCACCGTAACTGCTCGCTGACGGACACACACTGTATTTTTCTGTTCCTTCAGCTGCGTCTGTTGCACGGCCTGACCCATTTGGCGCTGCAGCCAGCTAACCTCAACCCAATGATACAACATTTTCATTCATTTCCGCAAAGTATAAGTAGTATGTTATTTTTCTCGCTCATCCATAAATTTTGCAGAACAGTGTGTTTGGAGCGGCAGGATACGACGACGCATATCCCCGGGAAATTCTAACCCTTACGAACTTACGAGGAGTAATCATAAATTTTTTATTATCAGCAAAACTGCAACCTTGTAACTTGGCCATGGCATGTGTCGTTCAGTACATCCTCACCCTTCAGTGCGACACAATTTTCCCAACAGTAGATGATCCAGTGGAGACCTTGGTTGTGTAAGTGTCCATTTTGGCTGTTCAGGAAACGTTTCACGTCGAAAGTCACCTTACCGTTATTCTGGAAATCCCTCCTCTCTGCCCCACAGTAGTTTCCTTATTCGAGGAAAGAGGATGAAGTCACTGAATGACATATCAGTAAAATACGGGGAGGTGAGTCGAAATATGATAGCCCAAAGGAGCACCCTGTGGCATTGCGCTCTGTGCAGAGTATTTGGAGCTTGATCGTGCAGGAAAAACATCCTATTCGACAGCTTGCCGTAGCGCTTAGTCTTGACCTTCCTCGACCTTATCAGGAGATTTAAGTAGTATTCAACTGTGGTGGTTTACCGTTTACAAACATAATATGTTACAACCACACCATGGCAGGCCCAAAAACACTCGAATCACCTTGTTTGCGTGGCTGGATCTTCGTATTTTTCGGCGTGTTCATTCCACATTTTTCCACTGCCTGTTATGTTCCTTTGTCTTAGGGTTAGAGTGATGCGCTCAGTACCCGTACATGGTGATTAAGCGACTAAAGAAGTGATCTGGATTGGCCTGACACAGTTGCGGCGTATCCTATACTGCCTCCGTTCGGGGGACTTTCAAAGAATGAATGCGAACAGTCGCGGAAACCAGTGGCCCATGTTCAGAAAGTCGTGAAAGATGAAAACTGAAGCGGGACGGATACTTTTTCCACTGTAATCTCGACTGCGATACGCCTTTCTTCGAGCAGCATCCACTTTGTTAGAAGTCATTCCAATTAGTCTGACTACACGGGGAGCTGCCATGGTGTCATACGACTATATACTGTCGTCCTCTATTTTCACGAACTTAGCATGGATACCAGAATGAGATTTTCACTCTGCAGCGGGGTGTGCGCTGATATGAAACTTCCTGGCAGATTAAGACTGTGTGCACCGACCGAGACTCGAACTCGGGACCTTTGCCCTTCGCGGGTCCCGAGTTCGAGTCTCGGTCGGTGCACACAATTTTAATCTGCCAGGAAGTTAAGCATGAATTGTTTGCGGCGGTGTTCCCCATCAGATTAACGAATTATCAGAGGATACTCCATTTTAACAACAGGCTTTACCATCTTGGTTTGGCTCCTTAAGCGGTGTACTACGGTAGTATGGCGCGGGGTTTTCAGTGTGTCCCAGGACAACGCACCTGTACCTTAGAAAACTATATTTTTTCGAGGTGATAATTAAAACTTTATTATTACCTACGTAGTTAGTTCGTTAGATGTTTGTTGCCTATTCCACTTCTTTCTTCTGGATTTGCATCATCGTTTCTGTTTTCCTTTCATCTTTCTACGCTATTCTGTTATCTTTAACGAAGTACCTTCTATTTATTAATAGAATTGTATAGAAACATCTAAAAGAAACTTAAAATTTTGATATTATATGTGTGGTGGTGTAAATGCATAATGCAGAAGAGTTCCGTAAAGTTACCTTCAATCATCTTTTATTTTTAAAGAAAACATAAATTTTGCCGTAGAATGAAATAAATAAATAAATAGAAACAGATTATCCTTCAGTTAGAAGTAAGTTTTTATCTAGTAGTTCGATTACCATATTCTGTGTAGAGATTGATTCCGATGTCCCACGGTTTATAAGCATTTATGTGGATTAAAAGGGTACAGCCACGACAGAATGGACACGTTAGGGGATAAGGACCGTTTAAAGTTCCTTTAAAAAAATCATACCATCTATGTTTATCAGTATACAGAAACTATTTCCTGTGTGTGGCTCTACGGCAGAAAAAAATTGGTGTTAATGCAGCCCCACTAGAAATCTAGGTTACCTAGAACGCGTTTTTCGAACACAGAGGCAAGTGGGCCGGCAGTCTGGAAACGATAGCTACGTTTCGCGGTCCGCATCGTACCGCACGAGGTGGAATGTCAGTATTCACAGATAAGACAGAAACGATAACTGGAAGCAAAAAAGTCTTAATAAACAAATGCGTACCGTAAAGGGCTATGAGCGCCTGTTCATCTTCATTACTATGAAACACACGTCTTTTACTGAGCAGCTGCCCGTAAGTTAGAGCCCATGTTTCCTAGACATTTTTGCCTCGAATTGTGTCGGCTACTGTGGGAATCAGCACCGACACAAACAAGAGAGGAGAGAAGTTGCGTTGGCCGGTGGCAGGAATCCAAAATGATCTGTACATAACACCTGCAGATTAATAGAACGCTTTATTTCTAAAAAGGAAATAAATGTAACATCTCGTTATGAGGTGGACTGATGTGTTTCCCGTACCTCCTACAGGCAATTACTTTTACACACTATTACTACTCACAGAATGCAGGCTAAGTATCATCTTCCTATGACTCAGTACTGATGCTCTCGAAGTCTGCGACCGAACTGAGCCGACAAGCCATAGACGGCTGGTTAAGTCAGCGTTGACAGGGGGCGCTGAAGGAGGTGGAGGTGGTGCGCAGGTCAGCGCCTTGTTCTTCATGCCGTTTCGGTGTGCAGTCGATGCTTTAGGACTGCACACGAATGATCGTTTCTCTCATATTCCTAAATATTGACCATTCGTCGTGGGACACTCTTCGTGGCTCATTGTCATTTGTGTATATCCTTGTCGGTGAGCGAGTCATTAGCAGAACTTCACGGTGGATTACGTTGTGAAGTTACGAGCAACTGTGAACGCGTGTCTTGGATGGCTGTGTGCGGACAGACTTTAGGAGACTGCGAGAAACTTTAAGATCCCACTGAGTTCTAACTGTTTAAATTTGAACTTTCTCGTGAGTTGGAAATAATTATCTGCCTCGTCCATTTCGGTTACGCATGCTTTTGTGTACCTATCATCTTTATTTGTATCCACATGGCGAGTGGAGCATTAAAACTCTACACTTTTAGGCAAGCTAAACTCTCTTTTGAATTATCCGAAAAATATGTAGCAGAAATGAAATTTAAAAATACGGATCTTTGAGGAGATTCAGGTCGTGAACTGCCGAGTGGTGAGGAGAGTATTAAATTTTCTGTGATCTGTGAGTATGTTGCGCGTGTGGATCCTTAGGCGTTTGAGTATGTGTAATTATTATCAACAGTGAAATTTCAATTCTCGCAGTTACTTCGCAAGTCATTTAAAGTAGTGTGTGAGTATTTTTCAGTCACGGAGAGCTGCGAGTAACACATTTAAGACTATGTTCAGGTTGCATATTTAATTTAGAGACTCGTGGGGCGTGGATGAACACAAGTATAGAGCCATAAAACTCGTCGCCACATACGTAGAGCTGGGCCCAAGCGTAGTGACGTTAGCGTACAAACTCACGTTCCAGTTACCGTAAAGTCTACAGATTGCGGAACATTGATAAAATAATCGTTGTAGACTCTAAATCTTTTCATGATTGAGTTACGTTTTCAGGGAAACGATGTAGGACTATTTTCTTTACAATACAGTAATGCTTTCTTATCTAGTACTGAAAGGAGCAGACCATCACTGAATTAAACATTTTTACGTGTTAATTAGAGAAACATTGTAATAAACAGTGTTTCCGCTAACAGTTATGACGATGTAGGATTTGTAGATCTGCCCTGAACAATGTGTTTTGCATCTATGTGGCCTCACACGTGTTATACACGGTGAAGCGAAATTCGCGCACCCGGGCTTCGCAGCGCGACTGCTCACATGCCAGCGATAAAAAAATGTCTGTCCCAAAATTTCGTCTGGCGAGTATATCTGGCAGAAAAAGGACATTAAAGAGTGGCAATCTGGCAACACTGTAACAACACGTACGGTAACTACATCCGACAGGACATTTTAATCCTGCTGCACAGTGGATAGAGTTTTGGGTTACCATGCAGCAGGTCGAGGGTTCTATCCTGGGTTGGGGTGCATTTTTTTATTTGTTAATTTCATTCTGACATTTCATACTGTAATATACACCGTTTCTTATGTCACATGTACACTAAATTTACAACATTTGTAACGTTGAACACAACAAATACGTGGTTAGGCAAATAAGAAATAGACAGTTGAAACAATTAATGGGACCATGGTTATAACATATACAAATAGTAATAGAGTTTGGACATTATTTGCAAAGCGCGTTGCTAGTCATACTGGTAACGTAAGGCCCTAACGAAATGTAATGGACCTGAACGAGGCTAGAGTAATAGTTGGTACTAATCTATGTGACCGTTAGAGGAGACTACAAAGGAAACAGGTTTCGCTTCCAGTAGAGGAACTGGTGCGAATAAATTCGAGCCCATGACTTGGAAAGGGCATCTTTCAAAGCTGACCAATGTTCCATTTATACGATTGTCGTATGTAAGCGCACATGTTTTCCAGAGGGCCCGCTGCAATCGCTGTTGACGATTAAGATGTCAGATACCTTACCACTTGGACTACATTTACTAAATAAAAAAACATATGCTTGGACCCAGGATCGAACCCTCGACCTCCTGCATGCTAACCCAAAACTCTATCTACTGCACCAATTGTACAGCACAACTACAATCACTTGACACAGCTAGTTACTATACGTGTGGTTACAGTGTTGCCAGATTGCCACTCTTTAACGTCCTTTTTCTGCCGGATGAACTCGCCGGACGAAATTTTGTGAGTGGCATTTTTTTATCGCTGACATGTGAGGAGTCGCGCTGTTAAGCCCGAGTGCGCGGATTTCGCTTCACCCTCTATAGTAACAAAATATCAAAATGGAAACAAGAGCCCCTCTGACTAGCGCCAGTTGCTTGCAGTGTTGTATTTGTTATTTTAGCTGTTCAAATGGCTCTGAGCACTATGGGACTCAACTGCTGTGGTCATAAGTCCCCTAGAACTTAGAACTACTTAAACCTAACTAACCTAAGGACAGCACACAACACCCAGCCATCACGAGGCAGAGAAAATCCCTGACCCCGCCGGGAATCGAACCCGGGATATTTTAGCTGTATTTGCGTCATAAATACTATACGTTTTAGACGTTGCACATATTTTGGAAGAAGATTACACTATGAAAGAGCCGGCCGAAGTGGCCGTGCGGTTAAAGGCGCTGCAGTCTGGAATCGCAAGACCGCTACGGTCGCAGGTTCGAATCCTGCCTCGGGCATGGATGTTTGTGATGTCCTTAGGTTAGTTAGGTTTAACTAGTTCTAAGTTCTAGGGGACTAATGACCTCAGCAGTTGAGTCCCATAGTGCTCAGAGCCATTTTGAACACTATGAAACCCACAAGGCTTTCTATTAGAAAGTGCTGTTCAAGTTATTGAATAGCGGACGCGCGGGACGTGTCGGCGCTAATTAGCCTACATCACAGGAGCACAAGGCCGCGGCCACAAGCCACACACTACAGCCACAGATTTGTGCGATTGCACGATAGCGCGGAACCAGGTTTGCGGACAACAGTGAGAGTTTGTGGTCTGCGAAGGGGGAGGGGGGTGGGGGTGGGAGGATCCGTTGTTTGTAGGCTTTTGTTGGCTCCGCGTTTGCACGCCAAGTTTAAGCCCGGCGGCCGTTAATCTAATAGCGCTTGTTAACAGCTTGCGTATGCACGGTCGGCGCGTCCCTCACCCGCAGCTGGAAAACTACGGAATCACAGTGCGGAGGGAGGCGCTGTGAATATTCTGTGCGCTTGTACTGCCGGTACTGCTGTACCGTAATTACGTGTGACGCAATTACGGTGGGCTATGTTGTCGCTCCCCCATGGCGTTGTGACGTCAGTTTCGCTGTTGAGCCACGGCAGGTCGTGGCGGTCGGCCGAGTCCTGTGCATGCTGCACCAGGCTGGTGTTCGGTATTGAGCCACACATACACCTGAGTCATATCATTTCTCAACTGCTACGGGTTAACGTTAAGCTTAATGCAGCGTTCGGCAACGTTGCAAAATAATTCCAAACCTAGCAGATGTTACGCAGCTACACATTGCTCTTGATACATAATCACGAAGCTGGCTGATGATGCACGACCGGTTTATGTACACTAGCTGTTGCCGGCCACTCGTTGCTGTGGCTCTGTCTGGCCAAATGGGAAAGAAAGGAAAGAGAAAGCATACGTTTCTAATATGAATGCGTAACGTCGTAATCTCCCACCTCTCCCCTCTTCTCTGTCCATCTTCTCCTCCCCATTTCTTTGTCCATCTCCCTCTCTTTCTCTATTTCTCTGTCTCTCTCTCTGCCCATCAACTCCTCTTTCCCTCTCTTTGTCCATCAATCCCTCCCATCCCTTCTCTCTCTCCATCACCTCATCCCCCCTTTTCTGTCCATCTTCTTGTCTCCCTGTCTCTTTCCATCTCCTCGTGCCCATCCTCTCTCTGTCCATCTCTTCCTTTCCGCTTTCTATGCCGATTTCCTTCAGTTCTGCTCTTGCTTGCAGTCAGCTGGCACTCTTTAAACTTCCATTCATCTAATCTATACTGTACGTCTTCTTATCCATGTAAATAAAAATATAAATTTTCATTTGTTCCGAGTTGTCTTATCTCCGAGAGTTCTTTGCCGATAGCTTTGTATATTTGACACGGCATTGCATTCGAATACGAGCGTGTTTTTATATACCTATCCCCCCCCCCCCCCCCGACCTGTTTTCTGTTGCAAATTTAATTTCAGATTCTGTAGCACTATTCCAGTTCTTGACAACGTTTCACTATTATATATTTTATGTATAGATATATTTATATATTATTTATATAAATATACAGGGCCTATATGTGCCATAAGTATATTACAGTGACATTTGAAAAACTGAAGTAAATCGGTCGAGTACTTTTTGAAATTTTTTTAACAGTTGTATCCTTTATATGTTATGTATATACTTATATATTACTTATAATAAGAATATGTAGGCTATATTTGCCCGAATTTTCATCAGAGTATTGTGTAAAATTTTGAAGTGAATCGGGCAAGAATTTTCGAGATTTTTGGTAATAATGTTTCCCCAGTATATATTACATACTTATTTATATATCATGCATATTAAAAAATAGGTATGTACAAACACTCTCGTATTCGAATTCAGTGTCCTGTCAAAGTTTCAAAGCAACTGGTGAAGAACTCTCGAAGATAGTTTGGAACAAACTAACATTTACGTTTTTATTTATATGGATAAGCAGCCGTACAGAGAAGATTAGCTCAATGGAAAAGTTCAAAGAATACCAGCTGACAGCAAGCAAGAGCACAGCTGTAGCAATCATTATGAGCAAACTGAGGTCAAATGGAGGCAAAATGGAATGTGTGGAAGCTATTGAGAAGTGCAGTACCAAAGAATGGGACTGCCAATGTAGAAGTACAGAATAGAGTAATAAACGGATTTCAATTTTTTCACCGAGCCGAGGACCTTGTGTGGGACAAGAGAGAGACCACCTTCAAAACGCATCTCCTGCAGATTATGTCATATAACTTGGAGTGCTGCGTGATTAACAAAGCAGATTTAAGCAAGTTACAAGCATGCGAAATGAAGTTTCTGCGATCAGCCTCGCAGAAGACGAGAGGAGATAAAATTAGAAATGAAGACATCAGAGGAGAGATGCAAGTAGATCTGTTGAATGAGAGACTTGAGCACTGCGTGGCTGAAGTGGTTCGGAGATGTGAAGAGCGTGAAGGATAACCACCTGCCAAAACGATACCTGGTAGAAATGTGCAGGGGAAAAGACCAGTAGGACGACCCAGAAAAAGATCTCGAGGCTAGAGGAGTAAACTGGGAAACAATATCAAGACAAGTATTATATAAAGATAGCAAAAAGGAGGCAAATTTTTCATAAACACCCAACAGGCTCTCTGGTAGAATACGAAGGTGGGGTGGTGGTGGTGGTGGTGGTGGTGGTGGTGGTGGTGGTGCTGGTGCTGGTGATTATGATGACGATGATGATAATGGAGCAGGGACACATCTGTGTTACGTGATCCAACTACGTGCTCTGGTGTAGCAATAAAGTCCCTTCACTTGTATTCTCTAGGATCTTCGTTTAAATCTCCGAGATATAAATGCATAGTTTCTAACAAATGCGGATTATACCCATTGTTTTGTGTAGAACTTGCTGCCCGGTAGACAAATATCGATGAAAAAAATACAAAGGAAGGAAGGATGGTTATAGAATTTAGTGTAACGTCAATTTTGCTGACATTAGAGGCGGAGCACGGTTGGAAATATTGGAGAAATTGGTCGAAGCGGTGTTATCCACCACACACATTAATGTTTCGCCCAAAATCTTGTACTGAAACCATGGGAAATCTAAATCATGATATAAGTATGTTTTGGTTAATTAAAATTGTTGGTGCAACGTCGGGAGTCGACCCCGGATCTCCTACTTTTCTCGAGAAGTTGACTTAACGATTAGGATATCTGAGCTCACCCTCAGGCCTGTGCTCAGCTTTTAACTGTCACTGATGTTTCCACCAGTAATTTCAGAACAATACTACCGGAGCTTTATACATTTCGTCAAATTTTATTCGGTCAGTCTATATTTCTTGGAGTGGGCACGTAGGGTACACCATGATTTTTCACCGACTCCATTCCCCCAATATCACTGTGCACTCATACACCATGGAAGGACGTCTGGTGTTGAACTCGCAGATGAAAACATGAGTGACGAAAGAAAATCTGTGTCTCCTCTGAAGTTGCGCTTGCATGGGGTAACTTCTAAGGCTTACTAATAGTGATAAGCAGTAAATCTGGTACCAAGTTCCAGTCAAGTTTAATTAGTCACATTCTACAGGGTTCCTCGATACAAAAATAGACGCCGGCCAGTGAGGCCGTGCGGTTCTAGGCGCTTCAGTCTGGAACCGCGCGACCGCTACGGTCGCAGGTTCCGAATAATGCCTCTGGCATGGATGTGTGTGATGTCCTATAGACGCCGGCCAGTGTGGCCGTGCGGTTCTAGGCGCTTCAGTCTGGAACCGCGCGACCGCTACGGTCGCAGGTTCCGAATAATGCCTCTGGCATTGATGTGTGTGATGTCCTTAGGTTAGTTAGGTTTAAGTAGTTGTAAGTTCTAGGGGACTGACGACCTCAGATGTTAAGTCCCGTAGTGCTCAGAGCCATTTGAACAAAAATAGACGCATAATATCAACGGGTAGAGCGTCTCTCCAAGTTCGTAACTCATTTCACAAGTGCTCAATATGGAGGCCGTTTGTGACGTTGCAAACATCAATACATGCGTGCAGTTCATTGAAGTCGGTAACACGAATTACCCAGGAAGGGGCAACAGCATCTCACATTGGAAATGTCCTTTGGGTTGCCTGTCTGCAGACGCGAACTACTTCGGTGCAACAACACGGAGAGGATGATTTGCCAGCATGTTCTGACAAGCCTGCCTCCTAATCCAACTACGCCACTCCGCATATTGCGAATCGAAACTTGGAGATTCTTATTTAGATTTTCCGTGGTGTCTGTAGAAGACTTTGGGCGAAGGATTCGGTCCAGTCTCTAATGACTACAGAATCGATGTGAGAGTGAACTCTATAAATATGCTACTTACTTTGTATCTTTGGCACTAATGGAATTTTTTCGCGATACGCGATGGAATCTGTCTGTTAAATGCGAAAGACTGCGTAGACAACCAACAATGAAGATAAGCCGTATTCGTGAGGAATTGTGTATTTATTAAATAACGAACCGTAGAATTTCCAGTAATCTGAATTAAATTCTCCACAACACAAGATTTCCACTTTGGCGGTTCTGTCCATCGCATTGCAGTTGTATTGTGAGAGTGACTGTTGTTCACAGTGCGAACGAACGATTTGACTTTTACATGTACTTTTACTCTATAGATATCCTCTTCCACTTGTAGGTTCCGAGCGAGGTATCACAGCAGCTGAGAAACCATAAATATACTCGGGGATGGTAAAAGAAAGAGGGGGGGGGGGGATGAGGGCGGAGAACTAAACCACCATTCGTCCATTGGAATGGAGCTTTTCGTGATTTCACAGACCACTTCAAGCAAAGCAGCAAGGCCACTTAGTTCTCTCATCCAAGTTTTTAGCATCCTCATAGTTAGTGCTGTGTAAAGTAATCGATATTTACTCACATTAGATACTAGGATGCCATTTTTTCCTTATCCGTTCGTCGCTGAAAGTAACAGAGTAGCGTCGAAGACCTTACTGGCAAATATTAGTTACCAACCTCGCCGGTCCATTGCTTCGGGAAAGCTTAATTTGGTGAGAGTGGCACGTCACAGAAGCTATAGGAGCTTCAGCTTCCTGAAAAGAAATAGACATTGCAGTATCTTTCAGTATCACCTGCCACGGGTTTGTTGAACTTCTCCGTAACGCTTTCGCGCCTAGTAAGCGATCCTGTGAGAACAGATGTCGCACTTCGTTGCATCTTTTCCATCGCTTCTACAAATCCAACCTAGTAAGGGTCCCAGTTTCATGACAAATACTCAGGAACGAGTCTAACAAATGTTTTGTAAGCCACTTCTTCAGTGGATTACACTTCCTTAAGATTCTTTCGATCAGTTTTAGCGTTGTATCTCCTTTTCCTGTTATTTGTTTTATGTGATTATTGCACTTCAGCTCTCTCCCATAGTGGTATTACGGTAGCTTCTGTTTCCATTGGTTTGTTGCCAGTCGGGTAATCGAACAGTAGTAGACTTCTCCGTCGATAAATTACGTTTATTTATGTTCAGGGTAAATTGTCACTCCATGCTACAATAGTCGATTCTCTACAACTGTTGCTGAATTTCGCCAGACTTCAGACGTAGCAATAGAGACAACAGCATACTTCACAAATAACGTGACAGAACCTCCATCGTTATTCACAAAAGACCAGACAGTTAATACACTATGTGATCAAAAGTATCCGGACACCCCAAAACATACTTTTTCATGTTAAGTGCATTGTGCTGTCACCTACTGCCAGGTACTCCATATTAGCGACCTCAGTAGTCATTAGACATTGTGAGAGAGCAGAATGGGGCGCTCCGCGGCACTCACGGATTTCGAACGTGGTCAGATGATTGGGTGTCACTTGTGTCGTACGTCTGTAGGCGAGATTTCCACCCTCTTAAACATTCCTAGGTCCACTGTTTCCGATGTGATAGTGAAGTGGAAACGTGAAGGGACACTTACAGCACAGAAGCGTACAGGTCGACATCGTCTGTTGACTGACAGAGACCGCCAACAGTTGAAGAGGGTCGTAATGTGTGCTGCATCAGGATCCACTGCAAGTACTGTGACACTTAGGCAGGAGGTGAGAAAACTTGGATTTTATGGTCGAGCGGCTGCTCATAAGCCACACGTCACGCCGATAAATGTCAAACGATGTCTCGCTTGGTGTAAGAAGCGTAAACATTGGGCGATTGAACGGTGGAAAAACGTTTTGTGAAGCGACGAATCACGGTACACAATGTGGCGATCCGATGGCAGGGTTTGGGTATGGCGAATGTCCGATGAACGTCATCTGCCAGCGTCTGCAGTGCCAACAGTAAAATTCGGAGGCGGTGGTGTTATGGTGTGGTCGCGTTTTTCACGGAGATGGTTTTGTGTGGCACTATCACAGCACATGCCTACATTGATGTTATGAGCACCTTCTTGCTTCCCACGGTTGTAGAGCAATTAGGGGATGGCCATTGCATCTTTCAACACGATCGAGCACCTGTTCATAATTTACGGCCTTTTGCGGAGTGGTTATACGACAATATCATCCCTGAAATGGACTGACCCGCACAAAGTCCTGACCTGAATCCTACAGAACAACTTTGGGATGTTTTGGAACGCCTACTTCGTGCCAGGCCTCACCGATCGACATCGATACCTCTCCTCAGTGCAGCTCTCGGTGAAGAATGGGCTGCCATTCCCGAAGAAACCATCCAGCACCTGATTGAACGTATGCCTGCGAGAGTGGAAGCTGTCATCAAGGCTAAGGGTGGGCTACCACCATATTGAATTCCAGCATTACCGCCCGCATCTCGTGGTCGTGCGGTAGCGTTCTCGCTTCCCACGCCCGGGTTCCCGGGTTCGATTCCCGGCGGGGTCAGGGATTTTCTCTGCCTCGTGATGGCTGGGTGTTGTGTGCTGTCCTTAGGTTAGTTAGGTTTAAGTAGTTCTAAGTTCTAGGGGACTTATGACCACAGCAGTTGAGTCCCATAGTGCTCAGAGCCATTTGAACCATTTTTTTTTTCCAGCATTACCGATGGAGGGCGCCACGAACTTGTAAGTCATTTTCAGCCAGGCGTCCGGATACTTTTGATCACGTAGTGTTTAAATCATAAACATTAGCAGCCCTCTTCTGCTCTGTTGAGGTTGTAAGTAGGCTGTTTAGGTTTTCTTATTGGTAACGCCACGTAGCGCTCTGTATGAAAATCACTGGCTGTGCTGTGTGCAGTCTGTGGCTAGTTTGCATTGTTGTCTGCCATTGTAGTGTTGGGCAGTTGGCTGTTAACAGCGCGTAGCGTTGGCAGTTGGAGGTGAGCCGCCAGCAGTGGTGGATGTGGGGAAGTGAGATGGCGGATTTTTGAGAGCGGATGATCTGGACGTGTGTCCATCAGAAACGGTATATTTGTAAGAATGGATGTCATGAACTGCTATATATATTATGACTTTTGAACACTAGTAAAGCCCGCATCTCGTGGTCGTGCGGTAGCGTTCTCGCTTCCCACGCCCGGGTTCCCGGATTCGATTCCCGGCGGGGTCAGGGATTTTCTCTGCCTCGTGATGGCTGGGTGTTGTGTGATGTCCTTAGGTTAGTTAGGTTTAAGTAGTTCTAAGTTCTAGGGGACTGATGACCATAGATGTTAAGTCCCATAGTGCTCAGAGCCATTTGAACCAACACTAGTAAGGTAAATACTTTGTGTGTTCTCTATCAAAATCTTTCATTTGCTAACTATGCCTATCAGTAGTTAGTGCCTTCAGTAGTTAGAATCTTTTATTTAGCTGGCAGTAGTGGCGCTCGCTATATTGCAGTAGTTCGAGTAACGAAGATTTTTGTGAGGTAAGTGCTTTGTGAAAGGTATAGGTTAATGTTAGTCAGGGCCATTCTTTTGTAGGGATTATTGAAAGTCAGATTCCGTTGCGCTAAAAATATTGTGTGTCAGTTTAAACACAGTCATGTATAATTTTTCTAAGGGGACGTTTCAAGGTACTTCCCAAACTATAAAGAACAGGCAAATGAAAATGAGACGGATGTTGAAAAATGAGGTAAACTGTTTATCATTTCAATAGTAATCGTAGTAAGTGTTAATACATTTATCCCATTGTAAGACGAGATGGTCAGTGCCTTCATGGAAAAATGTTTGCGGTTGTCCACGTAACCGTGATTTACACAGGTAAGCACCTCTTCGTCCGAAGCAAATCGACGCTCACGAGTATCTTTCTTCAGCGCTGCGGGAACATAGAAATCACATAGTGAAATATCGATACACTCTAGAGGAAGAGGAAGGGCTTCCCAGCGAAACTTCTGCAGCGCAGTCGAAACTATCTTGGCTACTTGTGGGCGGGCATTTTACTGCAACAGAGTGCTGCCGTTACGACGACGCTGCAGAAGCTTCGCTCTGAAGCCCTTAAACATTCTGCATACAGTCCCGATATCTCTCTACATGATTTCCATGTTTGGAGCTCTGAAGAAACACATTAGTGGCTATCGAGTTGCTTCGGACGAAGAGGTGCACCCCGGGGTACAATCATGGACCCGCAGGCAACCGGCAAACATTTTTCTATGAAGGCCCTGATCGTCGTGTCTCAAACTGACATAACTGTATTAATAGTCATGACGATTACCTTCGAAATAATAAACCGTTTACTTACTTTTCCGTATATCTCGTCTTAATTTGACTATACATTATATCTTAACATCTATCGATTTTGTTACATTAAGAACTACGTGCTGAGTTCTACCTGGACGGAAATCCTGAACAGGCGTTGATAAGAAGGGGCCAAGTCAGGAGAATACGGTGTGTGTGACAATATCTGGAACCCCATTTCAGCGATGACAGCCGTGGTTTTGCGCTCGTTTGGAGACGAGCTCTGTCGTTTCCAAGTGCACTTCTCATGACGGGGCACATTCTCCACACACTGCCCCCATCATTTGGGAATATCCATGGTTGTTTGCACCCTCCTTCCACAGAAACCACGTCGTCCAGTGGTGTGCTCGATGATCACACCAATGTAAATCAATAGGGAACGCCGCTCGTACTCGCCGAATATTAAATCCTTTTGTACAGACTTTCATAGTTTCAGCAGCAAAGAATTAAATTGCAATTTTAAAAAAATGAGTTACGCATATGACTTGTCCGAAACGTTCTAGGAATGCATAAAAATAATAATACACGAATTATATTTCAATAACAAATTTTCTAACACTTCACCTCATTGCGTGCCGTATATCTTCTGTCGATCATGGCATGATTCTATGTCGTGTCGCGAACGCGTAACTGATACGGACAATCAGCTCAGTCCAAATGATACTGTGCACTGTAGTATGGAAACGACACTAAATAAAAAAAAGTCGAGGGGGATTAAATCAGGCGAACATGGTGGCCACGTAAGTGATCGTCTTCGACGTATCCAATATTTGACATCGTTGAAAGTTGTAAGCTGGTGACCATATTTCTGCTATGTTGCTCCGCAGATAGTGACAGTCTGCAGAGTCAGCTGCACGAGGGAAGGACAATCTGAGATACGTTATCGAGACAGAAGGCACACAAATTTATAACAACTGCGGGAACTACAAAAGAGAAACGGTGCACTCAGAGAGAAAACATTTTGCTAGCAGGAGGAACAATGGTGTCGCTTCGTCCGTAGTTACACAGATGGCTGAAAGAAAGCAGAAGCTGTGAAAGGGTATGACGGCGGTGTCACTGGAGCAGCAAAACAAAGGAGGGGCGGGTCGTCGCTCATACTCCCCGAAGGGAGAGTTGAATGCTGTTCCACTAACATTTTGGTGAGCATCACGGCCAATAGAGGGAAGCATTATTACGTCTGCGTGAAGAAAACGCGCACTGATACACACAGCAAGACGTAAATCGGACCTCTTGCGCCACTAACTTCGAGGTAGTTAGTCGAAGAGAAAAATAAGCAAGGTTACGAATTAACTTCATGTTACCGACGTCGTTAGAGCAGGAGCACAATTCTAGAGGGGACAAAGATGATGATCGAAATCGGCATCGTCCATTTCGAAGGAAGCAACTTGGCGTCTTCCTTAAAAATTTTAGCGGAACTACTTAAAACCTACAGCTGTATGGCTGGACTGAAATTTGAACCAGACTGTTATGGAATGCGAATAAAGTGACCTAACGACTGCGCCGCCCTCCTCAAATAATTGGTTCGAAACCATGTTTCACATTTAGAGAGAAGGCGACAGACACCACCTATGGAATTTCGTCCGTTGGACGGATACATTAAGCTCGACGGACCCTGCTGCTGTTAGAATGGCGCTACATGGCCGTTCCGTAATGTAAGAGTCATACTTTACACAGAAAAGGTACAAATGCGTGTATTCTTCTGTTTTCCAGCCAAAAGTGCCACAAGACTTTTTACAGAAACTGCCACTGAACGTAAATAAATGTAATGTATCGGACATAAATAGACGAAGAGGTCTGCTATTGTTCGATTACACGATTCGTGACAAAGCACTGGAAACAGAAGCTACCGTAATACGACTAGGGGTAACCATCTGGAGAGAGCTGAAGTGCAATAACCACATAAAACAAATAGCAGGAAAAGCAGATAACACGCTGAGATTGATTGGAAGAATCTTAAGGAAATGTAATTAATCCACTGAAGAAGTGGCTCAAAAACATTTGTTAGACTCGTTCTTGGGTATTTCTCACACACTGGTGCCCTTACTAGGTTGGATTTATAGAAGAGATGGACCAAATCCAACGGAGAGCGACGTCTCTCGTCACAGGATAGCTTACATGGCACGAGAGCGTTAAGGAGACATTCAACTGACCCGTGGCAGGTCCTACGCGAGAGGCATTGTGCATCACGGAGAGATTTGCTGTTGAAATTTTGAGAGCGTATGTTCAAGAAGAGTCGGGCAACGTGTAACTTCATTTCCACATACATTTCACGAAATTATCTGGACCAGAAAATTAGAGAAATCAGGCGTCATACGGAGCGTCACCAACGTCATTCTTCCAACGCCCCATACGTGAATGAAACAGGAAAGGTAAAAAAGATAGTGGAACCATGGGTACCGTCCGGCACACAGCATGAGGTGCCTTGCAAGGTACCGACGTAGGTTTAGTTAATTGGTATGCGCCATCTATACACATACTTTGCAACAGGGGACCGGTACCAGGAAAAATTTGGAAATTTGTCGTAAGGTCTTATGGGACCAAACTGCGAGGTCATCGGTCCCTAAACTTACGCAATATTTAATCTAACTTAAACTAATTTACGCTAAGAACAACACACACACACACCCATGCCCGAGGGAGGACTCGAACCTCCGACAGGGGGAAACCGCGCGGACCGTGACAGGGTGCCTCGGGCCGGGACCAGAGAGTAGCGATTGTAGCCTAATGACTTTAGCGTAGGCCGTAGTCGCGCTGTTACCGTCTGGGCCTACAGGGACCTGGATGCCAGCCGGGCCTTGTTTAGCGGACCGGCTGGCTGCTGAAATCTCAGGAGACGGCGGGGTTAGTCTCGGTCCGCCGGGCCAGGGCGCAGCGCAAAGCCGATTATGCGGCCCCTCGCGTCTTCCAGCTACTGCGCTTCGCCTCGCCGTCTTGGCTCTGCGCCGGAGTCGCGGCTTATCTTAAAGGTTCACCTTGCCTGCCGCGGAGGAGGCGTCATCCGGCCGCACTGATTCTGATTCTTGTCTCGCCTGCCAGCAGACCCACTGGTTAGAGTTCTGCATCAGGTCGGAGGGGAGGTTTTCACAAATTCCGCCTAGACAGCGACTGCATAAGAAGTCGGCTGCCGCCCTACTCACACAAGTACTCTGACAAAATAGATGAAGCACCCAGAAAGTGAGGAGGAAACGTACGGGCTGAGGGGGGTATGTGATTATTTCAGTGGTTATGTGGTCAAACGCACCTAATACGTTAAAATATTAGGTTGCTGGGTAAGTTCACAGTGTTTTTCAGGAGTTTAGTAAACAGAACATATAAACGTAACAGAGACTTCAAGTCGTCAACAATATATTCTTCTTCATTATTTACAACAGTCTGCCAGTGCTGGGGTAACTTTTCGATTCCGCGACTGTAGGAACTGAGGCGAAGAACTCGTGGTGCCGTGTTCGGAGCGCATTTCTATCCAGAAAGGAAGTTTCTTGAAGGTTGTTCGATAGAGAGCGGAAAAGGTGAAAATCTGAGGGCGGAAGATCAGGTGAACAAGATGGGTGCAGAATGACATCCAAACCCAATTCCTATACTGTGTTTTTTGTCTGCCTAGCAGAATGCGGGACGGCGTTATCGTGGAGTAGAATCACTTTACACAGTCTTCCCGGTTGTTGTTCTGGGACTGCGTCTGCAAGACGTTTCAGTTCTTGGTCATAAATGTCAGCAGTGATGGTTACACATCGGCGAAGCACTTCGTAATACACAACACCGTCGCTGTTCCACCAGATGGATAACATCATCTTACGCGGGTGCGCGCAGGTCTTTGTATGGGGAGTTGCTGCTTTGCTTGGTCTTAATCATTCCTGTCTTTCCCACGTGTTAGCATAAAGATAACGTTTCTCGTCATCAGTAACGATATAGGATGGGAATGACGTATGTCACATGATGATGGAGTGATCACAGTTCATAGCATTTCCCAGTTCCCGAGTACACTTACTTTGAACATTGTTGGTTAATGCGTTTAAACGATATTCAACAAACCCCAAAGGTCTTCCTGTACGTGGAGAATCACTATTTAACTGTAGCAGAAGAATATGCCGGGAATGGTCTGATTTCTCCACTTGGCACTCCATTTTCTACCGCCCACAGGTGCACTCTCTATCTCTAAGTGGAAAAATGGCGGTGTGTAAGCTCAAATAGCAACAGTGAACTACAAATGGTTCAAATGGCTCTGCGCACTATGGGACTTAACTTCTGAGGTCATCAGTCTCCTAGAACTTAGAACTTAAACGTAACTACCCTAAGGACATCACACACATCCATGCCCGAGGCAGGATTCGAACCTGCAACCATAGCGGTCGGGCGGTCCCAGACTGTAGCGCCTAGAAGCGCTCGGCCACTCCGGCCGGCAGTGAACTACAAATATAAAATGACAATCGATAAATAAGTCCACAGCAGCTGGAATACCAAAATACGAAACAAAAACGCTTCTAACTTACGCACCAACCTAATGCTTTATGTGCTTCAGTAATCCCGCCTGAGACAGATTTCTCCTAAACACAACAATTGTGTCGTTGTGTTAATGTTAGGTGACACGCAGAAGCAGATGTAACGCCCATTACGTCTGTACATTGGTTGGAAAACGAGTTGTAGCTCTTTGTGTGGAGCTCTGTGTGTGGATGAAGACGAGAAATTAATAATAAAATATGTCCCTAATCTAGAATTTAATCATGGACAGCCCACCGTTTAATATCTGTTAATAATTGGGTACGTATGTTGGAAGTTTCAAAAGAAAATTTCTCTTTAGCCGTCGTAGCGGGAACTCGTTATTATGATTGAACTACAAACTTTAAGTACGGCAACTCACTCTATGTGCTATCCCTGTCATAGTATTTGTGTACAGCGGCGACGAATTTTAGGTAGCGTCTCACCAATATTTTGCTCTTTATAGGTTGCTCATAATGATTATACATGTACGGTTAACATCCGAGGGACTCTCCTGATGTAAATGAACAGTGCACTTCCTGTCTGGCGTCTCTGAGAGCATAGGAACCTAATCCAGAAACGATGTAACAGCCAGTATCTGTGTTCGTCAACCGACAGTGTTTTATGAAGTGCATTTGTTGTATCGAAATCGAGAGAGATTATTATTTTTAAAACCTATCGGAAGTCTTTCCCTTGCACTTACCTATTTTCGATATGACTGTTTTTGAACATTATTTTTGCTTGCAACTAGCTTGTCACACTCACGGCGACTTCTGCAACGTCTTTCTTCAGTACTCCGCTGGGCGTTGTTCTGGCGTGCTGTCGGCAGATATCACGTGGCAACTGAGTCTGAGTTCTGGTATCGGGCCCTCGTTGGCGTGGAATAATTACTGCCTCTCCAACTTCGTCCCCTGCCTCCTAATCCCAGCCACCTGGGCCAAGTTTACGCAGACGGCGGAGGCGGCTGCAAAGTGGCTGCGCCGTTACAAATATCTCTGTAGAAACCTAAGTTTGTCTTAGCTGAAGTTCACAGTACTGCGGCTGATGTTAGGTCTCCCTTCTCTCGCATTTCCGTGCGTATGAGCAAAATGCTAAGTAGTCGAACAAGTAATTTGCGAAGCGGGAAACTGTGAATGGTGTAGCATTAACTGATGCATTAGTTCACGTAACGCCCACATGATGTTCCACGTTTTCGTCGCTCCCTCCCTCCCTCCCTCCCTCCCTCCCTCTCTCTCTCTCTCTCTCTCTCTCTCTCTCTCTCTCTCTCTCTCTCTCTCCCCCCCCCTCTCCCTCTCTCTCTCTCTCCCCCTCTCTCTTTTCATGTAGTTCTGTCCAGACTAGATGTACTGCGTAACGCTACGTCAGTAACGAGATCAAACCTGGTTAAACAGTCGTGCATTTGTGTTAACGACGTTAACCCTTTGACTACCAACGGGACGTATGTGTCCCACGATAGGATACCAGATAACCAATTGGAATTTATTGCATGTTATTGCTGTGTGGCAGTGTCCCACTGGTAAAGGGGAGCCTACTAAAGGTTAGCAGAATTTTTTAATTACGGATTGCGCCTGTAAATTGTGGTTTCCTCAAGTTTCATTGTTACACCTTCATCACGGTATTGTCACTTCGAATTATTTCGCACCTGTAGATAGGCAAACCAGTTACCAGATTCGGAAAGCGGGCTGCCTTCGCGCCTACCAGGACATGCGTATCGCATCCGAAGCAGATACTAAGCATTTGTAGTGTAGATTACAAGCTTGGAAAGATGCTCTGTCCACTGATGTTTGTTTTCAATGTGTTTGGTTGGTTGATTTGGGGAGAGGAGACCAAACTGCGAGGTCATCGGTCTCATCGGATTAGGGAAGGGTGGGGAAGGAAGTGGGCCGTGCCCTTTCAAAGGAACCATCCCGGCATTTGCCTGAAGCGATTTAGGGAAATCACGGAAAACCTAAATCAGGATGGCCGTTTCAATGTGTGTCGTAGGTTTTGTGCAGTCGTGTGCTGCAACCCTGGAGGTACTTACGGTAAGCCCTGTATGTTCTTTCCCCCAATCCACTTGGATAACGAAAACCCCGGAAATATTCTTTTCATTTTTTTGACTAAGACATCAATTAAAATAACCATACAGTAATTTTTTTTAAATAAAATTGGTAGTGACAGGGTTAAAGGAGAAAGGCAGTAGATTCCATGTGTTTGCAAGATGTGTAATTGTAGAATGACTGTTCAGGAATAATTTGTGAGTGTTTTGGCATCAGGGATGCGTGATCTCCGGGGGCTCTTTACAGAGTAATTGCCTTTTGTTTGATTTCTTACCCGCCTCTTACCGTTGCATATAGACGAAGGTTGCCCAGGAAGTAATGCACCACATTTTTTTTCTTCAACAATTCTTTGTTAAACATAATGAGAATTACACACACGAAAGAATGCTGTTTTATCTACACATCCTATTTTCCCACGTAATCTCCATCTCGTGCTATGGCCGTCCTCCTGCGCGAAACAGGGGCGTGTATGCCCTGTCGGTACCAATGCTTGGCCTGGTGGCGGAGCCAGTGCTTCACTGTGTGGATCACCACCTCATCGTTGTCAAAATGTCTTGACAGATGCAGTGCCAACTGCCGAGTTGTAATGCGTCTGTCGTCGCGAATGACAGCATCAGCTCGCTGCAACACGTCAGGTGTGACAGCCGTGCATAGTCTCACCGACCACTGCAAATCGTGGAGCTCCGCCGAACCGCCTTCTGTTGACTTCTCCCTCCGTGCCCAGCGACTAACTGTGCTTCTGTGGACAGCAGATGCTCCATAGGCTGTATACAAGATTTCTTGAATATTCCCCACAGTTCCTTTCTCTGCAGTGAGAGATTCAATGACGGCATGTTGCTTGTAACGTACATCACCCACATAAGCCATTTTGAAACTGCAAATGAAGACGACAAGCGCTGTTTGTCTAGTTTGGAAACAGACTTGTTCCATTCACGCCAACTTGTTGTTGACAACAAAAGTGCCAAGCCGATATTGTTGGCGTCCTTCTCGGGATTCTTTTGCCGTAGTTTTAGTTGCGTTGTGTTTTACATTGGAGTGTTTGCATATTGCAGGCTTTGCCACTATTGTGAAGGCAGTTTCACATAAAGGAAGGTAATTGGGGTAAAGCTTTCAATAAATCATAGAAACCACGTATCCTGTACACTATAATACCCAGAAAATATTCCAGAACAACCTTCTGAATATTGTCGATGGAGTTCGGATTGTCATTGTATCTTGTAAAGTTGTCAATCTAATTAAATCTTTGGTATCAGTGCTGCAGCATTGTGGGTGATTGTATAAATATAACGCGTCAGCCTACAATTCGTTCAGGGTGTCGCGTAGATAAGCCTTTGTGAGAGTGTAATCGTAGCGTATATCAACATACCAAATATAAAAAAAGCTCTGTAACTTGTTCAGTTACTGAAATACTGAATCACAATCGTGCTAGTCATTTCGCTTACTCACGACACAGAAATTCCATATCATAAAATAGTTTATGCTGAGACGAAGTTATTTTTCTACCACGTGCAAAGCCATTTTTTTAAAAAATTTTAAGCATGAAAACCGCTGCGAACAGAGCGCAATTTCAGAATCAGACAGGATGGGAATACGGGATTTTTGCGCAGTAACATAAAACATTGGTGTTAGGAGGACGGGCCACGTGCACACCGGTCAGCAACGGGAGCCGCCAGTGGAAGTTTATCGCTACACGGACGGCCGCTGCCGCTGCTGCTGCTACTGCGGCTGGCCGCTGCGGTGGCGGGCGGAGTTAGCGTGACAGGAGACAGACGACACTGGCCGGCCTCCCGTATCCACTACAAGCCGTGGGGGCGGCGCCGCGCAGCCCATCCCAGATGTATCCAGGGCTAGCAACTGCATCGAGGCGCGGTTTCCGCTGAGTTACAGCGCAACTTTTTAACGTTTAAAGCTGCCAAATTATGACATCCGCTTTTTATAGATCCAAGTACTTTTTTCTGTACATTGGAAAGAACCTTTATAAAGGAATTCAACGACACAAAATGTGTGGAATTGACCAAATACTAATCAAATATCGCTAACTAACCAAATATCGCTAAGTTGGTATGAAGCTTTTATACAGTCACTCGTTTACCAATCTGGTGTGGCATTAGAAGATATCAAAAAGCCGAAGTTCTAAATTTCGCATTTAAGAAATCATTCACACATGAGACCATTGCACAGACTCACGTATGGAGGACATTGCAATGGGCATCGCTGGGTAGAGAAACAGTCGAAAGAGCTGAAAACAAGTAACTCTCCAGATTCGGGTGGAATTCCAGTTTGTTTTGCGAAGATTACTCTACACTATTGGTCCCTTACTTTAGCCTGCATTTATCGCGCATCTCTCGCGCTGCGCAAAGTTCCAAGCGGCTGGAAAAAAGCACAGGCGATTCCTGCATATAATAAGGGCAAACACACGGATCATCAAAATTACAGGCAAATATCTTTGGTGGTCTCGCGGTAGCGTTCTCGCTTCCCGAGCACGGGGTCCCGGGTTCGATTCCAGGTGGGGTCAGGAATTTTTCCTGCCTCGAGATGACTGGGTGTTGTTGTGTCGTCTTCATCATCATCATCATTCATCCCCATCACGGTCGGAGGAAGGCAATGGCAAACCACCTCCACTAGGACCTTGCCTAGTAAAGCGGTGCGGGTCTCCCGCATCGTTCCCCTACGCTCTGTAAAGAAGCATGGGACTTCATTTCCATTTTTCATCTTTGGCATAGGTGTGCTGCAGACTCCTTGAATATATTCTTAGTTCGGAAATAATAAATTTCCTTAAGAGGGAAAAGCTTCTGTCCACAGATCAACACGATTTTAGAAAGCATCGCTCGTGTGAAACTCAGCTTGTCCTTTTCTCACAGGAGATCTTACGAGCCATGGATGAAAGGCAACAGGCAGATTCCATATTCCTAGATTTCCGTAAAGCATTTGACACTGTGCTGTCTGTTAAATAAGGCGCAAGCCTACGCATTAGGTTCCCCGGTATGTTAATGGCTCGATGACTTCTGAAGTGGAAGAACTCAGTACATTGCCCTCGACGGCGAGTGTTCATCAGAACCAAGGGTATCGTCGGGAGTGCCCCTGGGAAGTGTGATAGGACGTCTGCTATTTTCTACATCTGGCGAAGAGGGTAAGCAGCATTCTGCGGCTGTTCGCTGATGATGCTCTGTTGTTGTGGGAAGGTGTCGTCGTTGAGTGACTGCAGGAGCATACAAGTGTACTTATAGAAAATTTCTAGTTGATGTCATGAATGGCAATTACACTCATGCTCATAAACTAAGGGTAATTGCAGAATGTGGTGCCACACAACGTGGCACTACATAAAATTGGAGCTAATAGCCTAAGCACATAGGGAACACACACGACACAGATCTGTAAGTCCACGGTATTGGTGATAAGTTGAGAAAGCCGTCCCGAAATACATCTGCTACAAAACGCCACTGTTTCCTGCGCATGTACCCCGACATCAGTATGCGATATGATCACCATGCGCACGTACACAAGCCGCACAACCGGTTGGCATACTCTGGATCAGGTGGTCGAGCAGCTGATGGGGTATAGCCCCTTCTTGCACCAGTGCCTGTCGGAGCTCTTGAAGCCTCACATGTGCTACTTTCTTGCAGGATCCATTTCAAGGCTGATACAAACAGTGATCGTTCTAAATTGCTCCTCTATTGTACGCTGTACGAAATGCTGTAAAGTGTGTTCATATGCTTCCGGATTTAGCAATTTATTAAGTGTAATAAAGGGACCACGCCCTAACTATGGAAAACACTCCCATACAGTGACACTATGTCCTCCGTACGCCACTGTTGACGCTACACACGATGGCACTGGGCAAACCAAAACCCTTCCATCGGTTTGCGTCAGGGTATAGCGCGATTCGTCACTCCGAATCACTCGTTTCCAGTCATCGATTATCCAGTGACATCGCTCTTTGCATCAACTCAAGCGTCATTCCATTGACTACAGAAATGTAAGGCATATGAGGAGCTGCCTGACCATTGTAGTCCATTCATTTTAAGTCCCTTCGCACATTCACATGCAGTCGAATCAGATTAGGAAACAAGACACTTAAAATGGTAGGTGAGTTATACTATTTCGGCAGCAAAACAACTGATGGTGGCCGATATAGAGAGGCTATAAAATGTAGATTGGCATTTGCAAGGAAAGCATTTCTGAAGAAGAGAAATCTGTTGACCTCGAATATAGATTCAAGTGTTAGTAAGTCGTTTCTGAAGGTATTTGTCTGGAGTGTCGCATTGTATAGCAGTAAAACATGGGCAAAAACCAGTTTAGATAAAAAGAGAACAGATGCTTTCGAAATGTGGTGTTACGGAAGAAGGCTGAAGATTAGATGGGTTCGTCACATAACTACGAGGAAGTACTGAATAGGATCGGGGAGACAAGAAATTTGTGGTACAACTTGACCAAAAGAAGGGATCTTTTGATAGGACACATTCTGAGACATCAACGGATCACCAGTTTAGTACTGGAGGGAAGTGTGGGGTGTATAAAACTCAGAGGGAGACCAAGAGGTAAATACAGTAGGCAGATTCAGAAGGATGCCGCAGCAGCTTACTCGGAGATGAAAAGGCTTGCATAGAATAGAGTAGCATGGAGGCTGCATAAAACCAGTCTTCGGACACAACAACAACAACAACGCACATTCATAGCTGGACAGCTGGTAGCACTTACGGGACTCACGAGTGATTCCTTCTGCTGATTTCATGCTTGACGATCCTTGTCCGTCAGTACATGAGGTCTGCCAGCTCTTGGTTTAGCTGTAGTTGTTCCTTCGCGTTTTTACTTCACAATCACATCAGCCGCGGTCGAGTTCGGCAGTTTCAGAATTGTTGGTCAAGAGAGCTCAGTGACTTCGAACGTGGCCCTGATGGATCTGTTCCTATGGTGACATTCCGTGAGTAGTCCTCGTTCGAAGTCACTGAGCTATCTTGACCCATTCTGCTGGTACTGCTTGTCTACGGACAACAGTATACTTCTCACCTCCTTTTGTATTGACGAGTCCGCCTCTCGTGATATCTAGTGGTGAGTTCCTCATTACATAGTATATCCGGATATTTTTAATCAGACACTATGTGAAGCGTAGCTTGCAATTCAAATTATTTGTCTGCTTGGAATTTCTCCGTGTTTAATGCGGGTTACATGTCGCGAAAATGCTATGAACATAGAATGAGAGAGATTCGAGGTCACACGGAGACCTACCAATAATCGTTCTTACAGCGCATCATTCGCGAATGGTGTAGGTAAGGGGATAAGGGACAGTGCTACACTAAATACCCTCCACTACACAGCAGGAAAGTAATAGGAGAGAATACAGAGGAGAAACATAATTGGCAACCCAGTTGGCTGATACTGCGTTATTATCGTAGCAGTCCCCACAGGCTCAGTCTCACTGAGACCTGTGACTCTTCTCCCGTTGTACATTATTCACCGTGCGCGTTATGCAGCGGTAAGCACTGTATTATGCATTTCGCTAGCAGGCTCTCTCGGACAGTTGGGCTCCCGCGAGGTTAAACGGCGAACGAGCTCATACGTCGCTGATGCGCGCTGGAGAGGCCCTTTACTTGCCTGAAAATGAGCCGTACATTTTAGGCATATTCAGTCACCACCAGGACAGCGCGAAAAGATCTCGTCCAGGCAGTGAAAGAATCAGGTAAAAATCGACCTTTTTCGATGTTGTCCTTTTTTCCAACACATTAAGGAGATTTTCATCCCCGAAGTTCAGTATTGACAGTTTCCACGAAATACTTCCAGTAACATGATCGATTTTCTCGAAACGTTTTCTAACCACAAGATGATTTAGAAGAGTAGATGAAAATGAGAGAATGCCAAATGTAGTAAATAGGCTGTTTGTCTCAACAGTACGAGTTCAAATATATCAGTTTCTTGATAGCTAAGGCACCTTTGTGGGCAGGTACAAAGTAACAAACTATGGCCTCCCCCTCAGAATCGGACCTTGGATCCGCTCGTGCGTGTCGTAAATGTGCTGTAGTCCCACGGAGTTTCCGTAAAGGTGATCACATGCTGAAAATGCCGGTAACTTTCCGATCGCTAAGAATTTCCATTTAGAATCATTCAGACGGATTAATGATTACTAGAGGGAAAATTATTTTTTCCCTTATGTCGTACGGAGGAGCGCTGTTCTAGGCCAAAAAACATGGAATTTCATCGCGCCGACAACCCTTTACGTTTATGCACACGGTCATCGTTCGTTAGACAGTTGTATAAAGGATTTCATTACTCTGCTCTAAAAAGGGATCCTCGTTGGCATGTGTTCATCACTGAGTACACAACGCTTTCTCGTTTCAGTTTTACCGTTAAGGAATCATTTTCGTTATGCTGTCTCTAGACACGATATTGCTGCTTAATCTATTTACTAATTTTGTAGACGGTGTTTCAATCGTCCTATCTCATGATATAAAGTTGCCAGTTGTATCTACGTAGTAACACCAATATGTAATTAGAATCGTATGGTAAGCTGTTGCTTTTCTTTTGCTAATTTTACGATAGTGTCGGGAACTGATCACGTGGGAAATGAACACATGTCGTTGTCGATATAAGTTATGCTGTACCTTCGTACAGCAAATGTATTATGTTTCAAACAAAATACTTTTGTAGTCAGACAATAACTTCATTATTTCTCATCTTTTTAGTCATTTAAACCATCCAGTACGTCTGTATGAAATTATTCGTTGTCCATATAATAATCTCTACACGCGTGCACAGTACATGCCGTCTTGCTGCTGATTCCACCTCTTCTCGCGAGTCACAAGTAAAATGAAGCTATTATCAAACCGAAAATCGATCTGAACATCTCAGTTTTCGGCTACCTGTGGTCCCACAGAAGGCAGTGCACCCCTTGCGGTACTGAACTAGTAGCTGACGGTTTTGACATGCCTAAAATCGAAATTAATCTGTACTTCCGAGTAGGGTGCAGTCGGTTGTTTCTCCGTAAATTAGCAATAAGACGAAATTTTATTGCGTCGCTCACGGAGCTCCCTGGCAGAAGAACGGACTTGGACAGAGCGGAGGCTATTTGGGGAAGTTTTCGAGCGGTGCTCCCCCGTCGCAGTTTGGACTAACTTTGCCGTGCGGATGGACGTGAAAGTAGCGCCCACGCTCAAAGTGACACTCCACGCGTCGATAGACTAAAGTTTCGCGCCAGTGTATTACCGCGACTTTGTATTCTAGTTTTACTGCTCCTGTAATGCAGGAACTCAACTTTGCGCTTTACGCGTTATGTGTAATTAATTTTTGGCAGGTAAATTTACTTGGCAGAGACGATATGGAGAGGTGACTCTTCAACCAAGCGGAGTAAGGGACTTATTAAGGAAGTAAGTTTTCGGTATGACTCCACGATCGTTGTGAATATCTTATGCGTAAAGCCGTCTAGTCCGCATAAAACTTTTATTTATTTATTTCCTCGTTTTGGCCACTGCTGCCATCAAATATTTGCAATTGAGATTAAAGGAACATAAAGAGAGACAGGTGTTTGAAATACAAACAACACCAGACTGCAAAAGATGAAATTTTGTAAGCTGAAATTTCTTTTTAAAAGTTCACTCACCAAAGAACTTAATACCTGCAAAACAGTGTCCATTATCAGTATCAAAAACCTATGCCTGTCACAACTAACAACCTGGCTCAAAAAACAACACCAGACTGCAAAAGATGAAATTTTGTAAGCTGAAATTTCTTTTTAAAAGTTCACTCACCAAAGAACTTAATACCTGCAAAACAGTGTCCATTATCAGTATCAAAAACCTATGCCTGTCACAACTAACAACCTGGCTCAAAAAATTAACCTAAGATGTAAGTTCTAGCCGACAGGGGCCGTTAGAGTGTGGGACGTTGCCTTCAAATATTTTCCCCGTCATACTTATAAAATGACAGACAGTCTTTAAATTACAAATGTTAGAAGTGAAATTATAAAATACGACTGAAATGATTACAAAACTAGCTTTTTAGATGGTAGCAATTCCGCATGATGAAGTTACCTTCTAAAATATTTTAATAGATTATTCTATTCTTTATAATCTGTTTTACAAGTCTACACCTGTACTGTTTGGCTAAGTTTGTTTCATAGATCACTTTTGTCGGACAAGTTTAATTATAACAGGAAATTCTGCTTTTATATAATCGCAATATTATGTTAATGCAAAATGTATTTATTAGTGAAGTTCATCCTGCTTCTGTATAGATATTATTGTGTAGCGGTTTCAGTGAATATTTGATGTGGAGTTTAGGTGAACTCCACAGGGACTAACTGACGCCATCTGGAAAGAAAATTTTATGAGTATACTGACTTAAATCTTGTTTTATAATTTGACTTCGAATGTTTGTAATTTAAAGATCGTCTCTCCATGTCATAAGTATGAAGGGAAAGCAGTAAAATAAAACTTGATGACGAGAACAAGGACAACACGACACCCAGTTCCCAAGCGGAGAAAATCTCCGACAAGGCCAGGAATCGAACACAGGCCCCTTTGGATAGCTGTCTTCCACTCTGACCCCGCAGCCACCGAGATGGACAAGCCAAGTTATTACTTGACGCTCCTATTAGGCGTACGTTAAGACAATGAAAGGTCTTTCCGCCTAATTATAGACAATAGTTTAGCGTCACTTGCGTTGACGGTCGACTGCTTCATTCCTGCACGAAACGTCGGCCCTCTATGGGCCTCTTTGCACTTGTTTATGACATTCAACAGCATTAACTGCTTACAGTCTTAGGGTGTTTCCGACGTTATCTACCAGATAACGGATATATATCCTGAAGAGTAACAACGGTGTAACACTCCCGTGTGGTACTCTATAGATTACTTTTAAATCTTACGCTTCGCGTGAAGGAGGACTGCTGTCTGCTGGGAAGTCCGATATTCTATTTCCTCGGTTTTTTTAGATACTGTGCGGTAACGTATCAAACGTAAAGGAACACAGCGTCAACGTGACTGCTTTATCTATAACACTGCTTATCTCAAGGACGTGGACAATTTAAATTTTATGTTTAACAGTATACCGGCTGTAGTAAATGCGAGTATTTGCAGGATACTCCGAACGGGAAAGAGGTTCCCGTATAAGAGGCAAATTCCGTTTTAGGCAAAGTTGCTTTTGCGGCGGCGAGAGACTAGCAGGACGCTATCGCTCGAAATTAAACGCGATGAACTGCATGTTCGCAGGAGAGTGGAGCTCCGAATCCCATCAGGCCCGAAGTAAAATAATCAGTCGGCGCAAGAGAGGAATTGAAGCGGCGGAAGGGACGAATTGTGGAATGAGTTCTCTTGATTAGTCGGCGGCCGGACAGAGAGACTGCTGCCGCGACGCTTCCGTTTTTCCAGCGTTTCTGCTTTTGCACGCTGTTGTCGTCCAAGATAATTTGGAAACCTGCTACAGACAGGTTCGATTCGGTTCTGGGACGCCGAATGTGTCGATCGTGACGTTCTTAATTTTTTTTATATATTTTATTGGTCATTCTTTGAGAAACACAGGAGATTATCTTTTCCTTGTGCGTTAACTGCATGACGAAAAAGTAAGAGAGTATTTCAGCAGTTCCATACACAGTACCAGTGCTTGGTGCTATGTGCCCTTGTACTGCCGTCTGAGCAACCCCGAAGTCGAAGCTAATAATTTGGGGCGCTTTTGAGTTTTGTGCCGTGTAGAAAAAGTATGATGGGAAGTATGTGTATTTAGTTTCTCGTAAACATATCCTTACATCGCTTTCAGTTCTGTTTTCTCTCAACCCAAAGACGTGTGTAGCAGAAGTGAGGTGAATGGATGAATATGTATGGGATCAACTAGCGCAGATTGTTAAATTCGAAGGGCCAGCAACAACCTACAATTGAAACTGCACTGCAAGCAGAATTAAAAGGTAGTAAACTTCCTTGTCATCAGAAGAACTTAAAGAAACAGGTTCAGCGCTCAAAAATGAAAATATTCTCAAAAATAGATAAATAACTATACAGAAACTAAAGCAGAAGTTGTTGTTGGTTGATTTGGGGAAGGGGTCGAAACAGCGAGGTCATTGGTCCCATCGGATTAGGTAGGGTTGGGGAAGGAAGTCGGCCGTGCCCTTTCAAAGGAACCATCTCGGCATTTGCTTGAAGCGATTTAGGGAAATCACGGAAAACCTAAATCAGGATGGCCGGATGCGGGTTTGAACCGTCGTCCTCCCGAATGTGAGCCCAGTGTGCTAACTGCTGCACCGCCTCGCTCGGTTTTGCCTGATACTGCCAATGAGATAAAAACGTACTGATTTAACTAGTGGTGGAAGCACATGGACTAAGAATAAAGTGCAAGGAAAAGCTTAAATTGCTCAGGCAGTCTGTGCTTGTAGCAGTATTGGATTTCCTGTAACGATCTCAACCGTGAAAGAGGTTTATAATTTTGGATTACTTAATAATATAATTCTTCTATTTGTGTTTATTTATTTAACCCGATCTTCTGCTTGCAAAAAGTATAGGTAACAAAATGTTTAACTTAATGTTCATCGAATATTCATCTCGATGGAGATACTATTGAATTCAGTAGATCTAGCATGGATAATTTTTCGGTAGAATGGAATATGTTGTGGTATGAGGTATCTGTAAATGTGACTTACTGAAACCCGTAAGTGGGACAAATGTTTGAATTCTGGCCAGTCATTAAAAACTTTAGATTACTTCCCCTTCGGAATAAACATTTTTAGTCAGTTTTCGACAAGCCATTGTCAGTTATAATACGTCACTGCTGCGTGCTTTCTCATGAGTAGAGTTCCTCTTAATATCGGTGTAAAGCTGAGAAACTAGGCAAATACGTTGTATTTGCTTTAAATGCAATTAAGGCGAAACACAAAATACGAGACATTGTTCTTGCAAAAGCAGGTACCGCTGATCCAATACAAAAATGTAAAATTTTGAAAGTGAGAATTAGGTCTCGTATGGTGTCGTGCCAATACGATAAGCATAGTTAAAAAGTCACTAGTAACATAACTTTTTATTCTTAAGAAGACGTAACGTTCCTTACTGTCCGCTGCTGAGAAGAAAGCAGTTGACAGGAATGTGGTATGTAACATAGCCCGTGAGCGGCATGATTATATTAAATCGTCACACCTTTTCAGCGTACTGATACTTCCGAAATAATAATCCTCAAATTCTTTATTTGGGCGGCCATGGTGTTGGGAACTGCTGTATAAATAGTTAATTAATTCTGGTACTGTGTATGGAATTGCTGAAATACTCTTTTCTTTTTTTCGTCATGCAGTTAAAGCATCATGACAGGGAGAACAGAATTACGTCTTTTCTTGTTTGTAATGAGTATGTGAAGTAAACATGCACAATTCACAAGGGGAAAAGTGAAGTGATTTTGTGACATTGGGCCGGGAGGCCCCATCCGGGGAAGTTCGGCCGCTGAGTTGCAAGTCTTATTTTAGGCGACGGCACATTGGGCGACTTGCATGTCGGTGATGATGAAATTACGATGTGGACAGCAGAACACCCAGTCCACGAGCGGACAGAATATCCAACCCAGCCGGGAATCGAGCCCGGGCCTGCTACATGGTAGGCAAACACGTTGCGACTCAGCTAAGCAGGCGAACTATTTCGCAATAATTTTCACTTTTGTCTCTGATACTGTAAAAAAAGAGTAAGAAAGTAAGTGTCATGGGTGAAATTAGGTGATATGTGCAAGCAAGCTACACATCCTATCATAATCTAGAAATTGAAGACATAATGCCTCCACTGAGAAGTTTTGAGTAAGGTTCCTTAAATAAGGTAAAAAAAACACATTTTAGTAAGTGCGTACCTTACACAGTTATTACTATGAATGAATAGTTCGTATCAACCAATTATTGCATATAGGTTTCGCCTTCTATGCAAAACATTGTGTTTTCTTGTTACCCAAACATGTTTTGGCACCTCTTCACCTCATCAATGGGTTTTGTTTATTGAACAACTTGACTTTACTTATATGGTTTTCCAGGACCATCTGTGTGGTATCCTGCACCGATGGCTTCTTTTTTTTTTTTTTTTCCTCCTATCGCGTTCCGGGGGCATTATATACACATATTAAATGTACGTCGCCTAATTTAGGTTTTGCAAACGCCTTTTCACATCGCAAAACGTGGTGTTCACGATGTTGATCAACCAATGTTTTGCATAAAAGGCGGAACCTGTGTCTAATAACTTTAGCTGCAAACACAGAAAAAAATACAAGAGCTACAAATCGAAAAGATGAATACTTATCAGCCAATATTCAGTACACACAGCACTTCTACTTCTTTTACCTAATCTGACTGAATGCGAACAATGGGCCGGCCGCGGTGGTCTAGCGGTTCTAGGCGCTCAGTCCGGAGCTGCGCGACTGCTACGGTCGCAGGTTCGAATCCTGCCTCGGGCATGGATGTGTGTGTTGTCCTTAGGTTAGTTAGGTTTAAGTAGTTCTAAGTTCTAGGGGGACTGATGACCAGAGATGTTAAGTCCCATAGTGCTCAGAGCCATGCGAACAATGAATCCCGTCCGTCCCTTCCCAGTACATCTATTTTTATTGCATTTTTTCTACGCGAAGTTCGCAAATTTTATAATTTTGAAAGTCGGTTTAGTAAAAATTAATTACTATTGAAAAATAATACTTACATGAAATGTATTGATGAAATATGTTGCACACGACAAATTAAATGTCGTTATAGTAAATAAATTACGAGTTACATATACGTTCTATCAAAAGGAAAGTAAAAAAAAAAGTCTATGTCTTATTGATTATTATGGCAACTGACATTGGTTTTAATATGATGTATAATAAAAAAAGATTTTATTTGCTCCTCATAAATTGTTATTAGTACATGTATTATTATTTGGAAATAAAAGGAAAAGGCGTATAGTTGAGAGATGATCATACTTTTACTTCGCATTTAGTTGCTTTGACTGAAGCATATTATGTCATTGTAGTCGAGTTTAGCAGCTCTGTCGTATTCTGTCCGCAAGCTGAATTTGACGGTCTGCTTCCTAGCTTTTTTTTCTTATTAAATTTCACATGATACTGCAGTCTACTGGTATTGTCCTAAATATTCTCACAACTATTTCGATGTCTGGATAAGCATTTCTTAACCGATACTTCGAGAATGCCTTCCAAATAGCAAAGTGGAAAGCCGTGTTGATGGCCTTCATCAGCTCATTCACCTGGAACAAGAAAGCAAGTCTTCAGTCGGCAGAAACTGGCAAAAAAAGGGAAACCTTCAATCAAATAGCGTACTTGTTTCAGCCCGCGCTCGCCGACTTGTGGGATCCTACGCTACCGTGGTGAAGTTGCACAATCAGCTATTGAGTATGAACGAGCTGTGTAGGCGCCAGCTGTGTTAAGGACGCACATGTAGCCACGTAAAGCACGTTAGCGATACACGTCCGTTCGGTAGTAATCGTTCTTCTGTAACGCTACTTGCACGTAGCAATATCCTGCACTGTGCACTAGTGAGAAACTGATGGAACAATCTTCACTATATAATCTTTTTTAACAGCGAATATGCGAATAAGTAATTTCTATTGAAGAAGAAAAATAGAATGTTTTGATATTATTGGGTACATGAAAAGGGAAAAGATCAGTTATGGCTAAGGTAAAAAGGCTGTCTATATTACCTTCTAAATATTATTTGATGTGTAGGCATGTATATATTTTTTCTGGTGCATACATTCCTACATTTGAAATCTTAGGTCCACATTCTTCATATTGCTCAACTTCTCAATAGTTCTCGTTAGAAACTTTATCAAATACATGTCGTACGAATTTTACTTTGGCCATTAATAACATTTATCACTGGTTGTTGCCCAATTCTGGCACTATATTTCGACTATTTTTGTCAGAATGGTGGGCAGTATTGAGAGAGAGAGAGAGAGAGAGAGAGAGAGAGAGAGAGAGAGAGACCCCTTTATATACTGTAATAGTTACAACAAATATTTTCATTTAGAATATAAATTTCTGGTTCTGGAAACGTAGAAGACGGAAACTTCGCAGAGTGTTTCAGTAGCGATTCCTGTGAACTGAGATTTGAACAGCTAAATGCCGCGTACAAAGTGTGTTGCGTAAGACAAGAGATCGAAGACGAGGTGATCGAGCATCCAGTTACGACCCACTGTAATGCATCGACCTATTGTTAGACAAAATTCTATAGCATGGGGTCTTCAACCTTTTCGCTTACGTGGACAACAATGGAAGAAGACGAATATATTTGGACCGCGCATACTGTACTTAACACTAATAGTAAAGAGAAAAAAGGCACGGTCGGAGGCACGTAGTTAATACATGTAAGTAATTTAGAATATATTAATTTATGATAACTCATTCTAAAAAAGCAAGATGGAACTAAATTGACGGTTTATATATGAGATTTGTTGTGGTGTGTGAGGGGAACGAGCATGTAGACTGCTGCGGGGGACGAGGGGCGACGAAAGCAGCTTCCGCCATCACGTGCAGTGTTGACACATTTCGATTTGTACCGATCATCTGCTATGGTAGAAATTGCACACGAAAGTAAAAAGCTTTCGTGACAGCCCATTACAGAGACGTTCTTGTTCGCATATGGTTCTTATCTGTAGCAATGGATAAGATATCAAAGTAAACCTGTTATAACACAATTACGGTAGTGTTACGTAGCAAATATTGGCGGTAATTGCAACTCACATGAAGATATCTAACTTCTGCCGACTTGTAGTGATCAGAACTACGATGGAAATTTTGTTTATCCGAAGTGTATAGAAATAACGCAGAATTTCCTTGTATTTCCATTCATTAATTTCGTTATATCTCCCTAAATCTCTAGTTTGTCAGTTGTAACTGAAGCAGTCGTAAAATAACAGATCAGCGCGTCTGACGGTATGGCCGGCTATAAGAACGAGGCTATAGTACAGGCGGCAATGTCAAAAACGGATGGATCAATGAGACAATAGTATCGTGTGGCACAAGTTTAAGATTGAAAACATTCAGTTAAATATGACGTTACAAATCGAAATTGTGATTTTTTTTTTTTTTACCGTTCATGTGATAGGCGCTGGGGCCGCATTGATACTTGTTTTCGGCCTCATTTGGCCCGCGGGCTACGAGTTGAACACCCGTGCCTTAGACTATACCGACGTTTTGACTGTCCACAAAAAAATGTGAACTGTCGTCTGTGAAGAAGCGAATTATAAACCGAAACAGAGGAAATTGGATGTTTGGATCTGAAGAATGAAGTGAAAGTAAGTTATACGAAATATAATTAAGAGGAATTTTGTAAGAAATTAACAGAGTTTTCGGAGAGTGACGCGCAAGTAATGTAGTGGTCTTTGAAATGTGGCACGTTAAATGTTTTGCGAATACAGTAAATGGTAGTTTGCGAAATAAAGAAGACATACGTTCTCTGTTTTGAGTTATTTTTGCAGCCTCGGGTACGCATTAACGCAGATAATCGGAGTTGGCTGTACTAAAAACCGAAAACTTACGACTAGTACCACCGAATTTCGGATGTGTCGTCTGTCGCTTGTGAAGGCACGCACACGCGAAGCGGCGCTGCGCTTTGTCTGCCAGTGACACGGGGCCGGGGTTGTCCATTAGGGACAGCTGTCAGGTGGCCGTAACCTGGTTTGCGGGCTCGCCCGCCGCCCTGTCCCACACCTGCGACGCGCGCCCGACAGGGCGGTGGTTTCGTGTGGGCGTTGCCGCTCTGCGAAACACGGTTCCCCACAGCAAAGCCCTGCGTCCGCCAGGTGCTAGCCTCGCCATCGAGGTGTTCCGCGTGCCCGTCGCTGTTCACTCGTTGTGGCAGTCTTCGCAACGTTGCGGCGAGATCTGCTTGTGGTACGAGCACACGCGGAAGAGCGGCGAAACGTGCTGCGTGTAGGCTACCTGGCTGCAGTGTGGTAGGCGCTGTTGCGGTTTTTGGATAAATTCTGGACGCTGTTCAGCCTCCTAATGGAAATGGTTTTACTTTCACCTCGCTCATACATTCCTTCACTGCGAAATGCGAGTTCCTTGTCGTTTGCGTTACTTTCTAACGCAGCAACTATGAACGGGGGCTGTTAAGAGTACTGCCCAGTGGCGGATACATATTCGGGGGGGGGGGGGGGGGCGCAGGGCACGACCGAATCGAGATATCGAGTAGTTGTACTTTCCTATGTAGCAAGCACGTGCGCGTCGTCATGTTTTATACGTTTCTGTGGCGCATAGATAGCTAACACATACGTACGAGAAAAGTCGCGGCCATTCTAGTGATCTCGATACGTTATTACGTCAGGCATTTGTTCGAGAAAAGTCGCAAATATTCTACTGTTTTCTCGAACAGAGAACCTTTGATATGTAGCGGCGTACAAAGACATTGGAGGAGGATCGACTTAATGGCTTAGCTCTGTTGAACACTCACCCTTACATCGATTGTCCTATTGACGATGTAAGTAATTAACCAATTTGCCAGGAAGAATAGGCGCATAGAATTCATCATTTAAGGAAGAGAACAACAATTGTAACTTTTTTATATCATAAGATCACATTGCCTTGTATATGTGTATAATAAGTTTAAATAAAACTTTCTTAAACTTTGCATGTGACTTGATTATTTTTTATTACGGTAAAAATAAAGGAAGCTCAAGATATCTTTAGCGCCCCCTCCTAAAGGTTTTTCTGTATCCGCCACTGGTACTGTCGTTCATGAAAATGCAAGACAGAAAGATACTATGAAACTCGATGCTGTCACATATGCTCCTCCTGTCGAACTTAACATGATAGTTGTCAATCTTAGCCTCCACATATGGCGGACAGACTGACCATAATTAGTTACGTCAAGTAGCGCGACTCAGCAAGAGATTGAGTTTTCAGATTTAATTCAGGACGTAAAATTTATATCTGCTGATCGAGGTGTCAATGCCACCATCTGTTTTCCTCTGTTCGAACTAAATACTCGCTAAGGAAATATCTGGTTGTGAATGCTGAAGGATGTTATCTGTTGGGGAATACTAGTGTTGACAACAGTGGAACATTCAGATCGTAAGTATCCAGAGACGTACATTCTCTTCATGTGGTTGTATTGCAGCAGTCTTTAACATTACAGTTAACGTTCTGCTTTTCGAAATATTTACCTCCTAACGAAGGCTCGTACCCTAGTGTCGGTAGACATATAGTATTATTTCATGCTCCCAGACTCCTATTCCACCCAAAAGTGACGAAGTGATGTCCGACATGAAGAGAGATAGTGTCCCAGCAGTCGAAAAACAGTACAAAATGTTCGAGATACACGACTACGGGGATCACGTTGTGTTAATGATATGCTGGTCTGTGCGTTACAATTCTCAATCCCCACGTTTCGAGTCTCTATTAATTAAAAAAAAAAACAGAGAAACGATAAGACGGTGGTTTTAATGCTTCAGATGTTATGCCTTCCCCCCCCCCCTCCCCTCAAACACACACACACACACACACACACACACACACACACACACATTTGCGTGACATACAACGGTCCCATGCCCACTACTTAACACTTGCTGCTCAGAACTATCTGGTCGAACGCACATTTCGTGTTTGCAGGTTTTAGTTCAAGTTCCTACTGTGGTTCCTGCGCTGACGTCGCGTATATACCAGAATAAAATGAGCCTCTGAACTTTTTTGAAGGGCGGTGTACGACTACTTCTTTCGGCTGAAGGAGCGAGCTTTGAAAGGAAAAAAAAAAAAAAAAACATATCGTTCAAATTAGAAAGGCTGGTGATACTTTGAATAATTAAATAATGAAGAACTGAATTTCAGACATTGATTTAGTAGCGCGAAGACCCTCTTCCGCCCTGGTGACGGCAAGGTCGTGTCCTGGTGAAATCCACCAAACGGCGGCAGCGTCTGTGAGCCATCCCCTCTCAACACACAGAGAGTGGGAAGAGTTGGGTCATAGACCTGTGCATGTCATCCGATTGACACGGTTGATATGACTGATGTCAAATGGTCTGGCGGGACACAAAAGCACCCGTGTCGATAGGGTGCTCCTCAAACCATTCTAACCATTTAAGACTGACGGGGAGGTGCAAAGGCATGATGAAGGTCCAGGTTCCTGTAGAGTTCACTAGTCGGGGACAGATGCATATGTTATTAGAACTACCTTTATGAGAGTGCCCCCACCACCTGCCTGGATGGTGTCCTGCTCGCAAGTGAGATGTAGTCTCCAATACAGTTTGTGACGTACTCGTCATCGGCATTTAGCGACCTGTTCCGTGACTCATTGTTGCGCGGTGGATACTGTACTGCATAGCGATGAAGTAGTCGTGGATTTTATGGGTGGACAATAGTCGTTGTCGTCCTGCATTGAAATGACGTTTGATTTCTTGTACTGTTGCACGCCAGTCCACTTTTTTAACCTGCAATATTCCTAGACATCGCATTACATGTACGCGTTGCCAACTGCTCCTGACCCCGACGGCTTCCCCACGAACGTTGTGCTCAGTCTACAGCCTTCGCACTGTGACATGTGAAGGGCCGAGTAGCTGCATGGTCCCTGAGATGGCCTATCTCATGCCTATGAAATGCACGATTCGGCCGCGATCAAACGCGCTGTATCGCGTTCCTTTTGCCCTGAGCGCAACAATCATCCTGACGGGCAATACGAGGGCAGTCATAATGTTTTAATCATCACATCTAAAAAGTAAAGTATTATAATTAATTTTTGTTTGTTTAGAGCTGCAACTCTGCAGCGTTGGCACAGATTTAAATACCCGCACCACATTAACGTAGCACGCCGATAAACGAGCGAAAACAAATGGCACAGCCCATACAAAATTTATCTAACGACTGCAACGTTTTGTTGTGACTACTGTACCGGTTTTAAAAGGGTTAAATATGAGGATAGTTTATTTTTCCCTTCTCGAAAAGACATGACTTTCATTACATCGCATTCTTCAAGCATTTCATACCTTTCCCGGCACGTATTAACGGGATAAAAAAAATCCGAAGTTAAGAAGTCTACATCTGTAGTTAAAAAATTCTAGATTTATTCGATATATTCCGGATGCCTTCCTGTTCTTTTTTATTCTGGCGCTGTACCTTGTTCCAACACTTCAATGGTTTCTGTTACCCGACAATGCAGAATTGATACCCAACCCGAGCAACAGTCCCGTTACATTTACGCTTGAGAGAGGGAGAGGCGGGGAAAGTGTGAGCAACGCGGTACACTCCGGTGTTTTTACAAGTTGACCCCTGCCGTGTGTTAAACATCTAATGGCTGTTAAACGTGGATTGGAATTTTCGTCTCGATAAGACTCCACTTACACTGCGACTGTGATAGAATTTACGTGTGCAAATCTCTATCTTCTAAATACGTTTCTGGCCATTTAAATTTTGATGCTAAATTTTTTTCCGACTATAGTATGCCTTCTTCAGAAATGTTTCCTGATTCACTCAATACGGATGGGAGGTGCGAGAGGTATTAATAAAGGTTAAATTATCACCTTGATAAATTAAGTTAGTTAATTTTGTTTGTTTGTTTGTTTCCAGGTACGTATGTACAGTCCTGGTATCTATATTCCCTGTGCGATAGGATCTTAGCATGGTGCCATGGAGCCAAAACAAAGAGGCCATCCCACTTATAAAGTGCAGTCATTTCAATTTCTGTAGGCCTTTGTCCCGCTGCAACGCGGGGTCGGCCTTATTACTACAGGTATGTCGGTGTTCGTTGCTGGGGGTGGCCGGATGCCCTTCCTGTCGCCACCCCGAACCCTTGGGACGGAATTAGTGTACCCCAGATGTCTGCGTTTACTGGAAGCCACAGTTTTCAAATGTGTGTGAGTCGTGTAACTGAGGCAGAACGTGAGGACCAGCCCAGTATTCACCTAGCGGGATGTGGAAAACCGCCTAAAAACCACATCCAGGCTGGCCAGCATACCGACCCGTGTCGTTGATCCACCGGGCGGATTCGATACGGGGCCGGCTCACCTACCCGAGTCCAGGAAGCAGCATATTAGCGCTCTCGCCTATCCTGGCGGGTACGGATAAAGTGCAGTACCTTATGATAATTCGTTCTTGGCGGCAGCAAAAATTCACTCTGTCAGTGGTCTGCCATTTTGTTTTGGCTCCTATAGCGGCGTGCTGCAGCACTAGGCCGCGGAAAATGTAGCTACCAGGACTGCGGACACGGACCTGCAAATATTATTAATTACGTATCTTTGTATCTCGAGGTGATAATTTAACCTTTTTGACTACCCAACGTATTTTTAGCAGCGTGACTGTATCACTTTAGAGGGTTACTTCAGCAGCGTACTAGTCTACTGATTCTCATTCGAGTACAGCACAGCGTTGCTCCGTTCGTAATGATCTCAGCGACCTGTGTGCCAGCAAAGGAGGGGGCCTCACTTGCCGCTTTCCAGCCGCGCTCGCAGTCACGTCGCGCGCCCACTGTCGAAGCACATGTCGTGCGACGTGAGGCGTGCGCGGCTCGCTAATTGCGTTGCCGGCAGGAAGTGGCAGCCGGCCGCGACGCGGCGCGCAGGCGTGCGGGCGGCCGCCCCGCAAAACACGGCCGCGACGCCATGCCAACTTCTGCTGAGCTACGGCCTCACAACGGACGTCTCTCGGCTCGATCGAGAATTTTTATTTAACCATTTGTGCACAGACCCGTCTCATATTTCTAATCACGCCTGCAGCGTCATGTGATTGTGTTGCTATTGGTTTTTGCACAACAGCGATTCCAGTCTTGAAGGATGCGAGTTTAACATGCCAGTCAGTCAGTTACCTGAGCAAGTAGTTGACCTGTTTGATGTACGTGTGTCAGTACTGTCTCAACGAAACTGTTAATGTTTGCAACGTTTTAAACATCGTGACATCCAAGTTAAGAAGATTGTATCCAACAGAAGACGGTGTAGGACAGGTGGTTGTCATTTTGACAATGTGTTTGGTGGATCTGATTTTCAGAAACATCAATACTGATCTGACTGCTCAGCTGAAAATACACTGGATCGGATAAAGAAAACGTTAACAAATTTTTCGGAAGAACGTTTTGATCTTATTTACGATATTTATCATACATCTCCACGTAAAGGTGCGACCTACAGGTAGATACTGAAGAGGCATCCGTCTGCAAAACGCACATCGCTCATCAAATTAATATTTGATTATGTGGAGAAAAAAGACGTAAAGGACATCCTTTTCGAGGAAACAAGGCAACTAAAGAACTGGAGGTAAAACAACACATTCTGTCCCTATTTGACATAACAAAGAGCGAAGGAAAATGTGTCTATTATTGCACCTGAAATTTTGGGCAATGCAACAAGCAAGAGAAGTGTTGCCCACAAAGTTTAAATGTTCTGCAACTTTCATAGCACGTCTCGAAACAGAGTACAGAATGCAGCATTACTTTCATGACATCCAGAGATGTACAGGAAGACCTCTAAATTAGGAAACAGAATTGTCACAAGAAAATGAATTCTATTATTCGTAGCTAGCTGTCTACTCCAGTTTGTCAGTCTATGCTTCAATATTCCTCGCAATCGGCTGGGTACAATATTCCGTCACTTGTTGAATTCAAGAATGCGATTCAAGTAAAGTGGCATTTGATCTTGCAGCTGTGACTCTAAGGATTGTCCAAGTACTTAAATGGCTCTGAGCACTATGGGACTTAACATCTGAGGTCATCAGTCCCCTAGACTTAGAACTACTTAAACGTAACTAAGCTAAGGACACCACACACATCCATGCCCGAGGCAGGATTCGAACCTGCGACTGTAGCGGTCTCGCGGTTCCAAACTGTAGCGCCTAGAACCGCACGGCCTCAGCGGCCGGTTGTCCAAGTACTGCTTCCTCTCAAAGTGCCTATTGTGATTCTGGAAATTTGGAAATTTGCGGTAAGGTCTTATGGGACCAAACTACTAAGGTCATCTGTCCCTGTGATTCCGGATATTGTGTCACGCAATTTGCTAAGAAACATCATGCACATTTTTAAAGTCTGATGCTGGGCAAACTGGGAGTAACACAATGCAATGCCTTCACCACCATGATTACAGCTTGTAAATGCAACTAGCAAACCGAATTCCTGTTCCAGCTGAGAGCCAATGTTGTAGTGTCCTGACTAGCAGTTATTTCTGTGCGGCTGGTCCCGGTGGAGGTTCGAGTCCTCCCTCCAGCATAGGTGTGTGTGTTTGTCCTTAGGATAATTTAGGTTAAGTAGTGTGTAAGCTTAGGGACTGATGACCTTAGCAGTTGAGTCCAATAAGATTTCACACACATTTGAACATCTTTGTGTTATTTCTGCAGCGGTGTGTGGTACCGTTCTGCATAGATTAGACAAACAATAGTAGGACGCCTTGCTATCCGATTTCATACTCGAAGGAAATACGTACGTTTCTGAAGATCGATTTATTGAGTGTAAAAAAAGATGCAAGTATTCTAGTGAAACAGAGAAAATTGCTTGGAGAATTTAATAATTTGTGTAAGAGTCTACGATCAGATACTGATGAATTCCATGAATGCACGATGAAATCTGTGACTATATTTGATTACATTTTGAGAAATACCAACGCGCGCTCGAGAATACTCTGCACCAGTTTCCATTAAACTATATCGCCAGATGAAAAACTCACACTTACTTCGACGTAAGTAAACGTTAATTCAACAAATTTTGTTCTTTAAATTCTGTTTTAAATGAACTTTGTGTTCCACAATTTAAACAATGGCATCTAACATCGCAAGTGACAAGAAATCTACGGGGCATGCTTCAGAATTACTTTTGTCAGAACAGTGTGACATAATAAAAATATTTTCTTGCCTTCAACATTAAGCGTCATTGTTATTTCACTCCATGTCTTCCTTCCAATCAACCTTCTTTTATACTGACTAGATGGGCAAGTTTCTGGCCTTGCTTGTATCGCCGTGATAATTTCTTCAAATGCCATGGCTCGTCATTCTGTGCACGCTCGAGCATCACAAGCATCACAAGCTGGTTTGCGTAGCACTCATACTGTCAACTTCACGCACCTCCCGAAACGCAAGCCGCCAAGACACTTCCGTATCGTCAATTAGGTCTGTGTTTCACCCTTCGGGGGAAACAACGTTCAACGCATCCCTTTTTCTGAGCACATAACAATCGTACAAGGGTGACTGAGGTATCGTTAGAAAGGTTTTGTAACCGGCTTCTGACATAGCGTACCGATTTTCCTCTAAAACTTACTACTTCTGGAAAATAGTAGCATAAAAGGCGCTTTTAACTATCGCAGGCAAAATGGCAAAATCTACGTTGTGGGAATAAAAAGAAAACATCTTTAAACATGAACCGAACGACGTGAAATAATAACCATAGATTTATGATACATCCTGGTATATACATTTCCACGTGTCCAAACACGTGTTTTGTATTCGGAATGTTTGCTCCGGCTTGTACGACGAGAAAAGGTCAGGGACTGTCAGTAGGTCCACATAAACTGTAACTAGATTTTACGAAAGTCGCTTATTAATCACGAATAAGAGACTCCCTTTTTCATTTTTTCTTATTGCAAATACCATTTTATTTGTTTTCAGGTACTTACTCTAGATAATTTGCATTCTGCATTGTCACAGCTAATGACCGTGACCACTGCGGTAGTCTGCCCGTCGTACAAGTTGATTTTTCTAAACGAATATACTTTCCGAAATTAAAAACATATTTGTTGTTGTCGTCTTGAATTGTGATTTACCTGTTGCTATTACGGCCTAATGTGCTTACTACAATTGAAAATGTTTGTTGAGTTAAAGTTACAGTTTATGTGGACCTACTGACAGTCCCTGACCTTTGCTCGTCGTACAAGCCGGAGCAAACATTCCGAATACAAAACACGTGTTTGGACACGTGGAAATGTATATACCAGGATGTATCATAAATCGATGGTTATTATTTCACGTCGTTGGGTTCATGTTTCAAGATGTTTTCTTTTTATTCCCACAACTACCCTTATCCCCTTGCTCCAAATACTGTCTTTGTTTAAAACTATAGAACTGCGAAAGTTTCACGTAGGTGCCCTGGTAAATTCTGAAATGTATTTACAAAAACGAAGAGTACTAATCACGCTGCCAAAAACGATTTGTGAATTTTTTTAAATGTAATGTGGTATCAGTAGATTAACCATAAAGCTGATTAATTTCTGTTTGGAAGTTTTGATGTAAAAGAAGCACTTCGGACTTCGTAATAAGCCACTGAAGAATTCGATGAAATTGCGAGGTAAGTTGATCAACACCGGCACGTTATACCACGTCACCCATAAGGATTAACATCGATCAGGAAACGTTTTTCAAACTTTACGATGAGGCTGCATGGTGATTTCGATTTCACATGATGTTGCGTAGGATGGAAAGTCGATCTGCGAAGAATGGGTGAATCGAAAAATTTTTTGCACTCCTCAATGAGGGTGACAAAAGTTGGCCACATACGACAATTATGCATGAAAAAAGTGGTCGTCGAAGCAAGTTGAGCCTCTGTGAACAGAGGAAACCCGGTGATGGGCGCTAGGAAAGTACTGCTGCTGCTGTGCATGGAGTGGAATGGGGGCTTGAAAATCATGCAAAAGTTCTGGTGGTTTTGCTCTGTGTATCGTGACCAGAACACTGATGGCTTTGAGAGCCACACATAGTGATTTCACAGACGGCATGCGGCCGGCGGTAAGCTCGTTGTCGACCACTTTTCTAGAATCACGCAGCTGCCAGTGTAAAATAGGCTTCCAATGACGTACACACAAGAGGGCGACCGAGAGGCGCTAACAGCACAAGCAACAACCTCTGCGCGGACCTCCGAGGTTTGCATCTATGCTCCGCAAGTTTCCTTATGGTTTGTGTGTGTGTGGTGTGGTGTGTGTGTGTGTGTGTGTGTGTGTGCGTGTGTGCGTGTGTGCGTGCTGTGAGAGCGCACGCGATGGGGTTACTTCCTATACAGCCATTACATACCTCATTTCCCATGAAATAAAGGAGTGAGTTCAGTGTTTTAGCGTCCTGTGGCCGATGAAGGCATCAGAAGGAGGCACATAGCTCGGAATGTAGAAGGAAATCAGACGTGGCATTTTCTGATTAACCATATTGATATTTGCCGTAGAACTTTTTGTGAAACCACTGAAAACCTAAATTTCAATGGCTGGCTGAGAATGGACCTTATTCGGTCCCATTTTCTGTGTTGTTAGTGGATGATGTGCTGGAAGAACGGTTATAACGGTTATCAGTAAGTTTCAGCATGGTCTCGAATTTATCGGATGTCACCGTTACAGTCCTTTCGCTACGTAGACTTACCAGCCAGAAGATTATGACCACGACTAACAATTGGTATAAACCTATCAGGGCGATAGCAGCGTCACCTGGCGAGGAATGACTGTTATTCAGACACACGCAAAGTGCGTGTAGTATCAGTGAGCGTGCTGTCCGTATACGAGAGTAAGTCCATTATTATCATCCGCAAAGTAGCTATAAAATTTTATTGTAATAACATAGGAAACTTACTAGAACATCATTTTTCGACGTAGTCTCCTTGCGTTTCACGACACTTATGAATAATCTGTGACTTTTCAGTATAATCTTCTTCCATTTCCACAGACTTGCTCCATATTTCAACAAGGGCATGTATTCCATTGTGGTCAAACGCACGGTCCTGCTTCGAAGCCATTGACGCACGGATGTTTTCACGGCCTCCTCTCTTCAAAGTGAACTTTACGATGAGCTTCTTTTAGCGGACGGAGCAGATAGAAGCCTGATGGTACCTGGCCAGAGACGTATGGGGAATGAAGAAAGACTTCCAATCCAATTTTCACTCTCTCTGCAATGGTGTGACGAACGGTGTGTTGTCTTGTATGTCACGCAGAAGAGGAGTATTCGCCATGCTTTAAGCTCTTTGAGGGTTGTGACGTATTGGACGGACTTGATTGTGCATCCCTGCTTCAAGAAATGAAACATAATAACCCTCTCCATCATCGGCCTCTCACTCCACGTTTGGTCAGCCAACGGTGTTTGCCCTCTGTTTCGTTACATCGGCGAACCCGTCTTCTAACCGCGCTTATATCCGCTGTTGCATCATCGTACACATTTTTTAGTCTTTTATGAATGCGAAGGGACATTTCACCTTCTACTTTCAAGAATTCTATCACAGAGAGATTTCTAATACAACATCGATGTCGTCCATTTTTCAGGCGACTGCAGTGGCGGCATTTGTTCACGCAGGAAGTTACTACTGCAATGGATTTGAGAAGAAGCATTGCAGAATAACACCTAATTCAAATTTTGTTACTTAACATACTTTATTTAAGGAGAAAAACAATAGCGGCATTACTTTTTGACCGATCCCCGCTCATTAACTGAATGCTTTGTTGGTTCTTGGAAGAACATTTTATTCATTATGAATGAAAAACACGGCACTGGTACATTATTCTACAATATTTATTATTTTGCAAACCGCTTTTCGGTTGTTGCACCATCTTTAGGTACAAAGACAAATTTTTATTTGTAGAATTTGCAAAATAATGAATATTGTGGAATATTACACCAGTGTCGTGCGTTTTTTCGTTTATAGTTTTTGTAAATGTGTTAAGATATAATACGTAGGATCTAACTACAGTTATTAAAGTATTACTAAGCGGATGCTATCCGAAAGCAAATAAATAAACAACTAAATAAACCTCAGGTACTGCTGCTATCAACTAATCTCTGTGAAACGTTTGCGTTGAGTCCTATGAGGATCACGTGTAAAACATATAAGAAATAGAAAGATATGGACACTGTAAATTATATGGATGCACACTTCTTTTGTACGAGCACTGCGTGAAAGAAAAAGACTGTGGACGATAGACGATATGTTGAGTTGCGTCTAAATTAAGGTGATTGATTATTTACATCTGAGATGACAAATAGTAGTCATGCTGATAATCGTGGTTTCGTAAAATACTCTTATAAATTCATACATTGTGGCACACCTTATTACTCGATCAAATTTGATAACCAACAGTAATGTTTTCAGTCTTGCTTTGAATGAGAAATAAAGGGAATCATGGGCGCTCGCACGAACATGCGGAGAGGCAACAGCTGTGGTATAACATTCTGGACTTTTTATGCATGTGCCAATCCACCTTTAGTTATACCAGGCAGCAATAAATCAGAGAAAATGTTTTAATGAACAACATTTTATATCCGAGAAGTTATTCAGACGGCGTACTTAACGGAAGTGGCGGACCGCTGCCGCGTTCAAGTTTCTCTGGAATAAATCAGGCAATATAAATGGGAGCGCAGTTCCTACAAACATTTTTATCAAACAAAAAACGTCTCCGCCCGACCTCACAGCGGAGCGCTGTGAATAAGATCGCGTGCCATCAGGGAAAACGGGCATCGTGTCGTTATGAGGAGACCGTAACAGCATGACGTCGCGTTGCATTGTGTCAACTACTTCTGTCTGCAAACAATAATCGTGTTTCCTTGGAGTTGACGAGAAAACGTTTCTCGAAAGAGTAGCATTATCGTCGTAGTAATTCTTTTTTCTGTTGCTCTAAATGCTTCTGGAAAGTAAACTATATTGTTGGAGACGTACATCGCTACAATTCGACCTGATCTTGATGACATGTAATTTAGATCGTTCATATACGTTGTAGTGTTTCTGTTGCTTTCACTAGCGTTACGAATTTTCTGAATGCTCCCTAGACAAATATACGGTGAGGACGAATATATGCATATCAAGCAATCGAGTAGATGTCACTACCGAAACCAAATTTATAGACAAAAAGGAGCTGCCGCGATTGAATACCGTGAGAGGTAAAAAAAAGTCACTTTTGCAGATGGTAATTTATCGACTTAACTTTGTTTCTACGAGTTGCAAGCGAGAGGCGGATTGAAGTCAGTCATTTGGCAGTTTTCGTCTTGATCTCTTTGCAGGAGACAGCGTCGGTTGGTGTCAGCTCTCTATATTATGTGGTTTAATATTATGTCGCGGTATGCAGACTCTACGAAATTCATTAAATGCTGAATACTAGCAAATATTTTTTGATTTGAAAAACTAACCAATTTCCTGAACATTTATGGGTATCACCAACGTTAATGTCGAATTATAATAAATATACTAATGTATTATGTAACCACTTCATTGGGCTACGAAGTTAATTCGTAGATTTAGTGGTTGACGTTTGAAGCTTAGATGTATCTCTTTACTGGAGATAAATCCACCTGAAATGAGATCCTGGATCGCCGCACTGTCAGGCAATTTGCATTTTGTTAATCAGATGTAGTGGAATGATGTGGCCGAATCAGTCGATTCGTTTAGAATTGTTATTTATGCGCATCACAAATTAACACTAACACTTAGCAATTCTTGAAAAATACGATCCTCTTCGGCTGCTGGTGCTGTTCCTTATATACTTTACAATTATCGGAACGTGAGTACAAGTATTGTTTAACACAGTAATTTCGATGTTTACAGTTAAAAATTAAATGGTTTTCCAGAAATTGCGACAGAATTAGGATTTATATTTTGTTATGAACTTTCTAGAATAATAAACATATCACAGTAATACAGTTATCAGTACCAACATACATAAAATATCATACTATAGTAATGTTCATTTCAAAAATCAAAATAACTTTTTAAACATTGCCCGGATTTTGATGCTAACGAATTTCCTAGGTTTCCAGAATGAAATTTTCGCGCTACAATTTCCTGACAGATTACAACTTTGTGCCGGACCGATACGCGAACTTGGGACTTTTGCTTTTCGTGGAAGAGTCTCCACCTACGTTTCCAGAATGAAATATTCACTGTGCAGCGGAGTGTGCGCTGACATGAACTGTTTTTGCAGATTAGATCTGTGTCCCGGACCGATACTCTAACTTCGAACCATTGCCTTATGCAGGAAAGTGCAGGCGGTAGGGCACTTGCATGTGAAAGGCAAAGGTCCCAAATTCGAGTGTCGGTCCGGCACATGGTTTTAATCGGCCAGGAATTTCATATTCCCTAGCGTGTTTTCAGTAATTTGAATGGTGGTAATAATTAGATTTCATTGCTCAAATTTTGACTTTCAAGGTTTCTTTACATTTTCCATGCATAATTTCTAAAATGATCTGTATTTCATAACGTTTTAATCATAAATCTTCATAATTATGTTTTAAGTACGGAGACAAAATTGAATGAGCCACTCAGCACGCCTACAATGTGTAATCATGTACAATATGTACTCATGTACACTTCACGAAGCGGTGTCGAATGGTTCAGTTGGTCGGGAATTGTGGTTTTCATTAAGAGTCGGCTCATTCTTCTACTTTCCATATTTTTGTCCACATAGTTACTGATCAGAAAAGCGGCTAGAAGTCGACCAAAACTTTAGCGCGCTGAAAGATTGGCTGAGTGCTGCCACCTTCCTTCGGTAGTCATTCGTCTACGTAAGGTCGAAGGTACATCTTCATGTACAGGCATACTCTCCAAATAACACTTATGCCATGGCAGAGAGTTCATCGAACCATCTTCACAATAATTCTCTATTATTCCAACCTCGAACAGCGCGCCGAAAAAACGAACACCTGTATCTTTCCGTGCGAGCTCCGATTGCCCTTATTTTATCATGATGATCGTTTCTCCCTATGTAGGTCGGCGTCAACAAAATATTTTTGAATTCGGAGGAGAAAGATGGTGATTGAAATTTCGTGGGAAGATCCCGCCACATCGAAAAACGTCTTTGCTTCAATGATGTCCACCCCATGTTCTGTACGTGTCAGTAACACTCTCTCCCCTAGTTCTCGGTAATACAAAACGAACTGCTCTTCTCTGAACTTCCACAATGTACTCCGCTGCCGGCCGAAGTGGCCGTGCGGTTAAAGGCGCTGCAGTCTGGAACCGCAAGACCGCTACGGTCGCAGGTTCGAATCCTGCCTCGGGCATGGATGTTTGTGATGTCCTTAGGTTAGTTAGGTTTAACTAGTTCTAAGTTCTAGGGGACTAATGACCTCAGCAGTTGAGTCCCATAGTGCTCAGAGCCATTTGAACCATTTTTTTGTACTCCGCTAATGCAATCGTGTAAGGATCCCAGACCGCGCAGCAGTACTCCAAAAGTGGATGGACAAACGTAGTGTAGGCAGTCTTTTTAGTAGATGTGTATTATCTTTTAAGTGTTCTGAATGGTTCATAAATTGTTACTTTTACTGTTCTTTTGAAGTATACGAATAATCGTCGTTTCCTCTTGGTCTATCACATCTAAAAAAGCTATTTTACATTACAAACAAGTAACAAACTAAAATTTCATTCGCACCTGAATTACGTGTCTGCCTCTTAGCCATCACATAAGCTTCTCACTTTTAACACCATCCCTCAGCCGTTGTCTTATGTGCCAGGGCCCTTAGCATGCGAACACCAGCATAACAAAAAATGGTTCAAATGGCTCTGAGCACTATGGGACTTAACTTCTGAGGTCATCAGTCCCCTAGAACTTAGACTACTTAAACCTGACTAATCTAAGGACATCACACACATCCATGCCCGAGGCAGAATTCGAACCTGTGACCGTAGCGGTGGCGCGGTTCCAGACTGTAGCGCCTAGAACCGCTCGGCCACTCCGGCCGGCACCAGCATAACAGCTTCTTAACTGTGTTCATCTACAGTGAACGAACGTCACTACATAGAATTAATATAGATGAAAGAAATTAACCTCCATGCGGCAAACATCAGCCGCCTCGCTAGTTTAGTAACCGGTAGTTATGGCGGTAACGTAACATGCCTGCAAGGGTTAGGGATAGTAGCTGGTACAATAGATTAGTTTCAGTTGGACGGCATGCCCCTTTTATATCGAAGGCTAGGCTTCTAAAGAGGATCGTAGTATAACTGGACTAAAATGTGCGTCTTTTATAGCTAGGGGCTGACTTAATATTGCCGAAGAGATACTATCCGGTGGCCGGGACTCGTGTGTGAAAACGCGAGGAACTCGGTGATGACTATAATACAGCTCCGCTGTACACTTGGTCGGAATAACGGATGGAGCAAATTGGGGCAGTGTTAAGACCCAACACTCGCATTCGGTAGGACCAATGTTCATGTCTTAGTTCCCCTAAGCCGCTTAATCCAAATTCTGGGGTTGTTCCTTCGAAAACGAGCTTTATGTGTGAAGTATATGTTGCATCTGTTGGACTTAGTCCGGATTACGTACCCTGGCTTGTTATATTCACCAGCCAGCAAGTAAGTCGACCTATTCCTCCCTCCCCTTGAAGAGGCACAGAATGGAAACGCAGTTTGTGGCCTGACGATGTTGATGGTGAAAATTTCCTGAAGTGTGAATTGCGACTCAAATCTGATGCTGCCTGACACTGAGGGAACGAACTGTAGTTGTTCATAGACTTGCCGTGTATGTTTGTCTGCTCAGAGAAAATTACAGGATATCAAAGACTGTCGCCTTTATAGTGATGTTTTAGCGTTACTATATGTAGTGTTCTATTTGCCGTCTCTGTGGCATGCAGCGCATGTGGTTGACAGTAGCGGCCGATTGGTGTCCTGTTTTAATATTTGGCCGATTGACGTCCTGTTTTAATATTTACGCTTGGAAGCCACGCTACTGTGCAACGATGCAGCTACGGAGGGCTCACATCGCAGCACGCGGCCACTGTCTGTTTCTTTTTAAAGTCGTCCCTTGGTGCTTCCAACATAAAATCGGGTTATGGGCTAGTGCAGGAATGAACACGAGTTCGCTTTTCATTCATTGGCAGTTCACTTTTCAAAGTGGGCTTCCATAGAAACATGGCGTTCCACTGTTTTAAAGTACAGTAAAGCGCGGGCAGCACTGTAGCAGTACAGATAAGATCGTCGTATTTGTTCGTCGGTGGCACTGCGCAGGTTACAGAAGCATCCTATTGCTCTGAATGAGACTACATGGAAGTAACAAGAGTATTTTTTTCCGGCGTGCTTTAAACAACCAGTGAATCGGTAGAGTCACAATTCTTTTTAATCGTTAAACGCTGACTAGTTTTAGCGCAGGTACGAACTGATTCCCGGATGATGGTTATAAGTATGGTTGGCAGTACTGCGCTAGAGTGGTTTGGCGCATGTCACAAGGTTTGTTTGCCATCTCTGCGACTCCCTTAGGCTTCCTCAGTACATGGTTTTTGTACGCTACGCATACGAGTAATGAAGTTTACGGGAAAAAAGAGAACCAATCCAGTATTCACGTTGAGAATAGAGGGAATATGTGCAACATACGTGTGGAATAGAATCAGATGCTTTCTCTGCTGGATTCCATCCGTGGCTGACAGCAGTATGGCCTCGGTTAGGGACAAATAAGATGATGAACAGGTGGATAACTAAAATAGCGAAATTTACGCACCCTATGAACTATAACTTGCCCCACCTCTTCCATTTTAAATGAAGTTACATAGCCAGTCTTTTCTGTCGTCACTGCAATACTACCGTTTCCTACCACCTACACTCCATTCCTACATCCTTTCCAATACTCACCCTGCGTCTTGTCTCGTATCAGTTCTCTAAGGTTGTCTACATCTAAATCTGTCACCTAAAAACTTTTACCAGAAGACTGGATTCAAGACCACACACGTTACCATTTCATCAAGATAAGATCTTTGGTTTTATACTTGTGAAAATACCTGTATGCATTTAATTGTGCCGGCCAACAACCTGGCCATGTTGGACAGTTCGGTTCTCGCCCAATTACCGAAGTCAAGCAACGTCCGGCCCGCCCAGTTAGCATGGGTGACCGCATGGGAACGCCGGTAAGTTGCCGAAGTGATGTTCAGTTGAAAGACTTGGACCAACCATTGAGCCATACGGAATTATTATGTATGAAAGGCTAGAGAGTCGTAGGGGTGCGGATCCACAGGTGTGGATATACATTCTATATATTTTATTTTTATAGTTGTTAAAAGCCCTGGTAACTGTGGCACATTGATATGTAGGTGTGACAGTTATATTTGGGGGAAAGGGGAGGAGATGCAATAAAAGACTGTGACCACCCCTTTACCCCCACACAACCGATCCCTGGATTCGCGCCTGTCCCTTAGGAGGAGAATGTAAATCTTCTTCTTCTTCTTCTTCTCCTTCTTCTGTATTGGCAGTTGCCGTTTTCCATCATGCTCGTTATTTCGCTGGTCTCTTCAGCCCGGAGTAGCTTCTGAAGCTTTTATTTTTCTCCTTTTATTAGCTGGGCAATATATTTCAGTCTGGGTCGCTTTCCTGTAGTCTTTTCCACTAATGTACGTTCCAAAATTGTCTTTGCCCGTCTTCATACTAGAATACAGTGCATCCCTCCTCTTAGTAGTTATTACCTTCCATACTTCAGCTTTGTTTCTCAACCGCTCCAAGGTGTATTCGTTGGTTATTCTGTGTGCCGACGGTACTTAAATTCTACATGTTCCCTAGGATTCATCTCGACATGCGGGCTCGCTGTTTTCGTGATTGTCATTTAACTTAAGAGAGGAGGATACGATGCACTATCAGCGTATGAACCGTGTGAATTGTGTGCCATCATATATTACCTGTTTGTGAATCATATTTTCTGAGGCAGGGTGCGGGGATCAGCCCAGCAATTGTCAACAAACCCACACTCATGCTGACCTGTGTACCAGACCAACAGCAATCGTTAATCCGCCGTGCAAAATCGATCCGAGCCTCACTTCTCTCATTGCCGTAAGCTAGTGGGCTGGACTATACGAATAAATCGGGTAAATGTAAATAACAATTAATAAGAAAGACTGGACATGTTCTCATTTCGTCACTCGCGTAATGAACTCACTAGAGAAGTATCTCGTTGTATCGGCTCAACGAGCCTGGTTTGAGAGACCCTTATATAAGTTACCTATGTGGTTTTCGTTTGTCGCAGGCGACAGCTTTCTGCTCTAAATATCTCAACTATCTAATGAAAAGTGTCGGACAACAGATGCCATGAGAGGCGGAACCGCCAGTATAAAAGCAGACGGAGAGGTATTGTCAGTAGAGAAGCAGTAGCAGCAGATCGAGAGAGCTCAGTGGCTTCGAGCGTGAATTATTCCTTGGACGTCACCCGAGTAACAAATCCATCAGGGACATTCCAACGCTTGTAAAGCTGCGCAAGCCGACCGTTGGTGATGCAGTGGAAACGTGAAGGAACAACACAGCTGAATCAAGATCAGGCAGACCTCACGTACTAATGGACTGCAAGCCTCGAGCATAGCGGAGAGGTGGTTGTAAAAAATTGCATGAAACCAGTGGAAGGGCTCACTCGTGAGGTCCAAAGTGCTACCAGCAGTCCAGTACAATGACTGTGTAGGGAGTTAAAAAGAATGGGGTACAATAATCGAGCAGCTCACCTAAGCCACGCATTTATGTAATAAGTGCTGAGCGACGCTTGAGGTGGCGTAAATAGCAATGCCACTGGACAGTGGATGACCGGTAACAAATGATTTGGAGTGGTGAACCACGCGGTACTCTGGCAAGCCGATGGGAGGGTCTGGGTTTGGCGAATGTCTGGAGAACGTTACCTCCATCTTGTGCAGTGCCAACAGTGAAGTGTGATTAGCTTAAGAAAACGCTAAGTCTGGGAGGATATGAACACACCTGACTGCACTGTGTACTGCGCACAGTGAAGATCCGGTTTGAAGATGATGTTTCTGTCAGCAGCGCCTGTGAGACACTGGTTTGTAGACAACAAAATTCCTGAAATGGACTAGCCTGCCCAGAGTTCGACTTCACCCACGGGAAGGCCTTTGCGACGCGTTAGAATGTCGACTTTGTTCCTGGTCCCAGACTTCAACATTACTACCTTCGACGGCTTCCGCTGGGAGCTTGCCATTCCTCCATGACATTCAGACACGTCATTGAAATGCCCACCAAAGTCGTCATAAAGGTGAAGGGTGGACACATCCGATATTAATGTCCAGGCAGTGCACGTCGAGAAATCGCTAAGATTCCACGACAGAAATGTGTCTGTTTTCTCTCGCTGTACTTGTCAAATAGCCGTGTCGTTTCGACTCTAAATTGCGTTTTTTCGGCGTTTGAGCACTTTTTTCAGTGAAGGGTTTTCCGTGGAGGGTGCTTGGCGGGTATTTTTTCCTCCGTTGCTTTTCCGGAGCCACGCGTGCACCGGCGCTGATGAGACGGAGTCGCATTGTGTCGGCTGCGCCTTTCTGCCGCCCTAGTCATTGTGGTGGGGGCGCCGGCGCCGACGCTGCCGCTGGTGGCAGTGGTTGTGAGCGGCGACTAATTAGCGCCGCGCCGGTGGGAAAGGGGCAGGGGGAGAAGAAAGGGGCAGCGAGGGGGTGGGGGGAATCGATGGTGGGGACTAATGAGCGACCGCGAAGCGAGGCGTCCGGCGCGGGGCCCGGAACACCACCCGGCCGGAAGGCGTGCTGACTCCCACTGCCGTTTTCTCTCTCTCTCTCTCTCTCTCTCTCTCTCTCACCCGAGTCACAGATCCGTACTACCTGGTGTCTGTCTCGATGGCGGTGCCACAGCTCAACCGAAATACAAGCCGTGGGCACCTGTACACAGACTTGTTAGAAGGAGCTAGAAAATCAACTAAAAACGCTAGATAGCGGAAAGACGTAGGAACCAGATGGGGACCTGTGAGATTCCAAAACTCTGGCAGTAATTACCTGAGATCGCTGGAGCAACGAAGGGTGCAAAACTTTCGAAAACTAGTGCTGGTCACTTCCGTTTTCAAGAAAACTCGTCAGTGAGACGGACGTAATCGTAGCGTTGTACCTGACAAACGCGGCATTACCCGGGTATTCATTTTTCCTATTTTATATTAGAAAAGAAAAGAAAATATGAATTGTATATGTTGTGAAGTATCGAAAAAATTTCATTTCCATGTATTCGTGAAAACATCTCTGAAATTACGAGACAGTCATATAAAGAAATAAGCACAATGTACAAATGTATAAGTACAGTATCCAGATTAAAAAACATCAGCCTGAACAGTTTCTGTACGCTGTGCGCAGATGCTTCGTATGTCTACAACGCAATTTTGTAAACGACTCTATGGCAACGCCTTTTCATAGCTTCGTAACTGTACGCTGTCAGAGGCACTACCAGTTGTCAGGTATTTGCTTAAGCTGACTCAATTATAGGTCTGTCTTCGCAGTGAAGAATAAATGTATTTGTGCACGATGCGGAATTTCTTCACGTACCTCAGTGTTCATGACGTCATCTCTTCTGAACTGTCTGTTGTACCGTGATAGATTTGCGTAGGTGCATTTAGCGGCATATGAGGATGTCTGTAAAATTTATTGCAAATGCAGTTACTACCACAAAAGTGATACATTTAAACGTAATGCATGATGCAGCAGTCTTCGGCGCATCTGATTGTTTATGACGTCATATCATCTCAACTATGATAGGTACGTAACGCTTACCCCTACAGTGATTGTTGCCTTACGCTAAGGCACATGTGTACAAAGTTTGGTTGAAATCGGTCTCGTGCTTTACGAGGAGATGTGGAACATATACAAACCCATACATAAATCCATTACTATAATAGGTATGGATATCGTTGATACTACTCTGTTCCAGTAGTAAAAGTCAATGTTTTCATCATGTCCTCGAAAAAAGTCAACTGGCAACAATCATACCTTGATGGCGTTACTTCGTCTCTGCTAATTCGGTCTTCAATACGACACTTTTTCACAACGATGGACGACCTGGAGTAGAACTTGGTCGTAGAAATCTGCGTCTGGCTGTTCGCAAAACGCTCAGGAGGAAAATCACGTCGTTCTCACTGTGGAAATGTCTGCGAAGCAGTGGTTTCTTCATTTGACGAAAGAGGAAGGGATCACCGAATTCCATGCCAGGAGGATACGATAGGTGACGCAGAAGTAACAGCGCGAAGAAGCAGCGTGCTTGACTTCATCTTGTGCATACGAGCCGGGTCGTTGTCCATAGTATCTTTGAAATTACCCTCATTTTTCGTTGCATCATGTGGGGAAACTCTTTGTCTTGTGAATAGATATCTGGTCTGAAGGTTCAGAAGGCATAATTGTGGTCTCTAAGCACCCTCTTACATAGGCTATTCAGCGAGGTACGCGGTAGGTCAGACACTGAACCCACATTCCTCAGGAGGTGACTTGAAATTCCCGTTCAGCCATTAAGATATACGTCTTTCATAGAGACTCAGAAATCGCTCCAGGAGAAATCCGGAATGGTTGTGCTGCGGAGGATACAGTAGATTACCACTCTCCGTCCTTTTCCAAACGATCTAGCGCTCTATCTCTATTGAAGCAAACGGGACGCTCATCTCTAGTCCCCATCCCTCCCTTACTTCATCCCTCCCCTCTCCTTTGGCTGAGAGGCTCTCATCCGAGCTATGTGCGACAGATGAAGCACAAGCATTCTGTTAACCATCGTGTCAAGTCAGATGGTTCTGTACAGCTTAATTGATGTTCGTGAACTACAAGACACAGATGATTATGTCCCCCATTTAAGAAAAAGTATCATCTTATTCTCTATATCGTATATACGTGGATTAACATATGTGTCTAAGGGCGCGTATACTGATTTTCACTGCCGACTCTCAGTGCTTGAATGTGGCTAGTAGAACTTTTAATTAATGAAATTATTAATGAACAGGTTAATCGCCATAGATCGCGTGTTATTTACTTCATTACTAGTCTCACCGAGCAAAGGAGATCTTCAGATCCTCAGTACTCTCACAGCAATACATATAAGAATCAAAGCTCCGGTCAGATCCATCGCCAGTTGTAAATTGGACGTACATCCAGCGTAATCCATTTCGTGTAGGCGGAGATGTGCTGCGCGTAGCCTAGAATGTTCTATGTGTTGCCATCAGCGCAACAGATATAGAACATACATCTAATGAGCGACACTACTAATAAATCAAATAATACACGATCTGCCGCGGTTTATCGGCTCGTTAATTTCTGGCGGTCACCGTGTGTCCTGCAGGTGATGTCTGCGTTTAATGAAATTCATTGTTACGCCGAAAACATACTAGTTATAATACTCCCAAATGAAGTGTAGTAGTAACTTTCCCAAACGAAGTTTAGTACTAACTTCGTGAAACATTTTTACCCTAGCTGACGTAAAGCTCAAAGCTCAGCTGCGTTCGAACAAATCAAATGGCTCTGAGCACTATGGGACTTAACATCTGTGGTCATCAGTCCCCTAGAACTTAGAACTACCTAAACCTAACTAACCTAAGGACATCACACACATCCATGCCCGAGGCAGGATTCGAACCTGCGACCGTAGCAGTCGCGCGGTTCCGGACTGAGCGCCTTAACCGCTAGACCACCGCGGCCGGCGCGTTCGACCACAATGGACGTGTGTGTGTGTGTGTGTGTGTGTGTGTGTGTGTGTGTGTGTGTGCGTGGGTGGGGGGGGGGTGCGTGCGCGCGCATACATGGGGATGAAGTCCTACAGTCATTGTTTTCCGTCACCAGATATCAGCGTAGCTTAAGGCTAAAAAGACACACACATGCCACGCTCGCAGTATAAATGGAAGTGATTCATCCCTACATTAGAATACAAAAGCAGTAAATGGGGTGGTAATATTACGCGGAGAAATATTTCTGGATACTAGTTAACTGTAATAAGTCAGTCCAAATATTCCTTACTCAGAAACATAAATGACACGTTAGCAAACGGCCGTATCAAATCATCCTAGTCTTCGAACAAAAACACATTCCCAGAGGCTGCGTAATTTACGGGAAGAGCCCATTGGACTAACTGTTAACTGCGGCTCCGTACGTGACAGTTAAACGGGCGAATATAAAACCTGTCTCGGTCGGTTATATCGAACGAGTGCGAAGTGCGGGCTGTGCAAGATTTATAAGCGGCTGGGGGAGAAGCGGCAGAGACCGGGGGGCTGAGCTGGCAGGTGTGGGCGCCTCACTTTCACTCTCTGCCGGCCCTAACAAGCCGCAGCACTTGCTGTTCAGGCTCGTTTCAGTGGCCGCGATTCAGCCAGAGGGGCTAGTCTAACGTGGCGCTCTGAAGGCGTTGCACGGCCTTTTGAGTTCAGGGTTTTTGAGCGGAGCATCCGGGAGAAGAAAGACGCGAAAGAAGTGTTTTGCAAGACCGGCCGGCTATTCGAGGAGTTGAACAGCGAGCGCTGCATTCAGGGCACCCGGCATCCCCCGTCTGACGGCTGCCAGGAAAAGAGGAATTGAAGGCATTTGCACGGCAAAAAGCGTTAATTAAACTGGAGCTGCATATTCAGGAAATGCGCGATAATATGCCAGGCGGCACGTGCTCGCCAGACGCGGGCGCCAGACCACGGATGCGGCCGTACCGCCCTCGCTGCGTCGGTGGGGGGGGGGGGGGGGGGGAGGGGAGCGGGGTGTGCCAGGCGGCGCCGCTTTGATGCACTACCAACCCTCTTCTCTGTTCCTGTGGTATCCAGAAAAAAAGGTGCCCTCGCGGTACAGTTCTGCACAGCTGGGTTCGTGACTAATAGACACGCTGCGTTACGAAAGCCACGACAGCAGGGCGATGATTAGATTTTGTGTGGACTTCCAGAGAGAGAGAGCGTAGTCTATGGAGATGTCAAAGAAATGGCTTACCGCAAAGCAGTGTTCTTTCGCCGATGTCATTTAACACGTATACCTGTCACCAACCACTTTCGGCGAACACAAGGAGTTCCCTTTATGCCAATGGTCTCACAATAGCGATTCAAGGGAAATCTTCGGAAGATGTTGAAGCCTCCCTGACAGACGCATTGAGAGGGTTGATTGTCTATTAAAACGTTTGTAAAGTTGATTGTCAAGTTACCGAACTTCGTCCAAACCCAGCTATGAGGAAAAAGGAAAAAAAATGGTTCAAATGGCCCTACCCACTATGGGACTTATTATCTGAGGCCATCAGTCCCATAGACTTAGAACTACAACCTAACTAACCTGAGGACAATACGCACATCCAAGGCTTTCACAACATACACATTTATTTGCTCGAGAAAATATATACTAGCACACATGCTCCTATGAAACGAAATTTAAGATGCAATAAATAGAGCCATTTTACTTTATCCTTTGTATATAGTTTTCTTGCTAAGTGCTAAATAACATCGAATATTATTAATATACTCAAATAAGTCTGAATTTTTCACTGTCGAAATGATTTTCAGTAAAACACATTTATCTGTTTACTTTCTTGTTTATGCACAGTGTATGCTTTTTCTTTGTAAAGGTATTCTGAAACGTAGTTCGTCTCTTTTGTATGAGAACACTAGCAGAAAGAAATATCAGGACCTCGTGCAGCCTTTTCAGTATGTCATGAAAACAAACTAAACACCGTAATAAAGAATAAGAAAAGATAATAGGAGTGAGGTCGGCGAGAACAGGTTAACTTCCGACGTTACAAAACGTCGCCACAGTCCCCTTTGCTGCGCATGCGCAGTGTGCACCTACCCAAGATTGTAGAGCTCTAAACTCGGTACAGTCAGTCGATTATTGACGTCACCGGTCAACGCGCGACTTGGTTGGCTGCTGATTTACACCCAGGCACATGACGCGCACCCACAACAAGTGGTCGATTTTGACCAGAAAGTCGTCCTTTTAAATGGGCTAACGGGAATACAAGTAGTGCAGTAGACTCACTTGCCACGAATGTCGTTTCTGACTAGAAAGTCGTTCGTGCATTACGGGCTTTAGAGAGCAGGCGGGTCTTGAGCCTCTGCTTCCGACGCTGTGTACGTGCGTCGCCGAGATCACTATCGCCGCAGTAAACTATGTTCCGGTATGTAGGTAAACTCTCTGTGCGTACCAAAATCCTGGCGCTGTTGTTACTATGATTTCTCAAACGCTCAAAAAATTCTGTGATTTGTTCTTATCATAACTTGCACGTTGGAAGACAGTAACAATATGTACATTGTTATCGCCAGTATTCTTTTGTCTATATAGTCTTCGGCACGACGATCTCAACTTGCGGACTGCGTGTTGCTATTCCCACCAATATTGCAACTCTCGAATCGATTGTATTGTACTACTTCTACCATTTTTACCTCTCATTCTTCCATCCATTAGCAAACACCGATTCCTTTTTTACTCGAGTCGTGCCGCAAATTTCTTTTCTCTAATTCGGTTCACTACCTCCTCATTAGTTAGTTACCATCCCATGTAATCTGAAGCATTCTCCCATAGGACCACATTTCAAAAGCTTCTATTCTCTTCATGTCTGAACTGTTGTAATCCATGTTCCGCTTCTGCACAGGCAACAATCCATATAAAAACCTTCAGTAGACACATCTTCGCTTAAATTTTTATTTGATGTAAATAAATTTGTATCTTTCACAAATATTTTTCTTACCTTTGCCAGTACACAGGGTGTCTGAAAAGTCCTTCCCTGGTTACATAAATTGATAACTCAGGCTAGAAGTAAGATACAATTATGAAACTGGTGTCTAATTGTTTACAAACTATCAAAGTTTTTTTCACACATCGGTAAACTTCCACATGAGCACCGTTGGTAGCACGTAGCACATCTAGGACATATTCAATTTCCGTCCACTTATTAGACAACATCACTGGAGGGATCGATTCAACGACTGTGGTTATCCGTTGCAGCAGGGTTTTAAGATGTGGTGCATGTGTTCGGTAGACCTCGTCCTTGACATAACCCCATAAAAAGAAATGGCTCTGAGCACGATGGGACTCAACTTCTGAGGTCATTAGTCCCCTAGAACTTAGAACTAGTTAAACCTAACTAACCCAAGGACATCACACACATCCATGCCCAAGGCAGGATTCGAACCTGCGACCGTAGCAGTCGCGCGGTTCCGGACTGCGCGCCTAGAACCGCTAGACGACCGCGGCCGGCAAAGGAGAGTAAACATTGGACAATTGAATAGTGGAAAACCGTTGTGTGGAGTGACGAATCACGGTACACAACGTGGCGATCCGATGGCAGGGTGTGGGCATGGCGAATGCCCGGTGCACATCATATGCCATATGTTTGTAGTGCCAATAGTAAAATTCGGAGGCGGTGATGTTATGGTGTGGTCGTGTTTTTCATGGAGAGGGCTTGCAACCCTTGTTGTTTTGCGTGACACTAACACAACAGAGGCCTACATTGATGTTTTAAGCACCTTCTTGATTCCCACTGTTGACGAGCAATTCGGGGATGGCGATTGCATCTTTCAACATGATCGAGCACCTGTTCATTATGCACGGCCTGCGGCGGAGTGGTTACACGACAATAACATCCTTGTAAAGGACTGGCCTGCACAGAGTCCTGACCTGAATCCAATAGGACACCTTTCGGATGTTTTGGTCCGTCGACTTCGTGCCAGGCTTCACGGACCGACATCGATACCTCTCCTCAGTGCAGCACTCCTTGAAGAATGGGCTGCCATTCCCCAAGAAACTTTCCAGAATTTGATTGAAAGCATGCCTGCGAGAGTGGGAGCTGTCATCAAGACTAAGGGTTACCCAACACCATATTGAATTCCAGCATTACCGATAGAGGGCGCCGCGAATCAGTGAATTTGTGAGGGGTTATTCATCATGTATTCTGGATGTAATAATTTCCTTCTAAGAGATAGAGTTAACTGTTACAAAATGTATAACAACCGAAACAGCACTCAAAAGAATATAGTCACATTAGCCGTGCAGTATCGAGTACGTCGTCCCGTAAAAAATGCCGGGAGTTGTATAAAGGCTTCGAAAGTTGTGCTTTGATATTCCCTGAAGTTAGGGCTATTTTCCTCACTCCTAACAGTAAACCGGTCTCTGTTCTTGAACGACTTAACTTTTGCTCAGGGTGCGAACGGAGGCGCAAAATCGCTGAAGTTTCTGCAGCTCTCTGATTTTCCGCCCGCTCTCAACTTCGGCGTCTGCGAGAGACGCCATCAGCCACGCAGATTTATTTTTATGATGATGGTAATGGACGTTCTGTAAACGCGACCAGCGTTTCACCCAGTGGAAATAATGTCGAGTGGTTGAGACGAAATCTTTAATCAGCTACCGAACTTCTGGGACATAAAAAAATCTCCAAATTACGTTTTTCAAATCAAGCCATCAGGTTCTCCCGTACCAAGTTAGATTTGACACATTTCTTGGTTAAATGAATTTATTTAGTTATGAGTATTTCACCGACCGATGATACTTTGAAATATACTTCACCTACCAAGGATCAAATGCATGCTTACGTTACACCGCAGCATAGCAGCTACAAACGTTTTCCTGTGCTGACGTCATGTGAGTTGTGGAGGAAGAATACTGGGATTTACCGTAGCCTGCCGACTACGACGAGCTTCAAGCTTGGTTGGTAAACACGCGGTAGGGTAATCGGCCCCGTTCTTTTCAGTGGAATCATTCCAGCATTCGTCTTAAGCGGTTTAAGGAACAAAGGAAAATTTAGAATGAGGTTTGAACCGCCGTCCTCCCGAACGAGTAGTGAGAGACTTAGATACCATTAGCCATCGTAGCTTAAAGTTAGCAGTACGTAGTGAGAAAGTTACGTGGACACCTGAGATGGCCGGCCGAAGTGGCCGTGCGGTTAAAGGCGCTGCAGTCTGGAACCGCAAGACCGCTACGGTCGCAGGTTCGAATCCTGCCTCGGGCATGGATGTTTGTGATGTCCTTAGGTTAGTTAGGTTTAACTAGTTCTAAGTTCTAGGGGACTAATGACCTCAGCAGTTGAGTCCCATAGTGCTCAGAGCCATTTGAACCATTTGAACCTGAGATGCTGTTGTTTTAGTTGATACCACAGCTGAAACCGCTCGCTCGGCAGATTTGATTCTGACCAAAGATGGGTCCAGACAGGTTTGGCTGGCGACGTGACTGAAGACATAAATACTCGAGACTGCTTGTAAACATTTTCTAGGGCCGGGCTTCCATTCCCCGTCCAGCCATCCAGATTTAGACTTTCCCGTAGTTCCCTAAATCGATTAAGGAAATTACCGGCTTGGTTCCTTTTGAAAAGGCCAGTCGATTTTCATGCCCACTCAAGCCACGCCTGTATCCGTCGCTAATTTCCTTGTCATCGAGGGGACGTTAACTCTAATCTTACATACTTTCATCATTGTTGAATCTCTGATGTACATGTTTCCTCACCCAAGACCTAAATGGTCGTGTTCATACAGAACGTCGGCTCATCAGTGAAAATTACACGTGAGCTTTCTGTAGAAGACAAGTAGAATAGCTCACAATAGAAGTCGTCTCTGTTAATGAGTCGAAGAAAGGCGACGTGAAATACACCGGAAAGGGAGGGTGTTCCAACACGACGGATACTGTTTTGCAATACCTCCAGATGGAATTGATAGGCATATGAATGTGAGCGACGACGGAACCGATGATGTAACAATCAACATATCGTACAAAACCATGTTCTGTTAGCGAGTATGAAAGATAAATTGGCTCCATATTCTTTGATTGACTGCAGACACTTGGTAATATTCCGAACCTATAACTGGACAGGTCTGGGAGGTGTTGAATTTAATGGGAGTATTTATCAAACCATTCAGAGCAGTGCTAACCACGTGAATTAGTGCCATGTCGGTGAAAAATGGTGTTCTTGTAACGAAGCAGCAGCAGCGTATGAGTCACTTCATCAGCTAATCCTTGGCTGAATGTTAGAATAACAAAATGGAACTGGGACCCACGACATCATAGAACCATCGTGTTCAAGTGACAGGCAATTCTAACAGGAGTGTAGTAATTTATGACGGAAACCGTTACGGAGCAGTCTTCCCATCGTCTTTGTTTCATGCTGGACCGGCTGACCAAAAATTCTGTTACAGGAACACGTTTATGGTGGCGATGAAAAAATTATTGGCTGTACTCGCCTTTGTCTATTTAACTTGAGATGATGGCGTCCGATGAATTCTCTAACCGCTCCAGTGATAAGTAAACGGGTATGGAAAACAGCCTAGAAATCAAACGTATCCACCATTGCCAGCATATACAACATACTTTCGCAGCTTTAGTCATACACGTGTCTAATTACTTGGTGTTAAATTCCTCGACTGTGTCGTACAGGAAATGTCATGTATCATGCACACCCATCACCTTTCGTAAACGAGATTTTTTACAGATGAGGTACGCATAGAAACGAGTGCTTTCGTTTGGGCGGTATTAGTAATTCGTTTTCTTTTAGACATATCGAATTAAAGATAGATATTTTAATGGGAGGTATGTACTCTTAATGTCGTTCCAGGTGTCTTGAAAGGGAGGCGCAGCAGCGTAACGTTTTATCCGTTTTTCACTGAAACATACGTTAACACCAGGCGAAAAGTTTTCTAAATATGGCGACCAGGTTGTCGGTCTCGGCGCTGATATATATATTTACCTGGCAAAATACGCAAGAATCTGTATTTTTATGGTCGATGTTGCTCCTGAAATTAAACCCTATATTCTTGCAGAGCTCCGTCTCTAATGATATCTCTCTCTCGACGGGACATTAAATTTGCTTTCTTTCTTTAATATTATTTTATTGATAATCAGACACATGAATTAAGTATTCACAATCCCCAAGTCAATGAAAATGTATTTATTTTGACTGCTTAAACAATTTACGCTCCCTGCTCGGTGTATCTCACCACCCCTCCTGATGGTCAGTGCGATCAAGCTTTTGTTTTTTGGATTTAATATTCACGAGATAAACGAGTCCATTTGTTACTCAAACTGTTGTTTCAGGGCATCCACCCTACCACGCTTTATTTTTTGCTTTCGTTGTAACAAATTCTGTTACTCTGGTTCGAATGCGGTAATTATAGAAATTGATCTTGTGCCCGAAACGAATAACTTACACCCCATTGATATAATTCAATTGAATGGATTCGCCGGGAAGCTGCATTAGCCGGGAAATTGCTTTTATCTGACTTGTAGAGAAACTGTTCGCCCAGGGGATATTTCCAGCAGAGTGGGATGATATCTGAAATCATATATAATCTAAAGAAAATAATATTCGAAGCACTGAAGTTGTAAAATTTAAATGCAAATCATCATCTTTGTGGAAGTTTTGCCCCACACTGTATGTTTCGTAATTAAAGCAACGAAAACACTTCGTAACTATTCATCGAAATTTATGATCACGAACCGCGAAGTGTTGCAGATTTTTAGCTCCATCTTCTGGCGACAGTCCTGGATCTTAGATGCTCAGTGTACCTCCTTGGAACGCAAGGCTGTTAGATTTTCCACAATTTCGTTTCATTTGGGTCTTTAATGTCTGGCGTAGAATTCACCAGACGAAAAAGATGCAAAATATGATAAAATCCACTGCCGTAAATGCAGTATTCTCTACAGATAATTCCTCAAGGAAACAACACTGTAGTTACCTCACTGTGTTGTATACACCGCATTAAGTAACAGCCGTCATAGAAAGTAAATAAAACTGTGGATGAGAAAATGTAGAGAAAAATGGATATTTTTAGTTACAAACTTACGACAGTTATTTATGAACCGAAGGGAATGTAAATAATTTTAATGCTACAGCAGTACCGAAACATGTCTCTTGGGGAAAAAAAAGCTGTGCTCAAAGTGGTGACATGAAATTGTTTCCCTATTGTTACTGTCATTCTGATGAACTAAATACGGACAAGCACATATTATTAAATGAAATAAAGCTTGCGATTAGAGAGAAAAACATGGTTTGCTTTCCTTGGCACTCGAAAACGGTGAGTTGAAGGTGAATTAATCATTTAACATGAATATAGACACTGAAATTACCTTTAGCATCCGTCTGCTTATACGCATGACGTCATCAAAGTAATTTAAATCCAATATACGTCAAGTACGCTCCATAACAAGACTTATATTTATACTCATGGCATCACACTCGGTGGCTTCACAAGCCTTCAACCAAACGACATCCTTTTAATGTAATCCAGGCCTCGGGCTAAGCTAGAGATAAGTTTGTCACCACCACCTATGCTTTTAAAAATAATATAGAATCAAATCAGATACCGTGAGTGCGCAGTTGCGCATTGATAACGTCATTTTCGAATCTTCATTACGCTACGCTTCGAAGCCGACGTCCGGCACTGGTAGGTTAAACCGATCCTAATAAATTTAAACGAAATAACGTGCGTTTCTTCGTTTGTTTCCACACGTTGTTTATAAACAACAGAAACGTTAAAATACTGATATAGCTCCAAGGACGTTAGAGTGATATACAATTATTCATGTAGCTACCGCTGAAAGCGACAGCTCCAACAAGCACGTTATATTGAGTATGTATACCCCCACTCCCCCCTCCCCCTTCCTTCCGTCACTGCCACGGGTAAGAGCGACCATTACGCAGAAATATCATGACGATTCTGTGATTCTGAGTAGTCAGCTTCGAGATCTGCGTTGTTAAGTAGATACTTAATTGTAAGTCGGTTAAAACTTTTCAACTCATTTTCGAAAATTAGTTTCACTTTTCTCCTCTCTATTGCTGTTCGGTCTGAAGACTGCTTTGGTGCATCGGTCCAAGCTAGTTTATCGCTTGCGATCCTCTTCATTTTTGGCAGCAACTGACATAAAATTAAACATAAGTTACTTATTGTAATCAAGCTTTGGTCCTCCTCAACAATTTTTAACCCCCCACGTTTCCCTCCATTGCGAAATCGACAATTCATTGATGTCTCAAGATGTGTCCTGTCAAAGGATCCCTTCTTTTAGTCAGTTTGAAACATAAATCTCTCCATTTCGATTATGTGCCTCCTCACTAGTTATCCGGTCTACGCATCTAATGTTTTGACTATAGCACCATATTCTTAAGTGTATAATTGATGTAAAAAAATTCTCTTTTCCAGCAATAGTTTTCTTTCTATTGCCGGTATGAATTTTATATCATCTGTACTTCGGCCATCGTCACTTATTTTGCTGCCTAAATAAGAAAAGTTAGCTACCTCTCGTAATTTCCCATTTTATAAACTGATTTCCTCATCATCACCTGATTTAATTCGACTGCGTTCCATTATCACTGCTTTTACTTTTTACCTTTCAAGACAGTATCTCTTCCGCTCATCTGTTCTTCAATGAGTGTCTACAAACCTGTCCTGCTCCATTCTCAACTATTCCTTCCCCTGCCTGTCAGTCGACTCGCAGCCGGCTTCTGGTTGCCGCACAAACTATAGACCAGCTTTGGCTCTCTATATTTTACCTCTACTCCGTTAAGGATTTTGAAGAAGTATTCAGGGCAATACTATCAAAATTTCTTCTAAATGAGAAAACAAGCTATAAGCTGGATTTGCCGTCCTTCAGTCTATCTTCTAAGATAAGTCGTTACGTCATTATTGCGTCGCGTGCAACTACACCTACCTGAGGTCAGTTTCTACCAGTTTTATCATTTTTTTGTGTGGTCCAGTAGTATTCACATCTGTTACCTCCTAGCTTTTCTTGAAGTTGGGATTATAATATTTTTATTGAACCGTGAAGGTATTTCGCTCGTCTCGTATATCTTGCATGAGATGTGGAATAGTTTCGTCTCGACTGGCTCTCTGCTCTGCGTGGAAGGAAATCAGTGAAAGTAACGTAGCAGAAGGAATACAAGTTTTCCTTCGACATACGAGTGTCAGACTTCTTGTGGAGACGAGAGCGGATTCCGCAGCGCAGCGTAAAGACGTGCGGGCGACGGGGGAGCGCCGCATTCCCGAGCGCGCCGGCCCACCTTCCCGGAAGCTTTATTGGATTCCAACGAAGGTTGCGCCGTGCGCCGAATTCGACGCCCGGCGCTCCGCGCCGGGATGCCGGAGCGCATATTCTGCGTAATTCTTCGAAATTAGTTCGCAAGAATTTGACGAGGATGGGCACCGAAAGAACACGGCTGCTACCCTATTCACAGGCCTGAGATACTGCCTTTCGTGAATGAGCTTTGAAGGGATGACGTACTTACTGGCGTTCAGAATTCTCATTCCTCGCGTTTCCTTGTACCTCATTCGGTCCACTATTCTTCTTCTTGTTCCAGTTCCAGTATGGCCTCTCCAGTTCCACGTAGCGACCTCAACTCTGTCAAATGGCATTCGACAGGACAGAGGTTCAAATCCCCATCCGCCACTGAATATTTGTTTCCTGTGGCTCCCCTAAGTAGCTCGATACAAATTGCTTCATGGTTACTTTCAAAAGGATACGACTAATACCTTTCCCAATCCGGGCTTGCACTCCAGGGATAATGACCTTCTCTTCTTTCCTTAAATAGTTTAAGACCAGCCTTAAGATCACTTCCTGCAGTAAACGCTGAAAGCCTGTTACTACTTTGGATTTTAACCTATGATTTCATGGTTCTAATGTCCAGAAACATTACCCTGTATACGAGGTCTGAGCCATAAGCGAATAGAAATGCTATCTGGCTAACCTTATTTTAGATGCTGTAGAGACCAGGAGCTTTCTCATAGCGCAAAGTAATAATTAAGGGGGGCTTAACATAAGCTAAACTAAGATGAACTGAAACTATAATCGTCGCAGAATGTCTCATGTAGCTATTCCCAATGTTTGTCTACGACTCACTTCTTATAGGTACGATTCTTGTAATGCAAATGGATTGGACACGGTATCCTAAAATACACAATAAATTGAAATGATCTCGCTTGAAAGCGAAATATTCGTATATTTGTCGCTGCACCCCATGTGCCTTGAATGTTCACTGCAACACGCACTTACTTTGCTAGCAGAAAATTTCATTTAACAATAAGTAGCTTCACTGCTGAAGGCACTTCATTCTCTCTTGTCCTTAAATATAATGAAACTGAACGTAGTTCATGTGTGAACGAAGTCCTTCAGTGAACACATACATAGCCCTTCATCCGACCACGTGACTTTATGTGACCATGCATTTAAAAATGAAAACGAAAAATAACCTTCTAGTCGTATTAACGTCAATAATTTCATTTAATGAGTGGAAAAGCAATGAGATATCCTAATTGCAGACCGACACTGAATAAAAATTGGAGAATGATTCGCTCGTATTCTAGCGATAATGTGCACTCGGAACAAAGGACCAGGCTCGCCCCAGATTAAATAGCGGCTGTTTCGAAATGAAGCTTAGTAGCATTTATTACATTCAACTTACAATTATAAATTGTACATGAAACGAAAGAGCAACTCAAACAGTTTTTCTTATCAGTATTCAATGTGAGCACCATTCGTCTCTAGGCGCACATCGAGTAGTTAGGCTAGTTCTTCCCAAGCCTTGATGGTGTGTCTGGAGTATTTGTTGCAAAAACTGCTTCAATCTTTTATGAACCCCCAAAGGTGGAAATTGCATGGCGTCAGATCGGATGATCATGGAGGCCACGCGAAACAAATTCTGTCACCCGCCGCCTTGCGGCCAACCGAGCGGCTGGGCACAACGTCGTTTAATCGGTTGCGTGCTGAGTTACGCCAGTGACGTGGAGCACCATCTTTCTGCCAAATAAAGTTTCATGGTAATTGAAATGCCGTGTGGCTAGGGCCTCCCGTCGGGTAGACCGTTCGCCTGGTGCAAGTCTTTCGAGTTGACGCCACTTCGGCGACTTGCGTGTCGATGGGGATGAAATAATGATGATAAGGATAACAGAGCACCCAGGCCCTGAGCGGAGAAGATCTCCGACGAGCCGGGAATCGAACCCGGGTTCTTAGGATTGACAGTCTGTCGCGCTGACCACTCAGCTACCAGGGGCGGACGGTTTCGTGGTTGTTTCATCGAAACAGAAAGGCCCATAAACTTCCCGCCGATTTATGGCATAACAACATTCAATTTAGGGGAGATTTGCTGACGCGCAGATGGGCACATATTGTAGTTCACATATCCGCTTAGGTGAAATGTCGACTCATCGCTGAAGACACTATCCAGAAAATCTTCATCGTTAAGCAGCAACATTTCGTTTTACAAAGTGGGCACGTAAACCGTAGTCTGTGGGCTTTAGAGCTTGTAACAACTGTAACGATAAGGACGTAGTTGAAAACGTCTCCTTAAAAGTTTCAACATAGATATCGCTGCAATTGCTAATTCACGACTAAACTTCGGAACTGATTTCTTGCAGTTACGCGAGAATTCGATGAGACACACAGGAACAGTGCATGCATATAGGTATAGAAACCAAAACTGATTTGCTCTTTCATTTGATTTATTATTTGTAATTATAAGTTGAATATAATGAATGCTACAAAAGGCTTAAAACGCTGATACTCATTCTGAAACACCGTATCCAACTGCAAAGTATCTCGTGTTAGTAGAGCTGATGTGTAACGTAATGTATAATCACGTAGAGGCAGCGCAAGCAAGCAATCGTCGCACCACAGTCCAGAACGATGTCGTTTCAGTGTGCCCATTTCTTATATCAGAAGAGAAAGCGTCTATACTAAAGAGACGGCGCTGGCCATTGTGGCCGAGCGGTTCTAGGCGCTTCAGTCTGGAACCGCGCGACCTGCCTCGGGCATGGGTGTCTGTGATATCCTTAGGTTTGTTAGGTTTAAGTAGTTCTACGTTCTAGGCGACTGATGACCTCAGAAGTTAAGTCCCATAGTGCTCATAGCCATTTGAACCATCTCTTTATTTTGGTGAAACAGGCCAGACGTTGTTCACTACTTACAAATACCTTAAAAGGCAACATAAGGTGTTTTAAAATACAGTGGAGCAGTATGTTCATGACTTAAAAGGGTAATCAATACAAATTTTGAAACTTCCTGGCAGATTAAATCTGTGTGCCGGACTGAGATTCGAACGCGGGACCTTTGGCTTTCGCGGGCAAGTGGTCTACCATCTGAGCTACCAAAGCACGACTCACGCCGTCCTCACAGCTTTACTTCTGCCAGTACCTCGTCTCCTACCCGAGTTCGAGTCTCGATCAGGCTCACAGTTTTAATCTGTCAGGAAGTTTCATATCAGCGCACACTCCGCTGCAGAGTGGAAATCTCCTTCTGGAAACATCCCCCAGAGCCATGTCTCTGCAATATCCTTTCTTTCAGGAGTGCTAGTTCTGCAAGGTTCGCAGGAGAGCTTCTGTAAAGTTTGGAAGGTAGGAGACGAGGTACTGGCAAAGTAAAGCCGTGAGGACAGGGCATGAGTCGTGCTTGGGTAGCTCAGTTGGTAGAGCACTTTCCCGCGAAAGGCAAAGGTCCCGAGTTCGAGTCTCGGTCCGGCACACAGTTTTAATCTGCCAAGAAGTTTCGAAACCTCGCTATTTCAGAATTTATGCTGAATTCATGGAAAACATCATAACATCGACGTTAGAGATAAAATATCTACCGTCCACATGATGCTGTCCAATTCCCCCACGCCCCTCACCCCCCCCCCCCCCACCCGCGCAAATAAAAGATTGCCATCTATCGGAGAGAATAAGATTAACACCGTACCAGAAATCAAAAAGCGCTTACTATCAACTGAACATGTTATTATATACGCCACGTGAACGTTGCTCGGTCTTAGATTCTAGAACAGACGCGTGCAAGAAGCTTTATTGTTTTCGAAGGCAATCAGAACGATCGAGGATTTGCTTGTAGCTGTTGAAATGACTGTCAGTGAGGATGGGCAACACTTGAATACAGTACGGAATACAGAGTTACCAAATTTGACTCAGGGGGTGAAAATTATGAAACGGGGCAAGAAAAGAATAATTTGCAAACTGGAACAGGAACGGAACTATCTTCACAGCTCAGTTACTGTCTGGAAGATCGCCTGCTAGATGCTAACCAAAATCCATTACAAGTACGGAATCACATCGTCGATGCTACCTATCCAGAGCTGCGAAAAAGTACACTGATGTATTTCAACTGTATAGCCACATCGTCAACTTCTGTAAAACTGTTCTCAAAAGCGGGATATGCTCCCAGTCGACAACATAATTGATGGGAGGGGAAACATCACTTAAAAACAATAGCTTTAGAATGTTCAAACAAGAAGTTTTACGATGTGTAATGTAAAGCATTTTTGTACTTATTGATGAATGAGTGTGATATTGGATATATCTCTACGTACCTTTTTATGTCATTCTGTAAGTTCATCACTTCCCATCGATGTTAGAAACGTTGTGTTTTGGGATCAGTTATTATATGCTATCGCTGTTTAGACGCGTTGATTAAATACAAATCAGCATTGAATATTTGCCAACATAGTACATCCATATTTTGAAGTCACTTACCTATCCCGTTAAAGGTGACGCACAGTTCGACCCGAACTCCAAACCACAGTCCAGACTGGCTTCGTCACATGTGTAAATCGTTTCTAAATGTGTCGAAGCGGCACGGAAGACCAGAAAATGCTAGGCCAGACTGAAGATTGTGACCCAGACATTTAAATTTGTAGTCACATTCTTCCAGATAAAGGTGTGTTGTAGTGTAGAAATCCTCTCTGATCGACACTGTAACAGTTGGCCGGATGCAACTGCCAGGTACGTTGTATAATGCTAAATTACGGAATTCCGTTCACAGACTTCTTAGCATCTAAAACCTCATTATCAGTGTCAGTTCTATAATTTTATAGTTATCTTTCATATTCCTTTTATTTCACCTACCCAAAACACAACGTTTCTAACATCGATGGGAAGTGATGAACTTACAGAATGACATAAAAAGGTACGTAGAGATATATCCAATATCACACTCATTCATCAATAAGTACAAAAATGCTTTACATTACACATCGTAAAACTTCTTGTTTGAACATTCTAAAGCTATTGTTTTTAAGTGATGTTTCCCCTCCCATCAATTATGTTGTCGACTGGGAGCATATCCCGCTTTTGAGAACAGTTTTACAGAAGTTGACGATGTGGCTATACAGTTGAAATACATCAGTGTACTTTTTCGCAGCTCTGGATAGGTAGCATCGACGATGTGATTCCGTACTTGTAATGGATTTTGGTTAGCATCTAGCAGGCGATCTTCCAGACAGTAACTGAGCTGTGAAGATAGTTCCGTTCCTGTTCCAGTTTGCAAATTATTCTTTTCTTGCCCCGTTTCATAATTTTCACCCCCTGAGTCAAATTTGGTAACTCTGTATTCCGTACTGTATTCAAGTGTTGCCCATCCTCACTGACAGTCATTTCAACAGCTACAAGCAAATCCTCGATCGTTCTGATTGCCTTCGAAAACAATAAAGCTTCTTGCACGCGTCTGTTCTAGAATCTAAGACCGAACACCGTTCACGTGGCGTATATAATAACATGTTCAGTTGGTAGTAAGCGCTTTTTTATTTCTGGTACGGTGTTAATCTTATTCTCTCCGATAGATGGCAATCTTTTATTTGCGCGGGTTGGGGGGGGGGGGGGTGAGGGGCGGGGGGGAATTGGACAGCATCATGTGGACGGTAGATATTTTATCTCTAACGTCGATGTTATGATGTTTTCCATGAATTCAGCATAAATTCTGAAACAGCGAGGTTTCGAAACTTCTTGGCAGATTAAAACTGTGTGCCGGACCGAGACTCGAACTCGGGACCTTTGCCTTTCGCGGGCAAGTGCTCTACCAACTGAGCTACCCAAGCACGACTCACGCCCTGTCCTCACGGCTTTACTTTTGCCAGTACCTCGTCTCCTACCTTCCAAACTTTACAGAAGCTCTCCTGCGAACCTTGCAGAACTAGCACTCCTGAAAGAAAGGATATTGCAGAGACATGGCTCTGGGGGATGTTTCCAGAAGGAGATTTCCACTCTGCAGCGGAGTGTGCGCTGATATGAAACTTCCTGACAGATTAAAACTGTGAGCCTGATCGAGACTCGAACTCGGGTAGGAGACGAGGTACTGGCAGAAGTAAAGCTGTGAGGACGGCGTGAGTCGTGCTTTGGTAGCTCAGATGGTAGACCACTTGCCCGCGAAAGCCAAAGGTCCCGCGTTCGAATCTCAGTCCGGCACACAGATTTAATCTGCCAGGAAGTTTCAAAATTTGTATTGATTACCCTTTTAAGTCATGAACATACTGCTCCACTGTATTTTTAAAACACCTTATGTTGCCTTTTAAGGTATTTGTAAGTAGTGAACAACGTGTGGCCTGTTTCGCCAAAATAAAGAGATGGTTCAAATGGCTATGAGCACTATGGGACTTAACATCTGAGGTCATCAGTCGCCTAGAACGTAGAACTACTTAAACCTAACAAACCTAAGGATATCACAGACTCCCATGCCCGAGGCAGGATTCGAACGTGCGACCGTATCGGTCGCGCGGTTCCAGACTGAAGCGCCTAGAACCGCTCGGCCACAATGGCCGGCGCCGTCTGTTTAGTATAGACGCCTCCCCCGAAAAATTAAGTGTACAGTAAGATTATGTCCAATGTTTCGAAAGCCATCATCATCTTTTATCAACTTCCGTTCTAATCTACTTTTTATCCTTCGCGGCGATCTCTTCCTAAGAAATTTAACACTTGGGAATATTTTTACGTGTGACTATTTCCTAAGAATACTGCCATAGTTCTCCGTTCTCGTTAGGGGAGCTTAGTGAGATAATGTCAGCCAGTAGTTGCCTTCGAAACTCGAATCATCCCCGCAGAGCAAGGTGGCAAAGTTGTAAAGACACGTGACTTGTATGCGGAATCAGCGTATATAAGTCCTCCTTATTGCCGTCCAGATTTGTCTGTGGCTCCCCTAATTGGGCAAAGCCGAGACGGTTCCTTTGATGAGGCCACCTCCGATTTCTTCTCTCTTCCTTCTGCTTCTGAGTGAGTGCCCCCACTCTAATGATTTCGTTACAGACGAGGAATTAATCTGTCTACCTTCCTTCCTTTAATTTCCAGAGCAATGCAGAAAGCAATGCGTCACCGCCTTTCCAGTTACAGAGCATTCTTCACCAAACAGATTGTTCTACACTCGTATGAACTGTAAGACATCTATGAAATCCTACCGAGATTTTTTTCTATCCAAAACAATTAGATTTGTCGCCTTAAGAACACAAAATTCCGCCTTTCTTTCGAATAGAAAAGATTGGTTTACGTCGTTCATGTAAAGTGTTAATGGAAAGCATTATAATTAAGATGCGTTAGAGTGTAACTTCCGCCCGTCCAAGGTATGGGGGATACAGTCCCAGTTCGGCACACAGCTTTAATCTGCAGAGTGAAGAATTCATTCTGGATGCACTGTGACATTGGCTATAGCAGATGAAAAATATTTCTGAAAGGAGAGAAGTATGTGAACTTCAGATTTGAAACCAATAAATTTTGGACACGTGTTTCCTTTACTTGGATAAATTCATAGTCAGTGATACGTACTGTCTTAGCGATTCTGTATCCAAAGGTAGCAGTTTAAAAAACCAGTTAGTCGTTAAAATTGTCACTGTCACAACTAAGGTTAGCCAAGGTTATTAGAATTCGTGTACAGTCATTGGTCATGAACTGATGCGCTAATGTTCTGTGCTAAATTCGAAACTCCTAAACAGGGTCTTATCGGATGTGTACCCGTTTTCGCTCGGGAACGTTGCTATCTTCGAAACACTTCTTTTCGACAAAGGCACCTTTCCTTTCCTTTCCTTTCCTTCTGCTCTTTTAAACAACAGTTTAACATTACAGTTGAACTACGAGAGGCATCAGACACATCATAAATACATTTGCGGTGACAATTGAATTCCACTTCCTCTGATACTTTGCCAACGAATACAAAGCGGGGTTGTAGCATCGTCTTCGATGAGCGTTGAAGTTTCCTTAATTAGCCGCCTGTATCTTCAAAACTGCTCTTCAGGAACGCTGTACAGATGGGAGTAATCAGAGTAATATGTGAATTTATCCTATCAAGTACCATCAAGTGAACCCCTTTGCGAACATCAACATTTTTTTTTTGGGGGGGGGGGGGCGGAGTCGTAGCCTATTGTACGCATCTAGAGAGGTCTCCTTCATGCCATTGCTGTCTTACATTCTTTGGTTGACCGTCCCTCTTGCCGTTGTTGATTTACACTCTTTCATTGATTTTTCCTCATACGATCCTTTGATATGGATGCCAATGATTTCGTATATGAACTTCATCTTCTTACTGCTACTCTTTCACCTGTTGATATCATGGCATTCGTCCATTTTCTGAATTTTTCTCATATTGTTTGATAGTGCTGTATGTCGATCGACACTGGCTGAGTGAGGAACAATACAACGAGTGTTCACTCAGTCATTTAGTAGTGTCTTGTATGTAGATTTTATATTGGAAGTCTGGCTATGTTTCTCGGTTTCAATGACTTAAAAATGTTACTACAAAATCATGAGTTAGGTTCCCTGCAAAATAATGTGAATTACGGAAGTATTCTCGTGTATTTCAGTGTGTTAACGAAACAAGTGCATGTGGAAATTGTGACACATTTTCTGAGCTTACTCAGATAGCTACAGCGAAACATAGTGTCTAATATGGAGACATAACCCCAGATCCATTGTCGAGAGTCACTTTAAGAGTCTGAATTATCCATGGGTCGGACGATGTTCGTGACCTATTTGTTGCCATTACTGGCTGCTGACGCGAAAGTCCTGGGTTGTACGCCGAGGTGCAAAAGTCGTGGAATAGCAATGGGCACATAGACAGATGGCGGTAGTATCGCGTACACGAGGTATAAAAGGGTAGTACATTGAGGAGCTGTCCTTTGTACTCAGGAGACTGCTGTGAAAAGGTTCGCGGCGTGATTATGGACGCACGACGGGAATTAACAGACACTGAACGCGGAATGATAGTTCGAGCCAGAGGTATGGGACATGCCATTTCGGAATTCGTTAGGGAGTTCAATATTCCGAGATCCACAGTATCAAGAGTGTGCCGAGAATGCCAAATTTCAGACATCACCTCTCACAAAGGACAACGCAGTGACCGACGGCCTTCACTTGACGACCGAGAGCAGCCGCGCTTGGGAAGAGTTGCCAGTGCTAACAGACAAGCAACACCGCGGGAAATGACCGCAGAAATCAATGTGGGACGTACGACGAACATATCCGTTAAGACAGTGCGGCGAAATTTGGCATTAATGGATTATGGCAGCACACCACATCGCCTGGAACACCCTCCTGGGCTCGTGACTATATCGATTGGACCCTAGAGACCTGGAAAACCGTGACGTGGTCAGATGAGTCTCGATTTCCTTTGGTAAGAGGTGACGGTAGGGTTCGAGTGTAGCACAGACCCCACGAAACCATCGGCCCAAGTTGTCAGCAAGGCACTGTTCAAGTTGGTGGTGGCTCCATAAGGGTGTGGGCCGTGTTTACATTGAATAGGCTGGGTCCTCTGGTCCAACTGAAACGCCCATTGACTGGAAATGGTTATGTTCGGGCACTTGGAGACCATTTGCAGCTGTTCACAGACTTCATGTTCTCAAACAACGATGGAATTTTTATGTCAATGCGCCATGTCACCGAGCCACAATTGTTCGCGATTGGTTTGAGGAACATTGGCCACCCAGATCGCCCGACATGAATCCCATAGAACATTTATAGGAAATAATTGCGACATCAGTTCGTGCACAAAATCTTGTACCCGGAATGCTTTCGCAATTATGGGCGGCTACAGAGGCAGCGCGGCTCAGTATTTTTGCAGAGGACTTTAAACGACTTGTTGAGTCCATGCCACGTCGAGTCGCTGCACTACACCGGGCAAAAGGAGGTCCAACACCATATTAGGAAGTATCCCATGTCTTTTATCGCCTTAGTTTAATTAGCGAACTTAGCAAACAAGACGCCGAAATGGTGTCAGATCGAAAAGGCATGTACTAGGGTGGAAAGCACATCTTTTTCTTGCAACAAGGATTTCATCGGAAACGTGTCAGTGACTGATCTTCAGATTAAGGATTTGTGTTACTGAGCCACAAAATCAACTGCAGTTAGTGTGTTATTAATCCAACGGAATACACGCAAATCTTCCGTGTTACAGGATACAATATATCTTTACAGCACCAGGTGACGTTTGTGTTAACCTCGAAACGCTGGTTTGCGTCATTAAAGGTGAATTTTATGAACAAAAAATTTTTCATCGTACTTTGTATTTGCTACCGACATGCTTAAGCGTTGGAACGGAATACTAAAACTCACAGTGAAAGGTTCAGTCCTGAAACTAAAAACGAAATATAATTGCAGCACCCCCCCCCCCCCCCCAAGCCACAGTTTGTTAGTTGCGCTATTATTAGAGAAGTTCGTTCATTTTATACTGGAGTTCTGTATTCACCGGTTTAACATTACGCAAGCGGAAGAATGTCCGCTTTGTCAGCTAGGAGCTAGTAATTAAAAGTTGCACAGGAACCTTTAAATTGAGAACTGGTCAGAGACAGCGAATCGTAGTGACGTACATGCATTCGCGTCTGTCACAGAAATGCGATCGTTAGGAGCTGTTTTGCTTGCCATATTTATTTTGATGAATTTATCTTGTCGATCCCACATTAGGGAAAATGAACTTTAATTTTCCTAAATGTCTTCGCGACTTAACGAAATGCCTTTTAAGTTATAGGATCAGTCCATGTCAAATCAACACAGATAAGTACAATTTTCAACCCGGTAATCTCTGTTGTTTTATCAAATTTGATGTGATAACAAAGCAATATAAATGTGCAGAAAATTCGACAAACAATGTCGACAAAACGGCGTTAACTTCTATTCTAATAGAGAGAGACCGTGAATGAGGTAATTTTGGAAAGGATTAAGAATAAGCTTTAAGATTATAGCCAACTGGACCATAGTCAAAATATGTACATGTTTAAGGTCAATGATCCTGAACTTTGAATAATTCAGAACATGCCACCTTTAAAATTTCTGAAAAAAGTATATATATATTTGCGTATTCATGTTACGCTACACAGAATAGTAAAAAAACAAGTTAGGGTGGAATTTAGTTTAGGAGATACAAATGAATATCTACAGCAGTGTGAAACAATAAAGCAATACAAATTCAATGCAAACTGCAACAAAATGGCCTGAAGTACTGAAAACATGTTATCTTTTAAAAATATGGTATGACAGTCAGGTAGCAAAATGAACAGGTCAGTAGCAAACATTTGCAGTATGCAAAGTGCAAATGGGTTTGGTTGGTAATGATCAGTGGCGTAATGACAGACCACAAAATATGTACTTTAAAATGGGTTTAAAAAACTCTCGACCGCAATAAAATATTTGTTTACAATGGCTACCGGTTTCGGTCAGAATTTGTCTATCTTCAGACCATTTATACAATGATGTTAGGCATTGGCGGTGAGTGGAATATGTGTTATGACTCCACGAACATCTGCTCCATTCACCGCGACTGCCTGCCATCGTGGTGTAAATGGTCTGAAGATAGTCAAATTCTGACCGAAACCGGTAGCCATTGTAAAGAAAGATTTCATTGCGGTCGAGACTGTTTTTAATCTGTTTTGATGCGCTTTTAGCTAGACTGCTGCTGCTGCACGAGAAACGTTCTCAAAAATTACAAAAGTTATGTGACGGATGTAGGAAGAAATCGACACACAAACTAGGGCCTGTTTCTGAACCAACTGCATTGGAACGGATAGGAATCATAAATCTGCACAGCTCCCAAATATAGACCTACTTGCGTTAAGTGATAAACAACAACAACAAAAAATATGAAACCATAATGCAACTGAAAGAGAAATTCAGTACTAGCACTACAAAGCACTACAAGAAGTGATAGGGTCCAAACACTGACACTACTTCCGAAATGCTGGAGCATTCGAAGGAGAGGAAATTAATTTGATGTCTGAAACTGTTTAGTGAAAAAAGCACAACAGTTAGGTCAAAGAAAGTGGTATCTGAGCAACTCCTAATCCGAGACCTGTCCTAAGCGAACTTGTGAACTATAACCCGTTGTCAGTGTGGGAAAAAGGATTTTGTTTCTGTCAGGGAATATTGTTCCAGCGTTCATAAACAAAACTGACTAGTGTTGGGAAAGGTGAGTGTGATGAACATCGAGGACTGAAACTAGCATTATCCAAATTTTGGCAGTCACGACCCCAGAGCAGTGTTCTGGCTGGTGCAGCCGGTACCTGTAGTGCGTATGCTTGCTGTTTACGAAACTGCGAAGCTCATGGTGGAAGGTTCGAAAATCAAAGAGCTGACGTGCTGCTGACTGCCAAGTTAACGCGTACAGTACGTCACTCAGATCATTTGTAATCCCGCACAGTGCAAGTGTTATATGTCAACATGTGGGAACTGCCCAGGTCCACATTCTTTCGTGACGTACCTAGGGAAGTTGCGACGAAAATGGAATTAATGTAATAATAAACAAACTGTGAACATCAATAGATGGAACAACGCTCAAAACACGTCTTGTCTTCTGTGGGAGGCTTCGTGGAAGGTGACAAAAAGTTAAACAAATGCTCCTGCTGCATTCCTTTATAGCCTTCCGAAAGTCAGAATTTGTGAAACGTTAGATACGGACGCTTTGTGTCAATGAATACTTTGTTATGTGTGATTTTGTAGAGAATTACCAATTTGTCCTGCAGGGTGAGGTCCAGAGTTTCACATGAACAATGCACAAGCCATTATTCATCCATTTGTTGTACATCGCTACAACTACAAAACCACTACTAACCCTTGTATTGCGTGTGTTGTGTATTGAACGGGGGACCTAGAAACTACGGAGTGGCTTCGTTCCGCCAAAGCCCTCAGTAGTTCACAACAGGCCACAGCAGTCCGCCCACCCCACATCAGCGCCGCCCCACACCGAACCCCGGGTTATTGTGCGGTTCGGCCCCTGAGCAGTTTGGTCCCTTCACAGACATTTCAACATTTTTGTTTGACGTTTTAGCGGATCGAGTGGTAGAGATCTGCCGCCTGCCGTTCTCTAGTGCTACGTGATTGCTCTGTGTGTGTGTGTGTGTGTGTGTGTGTGCGTGTGTGTGTGCGTGCGCGCGCGCGCGCGCGCGGTATCTATAACGACCTTTTTTTCTTCTGATATTTTGGCTGACGTCTGTCAAGTATGTAGCAAGATGTGACGGCGTTATTAATTTTGTGGAAATTATTTCGCGACTTCTCGCTGGCCGGGTAGGCAGACGCGAAGAGACTGTTCAGTCCAAGCGATGCGTGAGGTTTACCCCACTGTCCAGGGGAACATGTTATCGAGACAAGGTTATTACCCGACCACGGAATTATTGCACTTGGTCTACAGTGGTCGTTATCGGAAACGTGCGGTGACATAACAGTAAACAAGTGCGGTGGTGACTAAGGTTCAAATGGTTCTGAGCACTATGGGACTCAACTTCTGAGGTCATTAGTCCCCTAGAACTTAGAACTAGTTAAACCTAACTAACCTAAGGACATCACAAACATCCATGCCCGAGGCAGGATTCGAACCTGCGACCGTAGCGGTCTTGCGGTTCCAGACTGCAGCGCCTTTAACCGCACGGCCACTTCGGCCGGCGGTGACTAAGGGAAACACATTGCGCTGTGAACGATTTCAAGACGGTTGTGCATATACTATGAAGTAGTTCACCGATCCTCGTGAAATACCACGATAAAAACTCAAGATAAGCCGACCGAACTGCTCTATCGACTACAATATTATAACATCTGGGAGTGGGGCTGCTTCGGACCGCTCGTTTGTTTAGCTCTGCGCTTGAAGGCGATAAGAATGTGCTCTGCTGTTTCAATGACTAAACAACACGTTCGTGGACCTATTCGGAGTTCCACAGTGTATACGACAGTCGAAAAAAATTGATGTGGTTTTTGCTTACTGTAATATCACCGCGCGTTTCCGATAACGGCAATGGGAGGCCACGTGCAATAATATCGTGGTACTGGTGTACTTTACTAGTTGCGTATTGCCCTTTGGAAGAGTTGACAGAACTGCACTGGAACGATTATATACGTAGAGCAGGTATCTTATGACTGTCAACGATTTTGCGTATTAGCCCTGCGGACAGGTTTCCGTGGACAGCGGCAAAAAACTTCGGGCTGACGCGACGTTCAGTCGCAACAACAGCACTAAAGTCCCAATATTCAACGGATCTTTATTTACTCTGTAATTTCTTTTCAGACCAGCGAAAGAATTAAATAACTGGCTAGCTCCAGTATAAATTAAAAATGAAGTTATACTTTCCTTGAAATAACTTTGTGGTTGACGTTCCAGCGTGTCGAGTGGCAAGGACAAGCCGCCAGCGAATCGTAGTTCTTTCTCGAGCACCACGTGCTCGATGTGCTAGCACTAAAGCAATTTCTTGCTGGAGTGCTGGTCCCACAAGGTATGCGAGAGAACTTCTGCCAAGTTTGGGAGTTAGGACATTGCTGTGGGTAGCGGAAGTAAAGCTGTGAGGGTGGATCGTTATGTTGTGTTTGGATAGCTCAGTCGGTTGAGCACTCGCCCGCGAAAGGCAATGGTCCCAGGTTCGAGTCCCGATCCGGCATACAACTTTAGTCTGCTAGGACGTTTCAGTTAAAATGTTGTCTGTGGAACGGAAGTATAAAAAAGGAAGTATAGTGTTTAGTAAAAATGAAGAAGGGGAGCTCATTTTTGTAGAGAGAATCGATAAACCATTGTATCATTTGTGTCAAATGAAATTGCGTATAAGTTGAAGCCCACTAATCTGAAATGCCGGATAACACTGCCCACGGCCAAAAAGTTACACTTATTACTGCGAGCGAGGGTTTGTATCCAATCTATACAGAAGCTTCGATAACCCCCCCCCCCCCTCCGCGCGTCTTTCCGCCGATTGAAGATATCCGTAGATGTGGTCGAAACGTTGAGTTTCTACAAGAAATTCCATCGACCGTGACAAAATAGCCATGGATATTTTAATAATTGTGAATAACTAGGGAGATTTCATTATATACGTCTCTGCTGTTTCTCAGTTAAGGAGAATGAAGTCGAATCATTCATTTTCTCTCTTTGTGTAAGAGAATTCTGCTGAATGGTGTTAATTTTAAAATGAAAATTAAATATTTCTTCGTAATGAAATAAAAATATTTTTCGTTAACATCGCTCACTACGACTGAGTTGCACCGAACGAGGTGGCGCAGTGGTTGGCACACTGGAATTGTATTCGGGAAGACGATGGTTCAAACCCGCGTCCGGCCATTCTGATTTAGGTTCTCCGCGATTTCCCTAAATCGCATCAGGAAAATGCCGGGATGGTTCCTCTGAAAGGGCACGGCCGTCTTCCTTCCCCATCCTTCCCTACTCTGATAGGACCGATGATATCGCTGTTTGGTCCCCTCCCCCGAATCAACCAACCAACCAACGACTGAATTCCTTAAGTTTGCGTGCGTCAAAGGTAAGGCTAGTGATTACCCATGAGCTAATATTTATCTGCCGATCACATTTATACTTCTGGTAATATTAAAATTTTCTTACCGCTCACCACATCCACACTTGTGGCGATTTATGAAGTGGGGAAGTAACTTAACGTTGTAAAAATTATAAAGCAGTATTTCAACAAGTTAAACCATATAATAATAATTCCTTACGTTAAAGTTTTACCAACACCTAATGAAAATAATTTTTAAGTCTCTACCGCCTACCGCCCACCTTAGAAGCTGGAACGCTCACTAGTTGGTGGTAGGGACCCGTTTGACTACCACAGAGCTGTAGAGTCGACCTTCTTTGCCGAGGATGATTCGCCAGATTCTCGCTGTGAGCACGGCTCTAAATTTCGTTTGGAAAGGTAAAAGGGTACTTTTTTGCTGATGTTTGTGTAAGTAGCGCCATTTATCTGCGTTACGTGTAGTCGGATCGCTGGACGCGACGGCGGTCTTAATTTCGCGGAGAATCTTCGCGCCCGAGTCCGCGTCGCACAGTTGGACGCGGGGCGGCGCGGCGCTGCGGTGCCGGCCCGGGCGCAAACTTAATTTCCTGCGCCTCATTTGTCTTGCCGCCGGCGCCGAATAATTACCCGGCTACAGTGGCTGCCGGTATTGTTCACTGCTCGCCGCCGCCGCAGGGAGGCGCGCAACCCGATGAAATAAAGCCGCGCTGCGGCGCATCCCGCGGGGCCGCTTTGGGCGAATTTTGATTTCGCACGGGGACGCCGGCGCCGTTTTTCACTGCCGCGTAATGTGGTTTTAGTGCGCGCGAGAAAATTGGTTCCTGCTGCGTATTCCTCCGCGCGCGGGCGACGTCGGCGCGATTTTACGGTTCGTTCTGTACGGGCCACTTCCGGAAATGGACGCTGAGAGCCGCTAAGACAAATTACTGTGCCACGCCTGGTGTTTGCTGACAGGATATAATACAGTCCGAGGATTTATGGTGCAGTATTAAAGTGGAAGAAAGAGATGAATCTCTCTATTTTCAGAGATATCTCCACGATAAGAAGGAACAGCCAAAATTTGCAGTTTTTTTTAAAAAAGACTTTTTTCCTTTACGTAGTGCTAGCTCTTCGAAGTTATCAGCCGTAGAGGTGGAGCAGAGTGAGTCCCAGTTGATAAACTTTTGGAAGGGATGACCAGTTCCGGCATTTATCTTACAACCAATGGTTACAAACGGGGGAATGGATTACACTGAAAAAAAAAAAAAACCACGTAACGACGGAATTAACCGAATGGGTCGGAAATCGATATATATGAAAAAAATTACAGTTCAGAAAAAATGTATGATTTATTCCAGATAAAGAGCTTTACAATTTGAGCAAGTCAATAACCCTTTGAGCCACCTCTCCCTCATACAAGCAGTTATTCGGCTTATTGATTGTTAGTGTTGTTGAATCTCCTCCTGAAGGACAATGAGCCGAATTGTCCAACTGGAGAGTTAGATCATCAAACCTGCAAGCTGATTGGAGGGCCCCGCTCATAATGCTGCAAACGTTCTCAATTGGGGAGAGATCTGGTGACCTAGCTGGTCAAAGTGGGGTTTGGTAAACACGAAGGTAAACGGTAGCAACAGTCGTCGTGTGCTTGCGGGCACTCTCTTCATGAAATGTAACCCCAGGATGGCTTACCAAGAAGGGCAACACAACGCGGCATAGAACATTGTCGACATACTGGTGTTCTGTATGGGTGCCGCGGGTGAGAGCCAAAGGGGTACTGATATGAAATTAATTGGCACGCCAGATCATCGCTCCTGGTTGTCGGGCTATGTGGCAGGCAACAGTCAAGTTTGGGATACCAACCTGCCTGTCGCCCGCGATACGGCCCGACAACCAGGAGCGATGATCTGGAGTGCCAATTTATTTCATAGCTGGACCCCTTTGGCTCTCACACGCGGCACCCATACAGAACGCTGGTATGTCGACAATGTTCTATGCCCCGTTTTGTTGCCCTTCATGGCAAGCCATCCTGGTGTTACATTTCAGCAAGATAATGCCCAGCCGTATATTGCGAGAATTTCTACTACTTGACTTGGTGCTTGCCAAACCCCACCTTTGCCTACAGGTTCGCTGAATCTCTCCCTAAATGAGAGCTCTAGGAGCATTTTGGCCAGGGCCCACAACCAACTCGGGATTTTGATGATCTAACGCGCCAACTGGACGGAATGTGGCAACCTAACCCTCAGGAGGATGTCCAACAACTCTGTCACTTAATGCCAAGCCACATAACTGCTTAATTGAGGTCCAAATGCGTACCAACGCGTTAAGGACTTGATAAGTTTGTGAAGCTCTTTCTCTGGTATAAATCGTCCAATATTTCTAAAATTCAAAACATTTGTTTGTCTGTGCCTGTACATCGTATCTACCGCATTCGGATTATTCCTTTGTGGTGCGTTGTTTTTTGTCGTAGAGTGTATTAAATCATATCGCATAAGAGTTGGGTCTGACTTCCAGTACATGTAGTAAAGTTGTGGGTAATTTCTAAAAGAGGGGCAGAATACGGAAACTTGAACCACACGAAGAAAACTGATAAAGTAAAAAAAATGGTCAAATGTGTGTGAAATCTTATGGGACTTAACTGCTAAGGTCATCAGTCCCTAAGCTTACACATTACTTAACCTAAATTATGCTAAGGACAAACACACACACACACGCACACACACACACACCCATGCCCGAGGGAGGACTCTAACCTCCGCCGGGACCAGCCGCACAGCCCACGACTGCAGCGCCTTCAACCGGATAAAGTAAAAATACGTAAAAGTATTAGTAGGAAAATAGATGGACTCTATCAAGCAATTTTCTGAAGTGATCGAAATTGTCTGTTAAGTTACATCAGAACCAACTTTCATTACGTAGAATTCAGATTATGACGAACGACACAGTTTTCTTGTGCAGCATCCAGTTTGGAATGGGTTGATTAATTGCAGTCGATCTCGGATTCATGAAAAGCGTGAATAGAAAAATAGGTACCATGAAAGTGAAGGAATTGGATATGGCACTGATTAAATCAGAGAACAAGAAAGTGTCCGAAATTAATGGGGCAATCTGAAACTAATTCCTTCTTTGTTTTGAGAACTCAAGCTATTTTTGAAGGTCATCTGCATCGTTAACTATTGTTTCAGCAGACTTGTGACAGTGTGCTCTCAGCTCTCTACATCGGCAGTTATTTGCTTTTTTTGTGTCGCAAACCATACAGTGTGCGCACGAAAATGGACGCGCGTACAATTCTGTATTGGTATACAGAAATAAAAACTTCAATATCCGTGAAAGTGTAACAAGACAGAAATGAACTTTTATAAGCTGATGTCCTTCATGAGTGGTCAAACCTCTTTCATCAAATCGAACAAGAGCTGTTCTAGGCGCTACAGTCTGGAACCCCGTGACCGCTACGGTCGCAGGTTCGAATCCTGCCTCGGGCATGGATGTGTGTGATGTCCTTAGGTTAGTTCGGTTCAAGTAGGTCTAAGTTCTAGGGTACTGATGACCTCATAAGTTAAGTCCCATAGTGCTCAGAGCCATTTGAACCATTTGAAATCGAACAAACTCACTCCTGACAAAGGGCGCACTTAGGTTTACGTAACATAAAATATTACACGAATTATTTCAATTAATTCCAAAGGAAACTTCCACAACATTTTCGAAAATGCGAAAGTGGATAAAAATGAAAAATATCGCACAGCAAGGCGCGAACCCTATTCCTATCCCACCTTCGATTCTGGATCGTGGCATCTCGAGCAACTACGTTGTGCTGAAACTCTGCTTTTATCGGCCTCGTATTGTATGTTACAGTCTTCTAAAAGGCTTCGATCACTGAAATGTTATTGACGTTTAATTATAATAAATTCTATGAAGACCATACGTTTTCATGAATCGTCAACGGGTCATGGCGGTGAAAGGGCTTACTCTCATAACACGCTAGTTACGACGCGAAAATAACTAGATACAAGAATTCTTTCACTAGCTCTATGACGTTTCCCGTTGTTTTATTATAACAAACCGTGCCAATAATGATTCGTTCTGGAAACATGCAATGTGCTGGTGCTTAGAAACAGCGTATATTGATAGGGTGTAACGTATAAAATAAAATCCACCGAATATGTGCTTCTCGCGAATACGGCAAATACGGTGTGGCGTCTTGATTTCTGCTTTTCAGGCAGAGAGCGTTCTTGCTTCTTATTGGTTCTACTGTACGTGACACTTTGCCGAAATATCGCGGAACTTTTTTTTTTTTTTTTTTTTAACGTGACGAAATGTCTCCTAAACGAGTTCCAGCACGAAGTGATGTCACAAAACTCACAGAGAGCAACTTCAACATAAAAATAACTCTTCCGTTTGGCGACAGATTTAGAGAGATCGCGACCGCTCTCAATGGCAGGTGTGCCACACCTGCGCCTTTCAGACCATCCCTCTAGGAAGTACGTCGCCGCGTCGTGTGGTGTGTGTTCGACACTGGTTGCCTGGTACCTGTGACTCCCGGCACCAGTGGGAGCTGTGCAGCGCCGAAGTGGGAGAGATGTCCGAACCGACGTCGACACATACAGTGAGTCCGAGCTGGGTGCCTCCGGCATAGGCGCGACGCCCCGCGTGTTTGTAGCGCGAAGGGAAGGCGGCGTGGGCGCCATCGACCGCGCGCCTGCCCCGGCGGGCCCGCTGGGCGCCCGTCTGCGGCCGCAGCCCTCGCCGGACACTTGGCAGGAGCACAAAAATGCCGGGCGCACTGCGGCACCGCACCGCACACCACACCACAGCACACCGTACCACAGCAAGCTGTCGTGCGTGCGGCGCGGCCGCCACGGCGCCTCTGCAGTGCTCCTGCCCCACGCATTAATCACTCTGCTGGAACTTTATTACGAGGCCGCCCGCGGATCTCTCTAATGCACGCCGGGTCTCCGTCACAAATTCTCATAATCATCTTCTCTCGGCGAGGCTCGTTCAGCAGTACAGTTTCCGTGCGCGGTGTGTGCACCACGTGTGATAAACCTGGCAACGTCATCAGGGAATCATGTGTGAAATTTGATTTAGTCCGCGTATAGTGTATAAGTTTGCAGCTTTTCGTGGCCGTTCTGATTGAAGGTAAAATCTTAGACGTGGGGCGTTCAGTAAGTAATGCGACACATTTTTTCTCACAACCAATTTCAGTTGCAAAAATGCGGCATTTGTTGTGGGAATCGTGGAACACTCGCGCTTCAGCGCCTTTGTTTTCATGAAGTTCCGACACATACCGGCGCTATACGTAGCCATCAAAGTGGCGTCTATAACTGAGGTGCAGTCCAAGCAGAGGGCTATCACTGAGTTCCTTTTGGCGGAAAATCGAAACAATGCAGATATTCATAGGCGCTTGCAGGATGTTTACAGAGATCTGGCAGTGAACAAAAGCATGGCGACTCGTTGTCGAGGCGTCTGTCATCGTGGCAATATAATAAAGAGGTTCATCAAGTGAGTATGACTGAGGGTACTTCCGGCGAGGGTTGTACACGACGTTGCTATTTCTGGTGCGGATAATGCCCCCGTCGGAGTGCGTTCGCAGTGAACAGCGGAAAATTCCGCAGCAGTCTTTGTAATGAAACACGTACGAGTCGAAGCCAGCGAAATTCCTGCTTGCTGTGCGTGCCACTCTCATGTCTGTTCAGTGCTGAACGTCGCATTAGCATAGCTGTTGCTCTTACTATGGAGATATCTGATTCAAAATTAATAAATGGAGTAACGTTACACACGCAGTAATTTTGGTGACACTCGATGTGGATGCTCCAAATCTCCGCAGCAGTTAAAGCAAGTGTTTGCAGTGATCAAATTGCTATTGTGTGCCGAAAATGCAGTCATTTTACCGCTATTACGATACCGATCACAAAGACGGTATGAAGCACTTGTCCCCTCACCAGATTGCAACATTTGTGGAGTTGTGTGGAAAAGAGCGACTACGCCACCACAGAGCTCGCAACTCGCCTCCCATCGTACCCCCCTCAGATTTAGTCGTAAAACTGCTCAGTGGACAGCCCGTCAAAAATGATTATACACTCCTGGAAATGGAAAAAAGAACACATTGACACCGGTGTGTCAGATCCACCATACTTGCTCCGGACACTGCGAGAGGGCTGTACAAGCAATGATCACACGCACGGCACAGCGGACACACCAGGAACCGCGGTGTTGGCCGTCGAATGGCGCTAGCTGCGCAGCATTTGTGCACCGCCGCCGTCAGTGTCAGCCGGTTTGCCGTGGCATACGGAGCTCCATCGCAGTCTTTAACACTGGTAGCATGCCGCGACAGCGTGGACGTGAACCGTATGTGCAGTTGACGGACTTTGAGCGAGGGCGTATAGTGGGCATGCGGGAGGCCGGGTGGACGTACCGCCGAATTGCTCAACACGTGGGGCGTGAGGTCTCCACAGTACATCGATGTTGTCGCCAGTGGTCGGCGGAAGGTGCACGTGCCCGTCGACCTGGGACCGGACCGCAGCGACGCACGGATGCACGCCAAGACCGTAGGATCCTACGCAGTGCCGTAGGGGAGCGCACCGCCACTTCCCAGCAAATTAGGGACACTGTTGCTCCTGGGGTATCGGCGAGGACCATTCGCAACCGTCTCCATGAAGCTGGGCTACGGTCCCGCACACCGTTAGGCCGTCTTCCGCTCACGCCCCAACATCGTGCAGCCCGCCTCCAGTGGTGTCGCGACAGGCGTGAATGGAGGGACGAATGGAGACGTGTCGTCTTCAGCGATGAGAGTCGCTTCTGCCTTGGTGCCAATGATGGTCGTATGCGTGTTTGGCGCCGTGCAGGTGAGCGCCACAATCAGGACTGCATACGACCGAGGCACACAGGACCAACACCCGGCATCATGGTGTGGGGAGCGATCTGCTACACTGGCCGTACACCACTGGTGATCGTCGAGGGGACACTGAATAGTGCACGGTACATCCAAACCGTCATCGAACCCATCGTTCTACCATTCCTAGACCGGCAAGGGAACTTGCTGTTCCAACAGGACAATGCACGTCCGCATGTATCCCGTGCCACCCAACGTGCTCTAGAAGGTGTAAGTCAACTACCCTGGCCAGCAAGATCTCCGGATCTGTCCCCCATTGAGCATGTTTGGGACTGGATGAAGCGTTGTCTCACGCGGTCTGCACGTCCAGCACGAACGCTGGTCCAACTGAGGCGCCAGGTGGAAATGGCATGGCAAGCCGTTCCACAGGACTACATCCAGCATCTCTACGATCGTCTTCATGGGAGAATAGCAGCCTGCATTGCTGCGAAAGGTGGATATACACTGTACTAGTGCCGACATTGTGCATGCTCTGTTGCCTGTGTCTATGTGCCTGTGGTTGTGTCAGTGTGATCATGTGATGTATCTGACCCCAGGAATGTGTCAATAAAGTTTCCCCTTCCTGGGATAATGAATTCACGGTGTTCTTATTTCAATTTCCAGGAGTGTAGATCAAGCATGAAAACAGGAAGAAGATGTACTGCACTGTGAAAAATAAAGCAAAATAGTAACAATAAACTGTCGGTATATATTCTCCCTGTTTTGATGCTTAATCTTTGTTCAGTTTTTGACGGGCTGTCCATTGAGCCATCGTACCACTAAATCTGAGGAGGGCGCCGATATGTTTCCCGGTTTTGAGGGTCAGCAACGACCCTGGAAAACTGCTTAAGCCTTCAGCCATTTCAGACATCAACGACAAGGGCAGAATCCAAGCATTCTTATTGTTCACGTTCTCCCGCCACAAACAGCTCTTCTGGAATGTGCTGCTACCCGCCAGAATTTCTCGCAAGTTTATTTCCACCGTAAAAGTTGTTGAGAAAATCGCCAGCACTTCAGCCGACCTGATTGTCCCCGACCGCAACACTCTCTGTATCTGCACTGCAGCATACTTTACGTGCATTGATAGAAACCCAAACCATCAGTTCGAGGCTTTACAAAGCACATTTCTGCCCGATGCTGCTTCTTGCGTCTCTCAAAAAAATGTTCAAATGTGTGGGAAATCTTATGGGATTTAACTGCTAAGGTCATCAGTCCCTAAGCTTACACACTACTTAACCGAAATCATCCTAAGGACAAACACACACACCCATGCCCGAGGGAGGACTCGAACCTCCGCCGGGACCAGCCGCACAGTCCATGACTGCAGCGCCCCTAGACTGCTCGGCTAACCCCGCGAGGCGTCTCTGCCCTAGTAAAACTCGGAAGCTGTTAATTTTCCTGCGAATCTTCCTCTCAACTTGCTCGAGAATAGCATGTTACTAGGTGAGTCAGCTGTAGTTCGTTGAGTTGTTTAAGACGAAGTGTTTGTCGGTCTTCAAAATGGTTCAAATGGCTCTGAGCACTATGGGACTCAACTGCTGAGGTCATTAGTCCCCTAGAACTTAGAACTAGTTAAACCTAACTAACCTAAGGATATCACAAACATCCATGCCCGAGGCAGGATTCGAACCTGCGACCGTAGCGGTCTTGCGGTTCCAGACTGCAGCGCCTTTAACCGCTCGGCCACTTCGGCCGGCTTTGTCGGTCTTAAGGTAACTTAAACCAACGCCTAAAATGACCTTGTTGATTTTGCTTAAGTCTGTCTAAAGCATATTTCTACACTTTCCGTTTCATCTCCTAATGCTGACTGGAGACACAATCACATATAGCGTCTGATGATGTTTCCAATTTTAGGAGACGAAACATAAGGCCCAGAAATATCCCTTAGAATAGAGCAGACTACGGTCTAATGTCCGTGAAAAAAAATATCACCGAGGGTTTTAATATCAGTCATGGAAGCCTACACTGTATGGACTGCGAAGATCGCCCTCCACGCTGACAAATGGTTATTGTAATTAAAATTGTACAGTACGATCGTTGACGGAAGTAAATTTTTTATGAAATAAATCACTTCTGATAGCACTAACACAGACATATGTCGTTTTTATTCATGCACAGAAATTGTGTACCAACTGTGCCACGTGCCGATTTCTCGCATTCGTCTCTGTGTTGTTCGCACTCTGGCATTTCTTCTCCCAACAAGAACTTTTGCCGTCTTGTGTCGTTACTCTCCAAGTCGCTGCCGTTCTACTGAGCCACGCCGCAGGGTGACTCTGTGTCATCTCGACCCCAGTAAGTGGCCTGATAGACGGTGTCAGCAGAGGTGTTGTGTCCCTTGTAGCGGAGATTGGGGAAGAGACGCGTCAGCTTAGAGAAGGCAGAGCCGCTGGCCCTGTGATCAGAGACAGGCAGTAATTGGGCGTGCTAAGCGGCCGGCGTGGCGTCTGATGCGGCCATTAGCCAAGGCGCCTCCACCGGTGGTCTGTTTGGCCGAGCCGTTCAATCGACTGCCGCCCGGGGCTGGAGCACGCCGGGCGTTGCCGGGAAACACGTGCCTAATGAAGGTAGCCTACAGCCGTGCAGCCTCGCCTGTCCCGCGGGTGGACTAGATAGGCGGCGTCAATGTCTCTTGCTGAAGCCAATACCTCTCGTCTTGCGGAAGCGTAACTACGAAAATCTGGCATCTCTCTCTCTCTCTCTCTCTCTCTCTCTCTCTGTGTGTGTGTGTGTGTGTGTGTGTGTGTGTGTGTGTGTTCTCTACGGGCATTGAAATTAATAATAGAAAACTCCGTACCCAAAGACAGGAAAATAGCACAAGTTCACACCAATACCCAAGAAAGGAAATAGGAGTAACGCGCTGAATTGCAGACCCTTACCGCTTCGTCGATTTGCAGTGGGATTTTGGAACATATACTGTGCTCGAAAGTTACGAATCACCTGGAAGAAAACGATTTATTGACAAATAGCCAATACGGATTTCGAAAATAAGGTTCTTGTGAAACACAACTAGCTCCTGTTCTCACGAAATAATGACTGCTATCGACAGAAGACGTTAAATCAATTCCATAGATTTAGATTTCCCGAAGGTTTCGACCCCTTTCTTTACAAGCGATTTCTAATCAAACTGCGTGCCTATCGAGTGTCATCTCAGTTATGTGACTGGATACATGATTACCTCTCAGGGAGGTAACAGTTCACAATAACTGACGGAAAGTTATGCAGTAAAACGAAATAATATCTGGCGTTCCCCAAGGAAGTGTTATAGGCCCTCTGTTGTTCCTGATCTACATAAACGATTTAGAAGACAATCTGAGCAGCCCTCTTACATTGTTTTCAGAAGATGCTCTCATTAATCGTCATGTAAAATCATCAGATGGTAAAAACAAATTGTAAAATGGTTTAGGCAAGCTATCTGTATGGTGTAAAAAGTGGCAGTTGACTGTGAATAATGGAAAGCGTAAAGTCATTCATACGAGTACTAAAAGGAATCCGCTGAATTTCAGTTCCGAGATTAATCACACAAACCTGAACACTGTAAATTTAACTAAATACTTAGGGATTACAATTACTAATAACTGGAACGATTAAGTACATAATATCTCGGTGAAAGCAAACCATAGGCTGTGATTTTTGCCAGAATACTTAAAAAAAGTTACAGGTCTACTGAAGAGACTCATTACACTACGCTTGTATGCCCTCTTTTGGGGTATTGCTGTACGGAGTGGGATCCGCATCAGAAAGGATCGACGGAGGACACCAAATAAAGTTCGAGGAAGGGCAGCTCGTTTTGTATTATTGCTAAAAAAGGGAGGGACTGCTATGGATATGACACACGAGTTGGGGTGGCAGTGCATGTATCTAGTTCTGGCGTGTTGCACGACATCGTCAAATTCAGGCAGATAATGACCTCAAGGTCGGAAACAGTTGCAGAATAATAAAAATAAAAGTTTTTAAACTTATGAGATTATAGTGTACAAAAACAAAGGGTCGATCCATCTTGGCTCTAGCAATGTTGTGTGTTTATTATGTAATAAGTCAAGTTACACAATAATTCATATTCTACAATAAACTTAAGTCAGATAACTGGTTCCGTAAATCACCACAGGCGAATGCTGTGATGTTCCTCCCTTCCCCTCCCTCCCCCGCTCCTTGACTTCTCGAACTAAGCAAGTTCTGTGTACCTCGTAATGGTCTCGATCTCGACTAGATGATGACCTCTAGGCTTCTTCTTTCTTCCTTCTTTCGTTCTAGTTACTGACTCGGTATATCGCTTCGCGCTTGGAAAAGATAAAAGAGCATACACTGATCAGCCAGAACATTATGCCTATCGACCTACTATCGATAAAAACTCGTCCAGGCGATAGCAGCGTCACTTTGCGAGGAATGGCTGCTGGTCACACACGTTCGGTGCGTGTAGTACAGTGAGCGTGCTGTCCGTGTACAATGGGGAAGACACGCGATCTTACTGAATTTGACAAAGGGCACATTGTGAAGCCCGGAGGCTTGGCATGAACACTTCGGAAACTGCAAGATTTGCCGGGTGTTCAAAGAGTACTGTGATGAGGTTTTCAACACTTGGCGAAACCGAGATGAAACCTCAGCCAGACGTCGTGGGGTTGAGCGGCCATCCCTCATTACAAATGTCGGACATCGTAGACTGAGCAGACAGGACAGGCGATGAATTGTGGTGGAACTAAGATCAGACTTTAATGCTGGGCAGAGCACAAGTGCGTCTTAAAAGGGCATGTGACCGTAGACACTGGACGTTGGTGCAGCGGCAGATCTTTGCATGGTATGATGACTCCCGATACTTTCTTCATTATGCCGATGGGAGGACGCGAATCTGTCATCTTCCATGGGGAGAGCTCCTTGACACCTGTATCACGGGAGGGAGACAAGCTGGCAGCGGCTACATTATGCTCTGGGGAACATTCACTGGGGCATCCACGGGTCCAGTGAGCTCGTGCAAGGGGCTGTGGCGGCCAAGGAGTATTGTACACTGGTTGCAGACGTCATATACCGTATTCATGACGATCATGCTCCCGACGGTAGTGGCATTTTTCAACAAGACGATGCGTCATGTCACAAAGCCATGATAGTGATGGAGTGGTTCGAGGAACACAGTGGCGAGTTCCAATTGGTGTGTTGCCGCCTCCCCCTCCCCCCCCCACCCCCAACTTGCCAGATCTGAACCCGATCGAACATATCTGTGATGTGATTAAACTCGGCGTCGGAGCTCATCGTCCCCCTTCCTGGAACTGATGGGGACTGGCTGACTTGAGTGTGCAGATGTGTTGCCAACTCCCTTCAGCGACCTACCAAGACCTTATTGCTTCCAAGCCACGACGCGTCACTGCTGTTACCCTTGCTGAAGGTTGATGTACATGCAGTTAGATGGGTGGTCATAATGTTCTGGCTGATCAGTGTACGGTCTGCATTAGATTGTGGTATGCAAGCCAACATTGTGACTCTTATTTTTACGTGACGCTTACGCGATGATGACAACAGTTCACTTAGCACCACATAATCGCAGCTACATTAAATGGACACAGCTTGTGTCAAACGTCGTGTGTCCCAGAAAATGAATCGCAGTATATTCATAGAAATAGACGAGTTCGCGGTACTCGTTTTCCGTGCCGACATCTCTTCCGGCTGCTTAATTTAGTCGCTAGCTGTGCGCCCTCTTATATAAAGATGTGGCACCGGAAGCGACACAAGAAACCTCACGTTTCTGTTTGTGTCCTCTAGCCGCTGAAGTTCAAACAAACTGGAGGAGCGGCGCGTATCGAGTGGGAGGAAGCGCATCCTGACACACTTAAAGCCGCTATATTCGGCACCCAAAGGCGCGTCGCGACGGTCCACCAGCAGACATCTGCGAGGAAGTTGCTCCGCGGGCGCGTAATCCGCGCGGCGCCGGCGCCGCCACCGCGTCGTCACGTACAAGCCGCTAATGAAAAAACTTTTTATGCTCTGTTACGCTCTCTAAAGAGCACTGTTCACTAACTCGGAAATTTCCGTCCCGCCGCACTCTGGACCCGAAATGTACAGTCGCCTCTCTTGTGTCTATCTTCCCGTCTCCCTTATCAGAATACTGCGCACCATCTCCGTCCTCCACTTTGAACTCATTTCTCGTTATGGGAGGAGTACTCCATTGGCCGTGCACTTCGATCTTGCGGTAATACCCATTTTGTTAGCACATACGAGGCTAGTCTGGAAAGTTTCCGACTTAACAAAGAAATAAGACTTTTTTCATCAGATTTATTTTTATTTTTCAGCTTAATCTCCCTGTAAATCTATACACTTCTCCCGACGATGTTCGCATATCCTTAAGGTGGGAAGTGTGAGAAAATACACGCCTACGTACACTGACGAGCCAAAACATTGCGACCACTGCCCACCGCGGGGTTGAATACTTCCTGGTAGTATAGCGGGCATTTGATGCAGTAAGGAAAGAGTGTAAGGGGAAGAGAGACGAATGGGCAGTCATTACAGCGAAGCTATGGCCGCAAATGCTGTCATCCACTGATATAAGCGGTTTTAGCAAAGGGCACTTGTGGCGCTGCGGCTAGAACCGAGAATCTCTGAAACGACGAAGCTGGTCGCGTTTTGGCGTAATGCTGTCGTGACGACCTATGGAAACTGGTTGAAAGGTGGTGAAGTAACGAGTCATCCAGGGTAGGCAGCGATCTGTGGCAGATCTGACGACAGAGGACAATTCTGGTACAGGTCAAGTATTTCGGAGAACACCGTTCAAAGGCCATTGTTGAACATGGAGCTCCACATCACACGACCCGTACGTCTTCCTGTGTTGATTCAACGACATCGTCAGTTACGACTGCAGTGGGCAATCCATCTCTGAGTTCTCACTATGGATCAATAGAAACGTGTCACATGTTCGAATGAATCGCATTTATTGTTGTACCAGGTCGATGGTTGGGTCCTTACACGCCATCATCCAGGCGAGTGGTTGCACGAAACATGAACCGCGCCACAGATGCAGGCCGATGAGGGCACAATTATGCTGCGGTACATTCAGTTGGGCTACCACGGGATCTGTGGTGACAATCGAAGGCATCGTGACGAAAGTGAACAATGTGAACATTATTGTGGACCACCTGCATCGCTTCATGCGTGAAGTATCCTCCTACGGCGATGATATCTTGCAGCAGGATAACTGTATGTGTTGCAAGGTCAGAATCGTGCTACAGTGGGTTGAAGGTCATCGTAGTGAACTCACATTGATGTCTTGTCCAGCAAATATGCCTAATCTGTACATGTTGGAACATATATCGGGTGCCAGCCGCGTGCCGTAAACCACTACCCCGTATTTTGCGGAAATTGCTTGACCTGTGCGAAGACGTCTGGTGCCGCATACTTTTGGAATCCTGGCAAGGACTTGTAAAATCCATGCCAAGCAGAGTCTCTATTGCACTGTGTTTAAAAAGTGGAACGCTATTAAACAGGTGGTCATAAAGTTTTGCCTCATCGGTGTACAAACTTTTACTGTTCGAGAGATAATTGAACCAAATTTTGTACATTTTGTCATTATGATATTGGCTATAATCTCGACATTTCCAATGTGTTTTGTCAAGTAATTTGATCAGGACGTTGCTGGATACTTTCAGAACACATTACATCACACAAGAAACATATTGTCAATGGTTATTTTACTTACCACTTTCAAAATGTCATAGGTTATTCTTAGTAATTAGATAAACAAATCTGTGCACCAGTTTCTTAATATTAGTCTTAGAACTTTAGCAACAATTAGTTACATTTACGTGTACAGTACGTAACAATTTTATTTCACAAAAATGTATAGAATTTGACAGTAATGCACATTGAAAAATTTTGTACTACAGGAAGTTGTGATATAGTATGTACAAAGTTTGTGGCGTATTTCACCTTTTTATCTGCAATGCTTCAGCAAAAAATGATCGTTACACCGTGAAAAATGAAAGTTGTAGGAAATGCAGAAAAAAGTTTTTCTTAGCATTTATATCAGAGTCAGCCGCTGTGGACGAGCGGTTCTAGGCTCTTCAGTCCGGAACCGCGCTGCTGCTGCGGTCACAGGTTCGAATCCTGCCTCGGGCATGGACGTGTGTGATGTCCTTAGGTTAGTTAGGATTAAGTAGTTCTAAGTCTACGGGACTGATGACCTCAGATGTTAAGTCCCATATTCCTTAGATCCGTTTGAACCATTTATGCCAGAAACAGGTACTTAATTTTGCTATGACCACACATATGTCTTTTTTTGGTCTTCATGTAGCCCTTTTTTCTACTCTGGTCCTTCTGGCATGCCGTTTTAGCAATATCCTTCACTGAAATCTCAGAACTAGCAAGCAATACGCACATCATCAGTCTTCTTCAGTAGGTTTTCAGTTAAGCAACGTATAGCAAATCCTTGTCTCATAATGGTCCTGACTTTTCCAGTGCTACCATAATTGAACATCGGACAAGTATCATAAGAGAAAATTTTAACAGTAGGAGATAAGCAAAATATTATCTTTGGGCGTCTCTTCTAAACAAGATTATTAAAGCTTCCGTTCGGGTTTTGTGTTACACAGTGTGTACATTTCTTTAATAAATCATAATTAATCGCATCGTAAGTGGATTCACAGCCTTTTATACTCTATAGATGTCTTCTCTGATACCAGAAAATAATAAAATATCGTAAACAAGGACAGAGTCGTGTAGAAAATGGGACGTGGCACTGTGCACTGGTTGAAACAAGAAGGATTTTACATCATATGTAGCACGAAATAAACTCAGAAAATTGCAGACAATACTTTTAACGTGCTACAGAACTACCTGATGTGAAAAAAAATTTCAACATTTTTGACCAATTTTACGTACATCCCCCCATAACCGTCAAAATAACAGTTAGTGTCTTTCTCTGAAAAATAGTTGTTTACGAAGGTGATGACCTCTTCATTTGATGAAAATTTCTGTCCTCCGATCTCAGCTTTTCATCAAGGGAACAACAATAGCAACAAAACACTTGGTGCTCAAACAGTTAAAAGCGCGTGTAGGCTTTCACGGCCGGCGTCTTCAGTAATTAAAACTTCCGGGCTAAGAGGCCGTGGTCCAATAGTAGAAATACTTCTCCCTGACGTTTCGTTGCCAGCTCTGGGCAACATCATCTGAGGTGAGTCTACGACTCGTAGACTCACCTCAGATGATGTTGCCCGCAGCTGGCAACGAAACGTCAGGGAGAAGTATTTCTACTATTGGACCACGGCCTCTTAGCCCGGAAGTTTTAATTACTGAGTTAAAAGCGCATTTCGTGGATTTTCATCATGGCAACCGCTAAGGTAAGGATCGGCGCAAAGCGTGAAATCGTGGCACCTAGGTTGCAGTCAGCTTTCTCATTCCTAAATTTTCAAGCATTATGAGAGAAACATGTTTTTTGGATGCGCTCATAGCCTCCGCTATCACTGTCACCCTAATTTGACTGTTCTGTAGCACCAGTTGATGCCGTCAGTGGTTGAAGTTTTTGGCTGTTCCGAACGCTCATAGTCATGGAAACTAGTGCGGTCACGTTTAAATTCAGCTGCCCAAAATTTCACTGTGATAAATGATAGTGCAGAGTCCCTGTACGCAGCGTCCAACTCGTATCTAATTTGCGTAGCAGTATTGCCTTTCAAAAAACAAACATCTAATGACAGCTCGATACTCGATTTTGTGACATTTTCGTAAAAATCACAGGCGTCGACTCACTAAAACGACTGTCAAACAACAACTAAGCGTCCAAAATAGCTGTAATTTTAGTGAGTGGCTTGCTACACGCGCACAAACAAATTCTGCAACTATTGTTGACATGCGTCACTATCCTCACATTGAGGTCGGAAACTTTTCCGACTACCCTCGTATGTTAATGTTGGACCTGTCGCAAACGTTAATAGAATTAAAACAATAAGTAGTAGACGGTAACTAACGTCAGTACTGCACCAAAAATGTTTCATTATAGTCCTGGCATCATTAGTCTGCATTTATTTTATTTTGGCTGGATTATAAATGACGGAAATTTTGCATTATGTGAGGATTAGGTTGTTGTTACTGCTTACTGCAAGAAGCTTGGTGACGGGACGGGGAGGGGGGCGCGAGGTAATCTATCGACTTTATTGTTGTTACAAAATTCTCCCAAACTTCTAGCTGTGATTCTCTGAGAGCCGACTAAATTACAGATTAATTTCTGAGTGTAGCGGGAAATTCTGTTGTATTTTAAGCTGTATTTTAGTTTCCTCAAATTGAGGAATAACAAAATGGTTCAAATGGCTCTGAGCACTATGGGACTTAACATCTGAGGTCACCAGTCCCCTAGCACTTAGACCTACTTAAGCCTAACTAACCTAAGGACATCACGCACAGTCATGCCCGAGGCAGGATTCGAACCTGCGACCGTAGCGGTCGCGCGGTTTTAGACTGAAGCGCCTAGAACCGCTCGGCGACATCGGCCGGCTAGGAATAACAAGTTGACATTTTTTCTTCAGTGTTTTTGTTAGTATCTGTTAGATTTCTGCAATCGTTGTGTTTTTTTTCACTTAAAATTTTTATTTTTGAGTGACAACTTAATATTTTTGCTATGCGAGTAAAATATTTTTTTAATAACTCGATGAATACCCGGGATTTAATCATAACAAAGTTCTGTTTTCAGATGGTTGAATGAAAATGGTGGTATTCTTATTCATATTACTGTAATAGTATGGAAATATCTACTTGGAAGATCAGTCGTTCAACATAAAACTCTTTTTGTGTGAGTCCTGTGAAGTTTAGTTCTTAGGGCTCTACAAGTCTAAAAATTCATTGAATTAGTTACATAAAAATGGCGATTTTAGACTTTTGCCGCATCTTGGATAAAATTCTGTGAACGCCCTTGTTTTATATTTAGTTATGACTTTCCTTTGCATTATATTTCGTGTTTCTGTGAATGTCTGCCCATTTCAGCCAGAGGTCTATAATTAAGCTGTATGCCATGTGCTACTTAGATATGCCAAGATAATACATCTGTTCGGTTCTAGGCGCTCAGTCCGGAACCGAGCGACTGCTACGGTCGCAGGTTCGAATCCTGCCTCGAGCATGGATGTGTGTGATGTCCTTAGGTTAGTTAGGTTTAAGTAGTTCTAAGTTCTAGGGGACTGATGACCACAGATGTTAAGTCCCATAGTGCTCAGAGCCATTTGAACCAATACATCTGTTGAAAAAGAAAGTATATACTGGGGTAAGAAACGTTAGCGTGTGTCTGCCATGACTTACTGCGGCGGACCTGTTCGGAACGTTGTGAGATAAATTTCTAATGCGTTTTTGTTAGTCTTTGGATCTCCGTTATTTTGGCGATCTGTATATGTCAGCCTATAGGACATTGTAGCTTATTACGAGAAACAGTACAGCGTGTAATATGTCAGTTTTTGTTATATAGTGAAAGTGCTTTTCGGATAAAAGTAGTATCGGAGCATACGTATGTCGCAGATCGCAGGCTCCAATAATTATGGAACCGAGCGAGACGTCACAGCGGGTAGCATACTTCGCTCGTATTCGGAATGGTTGTTGTTCACGTCACCGTTCGGCTATCCGGATGTAAGCTTTTCCGTGTTTTCTTCAACCGCTTAAGGTAAACTTCGGGATGGTACCTTTGAAAGGGCACTAGCGATTTCCTTCATTATACTTCGCTAATCCGAGCTTGTCATGCCTCTCTAATGACCCCCTCACCCAAGGTAGATTTAACCCTAATCTTCCTTCCTTCCTCCCCCCTTTCCTTCCTGATGAATTGTGGATCTGTGACAGTGAATTGGGTAGAAAGTGACTTAAAAACAAAATGTAATCTAAAGGTAAGATACGATTGGACGTGGGCGTAATACAAACTGTGTCAATAGTCTAGTGTTCACATTTTTCAAATACACAAAATTTCAGCCATTCGTCTCTTGACAGACAGTGAATAAACTCACTCTCAGAATGCTGCAACTCTCGTTTTACTAGGAGACAGACCCTGTTAATCATATGCAGAGTTTTGTTTGTCGTAAGTTGGTGTTGACGCTTAGTACAGTGCGACTGTTGGGGGCGTGTTGCAGCGAGGAGGTGCGCGAGCAGGGCTTCACGGTGGTGATCGACATGCGCGGCGCCACCTGGAGCACGGTGAAGCCCATCCTGAAGGTGCTGCAGGAGCACTTCCCCGGCTCCGTGCACCTCGCCTGCATCATCAAGCCCGACAACTTCTGGCAGAAGCAGCGCACGTCCCTCGCCAGCCACAAGTACAAGTTCGAGGTGAGTACAACTTCAGCCCGGCCATCTGACACACAGAGGAGTTACTGATGAGTAGTGTAGTACGTTCCGAGCGCTGGCGTGGCAGCCTGTCGCCGGGATACTTGTGTAAAACAGCAGCGAAGGGGGCCTTGAAGAGACCTGACAACTTCGAAAGTTTCTAATATCAAAGACAAGTGCATGGGCTTCGAATTCGAGTACTTTATAGTTAATTAGTTTCTTGTGTGCGGCTTCTCCCTCGAACGCATATGCAATCAGGGAATTTAAAAAGAGTTTCCAGTATTCAAAGAGGTAGTAGTACTCACAAAAAAGAAAGAAAATCCAGTAAACATGGGCTCTAAAATGCATACCTTAAGAGCTATGGGCACTTGTCCATCTTCGATGCTATAAGAGAGATCTCTTCTACTGAAGGCTCTTTGCTTTCCATGTTTTGAGAGTAGGTAGTGTGAACCAAAACAATTAAAAAATGTCCAGAAAAAATGGGCTCTAAAATGTATACCTTAAGAGCTACGGATAACTGTTCAATAGAATAGATGTGTTTCACAGTAGCGAAGAGGAACAAGTGTTCATAGCTCTTAAGGTATGCATTTTAGAGTCCATGTGTACTGGACATTTCTTACTTGTTTTGGTCCACACTACCTCCTCTCAAAAGATGAAAAGCGAAGAGCTTGCAGTAGAAGAGATCTCTTTCATAGTATCGAAGATGAACAAGTGCTCTTAAGGTACGCATTTTAGAGCCCTTGTTCACTGCAATTTCTTTTGTGTCTTGGTTAGTACCACCATCTCTCAAAATATTGGACCCTTTTTTAAACACCCTAATTATAATCATCCGCATCTCTAGCGAATTTCCCCTGCAGTTTCATCTGAATTCTGAAGAAACATGTAATTCTTCTGTAGGCCCTAAATGATTGTCGTTTCCAGGAAAACAACTGTTGCTGGGAACTGTCTTAATCTCTTCTGTCTTACACCATGTATCTGTCGTATTGAACCGTCTGGCATGATCTTTGTTCCCGGAACACGCTGGCAAAATTATTGGCTCGCTGCAGCGGTCATTCTCACGAAGTGGTTAATGCGTGATGCTGTGAATAACAAAAATAAGAGAGATTGCGGTTCATACATTTAAAGTATTTCAAGTCAAGCAACAGGTCGGTTTCGGTCGTTTCTGCATGTCTCTCCTTCTCATCGACACTTCCACCGCTAGCGGTAGATGGGGTATCTTACGCCCGCAATATTTTTACGCACATGATGAGTCGTGTATATACCAAATTTCCTTTAAATTGCCTACAGGCATTCCTGAGGTATGCTCTTATGTCACGTCTTTCGACCCTGAACCCAGAACCGTAATGGAGCTAGGAGTGTACTTACTGCCGCAGCACATTTTTCCAGACGGCAAGCGATAAGTGTGTAAATTTTGGTAGAAATTCCTACTGGAGTTACAGAGATATGCTGCTGTGTTACCGTCTTTTCACTCTCGCACATCAAACCCCAATTGTACGGATGAAACGTCATCGTGAGTATCACCAGTAGGTCTAGCGACTCCGAAAACTATAAATTTTATACTGATTTCGGTCGTTATCGAATATTTTTGCTTACCATGTCTTCTCATTCACAGCTCTATTCGCATGTATGGTTGGGGTATATTACCATTTACCTCCACAATATTTTTATACAAAGAACTATACAAATAATGAGTCCTGTATATACAGAATATGACTGAAATTGCTGCAGACGTCCCTGTGGTAAGCTTTTATTTCATCCCCTTTTTCACCTCCACTCCTGTTCTCTTACCCCAGAGAAACAACTCACCGAAGTTTCATTGTAATCGGATGAAATGGCAAAGAAGACGAAGAGACAAATACTCCTTTTTATGTAATATACTGGTAATTTAGTGTAATTCAGTCCTCGGGGCTTGAATGGCGTGTGGAGAAGTCGCACTCGCGACCACGACCAGAATTTTTACGCTCTTCGTGCCGTACGGCGCTAGAGACGAAGTACGCTAAGTACTGCTCCGCTGATTTGGTCAGAAACGTTTATCGGCGGACCATTGTCACTTTCTGCACTGCTAAGCTTATATCAGCAGTCCAATTCCTGTAGCTATGTATCTACTCTCTAGAAGACCTCGTGATCCGACCGCTTCCAGTTTATACGTTGCCTCCTGCTGGCTCCTAGCAGCTACTGCAGACAATCTCCAAAAAAAGACAAAACAAGAATACAATCAAAATTCACTAGGTCAAACGTCACACAGAAACGTCGAGAGAAACTATTGGTGTTTTTGTGTGACTTTTGACCTATAGACACAAGCTCCAGCTACCTTCTGGATCCGCAGTCTGATGTAAGAACACTGCCTACCTAACACGTCTGCTCTTAAAAACTCGTAATACTTGCCTAGGCAACTGAAAATGACTCATTTAAAATTCTATGCCCATTTAAGGGAACGCACATGCGAACATTTTTTAACTCTCCGTATGGAAAACATGCGACGACGGCCTTGCCACAGTGGTAACTCCGGTTCCCGTCATATCACCGAAATTAAATGCCCTTCCATATGCGCATCCTGTGACGCCTACGGGTTGAGGATGACACGGCTGCCCGTCGGTACCGCTAGGCCTTCAAGGCCTATTCAGATGCAGTCATTTTTTTTTTACAGAAAACTGTATCTGTATGGATCCTGAAGGATTACAGTCTCTCAAAATCAGATCAGAAATGTAAAATAATTTTAAATAATCACTTCTGCCCCAGAGGGCACCCTCGCGAGGGTTGCTGGCCGACCTCGATTTCGAGATCTCCAAAACCGCTCCACGAAATTATTCAACATTTAGCCTCTGAAGCAATCAGCGTCAGCAAAAAAAAAAAAAAAAAAAAAAAAAAGGCATTTGTATTGCCCGTTCCCTAATCCCGCTGGTAGCATTTACTGTAAGGTGGTGCCTCCTGCCAGGGCCTTTAGAAGTTTATTTCTATCATGTGCAGTAAAGCACTGGCTTTCGTATGAAAATTAATCGCGTTGGAAATTGGCCAAATCGTCCAAGACTACAGCCCCTTTAGGAGATGTAGGTAAACACTAGCCAGTCAGCTCGAAGCTAAAAAAAAGACTGTTGGCCCGGATGAGGAAAAACAGCTTCAGTGTCCACAGCTGTGAGTAGGACGAGCGGACAGTCGAGGACATTAAATGTTAGATTGTCTGATCAAAAGCATCCGGAGACCTTTCAAAAAAAAAAAATGGCTCTGAGCACTATGGGACTTAACATCTGTGGTTGTCAGTCCCCTAGAACTTAGAAATACTTAAACCTAACTAACCTAAGGACATCACACACATCCATGCCCGAGGCAGGATTCGAACCTGCGACCGTAGCAGTCGCGCGGTTCCGGACTGCGCGCTTAGAACCGCTAGACCACCGCGGCCGGCGGAGACCTTTCACTGCGGTCACTTTCAGTCAGGTGTTTGAATATCTGTGGAGCCCATTCTTCCGCACGAGTCGAAACTAGAGGAGTTACTGACGTTGGATCTACATCTACATCTATACTCCGCAAGACACCCAACGGTGTGTGGCGGAGGGCACTTTACGTGCCACTGTCATTACCTCTCTTTCCTGTTCCAGTCGCGTATGGTTCGCGGGAAGAACGACTGCCGGAAAGCCTCCGTGCGCGCTCGAATCTCTCTAATTTTACATTCGTGATCTCCTCGGGAGGTATAAGTAGGGGGAAGCAATATATTCGATACCTCATCCAGAAACGCACCCTCTCGAAACCTGGACAGCAAGCTACACAGCGATGCAGAGCGCCTCTCTTGCAGAGTCTGCCACTTGAGTTTGCTGAACATCTCCGTAACGCTATCACGCTTACCAAATAACCCTGGATGCTGGCATTTGGAGCGAGTCGTCGTTCTAACTCATCCCAAAGGTGTTCCATTGAGTTTGGGACGGAGTTCTAGGCAGGCTGGTCATTTCAAGAATGTTATTGTCCACAAGGCATTGCCTCACATATGTTGCCTTATGACTGGGTACAGTATCATGCTGGTAAAATCATTGTCAAAAACTGTTCCTTTACTGCACCTAGTACACAGTGTCGTAGAATGTGTTCAGATCCATCCCCATTTAGCATTTTCTTAAGCACAATAAGGGGACCACACCCTGACGACCGAAAACACATCCATACCTTAAAACTATCTCTTCCGCACTTGGCAGTTGGCCCTATAGACGATGGCAGGCAACGTTCTCCAGGTATTCGGCAAGCCTAAACCGATCCATCTGATTGCCACAGGGTATAGCGTGATTCATCACTCCAAATCGCTCGTTTCCAGTCATCGGTCCCCCAGTGACTTCGCTCTTTACACCACCTGAAGCCTCGTTTAGCACTAACTACAGAGAATGTGATTTATGGCCAGTTGCTCTACCATTGTACCCCATTCTTTTTATCTCTCCACGCACAACCCTTGTGCTAGCTTTACTGTGGGACTCTGATTTCATGCGCTTTTTTTTTACGACTACCATCTTCAGTGCTCAACAGACCCAGTCCATTAGTACATGAGGTCTGCCTGGTCTTGGTTTAGCTGTGGTTATTCCTTTGCGGTTCTACGTCACAATCACATCACCAGCAGTCGACTTGGGCAGCTTTAGAAGGGTTGAAATATCTCCGATGCATTTGTTACTCAGGTGGCATTCAGTGACTAGTCCACGTTCGAAGTCACTAAGTTCTCGTAGTAAACAGATTCTGATGTTACTGCGTCTGTACTCGTAACACAATACTCCCCGCCACCTTTTATGTTCGAAGAAGGAGGGTCCGCCTCTCTTCGCATCCAGTGGTCAATTCCGCATTACATAGTGATATCACTGTACCTGTGATAAGATATTGTATGTTACTGTGTGAGTTTATGAACACACCTTACCCAGACTGTTTCACTTATGGGGCCAAACCTGCAGGATGTTTCGTAGTTGTGTAGAGAGCTGTCGCTGCAGTGCTGCTTTGCGTAGTGCTCCGACACCACCGAACTGCCACAGGCAGACACACACGAAACGGCCGAGTGATGATACGCGTGCGCATGTAACTTGACGCGCGCAGGTTTTGTCGGGAAGCGAGAGCTAGGCTGGTGGGCTGACAGCCTCAACGAGTGATGATATTTACGGCGGCCGTCTTCGCTCGTTGTGATGTCCGCCCCCCGATAAAGACGGCAACCGTTTCCCGCCAGAGCACGCATCCCAGACAGTCCGACGGCTGTCTGCTGGCCGCCCTACGTACAACGACGACTGCTGTTCCCCACCATCAGATAGCGGGGTCATAACTCCCGTCGCAGTCCCATCTGAGTACACCGACTAACCGCTCGCACTTGCTGCTCCTAATCTACCGTACTCGGGCTGCATAACGGTTAGTGGCTGCGCTTATCAAATGTGTGCCGTGCCTGGTGCATAAAGTTGCTCCTTCATATTGCCTGTCTCAGACAAGAGTACTCAGTTTTCACACAAACTTTTTACCCAGTTCTGTTTGAAAACCGAGTCCTAAAACCATTGGAGACGATTACTTTCGTAAGTCGTACTTGGGACGGTGTTGTCAATAGAATACCGAGATTGAAAGATGATGGGTAGTGGTAAAGTTGTACTAATTATCTCGGAAAGCGTAGTTGCATAATTTTTTTTTATTAGCAGGTAAATGTCAATAGTCTTTGAACACATTGAAATCCTCGCGCCACAGCCCTGCTGCACGTGACTGATAAAGTAGAGATGGGTTGTACATTTTGTTTTGGGTTCTGTAGTGGCATGTTAAGATACGGTGGTGCTGGAATTTCAGTGTGTGTCAGGACTACAGAGATATACCTGCAGATAACCAAACAATAAATTACTCAACTATATTTTTTTGAGATTTTTTAAAATTCTCGTATCAGAAACATGCACAATTACGACTATATTACCTTTTACCAGAACTTGGCCAATTTTCAATGCATTTTTCTGTTCCTTGATTAAGTTCATCTGTTTTGGAGGAGGCTGGACACTGTTGGCACTGAGGCATATGATGAACGTTGTGGTCTTCACCACAGCCACATTGAATATCGTCTAGATAAGTGTAGTCTTATCTTGCCAAATTAACCTTTTAGCTGCCTATTCAAAGACTTCCAAGACGTTGATTTCTCATCATAGCCAGGAGGTAGCGTTTCTGAAACTCTTTTACAGCTAGGGGGAAGGTAGGTCATAGCCCTCTACAGTTGCAACCTAGCTTTTTAGCAGTGGTTGTAAGTGCCGTCGATGTTCTAAGGAAACTCCTCCTTGTCTTCAGTCGTTGGGAGTGCGGTTCGCGCCCATACAAAGAATGGGTTGTCTCCTGCTTCACTGTCTTTCTTTCCTCATTCGCAGCTATTTCTCTTCGAACAGGAGGTGGTGCTATCCCTGCGAGGTGGTAAAGCCGTTCAGCTGGAGTGGATTTCAAGCAACCTGTTACAATTCTGCAGGCGTCATTGAGAGCAATGTCCACCTGTTTGGCGTGTGTTGAACTATATACCAAACAGGGAATGCATACCCTGCTGCAGAATAACGTAGTGCTGTTGCAGACGTTCGTGTAGTTTCAGGTTGACTACCTCACTGTTACCCGGCCTATTCCTGTAGAAGATCGTTCCTAGCGGAAACTTTGGACCTGCAGTTCATGCAATGCTTCTTGAAAGTAAGAGATGCAGCTGATATCACATATAGATGTTATTCGAGATGAAAATTACAACTTTAAGACGACTGGTAGGAGGTTAGTGAAAAGTACAGTTTCAGCTTTGCAGAATGACCATAAAGGGACAACATTAATCCGGTGGTATCGTAAATTGACGTAGAGTATCCCCAAAACAACTTTGTCCGCGCCAGCACAGACGGCGAGGCAGGGGAGGGTAGAGCTGTGGTGTTGGGGTTTCCTTTGCGAACGGCCTCCGCACTGAAGGGGAGGTGCAGTTTGATAGCTCAAACGTACACACAAACGCGTGTCTCGCATAACTTGTAGCTTACAGCTATCGAGTCTGCTAACGATCCTATCAGCAGCTTACGCCAGTACGACAGATAATCCGACAAATACGGAATTCAAATTTAGTAGTTTCTCACTAGCGCATCGAAAAAGTAGTAGTCGCAAAAATGTAGGATATACCAAAGCAAAACGAGTCTCACACGTGCTTCCGGAATCAAACCGTTTAAAACAAAAAGGGGTAAAAAATGTATAGCAGCCGACAGCGTCGCTTACTAAGATTTTGACAATGTAGAGCCAAAGGATGTGTGTCATGTGGAAATTATATGTTCATCTCCTGACAACCTGGTCGTCAGCATTGCCTGTTGTCGTCTTCAGTCCAGAGACTGAGTTGATGCCGCTCTCCATGCTACTGTATCTTGTGCATGGCTCTTCACATCCGAATAATTAGTGCAACCAACATCCTCCTGAACCAGCTTACAGTACTCATTTCTTGGTCTCCCACTGCAGTTTTTACCCTTCACACTTCTCTTCAGTAGTAAATTGGTGATTCGTTGATGTCTCAGAAAGTATTCTATCAACCGATCCTTCTTCTAGTGAAGCTGTGCCACAAATCTTTTTTTCTCCCCAGTCCTATTCAGTACCTCATTAGTTCGTGATGTACCCATCTCATGTTCAGCATTCTTCTGTAGCACCACGTTTCAAAAGCTTATATTTTATCCTCTTCTCGTCTGAACCGTTTATCGTCCAAGTTTCGTTTTCATACACGGCTGCACTTCAGACATACATCTTCACAAAATACTTCTTAACACTTAGATTTCAATCGATGTTAACAAATATCTCTTACTTAGAAACGCTTTGCTTAGTTAGGTTTAAGTAGTTGTAAGTTTTAGGGGACTGATGACCTCAGATGTTAAGTTCCACAGTGCTCAGAGCCATTTGAACAATAAAATTAAATTATTGCTGAACGTCTTGGAATTCATGGGAACAATATCTTGCCTACGTCAATGTCGATAACAGGTTCATTACAGGGGCCTCAGAGTAGTATGCCGAAGGGTGTCGAAATCGGCCTGCAGCAGGGTCTGGTGTCTTCTTGTAAATCGTAACTACACGTGTAGTCCCTTTTATTTGGAAAAGATTTAGTTATGCACCAACCAAGTCACGCGCAAACAGAAAGCTGACACTGTCATAGGGGATGCCAGAACGTGTGAAGCTCTAGCTGTGTGCACGGGTTGATTAAGTGCCGGTAAACATGTACCGGCGCGGTGTGGCGGGCTTGCATCAATTGTCGGATATGTTCAGCGACGGGAGCGGGCTCTTAAAGGGAGCGTGCCGCCTTCTCAGTCGCTCCGGAAGCTGTCGTTGTTTATGGAGGGCGGCGCCTTGTGTTAAACCGACACCGCATATGCTTCCAGGCGCCGCACGCGAGTATTTCCGTCCACAGGGACATCGCCGGCAGCGACAGGCGCGCAGTCTGTCCTGCCCAGCCACTAACAGTCTCAGCTCACGGGCAGCGATCGGAATTGAAGCCAATGATCGGTTCCCAGGAGGAGCTCTTCAACTGCCGTACAGAACAAATTCACTCTTGCCTGTGTTAAATTACTTAAATAGGGGAGATAACTGAATGTACAAAATATGCGACTTACCCTGATCTATATGTGCATCTGTGTGGCGGATGGTACAAAGTGTAGCAGTATCACTGCCTCCGCCCCCCACCCCCCACCCCCCATCCCAAATCCATTCCTATTCCATTCGCGGATGGTACCCTGGAAGAAAGACAGTCGGTGCCCCTCTATATGATCGCTGAAATATTCCAGCTATAGTGTAGCGGTATTACAACGTACACTGATGAGCTAAAACATTACGACAACCAGGTTAATAGCCTGTCGGTCCGACATGGATTCGACAAGTGCTTTTTTTAAAAAAAAATACTTTATTCAAACAATACAATACAATGATAATCATACAAATTAACCCATCACCTAAACCAATTAGTGGGTCTTTAATTATTACAACGACAAGTGCAGCTTATACTTTAGTTGGTGGCTGACGCTATTGCTATGGACAAGGGCTATGCAAATTTATTAATCTACTCTACAAATACTAGTCTATTCTGCAGCATTACAAATGTGCCAGCGAAACTACAAACCTGCTATTTTTGGCCTGCCCACCGAGCTAATCCCAGTAGGCGTGCCCCTGACACTGGGCTGACCAAAATTACTTTCTATTCGCTGCAGTCTCTAATCGTGTTTGTGTTGTTAGTTTATTTCTACATTCTAATTATTGCTTCTTATATCCAATATCTAAATGGAAGTGCTGTAACGGATAGGTATATCTTTGATACACCTGCCTTCCTGATCCTGAAGCTCGGCGGATCTCGGACGTAACGGCGGCCGGCTCTTCCGCGCCCGGCGGTATTGGACAGGTGCATCTCAAGTCTTAATCAGTTTTTATTCATTGACCAATATGGTTCCTAATGAATTCCCTCATGTTTTTACGTCATACCTCGTTTGCCACTGGATTTAGGACATGATAGAAATCAGCACATAGTAATACGGAATATGTTTCACGATTCTGTATTTGATGTCTAAGTTCAGTCGCTACATGGTCGTATATTGGACATTCATAAATGATGTGGTCGGGTGTTCCGTCCTGAGCGCCACAGTCACTCTCTGGTGTAGCCCGTTTCCCAAATCGACATAAGTATTGGCTCGAAGTAACCCATGTGTAGTCTCTCCTTAATATTAGGCAGCAGTTGAAATACCCTTCGCCCCTTTTCCTCGCTCTCCCGTAATTACTGCCATAGTTCCTCCCCCCCTTCGTCTAACCCTGTGGCCGAGCGGTTCTCGGTGCTTCAGTCTGGAACCGCGTGACCTCTACGGTCGCAGGTTCGAATCCTGCCTCGGGCATGGATGTGTGTGATGTCCTTAGGTTCGTTAAGTTTAAGTAGCTCTAAGCTCTAGGGGACTGATGACCTCAGGTGTTAAGTCCCATTGTGCTCAGAGCCATTTGAATCATTGGAACTTTCTTCTAATAGCAAATTTGTTGCTACGTGATTTTTCTGGTTTTCTTCGGGGAAATACTTGAGTTCCATTTAGTTCAGCATCGTGTGCCTATCCTGTCGTAATTTGCACACCATCAAGATGGTCAGCTTTAATGTTTTATTTGCACGTTCCGTCACCTTTTCCGTCTGTATTGCCCCTGCTTTGCCCTTCTCATCACTAACGAATTTAATTTTTTAATAGCTAGCTTCCACTGTGTGGCTGTAGTTAGTCATGTAACTAACAAGAGGACCGAGCGTAATTATCACCACCGATTTCGTCCAAATTTGAGGTGTAATCAGGGATTGGTCAGAAATGAAAGTGACACAAACGAGAGCTCCGGATGGCCAAGCGTTTAGGGAAAACACATATTTTTGGCGCATGTCAGGCTAGACACGGGCCGTTTATGTCAACTTAGTTTCAAGGGAGCGATTAGCGCAGCAGAAAGAGTGGAGAACGGTGATACGAAAGTCGCGAGATCGAATCGCATGCGGAAATTTTGTATTTTAAAGTTTTACGTTGCTTACAAAGCAAATAATCCGAAATAATTCTCAATATATTGCATTCACTAATATCTTCGAAAAAAGCATGAAAAGTAAAGGTTAACGAAAATTTCGGATTGCAAATAAATTTCCAGGAACGGATTTTAAGGCGTACATGAGGATTTCATATACAAAATTAGGTTGTTTTATTTTCTTACAGCTGATAATTTTCATGTAAAAGCGATGAACTTAGTTAGTGCTGCCGTGAGCTGCAGAACGTTTCTGGAAGGTCGCAATGATCCTAATGGAAGTCCAGCACATGTTATTTGCAGAGTAAATAACGTAAAAACTGAAAATTAAAAAAAATGTTTCTGCACACTGACTAGACCTCACGACCCTCGTATCATTGTTCTACCCTCTTTCCGCTGCGCCAACAGAAGCTCTGAAACTATGCTTACATAAATGGCTGCTACCTCGTCAAATCCGCGCCAAAATTGCTCTAATTTTTCAGACGATTGGCTATAGGGAGCTCCCACTTGCTTTAATTTCTGACCAAGCACTGTATGTATCATACATGTGGAAGAAATTGGTGACGACGAATAGGCGCGGGTTCCTTGTAAGTTAGCTCCAGCTAGTGCCGGGTATACGATTCGCTTTGCCGAGCGATGCGTGATAAGCGCCTCGAACCCAAGCAACAAGAATTTAAAACAGTGAATTTTATTTTGAGTTCCAAACAAAGTGGCGTATTCACAAAAAATCTGTTGAATGTATGTGCCACAGAGAGATTCCGCTAGTGACGAAACGGGCGTGTGTGGGCGCTGTCCAACCGGACGCAGCGATGCGTGCGAAAGCGAGTAGGCGGCAGAGCGCGCACTGTTTGCTCCCCTCCTGCAGCGTCGAGCGGGGTTTACCCGGCCTGCGGTCGGCCGCCGGCTAAAACAGCTGACCCAGCAAACACCGGGGGAGGCGTGTCGTGTCGTGTCGCCCTGCGGCTCTGCGTCCGCAGCCTCGGCTGCGCGGAAGCCTTCGGCGGTCCAAGCCCTCTCGCAGAATGCTGACCTTTGCCTCGCGGGAGACTCTTACTTGCCTCAGTTCTGCTACACAGAACTTCTCCGTGGCCGGTGTGTCGAAGTCCCGATGATACAGTGGCCACCTACTGGAAGCAAGTAAGCGTGTTCGGATGTAGGGAACAAAAGAAAATCTCAGCTCTGCTCCAAGTCCGGCATGCGGAGAAGCGGTGAGAAAATACTTTTGTTTTACCATGATGATCATGCAAACGGTGGGGCTTCATATATATATATATATATATATATATATATATATATATATATATATATATATATATATATATATATATATAAAAGAAATCGAAAGTTATGAAGATGACGTCGTCGGCAAATGACAGAATGAGACTGGGCGGAATGTCCAACACAACGTCCCTTTTATCGGCGCAGTACTGAACGGCGAGAGTAAAGTCATGCGATACCATCCGTAATACAAAAAGCCGAAATATAGTATCAGAACTGAGCAACCAGCTCATTATTGATTTTTGTGTTAGCAGAAGAGCCAACACCGTGTGACGAGAGGAGGCCGAAATGCACGCGTTTTAGCTCACGCAGGCTGGCGTGAGGAGGGAAGAACTACACTGACGTGAGGTCTGGAACATGACAAGGAATGAGAATTCAGATGGCGGACGTAATTAGTTTGATACTTAACTTTAATCCATTAATGATGAACGTCGCTGTTGACGGTACCTGATTCACAATATTATCTGTTCAGAATACATTCTTGAAGTAATAATAGTAACTGAATATGGCGCCTTGCTAGGTCGTAGCAAATGACGTAGCTGAAGGCTATGCTAAACCGTCGCCTCTGTAAATGAGAGCATATGTAGACAGTGGACCATCGCTAGCAAAGTCGGCTGTACAACTGGGGCTAGTGCAAGGGAGTCTCTCTTGACTAGACCTGCCGTGTGGCGGCGCTCGGTCTGCAATCACTGATAGTGGCGACACGCGGGTCCGACGTATACTAACGGACCGCGGCCGATTTAAAGGCTACCACCTAGCAAATGTGGTGTCTGGGGGTGACACCACAATTGATCATAAAAAATTCATAACGGATCTTCTTGCCGAAATAACCGCTGAGTTGTTGAGCTATAGGTAAGATATCGTCCAAACATCGACATTTATTTTGCAGAGAAAATTTTCACATTTAAAGAAATATTATGTACTGCAAATTGCTTCATCAGTTTTTGTCCAGTTTATGAAAAGTACAGTCTATTTCTTGGACGAGGTGTTGTAAAATCTAAATAATTTTTCACTTTTACTTTTCTAACCTCTTTCATAGAACAACACTCCTAGAAAAAATAATCTAATCGTCATGGAAAGAGGAAATAAATCAACTAATAAAATAATGTTTAAGAAGACACAAAAGCACAGAATTTACTGCTGTAACAGGACTGAATACTGCGAGAAGTAGTTGACTTCCGATGTTTGCAGACGACGTCACAGTTCTCTCACCAGCGCCAGTGTCAAAGGCCCGCATCTCGTGGTCGTGCGGTAGCGTTCTCGCTTCCCACGCCCGGGTTCCCGGGTTCGATTCCCGGCGGGGTCAGGGATTTTCTCTGCCTCGTGATGGCTGGGTGTTGTGTGCTGTCCTTAGGTTAGTTAGGTTTAAGTAGTTCTAAGTTCTAGGGGACTGATGACCATAGATGTTAAGTCCCATAGCGCTCAGAGCCAGCCAGTGTCAAAACTTCCTTCCCAGTAAACATTGACGTTGATATTGCGTTCCGTTCTGTCCTGTCCCGTCTCGTCACTTTCCGCTGATGGGTGGTGTGAATACTACCATTTGAAATGCGTTGTGGAATGTCTTGACGATCCGTGTCCCCCCTCCCAATTCCATTCCGTCAAGTGTGGATCGACCGTAACTCTGCCAGTGGAATATGATTCGTTTCATCTGCGATGAAATTAGACAACTTGTTTCAATATGTGCCTATCACGCGCTTCCTTAACCAAATTCGCTAACGCACGTTTACGCGGTTGCGCTCGTCTTGGAGGTAGCCCGTTCGGATCAGGGTGAGGGAAGAAATTCTCATCGGTGGTATTTGCCGAGTAAGGGGAGGAGGGGTCGTAGTGAACAGTTCTTGATCATCAGTGTCTGCATTAATGTCTGATATGAAATTGCAAACCCTCTGCAGTGTAGTATGCAGTGAGAGCATTTGTGTCGGTGGCGAGTTTGAATCTCTCTCTCCCATTCATCCATACTACACAAATACAACAGTACACTGTACAAGCACTCGTCACAGTCATCCACACGACGGAGATGCACACCTTAACAGGTCGTGGGAATATTTGTAGAATAAACATCCGCTTCAGCAGCCAGTAATTTACTTAGTTTGTTCTACGATCAGTTCGTCTTCAGGTGCAACCAAATAATTATGGAACCTAAATGTGTGGCAGTTGGGCCCGTCAGTCATGGGGGATCACACCCACGTTAAAGAAACGCGTGAGGGCGTAGGACCATCAACCAAAGCCCCCCCCCCCCCCCCCCCCCCCCCCGCGGCCCCCCTCCCTGGGCGGAAGTGACTAGCAGGGACGGCTCAGAAGCCAAATAACCCCGCCGGTGGAAGCGACTGACGTTCCTCAGCTGCGGAGGTTCACCTGACCAAATATTTTGAGGTCAGAGGAATGTACTGCAAACCATATATACTAGGACCCAACCCAGCACGTCAATGCAGGATTCCCGCATCTGCACCCAGCGCTCATTTCCATAATGTGGGACATACTTCGGCATTGTAATATACGCTGTTGATAACATTGAAAGGTAGGCAAACTGGACCAACGTTCAGTTCTGCATAGTGACGGACTGGTGCTCGACACTTCATTAATCCATTGCAGGTGGCGTGATATGTACACTCACAACGAGCGTTCATGTACACTCACAGTGAGCGTTCTAGCTGTTAATGTCTCTAAGGCTGCAGTCTGTGTTTACAGTGTGAAGCGTACAGTCTATCGTGCCTAGTAAAATTGTGTTAAACCTTGTTACAGGACCGCGTAGAATTTCTAGAAGCAGCTCTGTACCTGACCGAGAAGTCAACGTCAGAAAGCACTCGAGTAGAGAAAGGCACCCGGAAAGGTCACGTAACTGTGTTGACAGAGATCACGTAACTGTTGATAGTCAACTGTTTTGTAGGTACAGTCTCGCCATGCCGTGAAATAGAATATCACAGGTTAATTTGTATTTCCACGAGTCTGCCCTGCAGGCGCATTGTATTTTACGTCGCTGAATCTGCTGTTGACTGTTTACTACCCAGATCCCTTTAATATAACATGTCGTCGCCGGGGAAGACATCACAACCGTACAAAAGGCGACTCCAGGCGGTGTAATTAATTGGCGTTGCCGTCAGCGAATACAGTAATGAAGTTTGTCTGTAAACAACAGGGAGCGGAGTAAATAGACGCCTTTTCAGCGTGGCGCTTTCTCGAAGGTGGCGGCATTTACCTTCCCAGACTCCGCCGCTCGTGTGCCGCCTCGGCGCTCCGACAAACCTTCCGTGTCGCTTTCCGCCTTGGGAGCTGTTCACGGCGAACACTCTGCAGGCGTGTAGCGTCTCTTGTTCCAGAAACTTTATTGCCGGTGACGATATTAATGACTCGTGCCTCCAGCTTCGTAGCTATTACGCGTTCCCACACGTCGTTACTTGTTGTTTCATTACGGGCAGTGTCGTTCACGTGAAAAGTGTACCTTCACTGCCTGACCTAGGAGACCACGTGGTTGTGCGGACCGGTCACTACTGTACCCTCCTCATAAGGTCTCTCTGTGGAATGCATAGTCGTGATCAAAGTTAGTTGGCATCTGAGGTTTAATTTCCAAGCTGTCTGCGGGCAGCCACGGCAGCACTGTGATTTCAGCGACAGTAGAAAATCGCGTTACAGTCTCTCTCACTCAGGGTGATGTACAAAATCTGACATTCACGTATGGACTTGACCTCTGCAGAGCCCCTACGCTTGTCAAAAATCGGTTCTTAATTTCAGTTAGGGTCAGAGTTACGTTATTTTTTTAAATATATGTGAACGAGATTTAATTTATCTTGTCATATCTCCAAAACTGTTAAACTGTCATGTACTGTTTTTCGCTCATCACCAAGATATCTCGCACGGAAACGGACCTCTCCAAATTTGCGTATCGATACACTACATGATCATAAGTATCCGAAAACACCTATGTAATGCGTAGTTGGCCACTAGATATCACGAGAGACGCACCTGCCTGTGTAAAAGCGTGTGGGGAATATTGTGATGTAATTCCAGGAGCAGTAACAGTGCAGTGGGTCGGTTAGGAGAGCTCAGGGACTTATAACGTGGACTAGTGGTCGGATACCACCTGAGCGGCAAATTCATCAGGGACATAAAATATCAGCCGTACCACAGCTGCCCAAGGCGACTGCTGGAGACGTGATTGTGAAACGGCAACGCGAAGGAACGACCACATCTAATCCAAGACCACGCAGACCTCATGTACTGACGGATGATGACAATCGGACAGAGCATAATGTGGTTCTGAAAATCGCAGGAAGGAATCATTCGCGGGTTCCGAAGTGCTACCTGCTATCCCGCTAGCACAGTGATTGTTCACGGGGAGTTTAAAAAAAGGGAGTAAACTGGTCGAGCTGTGCTCTATAAGCCACGCATTCTGTTGTCAGTGCTAAGCGACGTTTGAGGCTGTGTAAACAGCAACGCATCTTTATAGTGGATGTCTGGAACCTAGTGATTTTGAAAGACGAATTACGCTGTACCCTGTGGCGATCCGATAACAACGTTTTGGGTTTGGCGAATGCATGGAGAACGTTACCTGCCACGTGTGTAGTGCCAGAAGTGTAGTATGGAGAAGATGCTATTATGTTATTGGGGGGGGGGGGGGGGGGTGTTTTTCTTGTTTAGTGTGTAGTCCCCTTGTGCTTAAGAAACATCAGACGTGAAACGATATGAACACATTTTACAGCATTGCTTATTGCGAACAGTATACGAAGAGTAGGGAAATGATTGTATCTGTCATCGCGACAATGCACCCTGTGATAAAGCAACATCTGTGAGGCAATGGTTTGTGGACAATAACATTCCTAAAATTGACTGACCTGTCCAGAGTCCCGACTTGAACCCAGTGGAACACCTTTGTGGTGAGAACGTCAATTTCGGTCCACTTCCCAGCATCTAATATCGCTACCTCCGCTGGTTTCGCCGAATGGGCTGCCATTCTTCCACAGACACCTTACTGAAATTGTTCCCAGCACAGTTCAAGCTGTTATGCAGGCAAAGAGGCGACAGGTCCCATATAATGTTCACTAAGAGGTGGGCAGATACTTCTGATCAAATGGTATGTAAGTTTCGGAAAAAATGTATTACAAATTTCTCTGTATTTAACTCGTAACAAGTATGAAGTTTCAAGGCTCTCTCCTCCAATAAAATCACGTGAAACTTCTTGATCCTAGATCTGTCTAATTTATCCCTTAAGACTCCCGTTCGAGTAATTTTGTCGCATATCGTAAGCGCAACACAGTCGGAGCTGACAATGCCGACTCCCGTTCATGTATTGCAGAGGGGAGCAGTCTTGGCTGCTAGCTGTCTAAAGTGAACTTCTTTAAATCGGCCTATCGTACCGAAGAAGATTATATTGAACGACCCGCTCTCCCAGCCGCTAATGTCCGAATGCGAAACCGTAGCCACTACCACTTCCTCAAGTAGCTTCTCGCTTGCCATACTTCAGACGAATGAGCACTGCTCCAGCGCTCCCACCAAGTGAGAAATTCTTGGCAGTACCTCACACTGAAATTTCTACTGTTTAACCCCGAAAGGGGAAAAGGAACAATGTGATTTAACGTACCGTCGACTATGATGTCATTAGAAACAGAGATAAAGCTCTTGTTGTTGATTGGGCAGGAAATGGACAGAGTTCTTTCTAAAAGGAATCATCTCGACACTGGGCTGGAGTGATTTACGGAAATCACGGAGTACATTGATTTGATTGGCCGGGCGGAAGTTTCAGACCCGATCATCTCGACTGAGAGTCCTATTCTACATCTACAATAAGATACGTACTCTACAAATGATTATGAAATGCATGGGTGATGGTAGTTAGCGTGATACATATGGTACGATTTTTTCCCGTTCGAATCGCGATGGAAGATTGGCTGTTCCGCTGTCCCTCTGCGAGCTGTATTTATTTTAAGCTTGTCTTCGCGATTTCCGTTGGAGCTATATGCAGGAGGCTGAAGAATGTCTTTTTAGATTCTTGAATTAATACTGGTTCTGGAAACTTTGTAAATAGGCTTTCGCCGCAAAATTGGCGCCTATCTTCAAGAGTCTGCCAGTTCAGGTTTTTCAGCTTTTCTATGACGTTCTCCCGGATTCAAACAAACCTGTGACCATTCGTGCCGCCTTTCTTCCTATACGTTCATTATCTGCTGTTACTCTATTTGGTACGAGTCATACACGTTTCAGAGGTATTCTAAAATGAGACGGACAACTGATTTTTAAGCAATGTCCTTTGCAGACTCAATGCATTTTCCCAGTCACTGCGCTACGTCGCTCAGTTTCAATTACAGTGGCGGACGCTATCATTTGCGCTGGTGCTCTATTGTCGACGACACAAGTAACTTGGAATGTAACACTTTGTTACCACGGTCCTTATTTTCCGCTTCATTCTGTTACGAATTTTAAACAACTTTTTATTGTTCAGTACATCAAGCAGTGGGCAGCTGTAAAAACGTTATTGTGACAAATACCCTGAATTTTGTTTTTCTGCTGTGCGGCTGATCCCGGTGGAGATTCGAGTTCTCCCTCGGGCATGGGTGTGTGTGTTTGTCCTTAGGATAATTTAGAGCCCGCATCTCGTGGTCGTGCGGTAGCGTTCTCGCTTCCCACGCCCGGGTTCCCGGGTTCGATTCCCGGCGGGGTCAGGAATTTTCTCTGCCTCGTGATGGCTGGGTGTTGTGTGATGTCCTTAGGTTAGTTAGGTTTAGGTAGTTCTAAGTTCTAGGGGACTGATGACCATAGCTGTTAAGTCCCATAGTGCTCAGAGCCAGAGCCAGATAATTTAGATTAAGAAGTGTGTAAGCTTAGGGACTGATGACCTTAGCAGTTAAGTCCCATAAGATTTCACACACATTTGAACATTTGTTTTTCTGTTGTTATCCTGTTCTTCGTCAGTGTAAGCTGTAATCAGCTGCTCGGCCTTTTTTCTGTCGGGTTTTTAAGCTGTCATACCGAAGACTGGTTGAATCACACTTTACTGGACCTGATCATCTTGGAAGTGCACCCTTGCCGTTTTTCAACCTTAGTGCTGACGTACTCGGGAAGTTATTGGACTCCCGGCCACAGGCAGCTCGACATTCTTCACATTAACAAATCATTGCGAGAGACGAAGATCCTGGGATTGACATAACATTTTCCGTGCTTTAAAAACGTTACATGTATCAAAACCTAGTTTTCATCTATGGATTCAAGTGTTATTACATTGCATCAGAAAAATCTGATGGCAGTACAGGTTTCCGAGAATTTTTCGTAGTCATATCGTAGCCATAAGCTTCCATTCATTCTTTTTATGGGGATAATTAGCTGAAGATATAATCGGAGCTGCTTGCACAGCGTAATGCCATAACGTGCATACCGCAATACTGAAACAGGCGCGGCAAACGACCGTTGGTCAGGTATGCCGGCCAGTTTGAGTGTGGCTTCAAGTATTTTTCCTACCCCTAGACTAACCAGGTGCCGAACTTGTCCCTTCGTCTGCTCAGTAACATAAGGCACAACACAAAGCGAGACAATACACAGAACGTGGTTTACACTGTCCGCAGACCTACGATCAAATGGTTCAAATGGCTCTGAGCACTATGGGACTCAACTGCTGAGGTTATTAGTCCCCTAGAACTTAGAACTAGTTAAACCTAACTAACCTAAGGACATCACAAACATCCATGCCCGAGGCAGGATTCGAACCTGCGACCGTAGCGGTCTTGCGGTTCCAGACTGCAGCGCCTTTAACCGCACGGCCACTTCGGCCGGCAGACCTACGATCCTAAAGACTTCGACGAACATCTCAGATTACTGTGCTTGGATAGGTATGGAATCCAGCCATAAGTAATAATTGCGAAATCCGAGTATAGCGATTTGAGATCTACATTTGTTTACTTTTTGGCATATATTAGAGTCCGGAGTAACAGTTTATCAAATTGACAGTTCCTGTCGAAATAATTGTCGTTCTGCCCAGGATTCCAGGTCTGTGGGTTCATGTGACATCTGGGGTGACGTTAAAAGTTGAAACAACAAACAAAAACTTTAAATAATGTTTGAATGTTTGTTTCTTATTGTTAGCGTCCAGCACGAAACACACATGGATCTGGTCCAGTTGTCGGAACGAAACGAACGTCAAAACATTCCACATCGTATTTCAAATGGCAGTATCCACACAGGCTGTCAACGAAAGGGAACATAACGGGAAATCGAGGTCAGGGTTTTTCGGGAAGAAACATTTGACGTTTATTTTGGAGAGGCCGGCCGGAGTGGCCGAGAGGTTCTAGGCGCTACAGTCTGGAACCGCGCGACCACTACGGTCGCAGGTTCGAATCCTGCCTCGGGCATGGATGTGTGTGATGTCTTTAGGTTAGTTAGGTTTAAGTAGTTCTAAGTTCTAGGGGACTGATGACCTCAGAAGTTAAGTCCCATAGAGCTCCCATTTGAACCATTTTGGAGGGGGTAACGGTGTCGTCGTCTGCTAATTTTGGAAACTATTTTCGCCGGATCACTCATTACGTTCTTTTGTATCTTCTTCGCCTATTTTGATTTGTTCTCGTGACACATTGCAAAACATTCCGTGATGACTCAGATATTTACACTGAGTGTTCCCACACAATAGTGGCGAAATATCTGAAACGGAAAAATGATTTAGGTTTTACAAGAACTTACGAGAGCGAATGCCTACTCTGTGTATAAATACAAACACAACCTGATGAAGCAACTTTCATTAAATAATCTTTTTATAGTTAATACGTCATCTCTATTGAAGCTGAAAAATGTAGCTGTTTATGATGTTCTTTGCTACGTAGGAAATAAAAGCGCAACGGGCAAGGTAAACTGGCTCTCTGTATTGCCGTATAAATATTGTTTGGTGTGTTTGTATAGATATGTTTTGGCTATAAAATAAACGTCGATGTTTTGAAATGTTTTACTTATTAGCAGTTCACTGTACAAAACTGATCAAGAACATTCGTTACGAAGTTTACTTTGGCCATTAGTAAAGTTTCTTTCCCCTAAATCTGATACTGCATTCTGACTTTTTGTGTCATTGATGGTATGTCGTAAGTCCCATAACACCATTTCCATCGTTCGGTACTGTGCTGTGCGAATTGACGTCGTGCTGACGCTTCGTATAGTGTGAGCACACAACCATTTGACGGTGATGCCGCGTAGCGTTCCACTCCATTCCGTTGACATGTAATGTGAATCGGTCTTTACTCTGAAAGAAATATGCACAGTACAGGGTGTATCAAAAAGAATCATCCGCTTTGGCACGTCTATATTTCTAAAACTAATAAACATATATAATGAATTTTGTTTCTTGATGAACGGGAAACTCGAAAAGTTGTTTTCTTTTCACACTTTTTCATAGGTGTTCAATGTCCCCCCTGATAAGCACGGCATATGTCAGTGCGGCAGTGTTCCCACACTGCAACGAGCATGTCATATTTACTAGAATTGAAATGGGCGCACATTGCTACTATCTCGCGGAAACCATGTAAAAGTCGACTGTTTGGTGTTTCCAACAGTACGTTGTTCACGCGCATGTCGCAAATAACGTAATAGTTTTTCTTTTTTTTTGTAATCGAATGATTCTTTTTGTTACATCCTGTATTACCCGAAGCTGCCAAATCAGTCCGCTAACTGTTGGTCCCATCACTCTGCTAGTGACCGACAGCCGGGAATTCCCTGCAAGTGTCCACCTGCAGGTGACTTCATAATCGAGACGGCCGAAGAAAATCCCTGACAACTTGTTGCGCTGTGGCCAGCTTTCAACTGCGAAGCGCTAACGGCTGCAGACGAAAACTGTCGCCGTCTACGGAGCTGTGACAACACTGAGGCGCTGCTACAGAGACGTTTACAAAATCGCGTTAATCCCAAGAAACGCTGAAAGCCAATTTTAAGAAATTTTCAGGGGATCGAAGGAGAATGCGAGAATCCTCACATATTGTGATTTCTGGTGGTGGTGGTGGTGGTGGTGGTGGTGGTGGTAGTGGTAGTGGTGGATATATTGGTATGGGCAGACGACAGCAAAGCCTAAAGCGCCCGCGCGAATTCAGTTTGAGACGAGTGTCGGTAAAATACACTAAACAGGAGTATAAAACAGCACGGAAACTAAAGGTAACAAATCGTGGAAAACTATGCGTGTACCCACACGGAAGTACGAAACGAAGTATCATGCTAATATTAAAACATTAACTAAACAGGAAGAAAGTGGTAGAAGGAGTTAAAACAATGTAGAAGATGGACGTGGCTGGCTGACCGCAAGAATAATATAGGATGAGCCAGCCACATTACAGCGCACTAAAACCTCGCCGGCCGGAGTGGCCGTGCGGTTCTAGGCGCTACAGTCTGGAGCCGAGAGACTGCTCCGGTCGAAGGTTCGAATCCTGCCTAGGGCATGGATGTGTGTGATGTCCTTAGGTTAGTTAGGTTTAATTAGTTCTAAGTTCTAGGCGACTGATGACCTCAGATGTTAAGTCCCATAGTGCTCAGAGCCATCTGAACCATTTGAACCACTAAAACCTCCAGCATAAAATCTTAGGCCAGAGTCCAGACACATCTCAAATCTTTAAAACTTTAGCACACTCGTCTCATAATCAGCTAAACTAGAGGACAGATCCCTGTCATCTCTGTTCGCACACAAATCATACACTGATGGAATTGGGTTGAATACTGAAATAAAAATTGAAGAGAATGAGGCTGATTTGTATATTGAATGACAAAATTTGATTTGTAGATTACAAATCGGGAATTGATGTTTGTCAAGGCATTATTCTGAAAGTTATCGATGCACTTACATCGAAGTTCTATTCAATTAATAGTAATTAAAGTATCGTCTTTTGTATGAAAGAGATTAACTGAGTTCAGGTATTTTGACATCGTACTCAGACTGACATTTCCTTCGAAATGCGCTTTAAAGCAAGTGTCAGTGTCTCACTGCAAGTAAGATGTACTTGTAACTTTCAGCAAGTGTTATTAATGTTGGAGGTAATTTCTAAGAAGGAAACACAGCGAGAAAACTTGAAACACCTGATGAGAACTGATCATCTAAATATAAGTGAAGAGACCGATGTAAAAAGTGACGAATAATTTCAAGCAGTTTTTATGCTGTACCAGAAAGTGTGTGTTTTCGTTACATCGGAATCATGTTGTGTTACCTGGAAATTTAGACTACAATGAACAGAGAGATTTCCTTCAGAAGCATCCGATTACACATAGATCAAGTGTCTGCTGTCGAGCTTATACTGACAGAAAAGTGGAGAATTCTACAAGTTGCACAGCACAGCGGAAGCGGCACGTCGGCGGTAAAAACACCTGGGACGAAGAAAAACAAGAAGAAGAAGAAGAAGCTGAAAATAGCATCAAATATTTCTATAAATTTCACGCATTTTTTCATGTTTTTCTTGAATTTCTCATGTTTTTGAGAATCCACCGAGAAGTGTTTCACGTTAAAAATATGGGACCGTTGGAAGGGGACGAAAAATGGTCTCCTTGTGGACAGAATTTCAGTGGTGAAAAGTTGCATGCAGTGGACTGTAGCGTATCTGTAGCCCGCAGGTGTGCAGAGAGCGCGCCGGGATCAGAGTAGGAGATGATCCGCGCAGTTTTTCTTCCCCTCGTCCCGCGTTGCCAGCGGCGCTTGTTGTCTACCCTGCCAGCCACGGCAAGACGCACGCGAGGCCCGCGCAGACTTACGTAACGGCGACATACAGCGCCCTCCTGGGGCGCATTTCAGCTCGTCCAATACCGGGACCGCCCCTCCCTCTGGCGGCATCGAGGCTTGTCCCAGCGCATTTTTCATACTGGCGAATTGGCAACTACCCACCAAGAGAAATCCAGCAGCCGTTTGAACAATTCCTGTTAATGCCAACATTGTATGCTAGGCACGGCCCTGAGTGTTACACATAGCAGTTGAAGGAACAGACTAGTGTTCTTAGCCACTTTTAGTACATTTCCTACGACGACTTTTGAAGCAATATACTTCCATCATCTCTGTCAGTTAACGGCGCAAATATGTACGACTTTTCGGTAACCCGTGATACTGTGTTTCAGAGCTTAGAGGCTGCTTTTCGTCGTACACTGAACAGCCAAAGAAACTGCTACACCTGCCTAACATCTTCCGGGGTCCCCGCGATCACGACGAACGCCACAACACGACGTGGCATGGATTCGACTAATGGCTGAAGTAGTGCTGGAGAGAACTGATACCGTGAATCGCCGGCCGGGGTGGCCGAGCGATTCTAGGCGCTACAGTCTGGAACCGCGCGACCGCTACGGTCGCATGTTCGAATCCTGCCTCGGGCATGGATGTGTGTGATGTCCTTAGATTAGTTAGGTTTAAGTAGTTCTAAGTTCTAGGGGACTGTGACCTCAGAAGTTAAGTGCCATAGTACTCAGAGCCATTTGAACACCGTGAATCACGCAGGGCTGTCCATAAATCCGTAAGAGTACGAGGAGGTGGAGATCTCTTCTGAACAGCATGTTCCAAGACATCCCAGATACGCTCAATAATGTTCGTGTATGGGGAGTTTGGTGGCCAGCGGAAGTGTTTAAACTCAGAAGAGTGTTCGTGTAGCCATTATGTAGCATTATGGACGTGTGGGGTGTCGCATTGCCCAAGTCCGTCGGAATGCGCAATGGACATGAACGGATGCAGGTGATCTGACAGGATGCTTACGTATGTGTCACCTGTCAGAGTCGTGTCTAGACGTATCAGGGGTCGCATAACACTCCAACTGCACACAGCCCACACCATCACAGAGCCTCCACCATCTTGAACTGTACCCTGCTGAGCCGGCCGGAGTGGCCGTGCGGTTCTAGGCGCTGCAGTCTGGAACAGAGCAGCCGCTACGGTCGCAGGTTCGAATCCTGCCTCTGGCATGGATGTGTGTGATGTCCTTAGGTTAGTTAGGTTTAATTAGTTCTAAGTTCTAGGCGACTGATGACCTCAGAAGTTAAGTCGTATGGTACTCAGAGCCATTTTGTACCCTGCTGACATGCAGGGTCCATGTATTCACGAGGTTATCTCCATGCCCGTACACGTCCATGCGCTCGTTACAATTTGAGAGGAGACTCGTCCGACCAGGCAACATGTTTCCAGTCATCAACAGTCCAATGTCGGTGTTGACTGGCCCAGGCGAGGCGTAAAGCTTTGTGTCGTGCAGTCATCAAGGGTACACGAATGGGCCTTTTCCACCGAAGGCTCATGTCGATAATATTTCGTTGATTGGTTCGCAAAAAATGGTTCAAATGGCTCTGAGCACTATAGGACTCAACTGCTGAGGTCATAAGTCCCCTAGAACTTAGAACTACTTAAACCTAACTAACCTAAGGACATCACACACATCCATGCCTGAAGCAGGATTCGAACCTGCGACCGTAGCGGTCACGCGGGTCCAGACTGTAGCGCCCAGAACCGCTCGGCCACTCCGGCCGGCATTGGTTCGCACGCTGACACTTGTTTGTTGGTGACCCAGCATTGAAATCTGCAGCAATTTGTGGAAGGGTTGAACTTGTATCGCGTTGAACGATTTTATTCAGTCGTCGTTGGTCCCGTTGTTGCAGGGTCTTTTTCCGGCCGCAGCGAAGTCGGAGATTTGATGTTTTACCCGACTCCTGATATTCACGGTATACTTGTGAAATGGTCGTATGAAAAAATCCCCACTTCGTCGCTACCTGGATGATGCTGTGTCCCATCGCTCGTGCACCGACTATAACACCGCGTTCAAACGCACTTAAATCTTGATACACTGCCATTGTAGCGGCAGTAACCGATCTAACAACCGCGCCATACCCTTGTCTTATATTTTCTAACGAAGGAACGCTGTTCATATGGTAGCCACAGCCAATACGATGTTGAAATGAAATGCGAAAGATAACAAAACTGTAGTTCGTGTACATGCACGGACTCTTTTACATGTCGTAATTTTTATTATTTCCTGCACTCCAATTCTGTTAAAGATTGCTTTCGCTCCGGTTTCGGCCGATCCCTCGGTCTGTATGTTGTCGCAAGGATTCTTGTCGGAAGCAGTCATTTCTCTGTATTTATCAGTATTTACTCAGAACGGGTACTGATGTTTACGCAGCACCTGAAGTAAGCCTCAATGAAATTCGGCGTTATAACAGTGACTTCCGGGCACATTTCCGTAAGCTTATCTCCTTTGGTGCGCCCCCTCTTCGAAAGTCGGTCCAACAAGATAAAATATTTATATTATTCTAGGAAACGTCTGTATATTCTAAATGCAGTATCCTCATTTGATCTCACTAATAAATTCTGAGTTGGTAACGGCTTAATAGGTCTTTTATGATGCCACTTGAAACGTAAATGAGTTTATTATAGATCGTTTCCTGCCAAAGTTCCGAGTATGTTCGTGCCACTTGTGCCCTGTTATAAAAATTATGACCCGAGGGAACCAGAACGCATATACAAGCTCAAGCAGTCAAGGCTTTGAAGTGACAGAGTTGATAAACAACAGTCGGTGAAATAAAATGGTATTTTTTATGAAAAGATCCACAAATGATCTCTCTCTGAGTCTGTCAACATGAACTGCGTTGATGTAAAAAAAATACTCAATTTGTACGGTTTTTTTGTGAATACGTCAGTTTTTGATTTTATTAATCTGAATTTGATTTTCCATTGGTTTGTGTAGGGTTGCTGTCTCTACCATCATTCTCCCTCAGCTCTTGTAAATGGTGTCATTCGGGGTTTCCATCCTCAGCCATTGTTGCATTTTTTTCAAATACGTCTGACCTGACTAGATGTTAAACATAAATTGCGCGAACAGAATTCAGCAGCATTTTCATCACTTCTGTCTCAACCTACCACTGTTTCACAACGATCGTAAAGACTGGTTTCACACTAGTTTAGGCGAGAAAAAAAAATGCTTATTGTGGCGCGGACAATTATCGAGAACAATTTTATGATCACAGAGAACGATTCGTCAGCAGGCTTTCTAAGAAGCGCTTTTCTTACTAATACATAAACCTTTCCGTAGTTATTTTTTCCCATTAATGCAGTACAGAGAAGTTTGGTGTTCAGTCCAAGACAGTTCTTGCAGAGTCTAGCCGTTATAGGCGAGGTTCTAGTGGAGGTGGTTTCCGTTGCCTGACTCCGACCTGTTAAGAAAGTGTGTATCTGCGCGTTGTGGACGACTATGATCTGTGTTTGTGCAGTGTAGTGTTGAATTTGTGTTTTTGTGGATGAAGGAAAAGGAGAGGGTGAAACCCGATGCTGGCGCCTAGCCTACTCCTCTCGAATAGCACCAAGCGAGCCACCTAATTTAACTCCCTCATCCAACGAATGGCTTAGTGTTAACAGCGTTATGTTCTCTCAATTTCTATATATATGGTGTCCCATTCAAACCTCCCTGATTTCAAACACCCAGGAAAGAAAACCACAGTAGATACGACAGTCAAAAATGCACCACATTGTAGAGCACCTCAGAGAATTTGTTTATTTATCATCAATCCACCTCTGCATATGTACCATTTGTAGCACGAAGAATATCGAGTCTATATTCAATTCCGTGCCAAGTTCTTTGTAACATTTCCTCTGTTATTGTTGCAATCGCATTAGAGATACGATGTCGCAACGTAAGAATATCGTCCACATTGGTCACATACACGCGGTTTTTCACGAATTCCCACACGAAGAAATCAAGCGGCGTAATGTCGAGTGAACGTGGCGGCCAGGCAAAATGGGTCCTCCGCGTCCGATCCAACGATTGGGATGTAACACTCCACCCGTCACTTCTCTGGTTTTGGTGTGTGTTCCCCCCAGCTAATTGACTAACAGATCAACAGAGAGTGCAAAACTGCCGCAGTATCGGATAACGCAAAGAAAGTAATAAGGCCCTGTGACTCCTGAGTGAACTGCGGTGGCAGTGTTGACATTAGTTGACTCAGAATTGATCACTTTTATTTAAAAAGGGGTGCACATTGATGTTATATTCAGCTATTGAACACCAGATGCAAATGTTGAACATAAAATTAATTAAGAAAGTGACTTGGGATTTCAACTACTTGATTGAAAACAGCTGCAGCCGATTAGCACAAATTTATTTTAACTCCCGAGCTTCAGTCATCACATTACATGACTCTCCTAACAGGTAGTGGTAATAAATTGCGTTTACGTGGAGTAAAGCGCGATAAATCAAAAATAATTCCTATCGACTGACCCAGGCGTAATGCGAACTGCGAGAAGAATTCCACAATACACGGCCTATGAAACCCTCGTGGAAACTTTGCCGACGTGATCCAACAAATTAATCAATGGCCTAACTCACGCCGGAGCGGGTGCAATCTCACCGAATTCAGCGTGGCGGGGTGTCGTATCCGTCGTGTGGACGTCGGCCGGCCTCGTGGTGCTGCAAGGCTGCGCTCGTCTATTCACTCCTAGCTATCTTGCTCAGTACATAGCTGAACCAAAACTTTGTATCTCCAAGATCAATCGTTCCATTTGCGAAGTCCTAAACTGCAGAGATGCTCACTCTTTCTCAGGCAAGCTGAGTAAAGAACGTCACATCCGCACTCTAGGCAAGCTGGGAACGAAAGACTTCTACGGAGACTTCTGCCAGTCCGCTCTTCACCTCGCTTTCCCCTCCAGCAAAATCACTTACGCCAATTGCAGCGCAAGACTCGTTAATTATGCGTCGCTTCCCAGTGCCAACCAATGCCTTCTCTGGGAAGTGAACAAATTCCCACAAAATTTCCCTTCCTCTCAACTTCTGCTATTTAGCTCCTCCCAGGCCACCCATCAAGGTTAGCGTCTGCACAAACACCAATTTTTCCGGAATTCTGACTCCCAGGAGAGTACTTCAAATTCCTTGGTCCTATGTTCCCATCGGAGGCCGGCGTATTTCATTCTGTCGCTCTTCACCTGATTTACTTCAGACTCTGCGGACTGTGAATTCAGCGTGAAGTTGCTATAGTCACCAACACGCATATTTTGGCCTCTGTTGACCGCTCCACCATAGCTTCGGCTTTCTTGCATGTTTCACTGAAAACGAGACGATGGACATTTATCAACAGGTGTACAAGTTCTCCGTCTGCTTCCCGGTACACCAGCATGGGGCAACCACCCATTCTCTGTCACTCATCTTAAGGCAGCTGGAGGTCACGCCCCGTTACTGCTTTCTCAGAGTTTGAGCCATCCTAAGCTGCCTATTGTCGCTTCCCTTCGCTGCTCCCCAGCCTGGCTGTGGTCAACTCTGAATACTTCCTTGGAATAAACTAGTCTCCAGTAAATCGACGCATTTCCACAAAGTTTTCACGTCGCGTGAATTACTTTAAAACCATCACACAACATTAATTATTCCAATACGTCTATACTATACCCTCTATAAGAGGCATTGTGCCTTGTCAGTCATTTTTGTTCAGCCCTACTGTTCACTCAACATGAGTTCGGTGATCTTTAATGACTTCATGTAAGGGGCATAGTTCTTGCCATCGTACAGGGAGATTTCCTATCCAGGAACTTGCGAACAGCCGTTGACCAATGTGGCGGAGCTACATCTTGTTTAAAAATGATGTTGGGTTGCAAGTATTGTATCTGAGGGTACACAAACTGCTCCAACATTTCCAGATACACAGACCCATTCATTGTTTGTTCCGCAAAGAAGAACGGTCCAACAATCCTGTCGTGCATTAGCCCACACCAAACGTTTACTTTAGGGCTATCACGAACATGTTCAATGACAACGTGCGGATTTTGGGAACCCCAAACCCGAACATCATGCCTATTAAGACTTCCTGATAGATGAAAGGTTGCCTCATCTGAGAATAAACATCTTTTCAGGAAGCTGGCATCCATATCAATACGCTACAGCATATCCGGAGCAAATTGTTGTCAGCGTTGTTTGTCGTTCGGCGTCAGATGTTGTAGAATTTGTACTTTGTAAGCACACATACTGAGACGCTGGTGAACTACACGATGTAATGTTGATCGAGCTACATCAAGTTGCCTAGATGCTTGACGAATTGACTTACGTGGGCTTCTGAGAAACGTTTTTCTGCTCTCTTCCACTGTCTCTTCTGACCTTCCGTAACGTGCACCGCCATAATGTCTCAGAACACGTCCTGTTGCCAGAAACTTCCTATACCATTCCTTAATTGTTTTCACATCAGGTGGATCACATTCATACCCACGATGATAATTTTTCTGCACAGTAGTCGGCGAATTTGTTTCTGCAAACCACACTACTGCTTGCGCGCGCTGTTGTGGAGTCGCCGTTTTCCCTTCATGCGACCATGCTGCACTCTGGCGACGATACTTGGCACTTCTGACGCGGGAATATAAATTCTTTGAGATGCTCTACAATGTGGTGCATCTGTCATTGTCGTATCTACTGTGGTTTTTCTCTCCGGGTCCTTGAAGTCAACGAGTTTTGCGTGGGACACCCAAAGTGCAGCAAAAGCGGAAAGTGAAAATTCAGTGTTAAATTATTTATTACATGTTTGTTTGTATTGGTCCCTATAAACGAAGGTTTTTCTCCGATAATGTGATTTTCTCTTATTCTGGTAACTAGTATGTTAAAGTTTTTAATAAGCTAAATACTTAATATTTCTCGCACGGTCGAAACGAAAACATCATCCGCTATACAAATCAGTTGTCCCGCCATAATAACTTCCCACGACCTCTTGCGATGGGCGTTACACGTACAGGGTTATTCTTGTTAATTTTTAAAAACCCCTGAATCAACGTAGATGACGCCGAGACAAGTAATTTAATACGAAACACATGTGAGCAATCGCAAATGTCGGTGAATTCACAAAAATAATGGCTGAGAAGTCTTGAGCATATGACGTCACTAGATAACATACCTCGCCCCCACGTGCAGCAGTTGGGCTTGAGCATGATCGAATAATTCTGGAATGCTGTACTTGCGTTAGAGCAGACAGTGCAAATTTCGAACGCTTTTTGTAGATGTGATTTGTTGTAAAAGTAGAAGTTAAAAATATTGTCCTCCCTGTAACCAAGCAAAAACTGTTCTTAATTTTTGTGTTTCTGTCCTTTTCTCCTCCCTCTCCCTTTTTTAGACGTTATAGGTCATTTACTGGTAACTACGCTATTCAGAAGCTTATACTTGTGTACTTGTGACGCAATACGGTAGGTTTCTGTTGTCCTGTACTCTATAATTAACTAGCGGAGATCGCGAGGCCGGTAAATAACATAATGAATATTACCTCAATGTAAACACAAAACCAACTAACGCATTGAAACAAATACTGCCTGCCAGACGCAAGACTCGGACGCTGAGCGCCAGGCCCTGAAGTCGCGCATGTTGGCCTGGAGCCACACCGACGCGAATATTTGGCTTGTGTTGGGATGATCAGGCGCGACAGAGCGATAGACTACACCGTTGCACCTGCGGCGAGGTATGTCATCCTGTGACGTCACATGTTCCAACATTTGTCATCCACTTTCGGGGTTTTTCCCAACTTTTTCAGCGCCTTGTGTCTTCTATTAAATTTTTCTCGGCGTCGTCTACCTCGCTTCGGAGGTTTTCCAACGTTAATAAGAATCTCCCTGCGTACTTTTTGAGGCTAGCGCGTGCGCAACCACTCATAAACTGTAAAGTTCTTATGCTTAGCGACCGTAGGGCTAGTCGGATGCAGATCGGTACTGCCTCGTGCTGACGCGGCAGTGCTGTTTCGGGGAGAAGACACATGGCCGTCAGTCTAGGCTCCCGCAGCCTGCCGTTGCGACTGATACAAATTGCGCCATAAATACGGGCGGCGCCCATCGGCCGTCGCTCCACGCTGCGGCCAGGCCTGCCACCGTTCGTTAACAGTGCTCCGCGCGGCGCAGGAAGCGGCCGTCTAATTCCAGAAGGCCCGCTACGGACCTCTGTTGTATATTTAGTGTCGCACCGTTCCCTGTTTATTTGCCTCAGCCGCCCGCCTCCTGATACCCAGCACAAGTTCCTAGTCCCTGCCGGTTCCCATTCCACGACCCCTTCTTCACCTCTCTCTGTTCCACTGGATGCCCTTCTTACGTGTTTCTACATTCCTGTTCAGTTTGTCCACCTGCTTTCGTCTCGGCTTTGTTTACCCAGGCAGGGCCGTAATTAGAGTCTATAGACCCGTGGGATGAACATGCGGTGCGCACCCTATCATTTTACAAAGGTGTGAGCCCCTCCACGCTCGCACAAGCATGGTGACCAACTCAAAAGGTCAACTGCCACCTCTGCATTGTTAGTATTTAGAATCGAGGAGATCGCAGGAGCGAGGAACTGCGATGTTATCCGTACGTCTGGGTAGGTTTACCCGTTAATACGGGCGCATCTGGGTGATAGAAGTGGTCGAAAAAGAGCTCGACAGAGTCAAGCTTGAAAGAGGAGCGTTTTGAAGGGCAGAGGGAAAAAAGTGCCAAAGGAAAAAAAAAAAAACCTATGCGACAGTGTCAGGTTGGGTAGTAAGGGCAGTAGCGGTTTCTTGCTATCTGCGACAGACCGAGCAAGGTAAGGTTGTGTTAGCGGTTGGGTATCATGCATCAATACCATAAAGGCAATGCCAGATTGTCATGGAATGATCAAGGCAAAATATTCTATTAACTGAACTACAAGAAGAGCACTTAAGGGGGTAGCCCTCATTCCGTGATATTTCTTCCTAAGTAAAATAAGGAAGTAATACTGAACCTGATGATACGGTTTTATTGCTTACACCTTTGTCTTTAAGAGGTCATTTTCAAGTCCACATCCGACTATTCTTTATCTGCTGCACCAGGTGGAAGACTTACATCTACATACATACTTCGCAAACCACCGTACAATACGTGGCTGTACTCAGAAAGGCACCTTACGGTGTGGGGCAGAGGGTGCAGTGTGAATAAGCATTATTTTCCCCCATTCCATTGTTTGATAGTAAACAGTAAATACAAGACTGTGCGAACCGCTCTGTGTGGGGCAGAATTTCTCTGATTTTAGCGTAGTGGTCTCTGTATACGTCTCTTGACTCACTCTTACACATTATTAGTCATTGCCTTTCTTGATCCACTCGCAAACAGAGCGAGGGAGAAACTACTGTGTATATGCTTCGGTATGAGTCCTCATTTCTCGTATCTTATTTTCGTAGTCCTTGTGGAAAATGAATGTTGGCGGCAGTAGGACCGTTTTGCAGTCAGCTTCAAACGCCGTTTCTCCAAATTTTCTCAATACCGTTCCACGAAAAGAACGTCGCCTTCCCTTCAAGGATTCCCATTTGAGTTCCAGAAGCATCTGCGGCACACTTGCCTGTTGTTCGAAGCTACCGATAAGAAATCTAGCAGCCCGCCTCTGGATTGCTTCGACGTCTTCCTTTAACCCATCCTGGTGCAGATCCCAAACACTCGAACAGAACTCAAGAATAGGTCGCAATGGCGTTCTGTATGCGGTCTCATTTATAGATGACCACATTTTCCTAAAATTCTCCCAATAAACCGAAATCGACCATTTTCCTTCCCTACCACTGTTCTCACATGCTCGTTCCATGTCATATCGCTTTACAACGTTACGCCCAGATATTTAAATGGCGTGACTGGGTGACGCAGGGCACTGCTAATGCTGTATCCGAACATTACGGGTTTGTTTTTCCTATTCATCCCCATTAACTTCATTTTTCCATATTTAGAGCTAGCTGCCGTTCATTATATCAACTAAAATTTTTGTCTAAGTCGTCCTGTATCTTCCTACAGATCCTCAACTTCGGCGCCTTACCGTACACCACAGCATCATTAGAAAAGAACCGGAGATTACTACCCACCCTTTCCGGCAAATCATTTATGTATATAGGGAACGACAATGGTCTTATCACTCTTCCCTAGGGCACTCCTGACGATTCCCTTGTCTCCGATGAACACTCGCCGTCGAGGACAACATAATGGGTTCCAATACTTAAGAGCCATGCACATATTGTGAACTTATTCCATATGCTCGTACTTTCGTTAACAGCCTACAATGGGCGCAGTGTCAGATGCTTTCCGGAAATCTAGAAATATGGAATCTGCATGTTGTTTTTATCCATATTTCGCAGTATATCATATGATCATCATTACCTCTTGCAGCCGGCACATTTTTCATCGTCGGGAATTTCCAAAGCACTCCTACTGGCCTGTAACAAAGTAATTTTCAGTATATTTTCTATCAGCATACATGTTGTTGTTGTTGTTGTTGTTGTTGTTGTTGTTGTTGTGGTCTTCAGTCCTGAGACTGGTTTGATGCAGCTCTCCATGCTACTCTATCCTGTGCAAGCTTCTTCAGCTCCCAGTACTTACTGCAACCTACGTCCTTCTGAATCTGCTTAGTGTATTCATCACTTGGTCCCCCTCTATGATTTTTACCCTCCACACTGCCCTCCAATGCTAAATTTGTGATCCCTTGATGCCTCAGAACATGTCCTACCAACCGGTCCCTTCTTCTTGTCAAGTTGTACCACAAACTCATGTTCTCCCCAATTCTACTCAGTACCTGCTCATTAGTTATGTGATCTACCCATCTAATCTTCAGCATTCTTCTGTAATCAGCATACATAGGATGATTGAAAAATATTAAGTTCTAACAAAATGGTGACGTGTTGTAACAATTATTCACCCATAAATCGAGACAAAAGGGTAAACGATAATACATTTCTGAAGATATCTCAAATCGGCCACGTACGCTGGTAGACAATTCTATTCATTATGAAATTACAATGAAATGAACACCCTTAGCTGCTTACAGGCGTTGACATACGTCAACGGGGACAGATGAAAATGTGTGCCCCGACCGGGACTCGAACCCGGGATCTCCTGCTTACATGGCAGACGCTCTATCCATCTTTTTTTATTTTTCTTTTTATTGTTCTTTTTTTAGTTTTTTTCCTTTTTTTCTTTTTTTTTATAGTAGGTCAGGGGGCAGAGTGGGCAGGGGTCGTACTTGGAGGCCTGGCCACGGTGTCCCCGTCTCCTGACAGGATAAGGGAGAGGCAGCAGGAAGGAAACATTGATATTGTTTTTTTTTTATAGTAACAATAATATTTTATTTATTCATTTAATTTTAATGTCCCAAAAGAAAAATCATATATAAGAAAGAAGGGAAATAAATATAGGGCCGAAGTGACATCCTCGTCACTTCACTGGGAGTAAATCCTATCCCTCGAAACAACGTAAACCTGGGACTCCCCACCGCTTCGGGGGGTTGTGAAACATGCTGCCTAGAAAGTTCGCAAAATGCGTTTTATATTTAGAATGGCGTCTGAAGATTTCGTGTTGTTCTAATAGATAATGCCAATAGTCCATGACCGATATCAAGGTCCGCGATAGCACGTAGTGCGATGCGTGTCCTCCAATCCATCGGATTGCCGATGTTTTTTGTGAGGGGAAAAAGACAGGGTCAGGGAAAAATAAAGCGTCCGTCGTGATCGTTGATTCGTCGGTGTGTCGGAGGAGGGCCATGATGCGTTGCGTCAGCCGCCAAACATCCTTTGCCTCACCGCACTGCAGAGAATGTTCGTCGGTGTCCTGCATGCCACATATAAGGCAGAGCGGGGAATCCACCATGCGAATGTCGTACAATCGTTGGCGGTTGACTGTCTTTCGGTTGATTAATGTATACCATGACGATCGCGCTGCTGTGGTGAGGAGTGGTGTGTGGACAGCTCGCCAAATCTGTCGCCAGTTTCGTGTTGGGTATTTAAGTTCGACAACATTGCTGCCATGATGACGCCGCAAGTATCGATATATCTCACGGGTAGTGGGGATTCTGGTAGAAGGTATCTGTAACTGAACATAACTAAAATCAACAAAAAATCGCGCGACGTGAGAAAACGAGGCGAGATGGTGCCTACTGCTACCGGTGGTTCAAAGGACGTGGGAAGAAGCACATGCAGGATGGCCGACGTGATGGCGTGTTGCCGCTGGTTCCAAGTTCGTAGCGTCGCTCGCAGGTATAGAGCTAGAGCCTTGTTCCGCACATCCGTGAGGTTAAGTCCTCCAGAATGGTGTGGGAGAGTTAAAGTCTCGTATTTGATCTTAAACAACATTCCTTGGCTGACATAGTATCCAAAGGCCGCCATTAATCTGTCAGCGATACCATGTGGCATTGGCAGTACCTGTGCCAAGTGCGGCAGTCGCGAGGCCAGGTGAACATTAGTGTAGTCCACCCTTTGGAGCAGGTCGTGCGTTCGGAGTGAATTGTTGCGTATGTGCAGTCGGACGTTCTGGAGGAGACGTCGATAGCTCGCCGCCGCTGATTGCCGTAGCGATCGGGTGAACAAGACACCTAAGCATCGCAAGATGTCCACCGTCGTAAACGGACTTCGCAGAGCGTCCAGCCCTCGACCGATGTGCATAATCTTGGTTTTATTCGTGTTGACCCTGCTTCCCGCAGCTACCCCGTACGTAGTAAGAAGGGTAACCACCTGACTGACTTCGTTCTCCGACCGGACGAGTATCATCAAGTTGTCGGCATATGCACGACACGTGAAGGAGCTCGCACGGAGTCGGACGCCTGTTAGAGTCCGTCTAAGAGTCTGCATCAATGGTTCGAGCGCTATTGTAAACAGTATCATCGACAAGGGACATCCTTGCCTAACTGAGCTGCGAACAGGAATCGTTCCTACCTCCCTGCCATTGACTCTCACCGTCGAAGAAGCGCCGCGAAGGAGGCGCATGAGGACGGTAATAAAATCCTGTGGTATCTCCATGCGTCTCATGGTCGAGTCAAGGAAATCATGGTTGATCCTGTCAAAGGCACGATCAAAATCTACCGATACGAACGCCGCTCGCATGCGACAAGCTTCCGTCAGGGAAAGTACGTCACGGTATTCGCCGAGGATAGAATGTATGTTGCTCCGAACCCCTAGACAAGCCTGGTCTGGTGGTATTGTCTTGGATATTACAATCTTGAGCCTTGCCGCCAACATTCGCGCAAAGATCTTATAGTCAGTATTGAGCATCGTGAGCGGTCTAAATTGATGGGCGCTGTCACTCGCTGTCGATTTCGGTATTGGTATAAGCAGTCCCGCCATGAACTGCGACGGAACGTCCGTGTCAGGGCTCAATAACTCGTTATACATCAGTACCAACTGGGACATCATTAAATCCGCAAATGCGCGGTAAAATTCGAGTGTCAACCCATCTGGCCCAGGGGATTTATGCACCGCACCCTTCGCGAGTGCGCCCCGGATGTCATCTTCCGTTAAGGGTTCCAATAGCGCCTCTGCATCCGGACCATCCACCTCCATTTGCATCTGTCGCAAAATTTCTTCTTCTGTCCGATTGTCCGTCGGCGTCCCAGTGAAAAGGGGGCGGTAATGCTCCAGAAACTCAGCAGCAATGGCCTGTTGTGACGTCAAGGGCCGACCATCGTCATCATGGAGGTCTGTGATTAGGGATCGGCGATTACGCGCATGTCCCTTGGACACATGATGCATGCCAATACGTTCTCCATCGACGTTGTCCAAGCACCGAGCACGGATCGAAAGTCCCTCCAGTCGACGGCTCGTGATCGATAAAATGCAGGCCTGAATGCGATGGACTTCCGCTTGACGTTCGGGCGATGGGGCCCTGGAGGACAGGTCGCGGAGCACCATGTAGTAATAGTCAAGTGTATCTCGGAGCCATTTCGCTTTTTCCTTGCCATACGTTATGAGAGCTCTTCGTATCGCCGGTTTTGCACACTGCAGCCACCACGAAAGAACCGTATGGTGCAGCGGCAGACGGCGAGTGCAAGTCTGCCATGTTTCTTCGATCCGCTGGCGACATTCGAGATCCACCAATAAGGAGGAATTAAGTTTCCAGGAACTACGACTCCGCCAGACCCGCTGCCGTGGGAGGGTTAACGTGCATAAATACGCAAGGTGATCCGTAAAAGCTGTGGGCCAACGTTCAGCAGCCAACACGTGATCTCTTAATCCGTCAGAAACATAAATCCGATCCAGCCTGCTCGCCGAGTGGCTAGTAAAATACGTGTAGCCCTCTCGCTGCCCATGGATCTTTTCCCACGTGTCCATAAGGGCCATGTCCCGGCAGATCGTGTTCAATGCGTGGCAGGAGCTGAAATTAGGAGTTTGATCCTTCGGTGTGAGTACACAGTTAAAATCCCCCCCCCCCCCCTACCAAGATGTGGTCATACCTCCCATGGAATAGGGGGGCAATCTCCTCCGAGTAGAATCGTGCACGCGCCTGTCGATTGTCAGATCCGGAGGGTGCATAGATGTTGACGATACGAATGCCGTTCACGGTCATAGCCAAACCCCGAGCCGAAGGAAGGTAATCGAGGTCACACATCGGAATCCCTTCCCGGACTAGTATCGCTGTGCCACGTCCTCCATCTGGAGTCGGCGCTAGATAAGTGTTGTATCCATGCACGTCGGGAAAAGCAGCATTGAAGGTTTCCTGCATCAGCAGAATATCAACGTCTGTGGCGTAAATCATGTCTCGGAGAAGTTGCATCTTTGCAAGCGAACGTGCGGTGTTAATGTTCACTGTGCCCACCTTATATGCTTGGTTCGTTGTCGTTGTCATGCTCGTGTCATGTCATTGAGAACTCCAAGGGCTTTAGTCCACTATTCGTGCTCAGAGGGGTGCCCGCCAACGGGCTGCCCTCCTTCGTTGTCGTTCCGTGGTGTGCATCCTGTAGGTGAGTGGTCATCATTTGGGGGTGGCAATTCCTGTAGGTCTTCGACTGGTTCCGCCCAGTCGCAGTGGTCATCCATCCGAGAAACTTCCTCTGATGTATTTCGACGTGGCTGCCGGGACATTGGTGTCCCTGACTCCTTCGTCGGCAGCGCTGGGTCAGTCGGTGTCAATGAAGAGGGACCATCTGAAGGGCAGGACATCCGGTCACCATCGGACGGAATCCTGTCAGCGTCCTCTAAAGGCACGTGTTCTGTGTCAGACAGTTCTTCGGCTAGGATACCTTCCGTGTCCCCTAGGCTAGGGGGGGACGTGTCACCCGAACTATGGCGACGCTTTTTGCGACGCTTCGGCGATCGCTGTTTGCGTGCCCTGCCCTCTGCTGCCTCACTGTGTTCGTCGGTCGTTCGTTGGTCCGTTGCCGGCGCCACCGTCTGGACCTCCACTTCCACGTCGCGTGCTACATGTGAGTTTTCGGAAGGTTCCTCCCTCAACTGTCGTGACATGGGTGTAGGGACATTCTCCGAGTCACCTCCATGCTCCCGTAACTCGGTCTGTTCTTCCATAATCACGTCCTTGTCACGCTCCGAACTTGGCAACACTTCCCGGCGGGCCACCGACACGTACGTCATCGGCAGTTGCGTGGGAACTTCTCGCTGTGACGCGTCTCCATGTGGCAGTTGCACGACGCGGCATTGTATGCACTCCGAGCGGATATGTCCTTCTCCACCATAGCCAGAACAGGTGCGTGGCTGGCCATCGTAGATCACAATAGCTCGACATCCGCCAATGTATAAATAAGACGGGATATGTTTAGTAAGGACGATCCGCACCTGTCGCACGCCGTTTAGCACAGGATAGGAATAAAAACTAGCCCAGCGTTCAGGCGTATGACTAAGTACCGTTCCATATGGTCGCAGCGATTCAGTAACCATAGATTCTGGCACCTCAAACGGCAATTCAAAGATCCGAACGACCCTCACACCCAATCCTGAAGGAGCTACTGTTACATCGCTGATATGGCCATCAGAGTGTCGAAATTTAAATCCTCTTTGAGCAGCGGAGAGAGTTCCTTCACACGCAGCTTCATCGGTCATCTTTACGTACATTGTACTGCTTACAATGGACAGGTGTATTCCAATTATGTCTGCAGCAGGTAAACGAACTTCGTCCCTCAAAAAACGCTCTATTTCGAAAGCTTTGGGTCTGGCATATTCGTTGTCGAACGTAAATTGGAGCGTAGTCTTTCGAAAATTGTGTGCCATGGCGATCGAGTCAGACAACACGCGCGAGTACCGGCGGTGTAAACACTTCCTCGTTCACGCGCGCCCGCGGCCGGGACAGCAGGTCCGTGCCGCGCCACTGCCTAAAGCAGACTCTATCCATCTGAGCCACCGAGGACACAGAGGATAGCGCGACTGCAGGGATTTATCTCTGGCACGCCTTCAGCGAAACCCACATTCTCAACGTATTGTCCCGCACTACATTCGTATATATATAATTCAATTTAGAATGCCATCATCTAAGTGCGATCAAAATCATACGTACCGTTCTAAAAGTGATTCCCAGCAGTTTGAGAAGTACGGTTTCGAGAAAAAAGCGTTTAAAGTTCCGGGTTACATTCTTTTTTGTAGTTAAGTTGAACACGCCCCTAGTCAGCAATCGCTGGGCCACAAAGCAATCCTCCCATAACCAAAAGGAGGCCCTCTTCCATCTTCTTCGTGGTCACGGTGGTACTACAGCCCTCTTCGCCAGCTTCTGTCATCCGCTGCTCTGATCGCTCGATTCACTTTCCGCTTTTTTGCAAAAGTAGTAATAGGCTGGTCGCATCTCGAGTTCGAGCACGTTCATGATTTCCGTAACGGCTGTTAGGCCGTCGTTGAAATTACATGCTGCCACACTGTCTGCGACGTCGATTATTATTCTTCGCTGTGAATGGGTTTTGCAGGCACTTTTTCACAAATCACCTTGTGACCCGATAACGCAGAGAGCATTTGAGAAAAAAAAATCGATTTTTTAAATTTTTAAAGAGGACTGCCCCTTAAGAGCAATTTTCAAATTGAATGCGTATAACGTAGCATTTAAGTTTTATCTTTAGATCGTACAAAATTTTACTACGCAGCTTACACTGAGGAACCAGAACATTATGATCACCTGCTTAATAGAGTCTCGGTCTACCTTTCGAACACAATACAGAAGCGATTGTGGCATGGATTCGGCAAGATCTTCGTAGGTTTTCGGAGATATGTGGCGCCAGATGACTACGCAAGGGCCACACAGTCTCCGTAAATCACGGTCATGTGGTTTGTGGTAGCGGAGCTCACGTCCGATAGCTTCTCAGATGTGTTCAGATCGCCGGCTGGTGTGGCCGTGCGGTTCTAGGCGCTTCAGTTTGGAAAGGCGCGACCGCTACGGTCGCAGGTTCGAATCCTGCCTCGGGCATTGATGTGTGTGATTTCCTTAGGTTAGTTAGGTTTAAATAGTTCTAAGTTGTACGTGACTGATGAAAAAATGGTTCAAATGGCTCTAAGCACCATAGGACTTAACATCTTCAGTCCCCTAGACTTATAACTACTTAAACCTAACTAACCTAAGGATATCACACACATGCATGCCCGAGGCAGGATTCGAACCTGCGACCGTAGCAGCCGCGTGGTTCCGGACTGAAGCGCCTAGAACCGCTCGGCACCACGGCCTGCTGTGACTGATGACATCAGATGTTAAATCCCATAGTGCTCAGAGCCATTTGTGTTCAGATCAATAGGATTTTGTGGCCAAGACATCAAAATGAATTCACTGTCCTTTTCCTCAAACCGTTTTACTAAGACTATGGCCTTGTGACACGGGCAGTTATCCTGTTGGAATATGCCATCGATATCGGGGAGGACATCAGGCATGAAGCGATAATTTTCTCGTAGGCCTTAGCTGTCATTGTCGTATCTAGGAATCCTGCATACTCGGTTCGCTAGACAAACAAACAACTCTTATTAATGTGTTCTATCCCAACAAGACAAGTTACAATAGTTAACTTTGATAAATGTGTCGCAGGCAAAGGGCGACATACAAAATAACCATTCTTCTTGAGAATAGACAGACACAAGTCTGTGCTACGTAGAGATTCCTAACGAAGAGGCTAACGTTGACGCTGCTATCTAAGTCGGCTGCCACCAGTTGTGCGCGGCATTTATGTCCTCTCCACCTAGGGGTCGCAGCTGTCGTGTTGTCGTCCTGGAGGGAGGTCGGTCAGCGTGCGATTGGCTGACCTCTCCTGATAGCCTTCTCTTCCCTGTCGTTCCCGACTGGCATGCCGGCGCTGACTTTACACCGTAACAGTCATGATGTCTTCTGTTACTACGACAGGTCCCGTGGAAGCCCAGGAAAATGTCCATCACCAGCCTGCGAGTATGACGCATATTTCGAGCGACCGCTCGCCAGGATGAAGGCATATCCGGACCCGCCCATCAACCTTCAAGTTTGAATTAATCCACGATCCACTCTCCACGATTCTGTGCTCACTGCAATCCGTAAATGGCGATGTGTTGTCAACTAGGGATACTTAGCGCCCTCCTGCTAAGAAGACGCTTGTTACACAGTGTATGCTGAAAGGTATGCTCCGAAACAGTTGTTCCTGTTCCAGCGTTGTACTCTGTCGTCAGATCTACCACAAGTCGCCGCCTATCCTGCATTGCAGAGCGGGGAAACGTCGTCACATACTTACGGTTTCACCATTCTTCAACCACTTTTCACAGATGCTCAAAATACCAGCGCGCGAACAGCCGACTACCTTCGCCATTTCTGAGATATACGTTCCTAAGCACCGGGCCAAAACAGTTGGCGTCAGAGTCGGTTATGCCACTGGATTAAACCATCTGCGGTCCCTGTAGTCGCCAGAATGATTTCCCGTTCTTGTCTGCTCAGCTTACATGGTTCAGTTACAGTCTCATGTTCCTGGAATGCCACCAGGTTGGTTCAATCTCGCGGAGGGCAGTGGTCATAATGTTTTGGTTCATCAATGTGTAGTCAGTCACAGTGCACTTATATTAAGATAGCGTGCAGAAGATGAAAACCGATCTCACTATTAATGTTCTCATGCTGGTTGTCACTATTAATGTCTTTTACTCAGTCAGTCGATGCATCTTTGAAGTGAGTTGGCGAAACTAGCAACAGTTGTAGATAAGTGTATCAGATAGTATTTATTATAATCATTGTGACTGAATATTGGAAAAAATAAGTCATACACATTCTCATTGTTAGAATTACGCTAAAATTTTGTTCTGTGGCTAATCTCCTGTTTATGGAACCATATTCTTTCGTAGCTAAACGGGAAGAACACGGAGAGATGAATACTGTGCAGTGTCACTTTTTCTATTGAAATATTTAAATATTCTGAATGTAAGACCGACGTTTGCCAGCATTACGTCCATTCTACCCTCTTACCGACGTTTAAATGACAATGAAAATGAAACTGCGTTCTCTCGACACACTTTGGTTTGACGGAGAACTTTCACACGTCTTGTTTCTCTGTATTTTCCTTTTTCCGGCTTAGCAAATAGGCGCTCGAACTTCAAATCATCATCGCCACTTAATTATAAAATCAAGAGCTTCGATCTGTGAAGCCATAATTTCTTAATTACTATTAGCGGGATGCGTTGCATTGAGCAATATGACATAACAGAAAATATTCATTCGCCATGTAGCAGCAATTAATAGATCTGGATAGGTAATGTGAACGAAAGTACTCAATGGCTATGAAACAAGATTGAGAATGGGGCATACGAGATTCATAGGAAAGCAAGAAGCAACCAGACAAGTGACAGAAACTTTACAGTGTAGAAAAACAGCCACGTGGAACTGACTGCGTGACAAGATCAGTTAGTGGTAATGGCTAGCGTATCAAAAACTGTACTACTGGCTTACTAGTGAAGAGACATTATGTGCAAAGATGGATTACTCAGGAATGGAGGGAGTTGGCGAAAAAAATGTGGAAACGCAGTTTTGTGAAGTAGACATAAGAGCGGTATGAGCGTCGTCGTAAGTAGTTTTAATTCAAATGTTGGAGAAAAAGCAATCGGCAAATAAAACATGAAGCAGATTAGACGAGTTGATAGCAAAGATGTGTAAGAAGCGCGCAAAGTGCGGAAACTGTAGGGAGGATGGAGAGCGTGCCAGGAGATAGTGTAGGCAGTGAAGAATCATAAAATCAAAAATAGTTCTGATTAACGAGAAACAGGACCAAAAAGAATATGATCTAAAAGAAAAATAGGCAAGAAGAGAGTGCTTTCCGCTGAAAATGTAAATGGTTTACTCATTTGAATGAATTCTATTTTCGCTTTTTTTCGTTTATTTTCAGTCTTTCCTGGTGTATGGTTCTAAGCAGATCAATTGCTTCCGCTTGCTAACTGCCCTGTGCTCGTCAACGCCAACTGAATGACTTTTCATATGTGTATTTGAGTTTTCATTTTCTATGTCTTTACTACAGCAGTATTTTCCAACATTGGTGACCCTACCAGCGGTAATATCTACATCTAAGTGCTCACTCCGCAATTCTTACTAAAGTGTTACACAAATATTTCCATGCGAGCACTGGTTTCTATTATTTTACCATAATGTTCGTTTGTTCTGCGTAGATAGGAGTCAACAAAACCTTTTGGCACATCGAGGAGAAAATTTCGTGAAAAGTTCTCAACGCAACGAAAACGCCTTTGTGTTAGTGACTGCCTTCCAAACTCGTTTATCGTATCGGTGACACTGTGGCACCTATTTCGCGATAATACGGAACGAATTGCCCTTCTTTGAACTTTTTCAATGTCTTTTGTCATCCGACCTGCCAAGGATCACACACTCCTCCAGAAGAGGACGGAAAAACGCAGTGTAGCAGTCCCTCCTTCCAAGTGCTCCGCCGGCCATTGTGGCCGAGCGGTTCTAGGCGCTTCAGTCCAGAACCGCGCTGCTGCTACGATCGCAGGTTCGAATCCTGCCTCGGGCATGGATGTGTGTGATGTCCTTAGGTTAGTTAGGTTTAAGTAGTTGTAAGTTCTAGGGGACTGATGACCTCAGATATTAAGTCCCATAGTGCTCAGAGCCATATGAACCATTTGAACCAAGTGCTCTGCCAACAAAACGCAGTCTTTGGTCAGCCTTCTCCACAACATTTTTTTTTGTTGCTACTTTCAGTTTACGATGCATTCTGGAAATCTAGAAATTTGGAGTGAACATGAGATCCCCTGTCGATAGCATTCGTTACTTCCCCTGAATAAAGAGCCAGTTGGTTTCACAAGAAAGATATTTTTCTGAATCCGCAGCGGTTCCGTATCAACAGGTCCTTTCATATTTCATAATGTTGTGTCTTAAATTTCAACTTAAGTATCTACCTTAATGATAATTTACTCTCTTTCTTAGGTTCAACAACACTGTCACTCATTATTGCTCACGGCGATCAAAAGCATTTCGTAGATAATCTGCAGTGTAATTTTTTTAGAAAATATTGTGCTCATCGTCTTGTTGAAGTGTTGTTCTATCCGTTGCTACAGTTCTTAAAGCCATTTTGGAATGAAGGCGTCCTCCGCTTCTATTCAAAGCAGATCGTTGTTGGAAATTAGATCAGATCGTCTATCTGGTGACTCAATAACTGACAGAAAAAGTGAGAAAATCCTAGTTCGGTACGGATTATCAGTGAGGAGGGGGGATTTCACGTAAATGACACTTTAGTTAAAAGCTTATATGATGCGAGTGTACACTACACTAAATGTAAAGTACGCGTCTTATGCTGAGAGGGAGTTTAACGGCAATTCCCTTTTATTTTTAGCTTATAGCCGCTAGTCAGTCTGCTGAATAACAACGGTTTGTAGCTCCGGGAACACCTGTGCGGTACCATTCAGTTAAATAATTTAACTAGCCCGGCAGGAAAATTTAGTCGCAGCTGCTGTACTTGCTTTTGGGACGCTGCAGAAATAAATCGACTACGATGTTTGTTCGGGTAAAAATGACGAGATATAATGCCAGGAGCTCAGTTTCAATATCGTCGAAGCATTTGTGCCACACGTTTATTTTCCACGGGAAAGCGACGGATCATGAGACGAAGGGATTCGGGCAAGTGATAATCCGATTAGTGCCACGTAGCGCCCTATTCACGAACTGCGCTTTGGTTAAAACGGGAAATAATTCTAGCCTTTCTATTGGCGGCTTTTGAGTGTGCCAACTGTCGTTTGATCAGTATTTACTCCAGCTAAAACACACACAGTTCTTCCGCCTGCGTCCTATTCGTGAGAACGATTGCAGATCGAGCCATAGTGCTGCTGTTGCTGAATGAACAGTAAATTGCGGGCTGCAAATGTTAGGGGTTTGTAGTATCCCTACATGCCGTCCGCATCGACATGAACACCACGGCCGTGTTCCGGTTCCATCCTCCTCTGAATAGCGCACAGTAGCTATGCAACCCGGAGGACTGGACTGCGATGCGGTTTGTGAGCTCATATCGCCTGCCTGCTGTGAGCTACGACAGCTCTTGTTCTGCCGTCTGTAAACAGTTGCACCACCCAGCGAAAAGAGTGACGCATAGGTTATCCCCAAACGTTTCTAAGCCTGCAGCAAAATTTAAAGTAGTTGTTAACTTTTCTTTTTGTTCAGGTAAGTGATGGCACCGACTGCGAAACGGCTTGAAGTCAGTGTACAGAGTAATAACGACCCGATTACACGAAGGTGGCAAAAGTCTTGGGAAACCGATATACTCATATACAGATGGCGGTAATATCGCGTACACAAAGTATAAAAGGGCAGTGCATTTCGCCATCATCTGTACTCAGGTAATTCATGGGAAAAGGATACCGACGTGGCTATTGCCGTAAGTTGGGAATTAACAGATTTTGATGGCGGAATGCGCATGGAATATTTCATTTCGTAAATAGTTAGGAAATTCAATTTTCCGCGATTAACAATGTCAAGAGTGTGCCGAGAATACCTAATTTCAGGCATTACCTCTCACAAGGTGGCCGACGGCCTTCCCTTAACGACAGAGAGCACCGGCGTTTGCGTAGAGTTGTCATGCTAAAAGACAAGCAGCACTGCATGAAATAACCACGGAAATCAATGTGGGTCGTACGACGAACGTATCCGTTTGGGCATTGCGACGTAATTCGGCGTTAATCAATGGGCTACGTCAACAGCTGATGGCCGTGAATGCCTTTGCTAAAAGCACGTCATCACCTGCACGCTTCTCCTGGGCTACCGACCGCATCAGTTGGGCCCTAGACGACTGGAATATCGTGGCCTCGTCAGATGAGTCCCGATTTCAGTTGGTGACAGCTCATGGTAGGGTTCGAGGGTGACTCAGACCCCACTAAGCCAGGGATCCAGGCCGTCAACAAGCCACTGGACAAGCTCGTCGTGGCTCCATAATGGTTTGAGCTGTTTTTACGTGAAATGGACTAGGTCCTCTGGTCCAATTTAGCCGATATTGACTGAAAAGATTATGTTAAACTTCTTGGAGACCATTTACAGCCATTCATGGACTTCATTTCCCCAAACAACGATTGAATTTTTACGGATGACAGTGCGTCATGCCACCGGGCCACATTTGTTTGCGATTGGTTTGAAGGACATTCTGGACAATTCGAGCGAATGATTTTGGCCACTCAGATCACCCGACGTGAATCCATCGAACGTTTATGGGACATTGAGAGGTCAGCTCGTGCACAACATCCTGCACCGGCAACATTTTCGCAGTTATGGACGGGTATAGAGGCAGCATGGCTCAGTATTTCTGCAGAAGACTTTCAACGACTTGTTGAGTTCACGGCACATCGAGCTGCTGCACTATGCCGGGCAAAAGGAGGTCAGATACGATTTTAGGAGGTATCACTTGACATTTGTCACCTCATTGTAAATTTTGTAAAAGCTCGTATACTGTAGGTGATGTGGGGGGTACATGGGGTGGGAAATTTAGTACGCAGATATGTCCTCCCTGGCATCAATAAAGGCTGTAACCTTATTGGGCACTGAGTCGAACTGAGCTTAGATGGCACATACGGGCACATCGTTCCGTATTGTTTCAGCTCCATAACAAAGGCAATCTCTCGTAATGGCTCAGGAATGCTGACATGCCAGTCACTCGGCAACCCTTGGTCAGAAGTTTTCGGTGGGTGAGAGATCTGGAGAACATGATGGCTATCGCAACAGTCGAACACCCTCAATGTCGAGGTATTTTAGAACACCACGGACATCCTGCGGTGTTCCGTTTTCTTGTTGAAAGGTAACGTTACAGTGACCTCGAAGACAGTGTACTGCCACCGGCCTTCACACGTCATTAATGTAACACCTGGTGTCCTAATTAGTCGCTTTGCGAACTGGAGGAGGGGGGGGGGGCGGCGGGAGAAGTCGTGTTGTATATCGAACGGCACTCTGTACCATTACGACAGGTGCTGCGCCTGTATGATGTTAACGAATGCAATCTGGCAACCCTCGTTCGTTTCCGAGCCTCCACACGCGAATGCGTCCATCGTGATGCTGTACACAGAACTGACTTTCTTCTGGAAAGACGATGTGTGTCCACTCATGTGTCCGATGTTGGCGCTGGGCACACCACACCATTGCTCGTGTACCTGACTAGGCTGTCGCAACAATGGTCGCGGTAATGACAGTCCGTAATACTCAGACGACGTCGCACTGTCGGCTTGGATGCTTGTCTTACTGCTGACTAAATTATCGTAACTTGGCTGTAAGATCCTGTTCGACTATCCTGTCGAACGCCAGTCACATGGTACCACTTACGTTCTGCGTTAAGCTGAGTATGGCTTTCCTAAACCCGTGGACTCTCTATTTGTATTACAGCTGTGGACTCTCCTACCTGCTTCGTGTGGTTGCACTGAAATACTAATCATTAGTATATCCAACCATTTAGTACATTTATGCCAGTTTGACACATACTGCATACTACTTTCACGGTGTTGCTGTTTTCATGGCCAGTTGCAGTTGCTATGGCGATTAAGGAATAATTATACTCAGTGATTCTTGTGGGAAACATGTTACATGTTCGAGGATACCAAAGCGAAAAAAGACACTCCATAGATTATTCAGTATGTAAGCGGTGTACACTGTGCAAACCCCAAACCGGTTTGTGAGACAGTGATGGTGGTAGCGTTGATGATGGTGATTAATACAATACATACATGCATGTCGAAAAGAACAAGCACTGTTGACGATCCACAGCTGTAAGAAATCATTTCGGAATTAATCCGGTAACTGTGAATGCCTTTACGTCAGCTGTTTTCTGTATAGATCTGCTGCCGGACCGGGAATCGAACTTAAATTTCCCGCTTTCTGCTATCCATGCACGCTCCCCACACCGACCCAAACTTCCATATGTCATGCTGTATACGTCTTTCTATCGTCGTCCACCGAATACATCACCTAATTCTTCATATGTCACTACAGGATAGTGGACCGATACCTAATAGAGTCGATGCCAAGGAATTCGCTCTCAGCAAATTAATTTCGAGAGATCAGTTTTGTGTTTGAGACAATAATATAAAACATTTAAATCAGTGAGTGTTATATCACTTCGGCCAGGAATTACACAAGTCCGCTTGATTCCTCCTCCCCCTTCCCTTTTCAGCATATCTAGTAGATGAGAAAGGAGTTCAGATATGGGAGACACGAGATAACAAACCTTTCGATATCACTTCATCGAAAAACGATTTTCTCTCTGCCCTCGAACATGCGAACGTATGTGGTGACGTTCTCGTTCCTGGAAATAAACTTACGTAAGTATAAAGTTCTACAATCGATTGACGATCGATTCGTAGGTTTGGAAGTGCACATCACTGGGCAGTATTCTGTTCAAGGCTTTCAATCTGGATATTGTACGCCATACACCTACTTTTATTCCAGTCGCCAAGCTGTTATTCTTGAGAAGCAGTTTATTTAGTGGTCGATTCCATGTGTTACTGTAATACATCTTACAATTTCTACAATTTTCCCGCTCTTCACTTAGATGCAGTTCTTGCAACTGGGCGTAGTGATAATCCTGTAATCTGCCTGCCTTGTCGCCCTTTTACGTGTGGACTGTGGTCTCCTTGGGTCAAGTACTGTTTATCCTTAGGCAAGTGACAAAGTTAACTGTGCTACTGAATTATTTTTTGTCCTTCCCTTCCATAGATAATAATTGGAGTAATGGTTTTACTAATTTTTGTCAGTGTGGTTATAAATTTTCATAAGCCCCACCGCACTACTTGTTTAATTCTACCACTTCGTTTTTAAAGATAAAAGGTTGTTCCTTCTTTTAATAAGTCTGTATGTAGTCTGCCAATCCTTTGTACCACTGTACTGTTGAAACGGAGTATTAGTGCATTTCGATAGTAGTGCCTCCTTTTTTGTGTTGGCTTTGAGTGTCCCATCCAGATTATGTAGTATTAATTTATTAATATTTTCGCTGATGTTCTGTTGGTTTCGTTTTGTGACGGCTAGCAGCAGAAAGGGAGCTCGCTTGCATCTGACATTAAGCTGAATATAAACGGAGATGTGCAGTAAGTTTTTCAGGTTGCTAAAGTTATATGGAGACGACGCAGTAGATGTGAGACAGTGGGAACTGCATTGTATACGAAGTGCTCGACGAGTCACGCACAGGTTGACCCTGGTCATCTGCCGTTACCCATAATGAACAGCGTCTCGCTCAACTATAATCGGCGTATTACGACCAAGAAAGTGTCTGAATGTCGCGTTACAAAACGACACAGACTAAGATGAAAGGCCAGAAAAGAAGACAAATTTCCGCTCGTAGCACGGTAACGCCAGACCCCACAACAGTTTCATGATCATGGAACTCATTACCAAATTTGGCTGGACTGTCCGACCAAATCTACTGTAGTGCCTCTGATGTAGAACCTTCAGATTTTTATCAAAGATGGACAACGTGGCCATCATGTTCCAGACTCAAGTACTGTAATCAGTCAGAGGCTAGCCTTCACTGGTTCAGGTTTTTACTTGCGTTACATGCAAGCTCTTTTTTTATCGTACGCAAATGTGCTTAACGAATGATGGTTATTATGTGCAAAAATGACAGTATCTAGATGCAATCTTACTCTGTTCAACTGTGTTATTGTGCTTTCTGTATATGTCGTAGCTTCCATGAAAATTGGTAGGCGCCATTAGTTTCGAAATGAGAGTCTTACATTTAACTTTTTAACACATGGCGTTATCGTTTTACTGTTCCGGATCCGAGGTTATATGCGTAATTCTTCCAAACTTCTTTCACACTGTGCGTTGGGTGTTTGACACAGGCAAAATACGAGGCTCTCATAATTCCGTTGCTCAAAGGCTAGTGTTTGAAAGCGATAAAAAAGGCCAGCGTGCGCTAATATTGAAGCGGGTCTAAAAGGCGCGCAATTAAAGCGTTATGAAGACCGCGTGATGTCGAAAGCTGGCTCTGTTGTCAGGATGCCACGTGATGAGGTTGAACGTTATTTGCACCAACATACTAACAGCTACTCCATAAACGCTCAGTCAGGACGACACGTTATTACATGCCCATCTGCTACTGTAGCTAAACGGGAAGCCACCGCTCCACGTTTCAGGAGGGCGTCACATCCACTTTCGAACGAAACAGCGCTGCCTTATTCAAAAATATAGTTTAAATGTTTGAAAAATGTATAGGGTATACAACAATCAATACCGAAAACCGCCATAAAAATAATCCACAGCAGAAGCATAAACCTTTCTGTAAACATAATCCACAAGCCAGTCGCTTCTGAGGTAATTTAGAATGTTGCACTGGAACCGCCACTGGCTTCAGAATGAAGTATTTCCTGTTTAGTGGAAATATATTAGAAAATTCATTAGTGCCTGCCATGAAATTGTTTCTTCGTCCGGGAGAAGAAGTCCCTGGGTGCCTGAGGCAAAATTTGACAGCCCAAGGAAGCAGCCTCCGTGATTGTGTCCTGTGCGGAATGAGTTGACACCTTATCGTGGAGTACAAACATGCCTCGGACGCCTTCCCGCGGCACTTCGTGTTGAAGCATAACACAGCCACGTCAGGAATATCCTGCTCGTTACGAGCAAAGTCTGTTACCAAGGCACCATGGCAGTCCCGACAAACATTCCGCATCACTTTGCCCGATAATGGTTGTGTATTCGTCTTTTTTGGCAATCGTGAATCCACATGCTTTCCTCCTTTGTCTCGGAGTCACACTCCATGGTGATTGGGGGCCTAAAGAAGTCACTTGGAGTGGCCTGAGTGTAGCTGCAATGTTGCTGGTAATGCCCCGTTAGGGCGAGTAGTTCGAGTGGGCGTGAGCAGTCGCAGCGAGCAAAATCTTGAAAACTGATCTGTGACTAATTTTCCCTTTCCACTGTCACCTCGATTGGAATTCATAGAGAGACCGACTGACACACACTTCTTCCTTTTTTATCACATAAGTATTATCATTACCGGTTTCGGCTTACTGCCACATCACCATCAGGTGATTTGAATATCTTACATACTAACTTGTCAGCTGACGAAGCCTGGAGAGGCGCTCTTAGTGTAAACATATAAGTGCAGCTGTTTTCACATTATGCGAGCCTCTCTGGGCCTCTGCAGCTGGAGAGTTACGCTGCCTGATAAAAAGTGATCTGTTGTCAGTGTAACGTCGTACACATACACCACATTGTAGGGTATGTAAACGATTAGAGTTGCACTTCTCTGTGATGGGTTTAACGCCACCAGAGTGTGTTAGGGTTGTTAGTATTTAATGTAGTTACGACATTTTTTAGAGTATGTAAGAAAGTGTGAATGGCGTTAGACGTTGAATGATCACTGTGCAGGACAGCATTTTCAGCGTCTGGCCGACTTTGAAAAGGGCCTCATTGAATATCCAGATATATATGGGGCATTCGGACATGACATTGGCCCGATGTTGGACTGCCTGGGAAAGTGAAGGCAGGCATATTCATTGTCAAGGTGAGGGTCGACCACATCTGTCAGCGACAAGAGGAAATAACTATATTGTGCAACAAGCAAATCATAACCCTTTTATATCTGTCCCTGCCATCCAAGAGAAAGTAATGGACTCCCTCCAACATTCTATGTCATCTCCCACACCATTCTTTGGATAATACCAGCAGTCGGACTAGGGAATTACAGTCCCTAGCTTAGGCTGCCACAAACACCACAACACAAATGGCTATGTTTGGGGTGGTACCATGAGTGGGAAGCATGGGCTGCTGATGAATGGAGCCACATTTTGTTCAGCAGTCAATTGTACTTCAGAGGGGCACATACATAGTGGACGAGTCTGCTGACCGGTCCACCAAGTGGATCTGCCCCAAGTCATTCACCTGTGTGTGGGCAATGGGCCTACGGTTGGGTTCATGGTCTGGATCTGTTAGTTCAACCTGCTGCCCCTGACTGCTGCCTGCCAGCCCACACTCCATTAGTGCAGGTGTCCACACACAGTCGGACGGATTGGCGAGTGGGTCAGTGAGCAAGTTGGTGGACCATTTGGGCAGTGAATGGGTGCCACTACATCCGGCATCATGGTGTTGGGAGCCATCAGGTATGGTTTCAGGTCACGGCTGGTATTGATTGAGGCAGTTCTAATGGCAAAATGGTATGTCAAGAACACCCTGTATCCTTACGTATTACCTCTCATGCCACAGTATCATGGTGCCAATTTTTAATATGACAGTGATTGTCTACACATGGCAGGTGTCTCTATGAATTGTATGCATTATGTTGAGGTACTCCTGTGGCTACTAAGATGCTATATCTGCGCCCAAATGAACATGTATGAGGCCAGCTCGGCCATTAACTCCATCCCAGTGCCGAAGTCCACGATATCAGGAACCATTTACAACAGTTGTGGGCCAGCGTGCCTCAGGAGAGGATACAACAGTTTCATGACACCCTTCTCAACTGAATCAGTGCATGCATGTAGACCAGAAGGATTGTGATGTCATACTGATATGTAGGCTCATAGTGTCAAGTTATTTGCAAATTTGACTCGATATTGTAAACACTGAAATAACAGTGTATGCCCCATAAAACCGTGAAGTGTAATTTAGTTTCGTCTTCCTCTTCTGGGTGCTTCACTTTTTTTGCCACAGATGACTTGGTAAAATCAAAACCACCAGTGATAGCATTTGTTTGACCTCAATCTGAAATTTGTAATGAAAAACTTTTGTAAGATGTTCACTCTGTTTCCCTAAGATGTTATGCCCAGTCTGTGTAACTTCCTTCTTCATCATTCAGACTTGTTTGATGACAGTGGAAGTGTTTGTGCCGTGTAACCTCCATTGCACATGATGCTGCAGTCTTGCCATACACTTCACCAACTCAGCATGAATTGTTGCAGTGTTCTGCCCTTTCAGATGCAGAAAACAAATGACTGTTTGATACTCCTCTTTGTGAATGGGTGCGTGATGTGTGTATCGGGACTACAGATTGTACCTGTAAACTAACAAAAAATGGATTACCTAACTTTATTTTTTCATGGAGGTGATTAAACTGTTTTGACTATACGCCATACTTCCCAAACTTCACAGAAGCCCTTCTGCTTACTTAGCAGGACTAGTGCCCCTGGCAGAAATGATATCGCATAAGTTACTTAGCCACAGCCTAAGACATTTTTTCCTGAATGAGTATTTATCTCTGCAACTGAGTGTACACTTTACCAAAACTTCCCGGCAGATTATAACTGTGTGCCAAACCAGTATACAATTTTATTCTAGCAGAAGCTTTCATATAGGTATAAAAGCTACAGCAATGTGGAAGAGTCAATCTGATAATCTTGTCTTCGTGTTTTCAGTTTGGCAAATTACTGTTGCCTAGTCCTTGCAAAAGTGTTATTGCAGGGTTACTGAATGTAAATGAGTGAACAAAATGTTTTTAATATATATTTTTTTTAAGAAGGCACATTGCTTCAGTTGTTACTAGACCCTTGCTAAGACAAGTCATCACTGAAAACTTCACTTCACTCAGTGACTCACTGTCTACTTGTGTTTAGTGTAACCATTTTACTAACGTGTACATTTAAGTTGAAATGTGTAATTTTTCATTATTTATGCAGAACCTGAAGCTATATTTGTTATAATGTTCAATAGTTACATTTTGACAATAGATTTGTTACACTTCTATAGTGGAAGCTTACATAACACAGTGGTGTTAAAGCCCTCATACATAGTGCACAAGTCAGCTGACCGGTCCACAAAGTGGATCTGCCCCAAGTCATTCACCTGTGTGTGGGCAATGGGCCTGCAGTTGGGTTCATGGTCTGGATCTGTTAGTTCAACCACAGACTTCTACCTGCTGCCTGCCAGCCCACACTCCATTAGTGCAGGTGTCCACACACAGTCAGATGGATTGATGAGTGGGTCAGCGAGCGAGTTGGTGGAGGTTACTAACCATGTCCGTTTCAGAGTTTGAGAGCAGTGAGGTATACAAATAATTACTGTTCAGTCTGTAATATTATTTTTTTCTGATTAGTCTCCTTCATTTACACTTGCCTTTGACTCCAGTTCTTATTGCAAGATGTACCTTTTTTGCCTTCTGGGGTAGTACTGATGTTGAAACCAGATATACACACATCAAAAAAGTTTTGCATTACTCCGGTTCCCAGAGCTCCTGAAGATAGACATTGACTGTGGATATTGTATCACAGACACAGTCCCTTTGACTTTTCAGAGATGTCACTAAACCCACCCAAAGATGAAACAACCATACAGGAGCAGCTCCTATTAGATGAGGGGGTCCGAAGGCCAATCAGTTCCAGTCACTCCACCAGGAAGGAGGTACACGGTTTCTGTAGTTCAACCATATCTAGCTGGTCAGTACTGCTGTTCGATCGTGTCTGCATTATTACTTTGTGCCAGGAAGGGCTCTCAACAAGGGAAGTGTCCAGGTGTCTCGGAGTGAACCAAAGCGATGTTCAGGCATGGAGGAGGTACAGAGAGACAGAAACTGTCGATCACATACCTCTCTCAGGCTGCCCGAGGGATACTACTGCAGTGGATGACCACTACCTACGGATTAAGGCTCAGAGGAACCCTGACAGCAACGCCACCATGTTGAATAATGCTTTACGCGCAGCCACAGGAGATCGTGTTACAATTCAAACTGTGTGCAATAGGCTGCATGATGCCCAACTTCGCTCCCAGTGTCCATGGCAGGGTCCATCTTTGCAACGTGACACCATGCAGCCCAGTACAGATGGGCCCAACAAAATGCCGAATGGACCACTCAGGATTGGCATCATCTTCTTTCCACTGTTGAGTGTCACATATGCCTTCAACCAGATAATTGTCGGAGACATGTTTGTAGGCAACCCAGTCTGGCTGAATGCCTTAGACACACTGTCCAGCAAGTGCAGCAAGGTGGAGGTTCCCTGATGTTTTGGGTTGGCATTATGTGGGGCCAATGTACGCCACTGGTGGTCATTTTAGGCACCATAATGGTTGTGCAATACGTGAATGCCATCCTCTGACCGATAGTGCAACCATATCAGCAGCACATTGGTGAGGCATCCATCTTCATGGACAACATTATGCGCCCCTTTCGTGCACATATTACGAATGACTTCCTTCGGGATAATGACATCACTCAACTAGAGTAGCCAGGATGTTCTCCAGACATGAACCCAATCAAACATGCCTGGGATAGAATGAAAAGGGCTGTTTATGGGCGACATGACCCACCAACCACTCTGAGGGATCTATGCCGAATCACCATTGAGGAGTGTGACAGTCTGCACAGATAGTGCCTTGATGAACTTGTGGATAGTATACCATGATGAATACAGGCATGCATCAATGCAAGAGGATGCTACTGGGTATTAGAGGTACCAGTGAGTACAGCAATCTGGACCAACACCTCTGAAGGTCTCTCTGTATGGTGTTACATCATGCAATGTGTGGTTTTCATGAACAATAAAAAGGGCAGAAATTATATTTATGTTGATCTCTATTCCAACTTTCTGTACAGGGTCTGGAACTCTCGGAACCGAGGTGATGCAGAACGTTTTTTGATGTGTGTATTATAGCTTCACATGCATGCATAATGTTGATTCATTATATTATGTTTCTGTTTTGTGTTTAGACCAACATGATCAGCCTGGAAGCACTGCCAAAAATTATTGATACTTCTCAATTGACATCTGACTTGGAAGGAACGCTGCATTACGACCATTCGCAGTGGATAGATATGAGACTGGTAAGTCATTCATTTTGATTTTTCTTTTTTATCTATGAAAAGTATCTCCAATCCTATGTATATGTCAAAACAAAAATTTCATAATACTATCACAGCAAGAAACATAGCTATAGTTTCACCATCCCATTTGATACCGTTGTAATGTAATAACGCAGGTGTCCCTTCCATGCTGGAGTAGTTACTGAGTACATAACCATAACATGCAATGGCTGTGGCCGAGCGGTTCTAGGCGCTTCAGTCCGGAACCGCACTGCTGCTATGGCCGCAGGTTCGAATCCTGCCTTGGGCGTGGATGTGTGTGATGTCCTTAGGTTAGTTACATTTAAGTAGTTCTAAGTCTAAGGGACTGATGACTTCAGATGTTAAGTCCCATAGTGCTCAGAGCCATTTGAACCACTTTTTTGAACAGCCTTTTTCCTACTTTGATTTGCATATTCTGAGACATGTGGTTGTACCATTCCCTCTGTTTTTCATTTCTTTCACCAGAAAACCACAGCTACTACTACTACTACTACTACTACTACTACTGCTATTACTGCTGTCTTGTTTTTTTCCATTTCAGCCCCTGTTAACATTTACATATTCCACACAACTTCTTAAGACATCCTTTCACAGTTTCCATGTAACTCATTTATGTAAATTAGCCTATTTTTCAGATCTGTGTTTCTATAAACAGAACATGGAGTATTATGCATAACTAATGAAAATGTTATAATGCAGTATGCCTGCTGCATAATGTTGCTTATTTTCATCATACCTATCCTAACAGTGTTCCCATATGTTTTACTCTAATGGTTTCATTCTTACCATTTCTGTGTTAATTCAGTTCAAAGATATCCTGAATTCATTACTTCTTCTGTCTGTGAATTTGGGTCATATCTGGTAATTTGCTTCTCTACAGTGCTTAGATTTTTGTTGCGAGATCTAGTAAGATATGTGGCAATCATTGTCATTCTGATGTTCTTTATCTTACCTTTATTAAGCAATACTGTCATTTTTCAAGTACAGCATAAAGTGATCTCATAGCCTGGCTCACTGCTGGTAATAAGAGGAATGGAAATGCATGGCAGGTGGGTCCAGAGATTCTAATATAGTTGCACTGTGTGTGCCTAATACTCTTTACTCATGCTATTCTCTCATCATATTTGTTAGCGACGGAACTGTAATATAGTTGCACTGTGTGTGCCTAATACTCTTTACTCATGCTGTTCTCTCATCATATTTGTTAGCGATGGAAATTAAGTAAGATATACCTGTGTTATTGATTCTGACTTAGGCTTGATGTACTCTTCAGTTAAATATGGATTATCTTATGTGCCTGTATGAGATGATGTGTAACTACACTACTGGCCATTAAAATTGCTACACCAAGAAGAAATGCAGATGATAAACGAGTATTCATTGGACAAATATATTATGCAGATGATAAACGAGTATTCATTGGACAAATATATTATACTAGAATTGACATGTGACCACATTTTCATGCAATTTGGGTGCATAGTTCCTGAGAATTCAGTACCCATAACAACCACTTCTGGCCGTAATAACGGCCTTGATATGCCTGGGCATTGAGTGAAACAGAGCTTTGATGGCGTGTACAGGTACAGCTTCCCATGAAGTATCAATATGATACCACAGTTCATCAAGAGTTGTGACTGGTGTATTGTGATGAGCCAGTTGCTCGGCCACCATTGGCCAGACGTTTTCAGTTGGTGAAAGATCTGGAGAATGTGCTGGCCAGGGCAGCAATTGAACATTTTCTGTATCCAGAAAGGCCCGTACAGGACCTGCAACATGCGGTCGTGCATAAGCCTCCTGAAATGTAGGGTTTCGCAGGGATCGAATGAAGGGTAGAGCCACGGGTCATAACACATCCGAAATGTAATGGCCACTGTTCAAAGTGCCGTCAGTGCGAACAAGAGGTGACCGTGATGTGTAACCAATGGCACCCCATACCATCACGCCGGGTGATACGCCAGTATGGTGATGACGAATACACGCTTCCAATGTGCGTTCACCGCGATGTCACCTAACACGGATCCGACCATCATGATGCTGAAAACAGAACTGGGATTCATCCAAAAAAATGACGTTTTGCCATTCGTGCACCCAGGTTCATCATTGAGTACACCATCGCCGGCGCTCCTGTCTGTGATGCAGCATCAAGTGTAACCGCAGCCATGGTCTGCGAGCTGATAGTCCATGCTGCTGCAAACGTCGTTGAACTGTTCGTGTAGATGGTTGTTGTCTTGCAAATGTCCCCCTCGGCTGACTCAGGGATCGAGACGTAACTGCACGATCCATTGCAGCCATGCGGATAAGATGCCTGTCATCTCGACTGCTAGTGATACGAGGCCATTGGGATCCAGCACGGCGTTCCGTATTACCCTCCTGAACCCACTGATTCCATATTCTGCTAACAGTCTTTGGATCTCGACCAACGCGAGCAGCAATGTCGCAATACGATAAACCGCAATCGCGATGGGCTACAATCCGACCTCTATTAAAGTCCAAAATGTGATGGTACGCATTTCTCCTCCTTACACGAGGCATCACAAAAACGTTTCAGCAGGCAACGCTGATAAAATGCTGTTTGTGTATGAGAAATCGGTTGGAAACTTTCCTCATGTCAGCATGTTGTAGGTGTTGCCACCAGTGCCAACCTTGTGTGAATGCTCTGAGAAGCTAATCATTTCACGTCTGTAGCACATCATCTTCGTGGTGTAGCAATTTTAATGGCCAGTAGTGTACATACTTACCCTAAATTACAAGGTACTCTAGTGTCCAAAATTAAAGTAACAAAACTTTGTTTCACCGTTCTGTGCTGATTCACTATGTAATCATACAAAACTGTCAACAGATGTCCGTACAGTTGTTTTCTGCGTGGAAGATGGCATTCTGGTCAACGGACAACCAAGACAGTAATGACGTCAGAGCTCCTGTCAAATGGGATAGTGTTTGTTGGGCAGTCCTGCATCCATAGTTGATGTATACACTTTGTATTGATGGTTAATAATGCTCGACCTCATAGAGTGCAGAGAAAATGCCTACCAGACTGTCTGTGGTGGAGGGCCATAGGAAAAATGGAAGCAGGACAGTCGCAAATTGATGTGGACCAGTGGCTTAATGTGAATTGTTCTGTTCTCTCTTGGATGTGGTGACGGTTTTTAGAGACTGGAACTGTATCCCAAAGACCAGGGCAATGCCGACCATGTGCGACATTAGAAAGAGAGGACCTATATTTGTCTGTAAGGGGATGATGGTACCACCTTAGTGCTGCAAGGCAACTGGCATCTGACCTCGCAGCATCCACTGGACGTGTTGCATCGAGGCAAATGGTGTACAGAAGGGTTCGGCAGAGTGGCTTTTGTTGTCGGAGACCTGCTGTATGTGTACCTCTGATGGGTCTTCATAGAAGGGAATGTCTAGAGTGGCGTCGTCAATATGTCACTCGGACAGGAGTAAAGTGTGACATTACTGTTCTCACAGATAAGTCCCAATTTGGTCTGGAGAGTGAGTGATTCTTGACAGATTCGCATCTGGATGGAACAGGGAATATGATTTCAGGACCCAAACATTGTAGAAAGAGACCGATATCAAGAAGGATCCCTAAAGGTGAGGGCAGGGATTATATTTACCACTCTGACACCTCTTCATGGAATTTTACAGGTGAATTTGCAAGGTTGTTGTGAGATGCTGAGGGGCCCAGGCTTTGTATTAATGGATAATAATGCTCAACCTCATAGAGCACAGGTGACTAATGTTTTCTTGGAAATGGAAGATGTTGCACACATGGTGTGGCCTGCTCACTATCCTGATTTGAATTCCATACAACATGTGTGGGATGCATTAGGGAGACAGTTTGCATCAGCATCCATCAGCTGCTCACCGAGACTTGCAAGCAGCTCTGCAGAAAGAATGGGTGCTTTTGCCTCAACATGAGAATGATGACGTCATTCACAGCATGTCCCATCATAGTCACACCTGTATTGCTTCCAGAGGTAGCCACACCACGTACTGAGCACATTAACCAGTTGTCAGATGTCAGTTTCATTTTTGTAATATTTATCTAAAATACTCATAGATGTATTTGTAATTGCTAATTGCCTTGTGCCATCAACAGGCCTTAGAAGATTTTATATGGCAAGCAGCTGACTTGCTCGATCGCCTTGATGATCTCCAAGAAGACTTAAGTAGAAATGACCTTGCAAGTGATATTGCAGGAGCAAAGCATGGCATTGATGTGCACAATGAAATGAAGAAGAAGATTATGAAAGCACCTGTAGAAGAAATTGATCTCATTGGTCAGAGACTTTTGCAGAGGTAAGACTGATACTACGATTTTATTTCTTCAGAATTTACCATGCAGAAATATTATGTTAAGGTCTTAAATTAGTACATTTCACTGAATGTTATTGCAGTATATAGTTAAGTGGTTATATGGCTATCTTAATGAAACAAGAAACTAATTTCATTTTTGGCACATACTGTCATTAAGATTCCCTTAAACTCTGTATTTGTTTCTTGGGTGTATGTTCTTAAAACATGTAAAAATTCTACTTGATATGAAACATTATTTTTTAGCTTTACTCCTGCCCAGCAAGTAAGTGGTCTGTTTCATAGGGGTATTGTTTGATTATCTGTGGAGTGTCACAATCATAAACTGATGAAAAAGAAGTCTGCAATAAATCACCACCAGATGTTGTTTGTGTTATTATAGATCAAAATTCTTTCATTTTGCTTTTCATATGATCTTTAATATTATCCGTATGTTTGAATCAGTGAGTGATAAAAATAATGCACAGAGTAAACATTTGTTCACTTTAAGATTTAACTTAAACTGTTTTTCATTTCAAAGTGTTTTATTCATTTATCTCTGGCCTTACAAGGATTTCTAAACTGTGATAAATAAGGAATAGAGTGTCAAGAAAGAAAGAATGTACTGTAGGGAAGTAAAACAACTCTAAAAATAATTATAATATTTCAAAATCAGAGGTAGAGACTTCAGTGTGTAATGCTATATTTCTACTGGCCTCCAGATTATTGAAAATTTTTGATAGTACAAAAAGCTCTGTGGACTGTTATCACGATGATAGTAAAATTCACATTTTTTGCACTGAAAAGTACATGCTGTATCTTTGGCACAACATTTTCAGCACAAATTTATATGTATAAGGATTGTGTGAATATCCTGTAGTGGATCGAAGACAATTTAAGCCGTGGAGGATTTTACTATTTACTGTTACTCTATTTGTTGCAGTAATTCTAGTGTAGTAGATTTGGTGATGCTGTCAACAGTGGTCATTGTAGTGGCAGAGGTGGTGGTGGTGGTGGTGGTGGTGGTGGTGGTGGTGGTGACATCTGAACTTTCTTATAAGAGATGGCAAGTGGTGTATAGCACGTGGCAGCTAAGTTGATGGTATTGGACAATTGTTGAAAACAGTTGAGGATAGATGCTCATAGCCTTCTGATTTCAATTCAAATGCACAAGATGTTGAGAAAATTATAGAAGAAGTGAAAGTGTTAAATTCATGGGATTACAGCACGATAATAAACTTTACTGGGAGGACAGTACCACATAACTGCTGAAGTGCCTGAACAAATCTCTATTTGCAATGCAAATGTTGTCAGACATACTTGATATAAAAATAAAAAAGTGAGTATACTATATCTACTTTCATTCCATAGTTTCATATGGGATTCCACATCCATGAGGACCGTTCCACTTGGAATCTGTAAGAAGATACATCAGAATATTTGTTTTTCTTTGTAAAAACAAGGGCTATTGTTTTTTAAGGTCTGATAGTTCACAAAATTAAAACCACACTGAGAATCTGATGAAGCTTTGTGCAGACATGTTGCACTGTGTCTGCAGTATATCCATCAATCATGTTACGTTGCTGCTGTTAATTCTGAGTATGCAGTAAACACGTAAACATGCCTAGGACAGTAGTGTCTCCCACCAAGTTTTAAGTGTGTACTGTCATTTGATTTTTTCATGCTGAATTGTGCAATACAGCCAAAATTCATCAACGAATGAGTGGTGTGTAGGGTGAAACATTCATGAGTGACAGCAAAGTGTGGCAATGGAGCAGGAACTTTGAAGCAGAATTTACAGATTGTAGTGTAACATGACATTTCATTATGAACTGTCATGGAACACTCTTAGGCTTTTCAAGAAATGTAAGATATTCACATGAATATAGAGAGAAAAATTATTATTTTAAGTTAACTGATCTAGGGTGGAGCAAAACACTGCTGGTGGGCTTCTGTTTACGCAGAACCAGAATATATGCAGGAGTTTAACCTCCTGTGGGCATGAATGGTGAACAAAAGTTGTCACTCTGTGTGGTGGCTGTATTGTTTCGTGCAGCTGCTGATGGAAGATGTTGTGATGGACCACCAAGAAATAATCACAGAGGCTGCATTAATGATGAACGTTATGAAAAATTTATTGTAATTGCCTAATCTATTGTATACGGACAAGAGAGAAAGAGCAGTCTGGTGCCCATTTAAAACACATTGTATTAATGGTTAATTTGACAATATATATTTCAAATGATGTAACTCTGCTGGTTATGTGTGCTTCACATTGTTTGAAGAGAGAAATGAGCTCTTTTTTCCAGCTAATTAATGAAATCTTCTGGAATGAGGAACCGAGCAATGTGAAGAAGATTATTAGCTGGGACTGAATAGCAGAACCAACTGTCCAAGATAAAATTATAGTGATCATAGTATCCCAAAAGTATTAGCAAGGAAATGGAATCAACAAAAGTCGTTTGCTGTTTCAGGAGGATGCATGTAACTAGTAGGTTTGACATCTCCCTGTGGGCACCAGACACATGATAAGATGTTATTGATGCAGTGGTGAGAGAAGGAAGCCGGTGTCAACCAGTGATTGTGTTCAGCAAGTGGATCAGGTGATTCAAGCAAATCATCCGTTTACAATTTTTGTGTTGAGTGAATCATTTCCCAAAATTTCAGTCAGCTGTCCACATCATTGTGAGAGACTTCATTACAGCAAACTCTGTGCAAGATGGGTTCCGAAAATGCTGTCTGATCATCACAAAACACAGTGCTTCCTTAACATTGATGATGCAGAAATTTTTTTGAATAAAACTGTCACATGGGATGAGGCATGGGCCCATTTTGATAATGAAGAAACAGAAAATCAAGCCAAACAATAGACAGATTCTCATTCCTTGAATAAACCAAGGAAGTTCAAGAGAACCTTCTCTATTGTAGAGTGTATGGCAACTATATTATGGGACCTAAAAGGAGTTTTCTTTGTGGAATTCATGGAACATGGCATGAGCATTACTGCAGCTTCATTCAGTATGACTCTTCAGCTTCTGTGAAGGGCAATTCGGAACAAGTGAAGAGGAATGTTGTCGTCAGGGACTGTCCTGTGTGACAATGCTTGGCCACACACTGCAGCTGCAACAAAGACAATCATGCAGTGTTTTTGATAGGAAGTATTTGATAGTCTACCATACAACCCAGACTTGGCTCTTACTGCTTTTCATCTCTTCAATCTCAGGAAACGCTAACTAAGAGGACAGCATTTTGGTATTGACAATGAGCTGCAGACCACCATAGAAAATTGACTGTAAGCACAGGTGGCTGCCTTGTATGATGAGGTTATTAGAAAGTTAGTACAGTGCTACAACAAATGTCTAAGTAGGGTTGGGTTGTGTTGTTTTGGGGGAGGAGACCAGATAGCGAGGTCATCGGTCTCATTGGATTTAGGGAAGGACGGGGAAGGAAGTCGGCCGTGCCCTTATAAAGGAACAGTCCTGGCATTTGCCTGGAGAAATTTAGGGAAATCATAGAAAACCTAAACCAGGATGGCCGGATGCGGGATTGAACCATCTTCCTCCCGAATGCGAGTCCAGTGCGCTAACCACTGAGCCACCTCGCTCAGCCTAAGTAGGAGTGGCAGCTTTGTAGAGCAATAGCTGGAAGGTGTACCTAAATATTACAAATAAAACATCTTTTTAAATTTTCGCTTTGGTTTCCATTTCATGACCAGTTGTACCTTGAAAACAATAATAGCCCTTATAATTATTGTACAATCTTGTTATTCTGACATGTTCTGCATCATGGAGGACCTCCTCACTATAGGTCTTTGGGAACAAAAGTACATCTGCTCAGATCTAATTGATGGGCTGCTCAGTATTAAAATGACCTAAACTGAAAAAAAGTTATATTTATTAATGATTTCAAAAATTTTGTTTTATTTTCCCATATAATTACCATGTTGTCATAAATGTATTGATAATGGGAAAAAGCTACTTCATACCTCCTACATTAAATTTAGCTGCCCAAGATTTTAGGTACTTCATCTCTAAGATTCAGTTCCTCATTTTCCTTGCAGCATTTAGATGCAGGACAGCTTCTTAGGTATCTGAAGAAATGTTAATCACCAGGTCACAGTCGTAAGAGAATTGAACAAAAATCTCCAATCCAAATGTTTTAACTGTTTATGCAGTGCATGATTCCATGAGCATTTTCGCTGCTCATTGTTAACCCAGTTCTCCATAGCTTAGAGTTACAGCTACAGTCATAATTCTCAAAACAAAATCACCAGAAACTCCTTAAAATTCTGCAGGAATACTGCTTCTTGTAGAGTGACCTTTTATCTCACTTTGCATTCATACATTCAGTAAGACTGCCAGTCTGGATACAACACTGTCACTTTTCTGCATATGAAGATAGGCCTTTCTTAAACTTATAATACAGTTGTCTCACTTTTTCTTCACTCATTGGATTCATATGTTTCATGTAAATGGGTGTGAAGTTCAGCAGCATTTGTATGTCATCTTGTGTTCAGGAATCTGATCTATAATTATATCTGACAACTAGTGGCATTGATTATTATCACATTCATTTTACCCCAGTGTGTTACAAATGCAGAAACAATGAACTGTTGGCAAAATAGTTGTTACATTTCCATCAGATCAATTAATGTCAACATGTGTGTGAACCAATCAGCAAAATCACATTTCTCATGTACAATAGTCCATTAATTTTGAACCATGTCTCATATAACATGCAATCAGCATAACAAAAAAACATATATTATATGACATACAAAATTCATAAACATATGATGAACAATAATAAAAATTCAATTCAATTCAGTTCACTACAATACAACTCGAGAAACACCTTATGTTGGGTGAGTTACGCATGCAGCAAAGGGCATTTTGTGAGTTAGTAAGGCAATAAGATTTAGATGATGACTAGTAGCCAACACAGTCCTTTGATAAGAGTCATAATATGTGGCAATGAAAATGAAGACAGGTAATCGTTGTGATCACATGACAGTGCAACTGTATTCCTGATATGATTCGATTTGCAATCTATTCCTAAGCTAAAGAATGCAAAAAGAAACAAAAAGCTTGCTTTCTTATTTTTGAAAGTCATAAACATAATTATTTTTATATTTCTTGTACAAATATTTATACAAATAATTTAGCTTGAAATATTGAGTTTTTCTTCGTGCTCAGACTTTCAGATGGTAGCAGTTGAGAAATATATGTATACTACAATAAAGATAATACTGTGGATTGCTACTGATTTTAATATTCTTCCCAATGCTTATGTATCAGGTTATCTGGAGATTCAAACAGTGGCTATGATTCCGGATATTCTGGAAGAGATAGTGAAGCCAGCTCAGTTGTAGCAAATCCCGACCTCCAAGCCTGTGTTCCTCAAATATTGCAGAACTTGGAGGCAGTCCACTCTTCCCAGCAACACCTTTTACAACTGTGGCATCACAAAAAACTGAAACTAGATCAGTGCTTCCAGCTGAGACTATTTGAACAGGACTGTGAAAAGGTATAGTAATCATAATTTAGCCTACATTACATTTTGCCCTCTCTTTCTTTACTGTAAATGTTCATGCAAGATTCCATTCTGTATGTGTATTTTGCACTCTGAGCACGTATCATTGGATATTTGCCTCAGTGTTTATGATACATTCTGATAATTATATTTCAAATACAACCCCTACGCTGATCAGCGGAGATGATGCATTACTCACACATAATGGTTCAACTAGATGTAAATACAGTGAGTTTTCCCATAAATGGGTAGATGTTCAAAAATGCATTTTTTTACTTCTTCCATTGAGGACATGTTGTGTATGGGAAGTTGGCATGAAACTTACAAGATTGATATTCCCATGCTGGTAGTACCACATCTGTGTAGTTGTGGGTCATTCCACACGTGAATCTTGCATTTATCTCGTGTATTACAAGATACACTGATTTCAGGTTCCCTCCAAAAGTGCCATTGTTATGGCCATATTAGAAGTTCATTCCCAGGACTTGTAGTGATTGCTGTTTGAACAGAACAGGACTGGAGATGTGTAGTACAGTCCAGAATTCCTCACAAGCAACATTACGATATGTCATAATTGTTACAATGCCTAGTATTGTACAAATATCATCAGACAAGTAACCATCATCATAGGTGAGATGGAGTTTGCATATTATTTTTCCATCCTATCTGGTGTAGGCAGAATTTCCTCTTTTTATGCTGTTTTCTGTTCACTTAGGGTTGAGGATAGTTGGCCCACCTAGTTGTTAAAGTGCAGAAGCACTGTAACAAATAAGTATGAAAAGACTGCATGCAGAATTGTAGTTTGGAGTGGGGGGAGTGGGTCTTTTTGTTCAGTTCCTATTTGAGGTAGGAAAATGGGATAAAAAGTTTTTGGTTTGGATTGAACCAGTGGCCATTTGTATAGTCATTCAAACATCTGTCTTTCTGTAACTATGTTACATTATATTAAGCAAAGTTTGAATGATGAACCAGAGCTGACAAATTGATTAATTACTTTTGCAAAAGATTTTAACTGGGCTAAAATTAATGCTCAGTTAATGACATCATCTGTGTATGCACCATTCAGATTTTAATGTGCAAAAAGTGTCACCCTCATTTGGATTTTATGGGCGAAAACAGTCACTCTTAAATAACTGTGGACTGGAGTGAGACTGAGGGCTCAGATTTGCTCCTCTGGTGTATTGAATCTTGGTCTAAGATAAGTTTTAACTATTTGAAAAAATCTTGCTTCATTTGGAATTAACATGCAAGAAGCACATTTTTTGTGGTGGGTTTTGAAGCATGCCACTTTTGTACTTTAAACTTTTACGAATTGGTTCAAATTTTGCATAAAGGTACACACATGGATAAAGTCAAAACCAATTTTTTTTTCCATCCAATAATATTTATCCATTGTCAAGATACGATGGTGTAAAGTTGAGCTGAATGTGGTAAGTAAAATTCATTCTTATGTAAATTGAATGCACAGAAATGGTTTAAAGTGGACCAAATAAATAAAAAAATACATTCTTATGATAAAACTGAAAACTTGCTTCATTTGCATTTAGTGAATTCCTTTATGCGTACCACTTCTGTGTTATATGTGCAAATCAGTTTAAATTTTTGTAAGAAGGTAGATAAATAAATGTTATTAATGGTTGTCCTATTGTTTTTATAAAAGCTTTATCCAGTGACATGATAAAAGTATCATGGTTTGGAAGACAATAAAAAACCTATACCAGATCAGTCATCAGCCAAGTCAACAAAAGTCTATATTGATTGCCAAGTGATGGTGGTATAATGTCAAAAATTATGATAGAGTAAAAGTTGGGTACCGAAACAAAAAATATACCTATCATAGCACAGAAAAGGCAAATATGTCCTGGGCAGAGTTGTAAAAGGGTTGTAAAAGAAGAGAACTAGCATTTAAACTTAAATGTCTTTGAAACTGCCAGGTAAGTCAAAACATCATGACATATTCATTCTTTTTTATTAGTAAACCCCACTTACACAATGCAGTGACTTCCAGCCGTAAGGTGTTGGCACAGCTGCATCTTGCAGTTTGTATGCTAAAGTCCCTGACTGTCTCCCTGTGCCCAAAATCCAGAATATTCACCAGCTGTAGTAAAAAAATATGTAGTATCATATAGCTGCAAAGCATACATGTAAAAGCTATAAAGGTTTTTTCTGGAGGAATAAAATTTCTGGCAGTGGATTTGTTCCTGCGGAACACTAAAATAAAATTTTTTTGTTTGGATGAGGGTGGATTAATGTATCCAAGTGTGGGGGTGCATCTATAATAGGAAGTATCTCAGAGTGGGGATGCATGCATCCTAAACTTTAATGACACATTGTGTCATATTAATTGACATGGCAAATGCTATTTTGGATAACACGATGGCATGTGTCATGTTATATAACGTGACATCATGTATCATGTTACTTTACTTGACGTGATGCATTATATTACATGACATGAGTATTAATACTAACAAATGAGAAAGCACAAATATGAAAGATGTTTTGATTTAAATGTCTCTGAAGCTGGCAGATAAAATGAAAAGCTAGTTCCATTCTTTTGCAACATTAATTCTGCCCAGCACATACACTTTTTTTTTGCGCTATGATAGGAGCATTTTTCATCCTGGTTATAAGGCTGTATTAGTGATCAGTCAACAATATTTTCTTGTTTCCTTCTCTGTGGTTTTTCTTGTCTGGTAACAATACATTAATAGATCATCATGAATTGATTTTCACTACTATACTATTAAGAGTGACTGTGTGTGCTAGTGTGATAATGAGTGCAGGAGAGCAGATGTGATCATATTTCACTCTATAGCATGTCTGCATTTTATACATTTTAATGCATTTGTCTCACACAGTAAGTATAAGGGTGCTGATAGCAACAATTTTGAGTGCCTTAAACAAAAAACAGCTACAGTCTGCTTACATTGGTAGACCTAAAATGCTTATTTGGCTAGGCCTTATTCTTACTTACATCATCAGTCGTAGGTACATACCATTGTAAATATACTTGTACTTGCTGCATGTTAGCATGGGTGTAAGAAATTTGCAAGTGAACTCTTGGAACGGGGGAAATGATTACAACACTGATGATCAGAAGCTGTTACTACTTGCAAGTGGCAAGGCCAAGTGCTTTTGGCTAAGGTTAACTTTGCGAGTATATAGGCAGTTGACAGTAGTATGCATAAAGTTACCCCAAATGCTGTGCTTGGAGTATTTGATAAAAACAGCAGCTTAGTGATGTAAGAGGATGGCCAATGCTTTTTTTCACAGTTCTTGTTTTTCTGTATGTATGTAAAATAATCTAGTAGTAAGCTCGCCTGAAAAAAAAAATGAGTTACCCTAGTGTGCAGTTACAGGTGAATAGCTAAGCCTTTACAGATCATGAAGAAGTCAAGTCACATGCTCAACTGTGCACAGACTGCCCCTACATGAGGATAAGGCAGTGGAGGTCAGTGAGACATTTATATTTCAAGTGCACATTGTACGTGAATCTGGGTAAATGTCAGGATGTGACAGAGTGGCAAAAAGGGGAAATCTCGTTAGGCCATCCCATGGCCATATGGTATGTGAAATTGCTGAATTTGTCGGTGTTTGGCTGCCGAATGTTCAATGTGTCTAAGAGCAGTGGTATAACACAAGTGCCCATGAAACAAGTCAGAGTTGTGGTCAGAAAACATTCTGAGGAGACTGAAGGTGCGTTTCATGGCTTGTAAACCAAACCATTTCTGTCGTCTTGGCCACTGTGGAAGTCAGCATGCACACAAATAAGGAAGGAGAGAAGCTGTGATGACCGATTCCAGGAATACAAAACAATCTGTACATTAAACTTTCTAATCAATAGGACACTTAATTTCTAAAAAGGAAGGAAACTAAATTTCTTGTTATGAGGTGGCTTCCTGTGCTTCCTACATGCAGTTACATTTCTCTATTACTACTTGCAGAACGGAGACTAAGAATCATCTTCCTATTACTCAGTACAGATGCTCTCGAACTGGGGCTGACAGTGATGAGCGGCTGGTTCAGTCAGTGTTGACGGAGGGTGTGTGTGTGCTGTATTCCTCTGGAGTGTGGCACTACCTGCTCTTTTCACTGGCATGTGGATCAGTGCCTTCTTGATGCCATTTTAAGGCACTACACTGGTCGGTGTACAGTCAATGCTTTAGGACTCCACAGTTTTGGGACCTGACAGGAATTGCTGCAGGTGATGAATGAAGGTCCATCCCAACTCGCTAGCAAGAGAACATTATGACAGAAACTACACACTGTGAACATTTGGAGTCGATCACCTCGAAAGAGGCCATTGCTTAAAAAGGCCATAAAGACAACACCAGAAAGTTCATCAGGCTGGAAGAATATGTCTGTTTTTCTGAACTTTCCCCCATCCTATTGCATCTTGATCGACCTGCAAAATCATCTGACCTGCGCCCCATCTGTGCTACATGTTGGAACATGTTGGAACAGTGAGTAAAATGCCAACTTGATCATCCCCGCAATTTGAGGGAATTGCACAATCAGATCAGCGAGTGGCCTAACCTGAATGTGAAGTAATCTTGTGGACTCAATACCTATCAGAATCCAGGTAGTTATCAAGTCCAGGCACAAAATTACAGTTTATAATGATTTCTCTAGAGGCAACTAATTTTTTGTCTGGTGAGCTTAATTGCCATTATTATCAGTGTCATTAGGTTATCACTAGTCATAATTGATTGTTACTATAAATTACAGAAGTAGCCAGCCACTGGCTCTCAGTCACAGATTAATACAGGAAGCTACTGTCCAATCATCTACATCCTTTTGTTCACCTGCAGCATCCCAAAGTGACCTGTGCCTTCAGCTACACAATACAGCACCTCACTGCTCCAGAATTATGTCAGAATGGTTTGAGGAAGAGTCAACAAACATGGGGTGCTTACATGAACCCCAGGTCACGTGATCTCAATCCTATTGAGAAAATTTGGGACACATTTGTGTGAGACTTTTGATCAATGGTTGAACAACCATAGTCTCATAGACTCCATGCCATGGAGCATAATTGTTATCATCAAATTGAAAGCAGTGCTACATACTGCTTGGGAGATGTCTTTAATTCAGTTAATCATATGAGAGTGTTACTCAGTTGCGAACAGATGAGATTACTATTATTGGAAGAAGAAATAACAATTCAGGGTAACCAAGAATCTTTGATGTCACAAAATTGCTTGCTTTTTCACTGTTAGTGGTTGAATTGTCATTTATGGGTCAGTGATGCAGTTCTCTGAACTTAAATAGTGACAGCTATCCATCTGAATATTCTTACAGTATGATCATATTTGTTGAAATAATGAGCAACCAGTGGCACGGAAGAAATTTTATTCCTTTACAGGTTTAAGGCACCTAGTGCCGTGTTACAGAAGGTTATAAGCATCACATTATTGGCGAGTGTCAAAACTAAGATGTATGAGGCATTTGCTGTGGTCATGTCGTTCATAATGCCTGTACCAAAGTTGCTTAAGGAAACCAAAGAATGACATATGGTTCATAGAGCTTGCACAAAAATGATATAAGAAAAACAAACAACAAGTTGTTGTTTGGCTTCCTTATACCATTTCTGTACAGGCACTATGAACCATATGACAACAGCAATATGCTGCCTACATATTACAAAAAATGCTATAATTAAAACCATTCGAAGAGCAGTACTAGATGTGTGAAATCAGTAAAAGAATAAAATTTCTTTTGTGCTACTGTTTGCTGATTATTTCAACAAATAGAAATTCAGTTGCTAATGATGAATAAAGTGCTAAGTATGATCATAAATTTAATCTAAAATTCAATGAGTATTCTTTTTCATTTTCTTCACATTATATCTGACACTGTTTCTCTTGGTTCCATTATTTTTTATCCTTTCTTACATAATTTTTTTTATCTTATTATTGCTTTCATTGTAGTTTTTGCAGCTGTTTGAACCCACTACCCACCCCATGTTTCATACCTAATCTTTTGTCCACCACTCTAGACAGCAGTTTGTTCTCTGTTACTATGGTAGGCATATTCCTTCTCGCCATTCAAACTGCTGATGTAATTATTATATTTGGCTTGCATTGCAGAGAAACTGTTAAAATTTGTTGAACATTTGAAGTCTTTTTAGGAGTCATATCGTGACTGCAAAGTGATTGGCGTGTTTATTAGTCAGAGGTGTTCTCATCAGTTGAACCTCTTATACAGCTAAAAATCACTTCATTGTTAAATGCAGTCTGGTAGCCTTTCTATGTGTGGAAAGTCCACTCCCTAGTTCAAAGGTGCCAACCAGAGGAGTAGGCCAACTCTTGTTCAGTTGAGAATGTCCCTCATAAAACCCAGCAGATACCTGCTCATATCAGTGACTGTGGCATTTCTCAAGATATAATTCCTCTGAAAAACCATCTGCATCAGCCTATAAGATATATATGCAAGTCAATTTATCTATTGCTTCATTATACGTTAGTTTCGTCACACTTTTTGTGTATCTCTTGCCATTCTTGCAATACTTTTCATTACTAACATTTGTTAGTGTTGTCTGAATGGTTACTTTAACCTCATACTACCACAACATGATGAACAAAAATGATTTATATGTAGATTTTGTCTACTCATGTAGGATTCAGAGTAAGGTTCAGTGTTCTATGCATAAGTTCCTTAAGAAGCTACTGATATGCATAAATCAGTGAACTGTGACTTGATGGGGAGAGGAGATTCCTACTAAGGCATTACTGTATTAGTTACTTCTTGTGCAAATTATTTGAGTGTGTAAATTCAAACACTGGAAACTAATATTAGGAACATGATGAGTACTTACGCTTATTTTTTACAAGTATCTATTCTTACAATACGCAGATCGTTTTTAGTCTTTTGTAATATGAAGCACAAGTTAGTACAGAGATAAACAGGAACTACTTACTGTAGTTCAGGAAGTAATGTTTTTTTCCAGTTGAAACTTCCCTGATGATTATGTTGTATTCATTTACATCCTACAGAAGCACAAATGGAATTAATAGTTTGTTAATTATTGATGCTAAATACTATACAGATTAGTTCCTGAGAGCTACGTTTGTGTGTTGATATGTACCTGGGCTCTGTGCACACCACGGAAGCTTCTCCTTTGCTCATTTGTGATGAGGTCTGAGGAATGCCACAAAGGAATGAATAATTAATAAAGACTAACTCTTAAAGTGCTTATCCCTGCATGTTAATTATTGGATCACAAATATTTCTATGACTGGAGTAATGCCTCAAAAACTCTTGCATCAGTGTGGTGGCCATTTCAGTCCATTCATACTTCCTGAAGCATCCTGTAGCTTTCAGAAAAACATTGTCATTTTTACATATTGACTGATATATGAAATGTTACTTGAAATCACATAAGATAGATTAAGATAGCAGTGTTGTTTTTAATTCTGATACTGACTTTGTTTTGCAGATGTTTGACTGGATTTGTCACAACCGAGATGTGTTCCTTATGAATTATGTTGAAATTGGCCATTCCTACAAAGTAGCGAAAGAGCTGCAAGAAGAACATAATCATTTCACAATGAGTTCCATGGTAAGATACACCACCAAGAATAATGTATGTTTAGAACTGGAGAAGCTCATCAAAATCAAATCAGCTTGAGTCATTCAAGAACTCAATTTTTTGTAAGATTTTTGAAATTTTCTCAAAAATGTTATCAAAACAATATAATAATATTCTGATTTACCTAATGCTATTACATGAAAATGCTGAAAGTAGTGATCAGAATGATTAATTGCAATGAAGATTTGAACTACTCAATACTGTGTTTGGTATGTGAGTTCTATCTATAAGTGGCAGTCAAATGAAAACGAGACAGATGGAGGGTAAGTAAACTGTTCACTATTTAAGAAGTAATTGCCATAACCATTAAAAACATTTATTACACTGTGAGACAAGACATCAATGGGTTCATGGAAAAATGTTTAAGGTTGCCTACAGAATGATGATTGTACCCAGGTGTGCACCTCTTAGTCCAAAGCATAAAAATTGTAGAGGGAGACAAAGAGATGACTACAGTAAGCAGATTCAGAAGGATGTAAGTTGCAGTAGTTATTTAGAGATGAAAAGAGTTGCATAGGATAGAATAGCATTGACAGCTGCATCAAAACAGTCTTCAGACTGAAGGCCACAACTACAACTTTTTTACCATTTTCCAAATAGTGAATCATAATGATACTCTGTTAATACCAAAAAACTTTCACCATTATGTTCCTGTCAACAGACTATCTCCCCCCCCCCCCCCCCCCCCCAAGTACTTTTGCCTCAACCAACTCACTGTTGGGATGTAATGACTGATACAGTGAGAAGTCCATTAGGTTTCTGTTTAACTTTACTGAACACTGTATTGAAATGTCATTGGACAAATGTTTTATATTTGCACTCCACAAACATAGACCGATTATGACCCTGCTTCTCCTTATGGAGGGATTCATTGAAGATGCATCCAGTCATTTAAGATTAATATCCGACAGTCTCATGAATTTAATATGTCGATTTTTTATCAAGATACTGTGAATTTTGTCAGCTGTGTCTAATAGTAAACAGTCTTGAATATTCTACATCTACAGCTGCAGCTTTAGCCAGTGAGCCAAAGTAAGATGCATGACAAAAAAGTACTTCTGATACCACTATTGTTTCCTAGTCTGTCCAGAATTACCTTAGGGTTGACACTTTGGCAGGAGCATGTGGAGACACAGAACAGAGTTGCATGTAATCTTCCGTCTCATTCAAATCCTCAAATGGGTAAACGATTCACTTTATAAATATGGAAATAGCGTCAGTGTGTTCTGAAAGAGTTACACTTTGTTTTGATTTTAATTTTATCTGCGGCAACAAATTATTAAGACGATATAGGACAGTTTATGAAAGTACATTTTCTCACAACATTACTGAATTTTCAACATGCAGGAAACTTTTTTGTTATTGAAGTGAGATGAATACATTATGCAAATAAAATCTTAAGAATGCATCATATTTTCATATGTTCAAAACCAGAACTCTCTTGCAGATTTCTCGTGCAAGATAATTTGAGTTAAACATGACACACAATGGTCTGCTCACACGTCAACTACTAATCAGGTGCCCATACCGTTTCAGCATGAAGTACAGGTTACTATAGGTTTGCAGTGAAACTGTTATTAATTCTTCTGATCCATCTACTTAATTCTGATGCAACCAAAAGTAATGTTAAACATGTTTATCATGGTGGGAAAACATATCTTAAATAGGCCAACCTCTATTGTTTAGAAAGAACAAAAATGATATAAATAACTGGGCCTCTCTATTACAGCAGCTATATTGTAAACAGTTATATTCATTTTGTGTGATGCATACTGAATTCCTGAAGTGAACTTCCTTTGAAAGTAGTTGTTATTAAGGCCTCATTATTAAAATTTCAAAACTTATGACGATATTATTTTGTTATGTAGGAACTTGCTGATGTGGACTGCGCATGCCAGACGCAGAGCTGCTCCATTTCTGCAGGGATAATGGAGAAGCCCCACTGATGTTCCTCTTATCACTATGACAGATTCTTGGATTGTCACTATCATTGTCACTGTTTTTATTTAATAAAATTATCATCTCCTCCAGTGAATTTTCAAAAAGAGATTCACTCTGCCATGCTCTTTCTATGATGCTCTGCATATGTTTGATTCTTCCTTCCAATCTTCAGCAGTGACATTCCTTACAGATTCCCTTGTGAGTGCTTGAACCACAGAGAGGGTAATTTTTATTATTTCTGGCAAACAAACTTTTTATTTGGGCCCATTTTAACTGCAATTGGTTGAAGCTGAAATGGCAGTGGTAGGGTGGTAGCCAATGACCCCTCTCTCTCTTTTTTTTTTTTTTTCCAACTCATCAGTTTCGTATAGGTGGCTTATGGAGAGATATTTTTTCCATAAGCTCAACCTTTTTAAGGTTTTCACTTACATCGACATTATGATGCTGAAGCCAGTCAATCGTTTCCTCCTTTCGGCTTGTCATAGTAGATGCCTTGTCCACAACAACGGAATGGCAAGGAGCATTATTTAGTACAGCTGTTGGCTGTTTTCCAAGATTTGATATTATTGAATCTTCAAACCAGTTTGTAAATGTAATGTGGTTTATTTCTTCATGATAATCTCCTGTTGTCTTTTGATTTAAAAAGCAGGAGACTGTTTGGAAGAAAACTCTGTGAGGTGCTCACATGAAGAAGAATAAGTCTGCCATCCTTGCCAGAGGGCATTGCCATTGTTCCTTTATCTGTGTCATCTGTCCAGTCCTGCTTGACAATGTGACCAGAACTGACCCGCTTTGCATCAAACCACACTACTTTGTCAATTCTTATGCTATGTGAATGCCCCATAAAAATCAGCATTGCCATGAAGCTGTATCCTCCCTCTCCATCAACAACTTATGGTCACAGAAATGTCCTTAGTGTGAGCCAGTGTTGTGTAAAACTGTGGTCAAGGATGCGTGGCTGCCTTGAAAAAGTCCTGATTCTAGAAGGGTGACCAGTAATCGATATTAGTAATTTGCTTGTTCATACTATGTTCTTTCCCAGGGGTGTTAAGTTTTGATGGTTCTTCAGCTTCATTATCCTTGTCAAACATTTCCTTCCGTATCTTCACAACAATGTGTGTGTGTGTGTGTGTGTGTGTGTGTGTGTGTGTGTTTTTTTTTTTTTTTTTTTTTTTTTTTTTTTTTTTTTTTTAGATATTCAAAGCTGCAGCAGTTCTGCCGATCACTTTGATAAGGGAGTGCTGCGGGCCACCATTAATATTTTCATTCTCAAAGCAGGCACATAACTTGCAAACCATTTCTCTTGACAGCCCTCGTGTGGAAATCCCCTACCCAAGAGAATAAAGTTGAACTTTTCCACTTATAACTTTCAATGAACTTCCCACTGACATTGTTGAGTACCACACAAAGAATAATGGAAACAATGAATAACAGTAATGATGACTAATAGTAACAACAAATAATGGTAACAATGGATAACACTATGAACCCCTACAATGAAAGTCACAGGGCACAGTGATCACGCAGGACAGATAACAGGCTGCAACTGAAGCCCGCTGAAAGCAGGTAGTGTTGTGGTGTTGGTGAAGGTTTGGAAACTTCAGGAATTTGCTGCAGCTGCAGGTAGTACAGAAAGTGGCTCGGGCCTGCTGCATAAGTTTCCCTCCTACCACTTCGACCCTCGCTGTCAATCCTAAAGTAATTTTGGACAGACTATACCTTCCTTGATCCATTCAGACATGGTGTGGGGAGAAACAACTGATGGTAAACCTGTGTATGAGGCCTAATTTCTCTGAGTCTCTCATTGTGGATGTTTCACGAGATGTGTGTAGCCAGAATTGCAACACTATACCTTTCTGTGATGCACAAACATGCTCTTGTAGCATTTGCCACTGGTGGTTGTTGACCAACTCTGTAACACTTTCATGCTTACTGATGAATTGTGTAATGAAACACATCATCTTCAATGGATCTTCTCTTTCTCTTACATTAATCCAGTCTGTTAAGGATCCAAGAATGAAGAGCAATAGTCAAGAATCTGTCAAAGAGTTTTTCTTCTTTCATTGGTGAATTACTTAAGAGTTTAATATGAATGGTTAGTCCTAAGCATTTTGTGATTTTACTGTTTACTGTGATTTATCACTACAAGGGTAATTGGGCAGTAATGGATCTCTTCACCTATTTGTGTGTAATAAGTTACATTTATTTAGGTTCAGGGTCAATCACTGGACCCCTTGCCAGTCACCAATCCTCTCGAGAGTTTTCTACATTTCACTACAGTTTTCTAGCATTGCAACCTTCCTATAGACATCAGTGTTATCTCCAAACAGTCTGCCATTTATTGATTCTTTGATGTACTGTGAAACTAAAAGTACCATCTATTGGTTCTTTGGTGCACTATACCATGATGATTAAACATCTAACATCTAAAATGAAAAAGCTGAGCAGATAACTCTAGATAAAACTTCAAATTACAATATCCCTTTTTACCAGTTTTTGATTTGATGAAATAAAGCCTATATGTTGTCCCAATTTTTGCACAAGTTACCTGTGAAAATCCCATGAACATTCGTGTAGTAGTTTTGTAAATTAGTGTGTCCAAATAGACATGGCAGTTCTACAGCTTTATTATTAGTGCAGATGTAAGCAGCAATGGCCCTGTAACGCTCACTTGAGGTACTGCTGAACTGTCAGTTTCATCTCATTACGAACAACATGTTGAATTCTACTTGATAATAACTCTTGAATCCAATCACAAATCTGATCCAGTAATCAGCAAACAGATTCCGTTCAATAAACACCACTGCAGAACTCTTCAAATGCTTTTTAGATAGAAGTCTCTGCATATAGCATCAAACAGGGTGCCATTGTCTGTGGCGCTGAAGATCATAGGCTCAAACAGAGTGAGCTAAATGTCACAATATCTTCCTTTGTGGAATCAATGTCAATTTTTATAGAAAATATTTGTGTTCGCCGAGAGTGTCAGAATATGACAACAAGAAAGATATTGCATAGTGCAATGACAGATTGATGTCAGCAATATAGGCCAATAATTATGCATATCTATCCAATACTTTTCATTATCTATTTCAGAAGAGTATGCAACTGTAACCAGTGTTTCTTCTATTCTCATATTTCAGATATGAAATGTTCCCTCATCTTCTGAGCTTTCTGCAACACTGACAGTACAACTCTGCCATGTGCCTTATGAACACATTGTCCATGCGAACATGCTTGTGGCCACAGATTGTAGCAGCAGAAGAAATGCCACTGGGGTGGCAGAGATATGCTTTGCCTATACTGCTCTCTACAACAGGCATAATTGGTGATGAATGCTGATTACAAACAGTAGGCTCTATTGACAGCAGCACTGCATCACAATCTGTCAAAGTTGACTGCTGAAAGTGCTAGATTCTGTTCCAGCTGTTTGAACAAGCAGCTGTATCCTGCTATTAGTGCGTGTGAGTGTGCCAAGTGTAGAGTCGTTGTGTGTATGTACGACCACCAATAGTAACAGTGTGGGCCAGCCACTGGAGACAGTCTTTAGGAAGTATGCACACTGCCCCCCCCCCCCCCCCCCCAATGTCAGGTGAGCAGTGCTGACTGGCTCTCTCTATGCTCTTCTAGTTTGTGCTATTCACATCAGTTGTACTGTGTCTTGTTATGTTTGGAGTCACAAGAAGCTAAAGTCCATTATTGTTCAGACATTTATGAATAAAGCCATATTTGTGTTACTTGGATATGTTTCATGTATTACTTTGTTACTAAACAACTGGTGACAAGCTTGGAAAGTTTTCTGCATGTGCAGTCTTTAAATGCAGTGTCATGAGGTTAGTCATAATGGATGCCGTGCTACTGATCCTGATTGAACAGCTTACTTCGGCAGTGACCACTTTGTCAGCTTCAATTAACAGACAAGGTACTGTTCCACTGGTCCATCTACCCTCTTTTCCCTAGTTTGGAAATTCAGCCAAGGATTGGGAAGCTCATGAGTAAAGACTCAGACAGCACTTGTTGGCTTTCAGTGTGACACACTCAATTTTGTGCAAAGTCTTCTTCCTCTCATGGATTTCACATGAGTATCAATTACTATGTCAGCTTGCCCCTTTACAAAACCTTGGCAGCTCTTGCTTTTGATCACATATCCATTTGTCAAACTACCATTGCAAACGAATGTATGCCATAGTGATGCAAGTGGAATTCTACCAGTGCTACAATAAACCAAACCAGTCATACAGGGCCTGGGCAGCCAAACTTCATGGCCTTAGCCATGTGTCAATTCATTACTGATGCCTATAATGACTCTTGTGCAGACTCCATGGTGCACAGTGCAATTATCTGTTTAGCTCCGGACAAGGAAGTGCACCAGAAGTCTTTACTCTGTGAAAACATCACATTGGCAGAAGTTTTGCAAATAGCACAAACTTTGAAGTTTCTTGGGCAGCTGGTGGCCAAATTGAAACATGGGGTGATGTGGGAGTAGTGTCACAAGATGTGCCCACTAGGACAACAGATAGCTTGCATGAGGAAGCAGCAGTGGTGGCAGTAATCACGAGGGCCCAGCACTGGGCAGACCAGGGCCAGCCGAAGCAGCCGCAACTGCCGCAGTGCCAGTGTCAGCATTCTCTGTTTTCTTCTTGTCCTTTCTGTTTTGTCCAGCACAGGTGTTTGGCATGCCCTAAATGCTTTACTACTTCTAATGCATGCCAGAAGAAAGACCAAGTCACCTCCATGTGTCATTCCTGAAAGTTGCTCAAGATATAGACATGGATGTAAACTGTGTGACTTTAATGCTTGCGACTTCTCCCAAGCATTTATCAAGTTAAGTGTTTTTCACCAAGTGTTCTGGCTGCAGATCGACACAGGTGTTGCAGTGATATTATTGAATTCTCAATCCTATATGAGTTTATGCTCACCATTATTGACACAAGTCACATGGAAACTGGTCAGTAATAACAAACAGAACATTATGTTATTGGGACAATTCACGGCATCTGCCTCTTACAAGTCAGTGGGAATGGATTCATTTTCGGCCTTTGGATTTTCTATCACCAATGCAATTCACACTGTTTTATATCAGGCACCCTATTTGAATTGTATGACGAGTTTCCAGATTTTTTTTTTCCCAGGAGGTATAGGGTGTGCTACATATTTTTCTGCTCGTATTTCTTTGAAATCAATGGTTTGGCCTTGTTTCTGTCATGCACATCCTATTCCTTTCACCTGAAAGATCAGATGAAAGCAGAATTAGACAGACTTCAATTGCTAGGGGTGGTGCGGTCTCTTATGGGCAGTGAATGGTCGTCTTTGGTGACTGTAGTTCAGGAGCCATCTGAGAAACTTCATCTTTGTGGCGACTTCAGTAGTACAGTCAATGTGCCATCAATCATGGATACATATTCTGTCTCATGCCCAGAGGAACTGTTGACAAAAATATCGGGTGGCCAGTAGTTTCCTGAAATTGATTTGTCTGAAGTGTATCTGTGGGTTCCTTTGGACAGAAAGTCTTGGCAAGTTCTGGTTTTGAATACTCATTTGTGTCTCTATCAGCATTTGTGCTTTTCTTGTGATGTGGTTAGTGGCCCTGCTATTTTCCAATGATCTTTGGGGAAATTCACTACACCTGTCCTGGGTTTCATTAATTATCTGGATGATATTGTTGTCAGGGTCTCTCCATGGCAGGTCTCTTGAAAAATTTCGGCGCTTGGTTTTCTGTCTTACACCTCATGAAATCTCAGGTTTTTAAACCTTCTGTTGTTTATTTGGTGATCAAGGTCTTGTGGGATGGGATTCACCCTCTGCCAGATCACATCTTCACTGTTACATCTATGCTTCGACCCTCGTCCACGAAGGAGATTCAGGCTTTCCTAGGGAAGATAGCCTCTACCACAAATTCCTGCCAGGAGCAGCCACATTGGCCTACTCATTGCATACCTTGTTATGCAAGAATATACCTTTTTACAGGAGCCCAGATCATGGACATGTTTTTTAAATGTGGAAATCTAAATTACTCTCAGCCCCTTGTTTAGCTCCATTCTCTACAGAACAGCATATCATTGTGCCGACTGACACCTCACATTGTACCCTCAGCACAGTCCCAGTGCACCATTATGCCAACACCTCTGAAGGACCTGTTGCTTTTGCCTCTAAATCTCTCACTTCAGCCCCGCAGCAATTGGAAAAAGAGTCTCTTGCCAAAGTCTGCGCTCTCCAGAAATTTCTCCGAGTTTCATCTTATTTCCAGAATGAGATTTTCACTCTGCATCTTATTACTGACCATGAACACTTGGTTTTCTTGTTTAACCATCACACTCTCTTGCCTGACAAGGCAGCACAGCACTTACAAAGCTGGGCGCTGTTCTCGTCTCATTACAATTACGAAATCCATTCTTGACCTACATCCAAACTTGCCAATGCAGATGCCTTGTCCTTGCTTCCTGTGGGTCCTGATCCCAACTTCCATCATGAAGAATTTCTTTGCTTCCATCTCAATACTGAAACGCAGGCAGCGATCTAGTGTTCCCCAATTAAAAGTTCGCACATAGCAGCTGCCGGTGCCACCGAAGCAGTTCTCTGCCATGTGGCTCAGTTTCTTCAATGGGGCTTCCTAGATAAACTGCCAGGTCAGGCTTTGGACCTCTTGCGCAACTATTTTTCCTTCTTTGATGGTGTTTTGATGTTGTCCATAGAAGACGTCTCTCCCAAAGTAGTCATTCCCACCACATCACGGTGTGAGGTTCTAAGACTTCTTCACTAGGATCTTTGGGGAGTTAGCCACACTAAACTGTTAGCTAGAAGACATGTTTTTTTTGGCCTGTGATTGAGGGCAAAGTTGTCCATATTTTTGCATCTTGTGAGCAGTGTGTCTGACATCAGGCAGCTCACAGGACGTATCTGACCCCCTGGCCCACTCCACGACAGCCAAAGGTATGCATTCACATTGAATTTGCTGGTCCCTTCTTGAATTACTGTTGGCTCTTGGCTGTGGATGCATATTCTGTTTCCATACACTCTCTGGTGTGCGTCACATTGGCAATTCATACGCTCTTGAGGGCTTTTCTATTGAGCGATTGCCATGTACCTTAGTTTCCAATAATGGGCCTCAATTCATTTCTCACACCTTTCAGTTGTTTTGTTCCCGTCATGGCATTTGTCATGTTATGGCTCTGCCATTCCACTCTCAGTCAAATGGTAAAGTGGAATGACTAGTGCGTACCTTCAGGTTCCAACTGAAAAAGTTTGTAGTGGATTCTGTGCTGGATGACACCCTTCTCCATTTTCTGAGCACCTCTTGCTTCATGCCAATGGGGGATTGGAGCCCAGCTGAGTTGCTTCATGGCCCACAGCCGTGCACACTCCTCCACCTTCTCCGTCCTGCATTGCATGTGCGATGGTCGAGTTTGTCCAGCTTCTTCGCACTGGAGCCCGCCACCCTTGGGCATGCCCACATCCATGTGTGTTCTTACCCTACGTTCCAGTGCCTTCCCAGCATATCGTCTTGCCCCCTCTATTGGCACTGGCTGCCATGACCTTGGATCCAATGGATGTGTGTCTCGTCAGGCTGCAGGTGTCTCCTCCATCGCCTGTGTGCCCACTTCACATGAGGGAGATATATATATCTAAAAACAAAGAGTAACATGAGGCTGAAATTAAAATAAAAATATATGGGGAGAGATAAAGGTGAACTAGAAAGCAGCTGGAGATCTGGTGTGAAAAAGTCGAAAAAGTGTTGGTTAAAGCTGAGCTATGTTGATCCTGTGGTGAACTTAGGTTGGTAAACAACGATGTGCACAAAGGTTAGGTGGTTGTGTTGCCTCCAAAACACGTTAAAGGGTGGAGAAATTTGGGAAAATTTCGAAAAAACTGCGTGTAAATGTATTAAAAGGAGTGGTTTTGTGGTGGAAAATTATGAAAATGAGGCTAACAATTGTCTGATGAAGAAATAATGACGTTAAAACCTGTGGGAAGTGGCTAAAAAATGATCGGTGATGTGGGAAAAATGGAAATGGTAATAAAGTGAAAGTTGTTAGAACTAGCCGAAATGGTTGTTTAATAGGTGAAAAGAACTGCTTGTGAACTGGGAATGGTGGATTTTATAACAGCGGTAGTGTTGAAAGCGGAATTTTTTTTTTTTTTGTTATGGTTTGGAAGTAAGTTACGTATTAATGAGTATATATAGGCAGGATAAAATTGTGTGGTAGATTACGGTAAAAATGGGAAGGTGAATATAAAGTGAAACTACTTGCACAAAAGAGAGAGAGAGAGAGAAAGCAAGATGACAGAAAAGATTTTGAAATGCAACAGTGACAATAACAAACATAATTGTTGGTTTCAAATTAATTATATGAATATAATAGAGGGAAACATTCCACGTGGGAAAAAATATATCTAAAAATGTATATTAGATATATTTTTCCCAAAAACAGTTTCTATTTTAATTCACTTTATCTTTAATTGTTCTTCCTGTTCCTCGCCAGTATCACATCTTCATAGTGTCAAAATGTTGTTTCTGTTCTGTTTATTTGAACAGAAACACTATTTACTAGCTTGGTAAGTTATGGGTTCACTGCACAACAAAAACTTCTGGCTGGCTGCAGCTACACAAAGAATGAACACAGTGAAATGCAGCAATTCCATGAATAAAGCCCAAGTCCATTGCACTGCTATAAAAAAAATCTAGCCGGAGTCAGAAATAGTCCAAGTTCACAGCCTAAGTATGACACTGGCTTGTTATCACTGTGCAGGCAGCTTTATCCCGCTCCAGAGACCACGGAATTGTGCCATGTGATGTGATGTGGTGGAGGAGGTTGTGTCTCTAGTGTGATGTGGTGGTCTGACTGCCTGTTGTGTGTATGTGATGCCACTAGCTCTGAGAATGAGTAGACAGTATCATTACCTGAGTCACTGGCTAAGCAGGTTTTTGTAGCTCTTTTCCTGGTGTCTAATTGGAAATGACTCCACTGCAATCAATAACTAAAACTACTGAGGTGACAAAAGTCATGGGATACCTCCTAATATGATGTCAGGTCTTTTGAACGTCGTAGCGCAGCAACTCGATGTGGCATGGACTCAAAAAGTCATTGGATGTTCCCCTGCAGAAATACTGAACCATGTTGCCATTTGTAAATGTGAAAGTATTGTTGGTGCAGGATTTTGTGCATGAACTGAGCTCTCAGTTGTGCCCATAAATGCTCAATGGGATTCATGTCAGGCAATTTGAGTGACCAGGTCATTCGCTTGAATTATCCTGAATGCTCTTCCAACCAATTGTGAACAGTTGTAACCCAGTGACATGATGCATTGTCATCCATAAAAATTCCGTCATTGCTTGTGAGCATGAAGTCCATGAATGGCTGCAAATCATCAGTGATTTGTTCAATTTGACCAGAGAAGCCAGTCCATTCCATCCAAACACAACTCACACAATTATGGAGTACCATCAGTTTGCACAGTGCCATTTTGACACCCCAGGTCCATGGCTTCATGGGGATCCATGTCACACTCAACCCTTACCATCAGCTCTTTCCAACGGAAATTGGGACTCATCTGACCAGACCACAGTTTTCCGTTAGATTAGATTTACTTACCACAGAGGATCCAACCGTTATGGTTATGACACCAGGAGAGGCACTGCAGGTGACGTCGTGCTGTTAGCAAAGGCTGGTTGTCTGCTGCCATAGCTCATCAAGGCCAAATTTTGCCACACTGTCCTAACAGATACCTTCATCGTATGTCCCACATTGATTTCTGCAGTTATTTCACTTATTGTTGCTTGTGTCTTAGTGATGTGTAGTCCATAGTGAGGAGCAATGCCGGAAATTTGGTATTGTTGGCACATTCTTGACACTGTGGGTCTTGGAATATTGAATTCCCTAATGATTTCCAAAACAGAATGTCTTATGCTCCTAGCTTCAATTACCATACCGTGTTCAAAGCCTTTTAATTCCCGTCATGTCAGAAAACTTTTCACTTGAATCACTTGAGTACAAATGACAGCTTTGCCAGTGCCCAGCCCTTTTATATCTTTTATATGTGATGCTACCACCATGTGTATATGTATGTATTGCTATCCCATGACTTTTGCCTCCTTAATGTATATGTCACTAACATTTCGCTCCATACAAATGTTTCACACATGAAGTTATCTATAAAAAGTACTGTCAGAAAAAAAGCTGCATAAATATTCAGTCAGATATTGATAGGTTTTCAAAGTGGTGAAAAAAATTGGCAATTCACTTTAAATGTTCAGAAATATCCTATGACTCCAATATCTATATCTCACAGTTGGAATCAATCAGTTCATACAAATATCTGGTTGTAACAGTTTATAGGAATATGAAATGTAATGACTCTTAGGCTTGCTCATAGGTAAAGTAGGTGGCAGATTTTGGTTCGTTAGTACAATACTAGAGGAAAGCAGTCATACTGCAATGGAGATTGCTTCCGAAACATTCGCATGACCCATCCTAGAATGTTGCTAAAATGTGTGGGCTACCGACTAGGACTATCAGAGCTTACTGAACAAATGCAGAGAAGGGCAGTACTATTTGTCAAAGGTTCATTTTGCTCATGGGAGAGTGTCGTGAAGAAGCTGAAGAAATTGAACTAGCATATGCTTGGAGATAGGTATAGACCGTCCTGGGAAAATGTACTTACTAAGTTTCAAGAACCAGCATTCAATGATGAATCTAGGATTATACTCCAACCCCCAACATATCACTCCTGCAGGTATCGCATGGACAGGCTTAGACTAATTACAGTGTGCACAAAGCCATTTAAACAACTGTTCCTCTGGCATTTCATATGTGAATGGGATGAGTAAAATCCATAATAAGTAGTACAGTGGGAAATACTCTCTGCATGAACTCCACAGTGCTGTGCTGAGTATGGATGTAGATGTATACGTAGATACATTGTTTGGTGCATACATCCTTCCTGTTGTTGTGGGCTTCACATCGGACTTGTTTGGACTGTTCTAAGTAGCTCATGACAACTTTAACTTTTCTTCCACTTTGCTGCAGTACAAGATTTGGACTTTGATATTTCTCATGCTTTTCTTAAAATAATGAAATTGAAGCATAGTGGCAGCTCCATTGCACTGTACTGCACCGTCCACTTATATATATCTCGTACTCTCTGTCCAATCTACTGAAATAGTGGCAATGTTGTGACTGCTCTGTGATTTCCAGTTTACTTTTCTTATCTCATAAACGTGATGAATGAAGTGTGGTGAACAGAAAGCTGGTTTCTAATCTGGAATGCATATAAATTTAAAAATGACACTGTAATCAAAAATATTCACAATATATTAACAGCACATAAATAAAATTTAAGCGTTTATTGTTATACATTGATTAATTGTAATCTCAGTTAATGTTGAAACCAGAGCCATTAATTCAGAAAGAGTCGTTACTACTCTTTCATTAAACACACCTGCCTATTCTTTCATGTTTTGAATAGTATATAACTTTATGCACAACCATGTTACTAAAAGTGTTACATTTTTCTTCCAGAACGTGTATGTAAATATTAATAGGATTTTAACTGTAGCTTCCCGCCTAATAGAAAGTAATCACTATGCTGCTCAACACATTCGTACTGTGGCAAGCAGGCTTGACAGGACATGGAAGGAGTTTGCAGCAGGCTTGGATGAAAGAACATCTGTTTTGGCTCTTTCTGTGTTGTTTCACCATAAAGCTGAACAGGTAAGAAGGCTGAGCTTATGAAATTTCTACTTTTTTGTCTTCTTGGTTCATTGTGATAGAGAACAATTCAGAGCTTCTGTTAGTACTTCTACATGGCATGTTTATTTGATGTGTTGTGGGACAAATAGAGAGAATTATGTCAGACATTGTCACTTCTTGCTCCTGCCACTACAACCCAGTGGCCTTGTGCATTTGCTTGAAAGTATTTCATGACTGTGGAGAATGTGTTGAACATTTATAATGCTGAACATCCCTTTTTGCTCATCTCTAGTGACTTTCTCTTTCCCCTTTTTTCCAATTAAAAAACAAGTGAGCAGTATTTAGATGATGAGACAAGCCACTTTTTGTAAATGTTCACTGTCACATTTAATACTGTACACTCAATACTGCCACTTCCACTAATGGTTTACATCCTATTCCACTATACAGCTGTTAACAGTTGACATTGTTATGGCATTATTCAGATTTTTACTAATGTAATAATAAAACATATAATAATTAATTACTGTCACTCTTTCACTCAACAAAAATGGGAAATGGAACACATTGTTTCCCATGTTCGTCCATGTTTCATAGAAATTTCTTTTATAAGTTATATCAGCTTGGGCCCCACTACAAATTCTATGTGTAATCAGAATTGAGAAACAATGCATCATCATCCTTATGCTCCTAACACTTCTGCGTAACATTCTTGTGCAGTGTTGCTAGAATGGGGGAAAAGTAGCTTGCTACTACTATTTTGGCTGTGGGACAGAATATAACTAATGGAATGATAAAAATGGAAAACATCTGGCCTTCAGGATTTTCCGAGCCATGGACCACACTTTTGCTAAGCCAAAATTCTTCATCCATCTTGATAATGTTGTGATGAAATGAGTTTCAAGCTTCTTTTTATTGGAAAAATAGTAAGCCCAGTGTCATCATAAACTGTAAGATGTTACTGCCAGGGAATTGTTGTACAATTTCAACGGCCATGCTGGAAGGAAGGAAGGATGATTGGGTTTAACATCCCATTGACAATGACTTAATGACTTTGGGTAATAGCACAGTAATGCTAATTCATTCATCTGAAAAGCAAACTTTTGTGATTAGATCAAATGTGACTATATAAATGGTAGTTATCTTTCTACAGTAAGTAGGTACTATGTTTTGCATACCATATTTCATGGTCTTAAATATTATCTTTAGATTCTCTTATTGTTCTCAGTTTATTGAGTCTCTCAGCAGTTTCATTTATTGCAGTATTGTGATGGTAATCATGGTTTGCCATTTTTGGGACATGATATGTGCAAGGGAACATCATAAGGGTTATATCTTAAATGCAGCAACCAGCAGCAAGTACAGTATAAAAAGTTTATTCACATTTAACCAGTACCAGTTTCATTTTGTTGTAAATTCAGTAGTAAAATGAAAATAGAATGGTGCGACTCCACACTGTGCCGCAAAATGTAAAAAATGCAGTATTAAAAGAGAAATGCAATGAAATGGCCCTACATGGTGCACAAAACTGTAGTAATTAAGAGTTATTAAAACAAGAAAAGGGTCTAATAGAATTTACATTTATTATTATGTATAAATCATGAATAAAAAAAAACTTTTTGTGCTTATATGGTTGTTGGAGTTAGTTGGACAGGAAAAGTCATAGGCAGCCTAAAGACAGATGAAACCATTATTTATTTCTCAACTACCTATAGTAGTAGACTAGTGACCACATCAGGTGGGTGCAGGCTGATGGGCATCGAACCCACGGTCGACAGTGTCTGATATGTAGTCATGAAGTCACCTGCATGTCCTTTGTGTGGCTCAACTCGGAAGCTGAGTGACCTTATGTTGAAAGCATTCCAGGCCACTGGTGGTGCAGGCTGTGCCAGATGTTGGCATGACAATGTGGCCATACTATGCTGCTGGGAAAGTGAAATGGGAACCTGTCCAGTCATGGTGAGTGATAGAAGCGCAGGCATGTGGGGTGCAAATCCTGACCTCATTGTCTAGCTAGTGACATCTGGTGTTGGCAGACAACCAATGGCTCGGAGGCTGGGAGGACCTCAGTTTGACCCTCGGACGTTCAGTTTTGTGGCTGTATGGCCAGTATTTACATGCACTGGGGCCTTTTGTTGTCAAGTGGTCACCACTGGTGTCACATACACCACTTTTGCTGTACACCACCAAAAGTGTCTGAAGTTGTGGTACCATCATTGATTATTGACCACACAATCAATCTGCAGCTCCTAGGAGGGGAGTGTGGTGTAATGCTGCACTAGCAGATTGCAGCAGGCAGTACAGTCATGAAGAGTTCTTACCTTAGCTCACACTATTATACTGGCTTATACAGTGGATTATCTGGAAAAATGTGTTTGAGAGTGTCCAGGTGATTGTGTGTATTCCTAAATTGCTAAGAAGGCTGGAGCCTAACAACAGTTTCTTTTCTTTGTAATGGGAAGGCCTGTAAGCCCCTCCACTCAAGTGTCCCAGGTCTTCAGGAACTTGATAGTGGGCAGTCAGTCTTTAAACAAGACATCACTTTCAAGCAAAGCACAGCACTTGTAGAGTGCACATGTCTGTCTTCTCTGGATTTGGGAAAATCTAACAGTAACAAGATATAGCTTAACATTGGGGAGACTAGTCACTTACAAAAATATTTTACATAGGAAACTGGCCATTTATGCCATTATTTATAGTAATATTGGCACTTACGTAATTTATGTATCTTCAGGTGTAATACATACAAAAATAGGTCCAAGCTTAAAGATTTATTTTTCATATTGAATTTAGTTCTTTGATGGATTACAGATTTTAAAATAATATGAAAGGAAGTGTAATTGTCCCCCAAGAAAAAAGTGTGAGGAGGTGTGTTATTTAGCAATTTCTTCCTCTCGAGTTTCCCTGATATCTTACTCAGTCAACAAGTGTGACATATCTATAGCAGAATTACAGCAAACTGTAAAAACTAATGAATATATGCATGAAATTTGTCAGTGCGTTCATATTGACCCAGCCATTCACAACAGCAGCTTTTACATTCACTAATGTTTCTTTTGAAATAATTCTAGAAGTTGATAACAGAAGGCAGCACCAGTCAAGGAGCAGGTTGAGAGATGTCCATATATTGTTCTCATATGAAATTAATCCAGTTTTTGAGTGACAGGTGGCTCGTACATGAAGAAAATTATGGCTGACCTATGTTCAGCTGTGGTCTTTTTAACAGAAAGTTGTGGTCCAAGCTATGTTCAAGCTTGGTCTCCCAAGTGTTAGCTGAAAGGCATTTTTTCAGAGCATCAGGCTGTGAAATATTAAACGATTTTAAAAAATTCTTTGTCAGGTTTCTCTTAGAACCTTCTTATACCATCCTTGTGGCTGATTGCTGTATATAAGTTATAATCTTTACAATGCTGCTACAGTTATGTTTCTCATAAAACCTGTTTCCGCTAAAGTAGCATAGTAATATTACTGCAGCCATTTACTATCCAATGCCATTCAGCAGAGTGTTACATTCACATGATTCGTTAAGGTTCTGCTTATTCTTAATACATTCCAGAATGTCTTCATTTCTGTTTTGGGTTTTGACATTTATTTATTTACTTATTTATTTTGGGTTGTGGGGCATCATAGATGTCATCCTCTGTTTCTGTTTCTTATGAATAATTTTTGGCTCATTGTACCCAAGTACAGAAGAAATGAACTTACTCTTCAACATTTCAGCAGTCTTCCATGTGTTTTACAAAGTGCCAAAATATTAGTTCTGTGCTGAAAATGATCTGTAATGACAATGATCAGTTTTAGTTCACTGGTCTGATGCTAAGGTTTCTAATATTAAATATGCAACTGGAAGCTTTATTTTTTATTATTTTTCTTCCTATTGTACTCATTATTGAAATATTTCAAAATTTTGTTTTTATGCAGTTTATGCTTCCATTTCAGTATGTTGAAAATGTATCGAATTGGAATCAGGCCTGTGAAAACATGACAATACCAAGTGAAATAATAGTTTTAGAGACAGCAATACATCAACACCAAAGTCTCTATGAATCTATGTGCCAGGCATATACAGAGGTAATATTGTTTCTAATGTAATCTTAAATTTAATCTGCATTTTTATCAGAACATAGTCATTTACAGAATAAAATGATATATTACTTAAATCAAAACATTCATATGCAGTCAATTTTTATTGTATTCATCAGCTTCTTGTGAATATGAACTTATGCAATGTACATATTTATTACATTTCAGTTATTCCCACTCTTAATTAGTTGGTATTTGTATGTACTTGTAGGACTGCTTGGTTCCAGATGGAAAATTATCGCAGGCAAGCAGATAATTCTTCCTTTATAAATGTTATTTTTATTTTTTAACTAGAGTTCCTAGGGCAACTGTCATAATGTCTTATTTATTTGCATATTGTAGGTCAAAGTTTCAGTATTAGCACAATTATTTGTCTTTCCTGTGCACTTGATTTTGCTGTCCTTCTTTCCCTAAGAGAATGGTGCTTCTGCTTGTATTTGCACCGAATGATCTTTATGTAGATATCATTTTTTGGAATTGAGATTTATGCTCATTAGCATTTGTTTTATGTAGTAAATGTGTTAATGTATTATTCATAGAATCATTATTTATGTTATATAAATTTGGTAGTGGCAAAGTGAGAGCTTTGCAAGTAATAATTTCAAAAACAATTACATTTTTGCTCAAAAAGAGGCTCAGCTATTAAAATTTTTGTGTTCTTACTATGCTTGTTGGCTGGAACTTTAAATTTTATTGTAAAGTATTTACTATTTGCACTTCTTTGAAAGAAATTATATTTGGAAAAAGGCTTTTTCAGTAAAGATAAATGTTTATTTAAGATAATATAGTAAATTTACAAAGAGGTTCCCATTCGTAGATGAATGAACTATAAAACAAAAATTAAGCAATGGGAACTTTGTGTGAAAGCAGTTATTTATGAGAAAAATTATTTCCTTTATACTTATAAAGTATTGCTTTAAAATTCCATGATAACTTTCAAAGCCTCACAGAGTTACATTGAACAGCACTCCCTTAACAAGCAGCAAATGGTAATAAGTAGCATTGCACATCCTATAGACACATACATTTAAGGTATACTGTTGGGTTCTACACACTGAGGAGCATAGGATCTCCCAGTGTTTGCTGGAACACTATAGCATTTCCTTCCACATTTACCATTCTTTTTCATGTTATTATTTTCATTTTCAGGTGTATAATTCATACCAGGCCCTTCTGAATGGACTTGACATCTTGGTTCAAGTCTGCCACTGTTTCCCCTCAACACTCACTGCCAGAGAATGTGTTTCCGACAACAATGTATGCCATACATTCATTTCACATTAGTGTCTCTCTCTTTCTGTTCTCTTCCAGTTTCATTTGGTGCTTGATCGGGATTGGAGATGTATGGGTTAGATTGCATATCTCCTAACCTTTTGCAACAACTGTGACTTCAACTATTACTCGTCTCTCTTGAATACGTTCCAAGCTTTTTGGTTAAATGTATTCCGGAGTTAGCCAGGCAACTGAAATGAATAACAATTTTTGGCTTTTATTGGAAGCAAATTTCTCTCTAAAAAATAAAATACATTGGCTGCTTAACAATATGAAGTACAGTGATTGCAAGAGGGTAGTGAATTTTGATTGCCTGTTTAGTGGGAGGTGTGTGTCTGAGAATGAATAAGCAAGTTATACTAATGAGGTGTTGGTTATTGGGTCCTTCACAGGTTCATAGCACTAGCAAAAAACTGCTATATCAGCTCGACCACCTGGTTCAGATCTGTAACCAGCCTGGAATGGAATCAGCTCGGAAACATGTAGGCAACTTTTTCTTTCACTTTTCTTCATTTCTTGGTCATGATAGTATATTTATAGTATATATGAGTAACATAGCTACCATAGTTTTTTGCAGTTTTTTCAACTGTATACCTTTATGTCAACCAGGGAAAATGCTATGTGTTCTTGCTAGCTTTTTGTAATTAGAAAAATAGTTTTTGCAGAAGTACACGTTCTTACTTTTTCTCCTATCTCAAACTACGATTTATAAATAAATTTTTATTGTTGTTATTGATTCTCCCGAGTTTCCTTTTTCAGTACCATTTTATATTTTTAAGTGGTCAGTGAGCTGTACTGTTAGGTTGTACATTTTAAATATGGAATGGAGTAGTTTTGTTGCATGGTTTTAGGCTTGTCCACATTTTGAATTCACATGCTTTTTTAAGAGCTGTGAAGTTTTACAGGTATTAAACCACTTTCATTTGCCAAATGTTGTTGTAGAGGTATGACAAATACTTTATACTGCCGGTCTTACAATCTTGATTACATTGGTAGCATTCTTTTCAATATTTAGAAATTCATAATATTTGTTTAGTAATTTGAAATATTTTTTATTCAAGAGTACAAGAAGAAAGCAGAAGGGGCATCCAGTAAGTTAAAAATATTTTTGTGATTTGTGTGGTACACCAGTGTAGAATCCATTCAGTCACAATTTTGCTGTTGCACTAGTTTCTTGTTTTGCTTGCTGTTTTTTACTGTGGTAGAAAACTGTCAGTAGACTGTGACACATAGCTTTTGACAATTTACTGATGAAGTCAGAGTTTCTGTCTGTGTGTGTTTTGTAGATTATATTACAAATGTGTGCAAAACATTTATTTTGTCTACACATCACTCTTATTTTAAAATGGTATACTTACAGATGTATGCATTATATGCATATTTTGTGACAGTGTTTGTGCATCTGTCAACCTTATTGTGGATTTTTGTTGTGTGAAAAAGTATACTGTGAGAGGCTGGAGTAGGGAGAAAACAAAAGAGAATGTTATAGTCTGTGTAGTACAAGCAATTACAATAATTCTGAAAGACATGGTGGAGTACAGTGTAAGGTTAAAGTTCGTGCCAGAGAATTATAATGCACAATCAAACAATGGGAAGTCCAGGAAGGTATAACACCAATATTATGGACAGAATAGATTGCTACATACCACATAGACAAGGCACTGAGTTGCAGCCAGGCACAGTGAAAAAGATTGATAAAGTATTTAGTCATAAGTTTTTGGAAGAAGTCCTTCTTCCGAAGTAGAACACCCCCCCCCCCCCCCCACACACACACACACACAAAAGCACAACTTTCACACATTTGACCATTGTCTCCCGGTACTGGGTGGCAGAGACAGAGAAGTGAATGTACGAGTTGTGAATGTGCGTCAGTTCTACTTCAGAAGAAGGAATTTGTCTGAAAGCTTATGAGTAAATATTTTAGCAGCTTCTTTCATTGTGCCTGTCGGTGACTCATCTCCTCTTCTATGTGGTGAATTATAATACACAATTATCTTTCATGACATGTAATGCCATTTTCAGTAGATGTTATATTCATAAGATAAAAATTAATGATTCGTAAAGTAGTACCATATACAAAGCAATGTGTTTTGCTGTTGATGATTGTGTATTTCAACTACATGTAAGTAATGGCAGGAGGAAAGATACCCATTGACCATACAGCTGAGGCATTGTGTAGCTGACAGGCACAATAACAAGTCTGAGCTATAGTGTTCAGTGGCATTCTCTGTCACTGGTTATGAAAGTTGATCTTGGCCACAATTTGATGGTGACCATTAGTGTAGGTGGGCAGCTTGTTGGTACTCATGCCCACATTAAAGGATGGGTAGATATTGTGGCTTAGTTAGTATATGATATGACTACTTCCACAGGTGGCTGTGTTCTTGAGGGGGCAGGATATGCAGGTGAAAGAACTGAAACAGGATTTAGTGGATAAGTGCATAGGATGGGTCCTGCACCAGTGTCTCTAACAGATGTAACCCATGTGACAAAATGCCGTAAGTAGGTGTACCATAAGAGTGGACCAGGGTATTTAGTAGTCTTGGTAGATGATTAAATACTACTCTGAGAAAGGAGAGTGAAAGTTAGGCAAAGCCATGTCAGAGGAAGGTGCTAAGCTGTTCTGGTCTGGGATAATATTTGAAATAAGGAGGACCTGTTCATTTGCATTTGATTAATTGGGGTGCATCAGGGAGGGAAGAAATTTATGGCACAACTTGAGTAAAAGAAGTGAACAAATCATATCGGTCATCCTGAAGCAACAACTTTTAAATGGAGGGAAGTGTGGGGACTAAAAATTGTAGAGATAGTTTGAGGCTTGACTACAGTAAGCAGGTTGAATTGGATGTAGGTTGAAACGGTAATGCAGAGATGAAGAGACTTGCACAGGATAGACAGTTGTGGAGAGCTGCTTTAACCTGTCTTCAGACTGAAGATGGTGATGACAACAACAGCAACAGTTATGTGGTTGAAGTATTAGGAGCATTCCACAGATTTGTTAGTGGCCAGTGTCTGGAGGGCACTGCTTGTCTGCATGGGGCAGGTATTGCAGCAGGTTTGGTTCCCTTGTATCCTCCCACAACCACCTACTCCAGTCCTGCCACTGGCAAAATGTATACCATTGAAGGGAGGGCCACATGTCCATCACTTATCAGTTGTTGTGTTCACTGTATAGCTTTCTACATTGATATGACAGCTGCCAAACTGGCTGAGCCATAAAAGAGCACAGACAAACTGTCCACCTGGGGTATGCCCAATAACCAATGATGGAGTACGCTCTCCAGCATATCTCTGGGGATCTAGACAACTGCTACATGATACGAAGCCATTTGGATCCACCCACCCAACACCAGTCCTTCAGAACTGCACAGATGGGAACTTGCGCTCCGAAACATCCTTTCATCCCACCACTCCCCTGCCTCAACCTGCATTAACCTCTGCATCTGTTACCTCATTGGTTATCTGCTCATTTATTTATGTTAACACACTTCCCCTCCCCCCTCACCTGTGTGTGTGTGTGTGTGTGTGTGTGTGTGAGAGAGAGAGAGAGAGAGAGAGAGAGAGAGAGAGAGAGAGAGAGACTCCCTGATGAGGGAACTAGTTTCCAGAAGCTACGTTTTATTTATATTCATTGATTTTGTGTGACTTCTGACAGTACTGAGCCAAGGTGGGAACTGGCCAGCCCATCTGTCTCTCTGTGTTTTTATCACATTTCTGTATGAGACTTCCCTTCTAATCAGTTAATAACACCTTTAGCATAATGGGCAAGGGGTTGTTTGTCAGTCCAGATACAGCATTTACAGGTAGCTAAGCCCTACTTTTTGGTGTCAAAAGGATAACAGATATAAAAGCGGAGGTACTGTTTGTTGATTTTATGTGCATGTAGGATATTATGGTGCCATCATGGAGTTGGAAGTCGATACCCAGGTAGGGTTCTTGCTGGGCTGAAAGGAACAGTTCTCATACATTTAGGAAAAATAGTTACAAGACTGTGATGCTATGAGGATAGGATGCCTTGGGCCTGGGTCCACACCGTGAAGGTATCATCTATGAGATGAGCCTAACCTAGACAAGGAGTTAAGCATCTTGTAGGGTTGCCAGATATCATAAAACAAAAAAGAGAGTGACAACTCTTTATTTATTTCTAACATTTTCAAACCTAAAATATACACATACATTACATCACACAAAACATTATATAGCCCTTCCATATATTTAACACTTGGAGACCGGCCACTTCAAAGAGTATTGGGCCTAGGAAACTGCCCATTTATGCCATTATATGAGTCATCACTGACATGTATGTAATTGATTTACCTTCAAGAGTAATACGTATTAAAAAAAGACTTAGCTTCAAGATTTATTTTTTATATTTACTTCAGTTCTTTGATAACGTACAAATTTTAAAATAATGATGACAGAAAGTATAATTATCCTCCCAAGAAAAAAAGTTTGAGCTAAGTTATTGAGCAGTTTCTTCCTCTGGAGCCTCCAAAATTTCTTGCTCACTCAACAAACATGATGTATCTGTAGAAGAATTACAGTAAACAACAAAACCTAATGAGTACACTTAGGAAATTATGTCATTGTGACCATACTGGCTCAGCAGTTTATGACAGCGGCTATTACTTTCACTGATGTTTCTTTTGAAATAATTCTAAAAATTGACAACAGAAAGCAGAACCAGTCAATGGACAGCTAGCAAGGCATCTGTACATTCTTTTTTACAGACAGTGAGTCCAGGTTTCAAGCAATAGACGACTCGTGCATTGAGAAGATCACAGCCTGACCTGTACAAATGTGTGGTCCTTTTAACATAAAATTGTGGCCTGAAGGTGTTTTTGAGGTTGTCTAGAAAGTGTTGATAGGGTGCACAAAATATTAATAGTGTGGGAGTACGCATCCAAAGAACTCAAAAATACATATTTATCATTTTCAAGGGCTAGTCAATCAGATTCAGATTCATTCTAATTGTATTAACTACCAGATGCAGACTGAGAACACTTTTCAATTGCTTTTGCTTGACACATTGGCTGTCAGTGAAAAAAATATTAAAGTCTTTTTTAGACACCTTAAAATAAACACAAAGACATTAACACTTTTAGGAGCATAGACAGTCTTCACAATCATTTCCAGTTTAGTACATCCAAATTGAAGTTTGGATGCAACTACAGAATCACTAAACATATTTAATAATCCAGACTTTAATAACTTAGCATATGTTTCACTGTATCACTAAATCAAGCTCACATACAGTGCTTTTATCATACTCCTCTTTACCATTTAAGCTAACAAAATAGCTTGATAGTTTATTTAAACTTCCAGAACTACACTTTTTGTTAATTTCATGTCCCTTGTAATGTGAATGTTACCTCAGGTTAGTTGGTCCACCCTGTAAAATATTAAAGTGCTTCCTACCCAAAGCACAAAATGCTTGGCTCCCATCTGGTTATGGCTTAACCCAGAATAACATCTTCACATTTCTTGAGATGTATTTTTTTTATGTTTGCCTTGAGATTTAAACTTCTATCATGGAAGAGTCTTTGACAGATTTGCTTTGTCCTCAAACATTTTTAACTTCAAACTAACTTGCTAGAGAATACTAATGGATTAAGAAGACTCCTAACCACATTTGAATCGAACTGGAGATGCTGGAGGAAGCAGCCTAAATTAGAATCATTGGTTGTTGCTTTGGAAGCTCAAGCATTGCCAACATTCATAAAATTCAACTTAACCAAATAAACTATATCAAAGACATTTTTATATAAAAAGAGTTTTAAGGTTATATTTATTCCATAAAATATAATTTGTAATAGACTTGGACACAATAGAGATAAAAAATGGAGAACCATTCACCTAGGGTATAAGAAAAGAAAAAAACCAAAATGCTAGGATGTCAGGTGGATAGCAGGGATTCTCGTAAGTACTGTATAAACAGGTTGGTCTATGAAATAGTCATGCAGCAGCTCTGGTCATGTCAGAAATTTGTTTATGTATCTCCACCTCAGAGCAGAACTAGTAAGGGTATGGCTGGTACTATGTAAAAAAAATTGGAAGTGTGCAGAAGCAGTAGGACATTGGGTGAGCTAGTGTCTGATGGCACCAAGGCCCTCGACATGAGGGATATTAGGATAGAGTGAGGTGATATCAACAGTAACAAGCAGGGGATGAAGTGCTGGGGTAGTGACAGTTGAGAGAATGTGAAGGACATTGTTAGTGTTTCTGGTTAAGGAAGCTAGAGTACTGACAGTAGCTTGGAGATGTTGGTCATCTAGGGCAGACGTCCTTTCCATGGGGTACAACACCCAGCTACAATGGGATGCCCCCTTGCCTCACTCTCCACTGGCCCCTACCCCCTATCTACATTTGCTACTCTTCTCAGGCAGTTCCAGTCTCTCTTCGCCTCCTCCTCCCACCACCATCCCATTCTCCCAGAAGCTTCCCACCATTTCACCTGAGTTTGCTTCATCTATCTATTAATACACAACCACACTGTTCTCTTGCAGATTTCCAATTTTCCTATTCTGCTTCTTCCCTTCCTTAACTTACACCTCCTATTTCATCATGTACTGCAAATGAGTTCCCTCGACTGCATTGGGGTAAGCTCACTGTAAAACATTCACAGCTCTGTGTCTGTGTGTGTGTGTGTGTGTGTGTGAGAGAGAGAGAGAGAGAGAGAAAGATTGCTTGAAACCTTAACTACTAGTTCAGTCTAATTTATGTATCTTTGTACTGCTTAACTCCTTGCAAATATGGTGAGCAAAATTATGGTAAACTTTTACATTGTTTGTATTCCATCCACAATTTTCCACAATAGCATTAAAAGCAACAGTAACTAGGAAAAATACAAAGCAATTGGCATGTAGATGGAATAATTTGTCACCATAGTAGTGCTACAAACAACTACCATATGCTACTGGTGGTGTTGCAGTTTATATGTATCATCTATACATAGTGCAGAGCTGCATGTTGTTAGGACAGCAATTGCTGTTGTGAGACTGGAAAGAGGGTAGGGATGGGGGTGAGGGCTTATCAGGGAGATCTGATGTTGAGGAGCCATTTACTAGGCAGACTGTCATATAAAGCTATTGACAGACTGTAGAGAGATGTATGTAGGAAATGAATAAAATGTTTTTGGGTGAGCAATCAGATCGTTGTGGCAAACATGCACAATATTTTTAAAAAAGTCTGTGTAGTCATGGTTAGGCCTGCTGATAGATTTAAAGCAGACCAGAAAGCTAGAAGAGCATCCCCCAGTTCTGCTCTCGTGTAATTCATTTTTATTCTGCTCCTAACATTATTACTATGTATGTTTTCTACCAACAGGATTCGAAAGCAGTTAAATACATGTAATTATACTGTTCAGTGGCTGTTGCATAAAAATTTTAAATTGAATATTCTCCACCAAGTGTGTTCAGTGTAGTGTGGTCAAGACTTTCAAGGGACAACAATGACTAATATTTGCTGTTTGATGTTTTCTATATAAGCAATAATTCTTCAGCATCACTACGTTTGCCATATAGACTGTACTTAAAGTTTCTCATTTAATTATCGAATACATATAGAATCATAAAAGGCTTGCATTGCAAGCTAGCTAGCAGTGACTTTAGTTATTTCCCAATTGATTTACATCCTACACCATTTAAACAGAACTATCAGGATGTAACTCTAAATTGCTACATAGGATGGTCTTTAGAATCGGAAGTCAATGCACGAAGGTCCTCAGTTTCAGATAAGGCTGTGCATGTTTACGTTGATCAAAGTACAAAGAAACAATATCTTAAATGAACATTATTGTTTCAAGTAATATTCTGAGTCTGGTGTAGATAATTGGTGGTGGGGTGTTGGGTTGAGTAGATTTGTGCTTTCATTTTCTATGGATCTGGAATTATCTGTAAATATCTCAACTATTCTTCAGTAGAGAGTGGATCTGGAATTATTTGTAAATATCAGCAACATTTTTCAGTAGAAAGTTTTAGTTACTTAATTGAGTAGTTTGAAGTACATACAGGACATTTTACCTTTGTGGATGATTCATTTAACAAAAATGTTACCATTTATAAGCTTTAGTGCCATTGTGGGTGATTTGTTTTCTGTTTGAGATTGGTTTGTTTGAGATTGGTTTGTTTGAGATTGGTTTGTTTGATATTGTTTCACAAGCTATTTTCCAGTTGCACAGAAATTATGTGATACACAGATTGTGTTCACTTACGCAATATGTGGAAATGTGGCACATGTATGCACAAACTGTAGAAAAAATAGGTAAGAAGTTATTCCCATCCAAGTGAGGTATCAGCAACAGAACATAAACATAGGTAATGTATCTGCTGCACTAGAATATGAGACATATGAAAGCAAGGGAGAAACAATTGCAAGAAATAAGCAAACATAATGAGAATGTAAAGTTTCCTATCATTGTCTATAGTTTCAAAGAAATCAGTAATTGTGTTTATCTTTATTCATATCTTTTTATACACAACTATATTGTTTGATTGTTTACCTCGCATTTTCTCATATATTTCTCTAAGTACAGACTTCAGCAACAAACTAAATGTTATACAAAGATACCTTCTAATCTCAAAATTTACATCAGTAGTTGAACTTCTTTTATTCTATCACACATCTTTTTCACTAAATGTTCAAAATTGACTCATTTCCTTTCCCTTGCTGAAAAATAACACTACTTTCCTAAGATTTCTCACACTTAACAGCAAAGCCACACCTATAACAATGACAATTCTTGTAATAACTATTATTCTATTACATCATATTTGTTTGGACTGATTAATGGATTTTCAGAGGTTGAAAGAAATTGTGTAGGAGTCTGAAGCCATATATACACAAAGAGAACATGGCATAGAAGAATATTAAGGAAATACTGTAATAATTTATTAGTCTTCTCCTGCTCAGTTAATTTGTAGAGAGCAGGGAAGAATGAGAAGAGAGAGAGAGACTACAGGGGAAAAAAGCAATTGAAGAATATATACGATAATACATAGTGAATCTGTGATGCAAGAAATGACAGAGAAGCAAACAGTAAGTTGGTCAAGAAATAAGAAATGCTCTTTGAGGCAAATATGATGATAAAGAAGACAGAAGCACAGAGGAGGAATGAATAGAAGTTGAATTGTAGGAGAGCAGTTGGTATCAGAGATTAATGTACACATTTTTTCCCCTTCAAGTGAATGCACCACCATTTTACTGTATTGTTGCTTATTTAATTAATATCTAGGCTTTGGCCTTTTATGCCATTTTCAAGTGATTGAGGTTTTCCCTCATCAACATATATTGCAGGACCTCAAGGTCAAAATTAGCCATAAATTAGGAAAATTATGGCTCCCTATGAAATGCCAGATGTAAAATCATCATCTTGTAAAAAGATCAGTAAATAACAGTGGGACCACATCATATTTAGTAAAAACAGGTTAACTTGGTATATAAAAGATGAACGTTACAATTCAAAGACATGGGTAAAAACAGGTTTACTTGGTCTATGAAAGATGAACATTATGACTCAAAGACGTGTTTCAATTTTATATACTAAGTAAGTCTGTTTTTACTAATTATGACATGCTCCCACTATTATTTACTGATCTTTTTAAAAGATGATGATTTTACATTTGGTATTTTGTGGAGAGCCAATATTTTCTCAATTTATGCCCCATTTTGAACTTAATGTCCTGCAATATATGTTAATGACATAAACTCAATCACTTGGACATGGACTGAAACCTAGGTCATAATTATATAAACAACAATATAGTCAAATGGTCATGTGTTCGTTTAAAAATTGTTGTATGACCGTTCTCAGCAACATCAAACACTGTTTAATATACACATAATTTAACTGAGCCATGACAAAGCACTGTCAAAGATTATAATTAGTGTATACTTCTTTTAGAATTCAAGTTTATGTTTTCTCTAATCTTATTCTTTCTTTCCCTCTTGTTATCAAACTAAAATGTGTCCTGTAAGTTGTTTTCATACTGACTGTTGATAACTCCATCACTGTGGTTATTAAACCTTTTTTCTTCTTGCCCAAAAGCTATAAATTATGATTTGATCATGATACACAGATTCTGAGACCTATTGAGCACAGACCAAACCAGGACCAGGATATTTATTCATGAACCTGGGATTATGAGAGATGTCTCTTAGCCCCAGATTTGTACAAAAGTCTCTTGATCCTAATTTATTCTGTGCTCAGTAGATCTCTGAATCTGTATTTTCACATATAAATTAAATCCATGAATCTTTCCAGTGAAGACTCCTAAATGAGGCTTTTGACACAAAGCCCAACATAAAGTGTCAACCACCTTTCCAAGAGTTAGCTGCTTCTCATTGTTTGTGAGTATAGTGTTATGTCAGAGATACCATCTGTTTCCTCCAATCTTTGTCCACAGCCTGCATCATATTACCATTCACCTCTTTGATTTGTATTATGAATTCCACATCTGTGCACATTAACATAACCTACTCTTCTGCTCTTGTTAGAGCATTCCATATCGTAAGGAGCTACAGTTCCATATGAATGTCGTTCCTCATCAGGGTCGCTATCGTGTCTTTTCCCTAAATTGTTTATTTTTGGAAGATAGGCCTATGGATGAGGTGATAGATATCGGCAGCATCTGCATTTTGACAACTTCTTTTCTTAAATATTTCCTATCTGTGTCATTGACTCACGACAGAATCTACAGCTGATTCAGTGTTGATGGACAGTTCACTCAAAATGACAACAGATCTCACCTGTCCCCCAATAAAATTCACAGCTCATGCTGTTTAGAAGCATCCACCAGGAACATGTCATGAAATGGATAGTACCATCAAGACATAGATGTAGGTGAAATATGTGTCTCGTTCATCCATCTGGTTCACTGCATGAATCACTGAAGTTTTCTTTCTGAATTTTCTGTATAATGTATGTGTGGCTGTTTCTGCCATCTCAGACTTTTGCAGACCCATCAAATAAGATGGAATAATTGGGATATGATGATTATGGTCTGTTCCAATATTATCTCTCATTTGTTCAAGTGGCCACGCTTTCCTCCAGTATACCCTCTTGCATTTTAGTCCTGCTGTCTGTTTTCCAGTCTGTCCCTTAATGTCATCATGTTTGCAGTTAATGATCCAGTGGTTAGTGTCACTGTTTCTAGATTATGGGGTCTTGGGTTCAATTCCCAATAAAGTCAGAGATTTTATTCACTGGACAAATGGATGATTGTGTAATAAAGTCAGAGATTTTCTTCACTGGACAAATGGATGATTGTGTTGTCCTAATCATATTAACTTATCATCATCAGTGCATGTGTCTCTGAATTGGCATCAAGTGGAAAGACTTGTACCAGGTGACTGAACAATTCCAGATGTGGGTCTGATGGCTAATAATGCCATATGATCATTTTCTTCAGTGTCATTCTTCTCCAGTTCTGCAGTTTAAGATGTCTGTAATGACTGATTTACCTCCTTGTCTTCTGCGGCTGCTAAATTTCATATATATGCCATAACAGTTTTCCCTGATTTGCTTGGGTTTATATTTTTCTTATTTTGGCTTTCCAAATTTTGATGTTTTCTCCATTACTATTGTGTACATTTTTTATTTATGCCTTTACCATTTTTATTTTTTCCTTACCAGCTAGTCATCATTAATTTCCTTAGTATTGTGAGAATACCATATTTTGCATATTTTGCGTATTGGTGTTCACTGCTGAATTCTCCATCTTTATAGATACTACTCTAAAGAAAATTATTCTTGGAAGTTCAGTTACCTGAGAATGAATGATGAATGTTGAGGAATAATTATCATTGCAGGTTACATCAGATGGACAGGTAGTATTTGAACCAGCAGGAAGGCATACAGGTAATCCTGCTGCTGACTATTCTGAGGGAGCAAGTCATGTCTTAGCAGTTATACATCAAATACTAAACCACCACCGGACACTAGAGCAGAAATGGCATGCAAAGAAAATCAAACTTCATCAGCGACTTGCTTTAAGACTTTTTCAAGAAGATGTCAAACAGGTAAGCTTTGATTTGTATATGCTGAATTATTGTGTAAGCGCACACACACACACACACACACACACACACACACACACACACGCACACGCAAACATGGACTTAAGCAAAGCATTTGATTCTGTAAACCACACAATACTGCTCGAAAAACTATGATGTTATGGCATTAGGGATCTGGAACTCTTCCTTATTAAATCATATCTCAGTAACAGAAAGCAAACTGTAAGCTACAACGGTCAAAAGTCACAGCTACTGAATGTCACTAGAGGTGTTCCCCAAGGATCAGTGCTTGGGCAATTATTGTTTATAATATTTATAAATGACCTGCCCAGCAATATGCCATGCAAATCTGTGCTTTACGCAGATGATACAACTTTCATCAATTCAGGGAAGGACATAAATGAACTGAAGGAGCAAAGTAAAGATTTTCTCAGATTATCCAATATGTGGTTCGAAGCCAATGAGTAGTTACCTATTAACTATGAAAAGGCTGTAAATATATCCTTCAGCTTATCCAATGCTGATATTGAGTACACTTCTACCAAACTTCTTGGCATATACTTAGATACGAAATTAACCTGGCAGAGTCACATAGACAACATATCTCGAAAGCTTTCGCAAGTTATCTATCTACTGAAAAAATTACGCACCTGTGTTTCTGAAAGCCTGCTGATTAATTCCTATTATGCATTCTTTCATTGCCATATTAGCTATGGTATTCTTCTATGGGTTAATTCTCCATGGTCCAGGAAAATTTTTATTTGGCAGAAGAAAGCCATCAGGAGCATCTCTGGGATCACCAAAAATAACATATCATGTAGGTCATACTTCAAAGAATTACAGACAATGACAGTCCGTTCTCTCTTTATATACAGCTACCTTTAGTACATTTAGTACATAAAAGAAAACTTTAACAGTTACAACCTTAGGCAGTCCGTTCATAATCATAACACTCGTCAAACATTTAAGATAGACATACCAACAACTCGACTCAAGGAAACAAAAGACAGTTATGAATACATGGGAATAAGGCTCTTCAACACATTACCTGTGCAGGCACATTGTGTCTCTCTTAATATATTTAAAAGTAAGACTAAGAAATAGCTGAAAGACAAAACTTTTTACAGTGTTAAAGAATTTGAAAACTCTTCAGAAATAGACGTGACTTACGAAACAACTTGCAACTCTGTTTGTACCTCTTCCTAAGCCTTTTTTCTTGTCTCTGTAATTCCACATTTAACTGTTAAACATGTGGAGAAATCCTTATGTATGAAATGTATTCTTTTATTATGCACATCCTTTAAAATGCACACTTTAGTTATGTGGGATATCTTTATGTATCAAATGTATTCCTTTATTATGTATGTTCTTTTAAAATGTATACTTTTGCTTTGTGTGATACCTCACAATAGTTATATTTCTTAATATGTAAATTGTACATTACTCATGATGACATCGATTGCATGTAAATGCTTAAAGATGGATAAATAAATAAATAAAATAAATAAACACAATTCACACACACGACTGCAGTCACAGGCGACTGAAGCCACCAGAGATGATGATGTAAATCCTTAATGAATGTTAAGAATTGCATTATGCAATACACATTTGTAATGTTATATATTAGTAGAAATTGATTTCAGTCTAGGATCAGATCATCATTGGCTCCAAAAACTATCTCAGCTAGCACTTGCATAATTGCAATAACAGTTATCAGATGGAAATTGTTCTGTAATACAGCTAATATCAGTGACAGAAAAATGTACATCTGATAACTGTTATTTCAATTTCAGAAATGCTTAGCTGAGATGGGTTTTGGACCAGATGATGGTCTGATCCTAGCCTGAAATTGATTGTCTCTAAAAAAAAACATACACCATTGCAGCTGTGTATTGCATAATGCAATTTCTAACAGAAATTAGGTTTTTGCTGAATGTGTGTTGTATGTGCGTTGGAATGAATGTAATGTCAGGGCATTGTAATTACTGGTTGCTACTTTCTGAAACATGTAAACAAAAAATGTATGCAACTTCCACTTTCCATTTGTGTTTTGTATTTATCTGTTTGTAATTATGTTGGTGTTAAACTGGTGTTATTTACGCACAGCAGGTACAAAAATTGACCAACAATTACAGTGTGTAAAACTGCTATGTAGCTCATCAAGTTTGTTTAGGTGGAAATAAATGTGAGAGTTTCATGAATGTGTAGAAGAGGGTTATTCAGAAAATAACCTTCAGTAGACTATAAATAAAAAATATTTAAAGCAAATTCACTAGAAAAATTGTAAAACTACTACTTCATATTGTTACTATAAATAATTGCAACAGGACTATGGGGTTACCAATGATATTTAACAGGCGAACTAGTTATGATAGGGAGTGGTAATCTGGATTTGGTTATGACAAAGCCCATTTGGTTTCCCATTGACAATTTTATTTACAAGAAAGACCTCACAACCAGAACTTCAGCAGTTTAGAAAAGCAAACAATTTAAAACTGTCATGATAAAAACTGGTAACTCATATTTGAACTACCTTGCAGTAGATGGTAACGTTTGCCAAATTTTATAAATTATATATTATAATAAATTTTATAATCAGCAACAAATGAGGCAATAACAAAATTAAGTGGTGCCGGAAAGGACCTTGAAAGAACATGACAATCTAAGATACAGAAAGAGGTAAAAAACATTTATAGCAACACTGTGCTATTGACAGCTATCATAAGTCTCCCAATACAATTACCACAGCAATTCATGTGATGGATCAAATAGACTACCTGGGCCAGGAAGTGCTCACATGCATTCCGTGTGCCTGTTAACATGCAGACTCACAGTGCAGCCCAGTCATCTCTTGCACGCGGCTGATATCTCAGCCCACACTGAGACAGCTAATTTCTGCTACGTTGTTGCTGCTAAATTCAGAAAAACACTCCCTCTCTTGCCAGTGCTGCCTGATTAGAGGAGCATAATTGCACATCCTCCCCACTGAAAAATTCTTAAAGTATGATGACACAACAAAATTTACACAATGTTAAATAAAAACAGTACATATCAAAAAATCCAGGCAATCACAATGCCTTTTCTGATTAATTTTGATATTAATATAAACGTTAAAATAAAATTGATAAAAACAGTAAACATTTACTGTTCCAAATAGACCATAGTCTGAGACACAGAGGCCCTTAATACCCCCAGAATTTTGGGATCCCATACCAGGATGGGAAAGAAATTTTATGATCTCTGCAGGACCCTTAAAACTGTTGCAACAATTTGCTTGCAACCCTGTCAGCAGCCCTGCGAGTAAGACCAAAGTTGTGAATTCAAACCTTATATCTGAACTTGAAGGAGGTTGACCATCTCCCAGTATTGTACCTTCTCTGCTTAAATAGTATGGATGGATCTCAAATTCGCACAGATTTGTACTGATGAACCCTGTGCAAAAGGAGATTGTTAATATTCCATAGGTTGACCCATGGACGATTGAGCTTAAAAGTAAGCATGAGGGCAACTGGAATTTGCTTATGGCCCTTATGTACCATGTATTAAAAGCAAAGGCTAGCCATTTGAAGGTTTGAATCTAGAGAGAATGATTACAGTGGCGGTAAGCTATAATAATATGGTGTGGTGGTTACATGTGCTGTACCCATCCCAGGAAAAACCTTGTGGAACATTTTGGAGTTCAAGGCAGTGGCATTAACGGAAACCAGATACTGGGGGTGGGGGCAGGTTGGGAGGGAGGTTGGGGAGGGGAGCAACCGTACTAAATGTGGACCGCAAGTAATGAGTAGTACCCCTTGCAGTACTCTCCCATGCCGGTACTAACCGACAAAAATGCATAAACACAGCAACGCAAACCAGTGTTAATGGAAACGGTGTTTAGAACCCGGGAACAGGTCATCAGATTAATGTAAATCTTCTCAATTGGGGATTGTGCTATAGTGGATGCCAGTAAACCTTGGTGATTATTCATTGCAGGCTTACTCATCCCACAAAGCTTATATTTCTGGACCAACATTATAATGTCTTTGTACATCCCCTTGCAGAACAAATTTTCTCTGATCTTTAGCGTAGTTTTCAACACTCACAAATGACCATGGACCAGGCACTCAAAATAATCTGTAAATAAAATGGGGATCTAATTGAGGGCACAACAATCTTACCATCTTGGCCTTAATGGCTAACCTGACACCAGGCCATATGTTTACCCACTCTCAACTTGTCCTTAATTATCTTAAGCTTGGGATCCTCATCTTGAAATACCCTCACATCCTTTTATAATTACAAGAGGAGCAAGTTCTACAATGTAAAGTTGAACCAATTGACCAGGAGTTCCAAAGATATTCGCTAATCTGGTATTGGTCCTCTCTCTCAGACATACAGCTCAAGTTATCTGTCACAGTACTCTATGAACTCTGACAAGCCATATCTTAAATAGAAAGTTGCAATGGTAATGGCCCATCTGGCAGTACACCTGATATTCTGTGATCTACCAAGTACCCAACTACCCGGAACTTTTCCAGGGCAAGGAGAACTGCTACTGTGTCCCACTCATGCAAAGAATACTTGCTTTCGAAGTCAGATAAGCTGGTGGCACATAAGCCACCAGATGCCTGTGAATTGGATATTCCTGCAACAATAGTGCTGCAACAATGGGCAGAGATTCAGCAGTTTGAAGGACAAACTCTTTTGAGAAATCTGGAATTATCAGGACTGGCATACTGGCTGTGGCATTTTTTAAACTCTGAACCTGGGTTCTTGGGACTCATCTCATTGGAATCTTTTTTCCATTTTCCTAAGTTCACTCATTGGGCATGCCAGCTAGCCAAAATTTGGTCATTTTACAAATACCATCAACTGGATTCAATGGAGGCAATTTATATACATGTCAACTGGTGGAACATGTGAGGGATCCGTGATCCCATGAACATAGATGCTAGTATCCGACGGCCAGGTCGATAGTAGACAGGAGTCGATTGTCAAGCGCTGCAGGAGGCAGTGAGACGAGTGTCGAGTGCGGAGTAGTATGGAAGAGTGATGAGTGAGCAGTAGTGTGCGGGAGAGATGGGCAAGAATGGTGGTAGAGTAAATTCACCGAAGTGTGACAGATGAGCGTGTCCCCCTAATCGTCGTGGGGTGGACCCTCATCGATACCGATTCACGAGTGATATGACACCAAAAGTTACAAGCGCCGAATTTCGTGTTTCGCGTCAACTGCGTCGGCCAGCAACAACGATAGATTGCAGTGAGGATTGTTGTGGATGTTAACCATCATCATTGCGTGTGACGAAATACCTAAAATCAGCAACCAATAAGAGATATAACCGTAATTAGATGTGTAAGGCGAAGGTAGCAACTGCCTCAGAATTTGTGTTAGTAGAAAATATACCATTTGTACATCGCAACCTTTGTGGTCCTTAATAATAGACAACTTTCAATCATTCCACTATTCAGTCTCAGAACAGCCGCACTTGGTGAAATACCCCCGAAACCACAGCAGGAAAACCAATAGCCTTCATCCATTAAGCACACGGTCATATAATCATAATAATTAACTGTTGGCGGCTTCGGTAAGTTATACAAAATCCAATAAGGAATTTAAGCGGGGGTGTTTCAAACATCAAGCTTCACTAACCATTGAGATAGAAGAGCTGTCTGAATCCAGGAGAACGCAAACTGATTCCTCATTAATACTCATACAAATTGAGGGCACATGAGGAATTGAAACACTGACTATTATATTACACAATTACCAATATTTGGTATAAAAGTGCTAAAAATTATCATACTGATAAATCAGTCTGTATCCTTAGTATTTCTTGGTGTATGCCAAGGCAATCGTAAATAGTTCGGGTACATTCTTGATCATTGATAACACCATTGGGTGACACAATAATCTTTCTGATTAATAAAGTGTGGCATGCTGATTTGTTTGTTTGTTGGGTGAGGCAGTATAACACAACCCCACTGACTGTAGCTTTGCTTCCATGTTAGTATAAGAAACCTATGTCTCATCACTAGACATGACTCTGTTAAGCAGGCTTTCTCCCTCTGAAGTGTAACAAAAAAGAGAGGTCATTTCCTGTTAAATCTGTGGTTTCGAAAGGTAGTTTTACCACAGTGGTATGATTTAGTGTTATGACTGTAACATTCGCCCTTTACTTTCCTTGTTACATATAATTGGGGGTTACTTTCTGAACAGCACTCATATGTCATGCTCGCACCTACTATTTCTTTAGTTTTTCTTTAACTTTTGGCTCGCCGAATCTCAGTCAGCTTAATTCAGAAGTACACTGCTGGCCACCGTAAATGCAACACCCTGAAGGAAGCATCCGAATCAAGTGAAATTTACACCATGAGTTTGCAGCGATGAGATATGCAACTGATTAGAATTTCAGCGCAGACGCACATCACGCGCGCCTGTGGCGCCACCTCATAGCACCATTTAAGGCTTGGCAATTTCGACGAGTGTACGTTCGGCACATGTGTTTACCTTGTGGTTGTTTCACAAGACGATCAGTTATGCCTCGTAGACAACAGCGAACATCTTTTGATCAAGTATCCGAGTTCGACAGAGGAAAGATAGTGGCTTACCGAGATTGTGGATTATCATACAGAGAAATCGCTAGTCGTGTTTGACGAAACCAAACAACTGTAATGTGGATATGTGACCGTTGGATGCAGGAGGGTACGATGGACCGACGTGGTCGATCGCATTCACCTCGGTGCACCACTGCACGTGCTGATAGGCAAATTGTGCGCATGGCAGTGATGGATCGCTCAGTGACATCCCGAACCATAGCACAGCACATTGCGTCTGTAACGCATCATCCAGTGTCTGCGCGTACCATTCGACGCCGTTTACAGCAGAGTGGTCTGTCCACAAGACGTCCATTGCTTCGTCTACCATTGACGCAGAACCACAGACGTCTCCGTCGCCAATGGTGTGATGACAGACGGATGTGGACGGCAGAATGGAATGTTGTTGTCTTTACTGACGAGGCACGCTTCTGTCTGCAGCACCGCGATGGTCGGATTCGAGTGTGGAGACACCGTGGAGAGAGGATGCTGGACAGCTGCATTATGCACCGCCACACTGGTCTTGCACCGGGTATTATGGTATGGGGCGGTATTGGATATTACTCTCGCACGCCTCTAGTATGCATTGCCGGTACTTTAAATAGCCGGCGCTACATATCCGAGGTGCTGGAGCCAGTTGTCCTTCCTTACCTTCAGGGCTCGGCCACAGCCATATTTCAACAGGATAATGCACGACCACACGTGGCACGCATTGTCCAAAGGTTCTTCGTCAATAACCAGATTGAATTGCTTCCCTGACCAGCTTGCTCTCCGGATATTTCGCCGATAGAAAACATGTGGTCCATGGTTGGTCAACGAGTGACCCAGATTACATCCCCAGCTGCCACACCAGATGATCTTTGGCAACGTGTGGAAGCTGCTTGGGCTGCTGTACCCCAGGAACACATCCAAGGTCTCTTTGACTCAATGCCGATACGTGTGGCAGCGGTGATCTCCAACAATGGCGGCTACTCTGGCTACTGATTCTGGCAGGAACCACATGTCACAGACGTCTGTAAACGTAATCATTTGATACTTGGTCAACATGTTATCTACAAAGTAAATTGTGTTGTGCTACCTCTTGTCTTTCTTGGTGTTGCATTTACGGTGGCCAGCAGTGTATTTGGGCAAGCAGTCTGTGTACTTACGGTTTTTCCAACCTATGCAAAATATAAGAGGTGATCAAAAAATACCCATATGAAGGCCATACAGTTCAGAATTGGTATGTCAATTGGGCAAAATCACTGTGAGCCCTGAGGCAATCATCCCACCAATGCACCAGGTTGAAGTTACCCTTTTTGTAAAATACTGTATTCTGATGCATGAAGAAGTGCATAACTGCCTGCTGCACATCCGTGTCTCAAGGGAATCCATGAGCCTTCCAGGCCTTTTTTAAGGGACCCAAGTCATGATAATCACATGGAAAATGATCAGGGTTGTAGGGTAGGTGCTCAAGTGCCTCCTACTAGAGTTAGCATAACTTTTGCATTATGGCATTAGCAATATACTGACTTGTGTCATCATGAGGTAGCAGCACCCCTTGGCACAACATTCCAAAATGGTGGTTTTTGACTGAAATGCTGCCCCATACATATTCTTCATTCTCCAGTGGATGTCTACTCGTGTTTGTCCTTCAGCAGCTAAGAAAAGAATAACAGCACTTTGGTCCTACTTTGGACACATTTGGTAGTAACGTCACCATAGTTTACATTTCTGCATTTACTGCATGCATGTCAGAAAAACATGAATACACACTAATCCCTTCCCTACATGTCGGTGCTTTTATACCTGCATTGAGGTCATGCTACATTGCATACATGCTGCCGCAAAATGGAAACGTGTGGATCACCCTTTATAAATAAAAATAGAAGTAGCTGGCCAATGTGGTGGAATGGTAGTAGCCTTAATGCCAGTATTATTGGATACTGTTTGCCTAGTATTGTGTAGTTTTGCTTTACGAGAAATACTGTACATATGTGTTCATTACTTCTAAGGGCCAGTTTTACCGATAGTTTGTTCAAACAAGGAAAAAAACATAATTGCCATTTACCAGGTTAGGCTGCCACCATTGCTGACCTCCCTACTGCAGCAGTTAGTCTTTGGGGTAAAGCCAATTCCCTCCACCTCTCCCTGCATCAGTTTTGTACAATGTGGGGCTATACCCACCTCTCTCCCTGCTTCTCTCAGATAGAGCTGTAGACAATATGAACAAATAGTTAAGTCTCTGTATCCTGTTTTGTTTGTGCTGTAATGTGGTCCAATGACTCATTTGTTGCATCTTCCCACACTGGTCTGTTACGTGAATGCCTCATTATCTCTGCTTCCATTTGAAACTGTTTTCTGTAATGAAGCATTCATCTGCAGTTTTGCTCCACACACTTCCCTACAGTATCAAACTGACAATTCCATGGTGCCTTCAGGTGTATCATATGAACCAAACTATTCTTTCGGTCAAGATGTACCATAAATTTCTTTCCTCCCCATTTCAGTTCAATACTCCTTCACTAATTACTCAATCTACCCATCTAATCTTCAGCATTCTTCGATAGCACCATGTTTCAAAAGCTTCTGTTCTCTTCTTGCCTGAACTGCTTATTATTCACATTTAACATCTGCACAAGGCTTCACTCCAGACAAATACATTCAGAAAAGAATTCCTGTCTTTGAAATTTATATTCATCGTTAATGAATTTCCCTTTTTTCATAAATGCTTTTCTTGCCATTGCCAGTCTGTATTTTGTATCCTCTCCAGTTTGGCCATCATCCATCATGAGTTATTGTGCTGCCCAAAACAGCAAAATGTATACTACTGCTTTTAATGTCTCATTTCTTAATTCAATTCCCTCGACATAACCTGCTTTAACTCAACTATATTCCATTACCCTTGTTTTACTTTTGGTGACATGCATCTTATAACCTTTTCTCAAGACATAATCTGTTCTGTTCAACTGCTCTTTCAAACCTTTGCTGTCACTAACAGAATTATTATATCATCGGAAAGCCTCAAAGTTTTAATTTCTTCTCTTTGAAATTTAATTTACTTTGTAACTTTATCCTTAGTTTCCTTCACGGCTTACTCAGTATACAGATTGAATAACATCACAGATAGGCTACAACACTGTCTCACTTCTTTCTTAACTACTGCTTCCCTTGCATGTCCTTTCAGTCATATACGAGGGCTATTCAGAAAGCAGGAAATGTTTAGGCATTAAAAAAAATTAAGAACAAGAAATACATCTTATTATATACATCTGAAAGAGCGACTGACATACTACTTTCCTACATAGTCACCAAATACACTGAGGCACTTATCATAATAATGGACAAGCTTTGAAAGACCTTCGTTGTAAAATTCTGGTGCCTGAGAGTTCAGCCAGTGAGTTACACCTGCCTGGAGTTCCGCACCATCATCAAAGCGCTGCATTGAAAGCCAGTTCTTCATCTTGGGAAACAATTTGAAGTCGCTTGGTGCAAGATCGGGGCTGTAGGTGGACAAGGGAAAATATCCCATTTGAATGAATTAAGTAGTTCTTTAGTGCGGTTTGCCATGTAAGGTCGGGCATTGTCATGCAAAAACAAAATTTTGGATGTCAGCTTTCCTCGGCATTTGTTTTGAACTGCTCTTCTAAGACTGTGCAAATTTTGACAGTACCGGGCAGAATTTATGGTTGCTCCATGTTCGAGAAAATCAATAAGAAGCACACCTTGCCTATCCCAAAACGGTGTCACCATCAACTTCCTATTGACAAGGTTTGCAAACATTTTCTTGGTTTTTGGGGGGACCTTGTGTGCCCCCACTCCATGGACTGTAATTTTGTCTCACAATTGATTTATTTCATCCAAGTCTTGTCACTGTTTATGATTCCATCCAGTAATGAATCGCCATGTTTGTGGTAGGCCTCCATAAATGTCAGTGTTGCCCCCATTTGTTGTTCTTTATGGTGCTCTGTAAGCATTTTGGGTACCCATCATGCACAAAATTTGTGTTAGCCTAGCTTTTGAATGACGATTTCAAACAACAAAGTCCGTGAAACTTGTGGAAAAGAAAGCAAAAGCTTCATTATGTGAAGTGATGGTTTTCACGAATCATTTCATCAACTTTAGCGACAAGATTGTCAGTCACAATGCTTGAGCGTCCACTCTTCTCTTCATCATTAATGTTGGATTAGTTATTTTTAAACCGAATGCACCATTTCCGGATGGAACATTCACTCATTACATTGTTTCCATACACACTACACAGTTTACAAAAATTTCTATAGGTTTTAGGTTTTTTGCCAACAAAAACTGCATCACAGACCGCACCTCACAACTGGCGGGGTTTTTGATTAGAGTGCACCTTTCAAAAAAAAAAAAAAAAAAAACCAGATGTGTGGAGACATTCCCACTGTCATGGATGGATGCTGACTGAGCTGCCAAGCACGCACATACCAAAATATACGCAATTGGCACGTGCCTAGCGGCATCAGACGGTAACGTTCCCTACTTTCTGGATAACCCTTGTAACTACAGGCTGTTTTGTATCCAAGTTGTAGATAATAGTTTTCTCAATATATTTTATCTCTGCTACCTTCAGAATTACAAAGAGTATATTGCACTTGGTGCCTGTTTTATTTATAGTAAGTAAAACTAACAGACAAACTGCAAAGGTATCAGCTGTACATGAGTAAGATGTGGTCACATCATGTTATGATAATTTGTTTTCACTTGGCTGTGTGTCTGAAGCTTTGTTGTCAGGTTCTTCCTTTTTGTTCTAGGTCCTTGACTGGTTGGCAAATCATGGAGAAGTTTTCCTTAGAAAAAATGTTGGTATAGGACGCAACTTACAGAAAGCACGTGTTTATCAGAAGAGCCATGAACACTTTGAAAATGTTGCACAGGTAAGTTACCATGAAATGTACTGCATGTAAACTTACATAACCTTCAATTACATTTGCATCTCAGATCAGCAGGGGATAGCTGCTTATTTTATGTAAGAATGGTATATATTATTTTTGCAGTTTTTTTACCACCTTTCCCTTGCTCTCATTTTTCTCAAAATTGCTTTGGAATGTAATGTGCACATTATGTATATCAAAGAATGTTTAAATATGAAATATAGCAGAAAATAGTTTATAAATCAACAGAAGTTGGCATTATTTGTATTTTGACCTTCTTTCTGAGTGATTCAACAATAATGCCAACATTGTTTGGAATTACATTTACTCTGACAATTGCTGTCAGATGTGATTGTGTATCAAGTGTACTATTTTGTATTTAAGGACACAGCATTTTGCCTAACTATTCTGTAAAATGTTGTGTGATGGAATCAGTACTCCGGCTCTTATACTCTTCGTTGCTAAATGGGAGATATTGAGACTCTTGCTATCGACGTCCACCAGAATCCAAAATTTCTGTGTGAATTCTCCATTTATGATTGTGAAATGTCATTTTACAAAAGTATATGAACTATACTAACATGTAAAAATTTACAGCATAAACCAATTGTGGGTGATGGTTTTGTTTTCTTTATGAATCGTGTGTGCAACTAACCATCTAAAATTGATCAAGAAGAATTTAAGGAAACAGTGGAAGTATTCAATCAGGACTACTAGACAGACATGTGAGTGTAATCAGAGAGATACAGTATACATAGAGATGCTGTGACTCATTGTTTAGCACTCCCTGCGGTGCCATCCTGTATGATTATTTGCCATATCTTTGGCAGTGATTTTGTAAGAGCTACTGAAATGAGGAAGTAATGTGGCATGCAGCTGGCATTTGGCTGAAATGGGAAAGCAGTTACAAGACATCTATCACTCGCTATGCAATGTGATCTTAGTGTTGACCACCAGATTTATGAAAGTGCTCGTAAGGACTGTAACTAAATATTTGTGACAAACAAGACTATGAATATGACTGCTGCTCATTTCACTCACAGCCGTTTAAGCTGTGCTCTTAGATTCCTGCCTAACCACACCCTCGGAAATTGCAACATATTCAGAAAAAAGACCCAGTCAAATATTTGTGACAAGAAAGAATATAAATTTCACAGCTAATTGTCTCACTCACAACTACTTCATGTTTTGTTTCTTACTCAGACTGAAGTCATGAAATCACAGAAACTGATTCCTCATAGTGCACACTCTTATATGCAAATAACATTGACTATTACAGAACATACTTTCGATACATGACTAAGGAAATCCCAGAATGTGTTAACAAATGTGAAGATGGGGAAAAAAGGGGGGAAATATTGTCTTTACCAAGATGCAAAAGTACTGCCTTCAACTCGGTAACTGCATGTTGCTTCACTTGTCCACAGTAACCACCTCTAAGGAATTTCACAGCTGATGTGTTTTTAATTGACATTTAATTATAACAAATCATGCCTAGAGTGACATGTTTATGATAAATCATCAGTATGCTGTTGCATAATGCTAACACCTAAGTTACACTCTAGAAACAATAGAATACAATGAATCTTCCCAAAACTAGCAAGTGAGGGATGTCACAAGACTGGTATCCAAATACCAGTAAAAAGTGGTAGTGGCTCGTCATTTTAGTCACTCGTCACTGTGTGCTTGTTTTGAAAATGAGGTAATGCATGTGGGAAGTTGCAAATAAGCAGTTTCTGAATGTCCTTTCAAAATTATCCCTAATGTTTGATAAGTGTATAACTGCACATCCAAAAGTAATAAAACTATGAATATATCTTACTTAAAGTGTGTACAGTTTACAAATATTATCTGTTACTCATTTTGTACATTTGTGTTGTACACCAGCACAGGAACACCTTTTTTCTGTTTAACTTTATGTGAATATGTGGATTTATTATTTTAACTTGGATTTCATAATTTACGAGGTGCATTCAAGTTCTAAGGCCTCCGATTTTTTTTCTCCGCACTGGAAAGAGATAGAAACATGCGCATTGTTTTAAAATGAGGCCGCGTTCATTGTCAATACGTCCCAGAGATGGCAGCACCGTACAGCAGATGGAATTTTACCGCCAGTGGCGAGAATGATAACTGTTTTAAATACTTAAAATGGCGACGTTTTCCTTACTTGAACAGCGTGCAATCATTCGTTTTCTGAATTTGCGTGGTGTGAAACCAATTGAAATTCATCGACAGTTGAAGGAAACATGTGGTGATGGAGTTATGGATGTGTCGAAAGTGCATTCGTGGGTGCGACAGTTTAATGAAGGCAGAACATCATGTGACAACAAACCGAAACAACCTCGGGCTCGCACAAGCCGGTCTGACGACATGATCGAGAAAGTGGAGAGAATTGTTTTGGGGGATCGCCGAATGACTGTTGAACAGATCGCCTCCAGAGTTGACATTTCTGTGGGTTCTGTGCACACAATCCTGCATGACGACCTGAAAATGCGAAGTGTCATCCAGTTGGGTGCCACGAATGCTGATGGACGACCACATGGCTGCCCGTGTGGCATGTTGACGCGCAACGACAGCGTGAATGGGACTTTCTTTTCATCGGTTGTGACAATGGATGAGACGTGGATGCCATTTTTCAATCCAGAAACAAAGTGCCAGTCAGCTCAATGGAAGCACACAGATTCACCACCACCAAAAAAATTTCGGGTAACCGCCAGTGCTGAAAAAATGATGGTGTCCATGTTTTGGGACAGCGAGGGCGTAATCCTTACCCATTGCGTTCCAAAGGGCACTACAGTAACAGGTGCATCCTACAAAAATGTTTTGAAGAACAAATTCCTTCCTGCACTGCAACAAAAACGTCAGGGAAGGGCTGCGCATGTGCTGTTTCACCAAGACAACGCACCCGCACATCAGGCTAACGGTACACAACAGTTTCTTCGTGATAACAACTTTGAAGTGATTCCTCATGCTCCCTACTCACCTGACCTGGCTCCTAGCGACTTTTGGCTTTTTCCAACAATGAAAGACACTCTCGGTGGCCGCACATTCACCAGCCGTGCTGCTATTGCCTCAGCGATTTTCCAGTGGTCAAAACAGACTCCTAAAGAAGCCTTTGCCACTGCCATGGAATCATGGTGTCATCGCTGTGAAAAATGTGTACGTCTGCAGGGCGATTACGTCAAGAAGTAATGCCAGTTTCATCGATTTCGGGTGAGTAGTTAATTAGAAAAAAAATCGGAGGCCTTAGAACTTCAATGCACCTCGTACTTATGCACTGCTAGTTACTATGCCCCTTTGTTCTGACTTTCAAAAACATGGTAGAGGGTTGCTCATTTTGCTTCAGTCTGATCATGGTGTTGCCGCTCTATGGTATTCTGTCTCTTTGAGTGTAGTTCATTACAGATAGTACATTTTCTCAGCACTGCAACTCTTGTTCTATAATAAGTGCAACTTACACAAAATTTTTGTCTCTCAGATACCTATGTTTGTTGAGGGGAAGTGTCGCCATATTGTAGAAGTGTTCAGTCATAAGCAGGCGCATATAAGAGAATTTTAATGAGCTAGCTGTTGAACAGGATACATCTTTGTCTGCAGGGATGTTAATACAGTTACAACTTTACTATGGACCCTGCAGTCCATAACACTTCATTTCGAATGGTGTAGAAATAATATCTGATAACAGTAAATGGTCCAAACTGGATTTTAATTTGGAGAACAGCTATCAAACAGACCGACTGTAATTTACTCATCCTTGAACCCATGATTGGTGTATTATGGGCTTGCAGCCATGAATGAGAATAAGGTTGGGCCCCTTTCTGTAAGACCCTCAATTGTCTTAAGCCTTTAGACAGTGGGTTTAGATTTCCTAAAGCCAACTGTTGTAATTAATGGAGAGTTCTTAGCATTCAAAGAGTGCTCTTTTAAGAGCTTGCTGGACCAGCTTATGTTCTGGAAGTGTTTCTCCTGATGTCAGTGAATTTTCATTGATCAGTAAGTAACAAAGTAAATTATGAGAAGCCCTGGTAAGAGGCAGACCTTGCAGAGGAGTGGAGTTGGTCGAAGATGGGGAATAACTAAAAACATGGTGGTTGAAGAAATCTATTGAAGAACCTATTGGGAGGAAGGTAGTTATCCTACATATATTGTTGTTGTTGTCTTCAGTCCTGAGACTGGTTTGATGCAGCTCTCCATGCTACTCTATCCTGTGCAAGCTTGTTCATCTCCCAGTACCTACTGCAACCTACATCCTTCTGAATCTGCTTAGTGTATTCATCTCTTGGTCTCCCTCTACGATTTTTACCCTCCACGCTGCCCTCCAATACTAAATTGGTGATCCCTTGATGCCTCAGAACATGTCCTACCAACCGATCCCTTCTTCTGGTCAAGTTGTGCCACAAACTTCTCTTCTCCCCAATCCTATTCAATACTTCCTCATTAGTTATGTGGTCTACCCATCTAATCTTCAGCATTCTTCTGTAGCACCACATTTCAAAAGCTTCTATTCTCTTCTTGTCCAAACTATTTATCGTCCATGTTTCACTTGCATACATGGCTACACTCCATACAAATACTTTCAGAAATGACTTCCTGACACTTAAATCTATACTCGATGTTAACAAATTTCTCTTCTTCAGAAACGCTTTCCTTGCCATAGACCAGTCTACATTTTATATCCTCTCTACTTCGACCATCATCAGTTATTTTGCTCCCCAAATAGCAAAACTCCTTTACTACTTTAAGTGTCTCATTTCCTAATCTAATTCCCTCAGCATCACCCGATTTAATTCGACTACATTCCATGATCCTCGTTTTGCTTTTGTTGATGTTCATCTTATATCCTCCTTTCAAGACACTATCCATTCCGTTCAACTGCTCTCCCAAGTCCTTTGCTGTCTCTGACAGAATTACAATGTCATCGGCGAACCTCAATGTTTTTATTTCTTCTCCATGGATTTTAATACCTACTCGGAATTTTTCTTTTGTTTCCTTTACTGCTTGCTCAATATACAGATTGAATAACATCGGGGAGAGGCTACAACCCTGTCTTACTCCCTTCCCAACAACTGCTTCCCTTTCTTGTCCCTCGACTCTTATAACTGCCATCATCTTTCTGTACAAATTGTAAATAGCCTTTCACTCCCTGTATTTTACCCCTGCCACCTTCAGAATTTGAAAGAGAGTATTCCAGTCAACATCGTCAAAAGCTTTCTCTAAGTCTACAAATGCTAGAAACGTAGGTTTGCCTTTTCTTAATCTTTCTTCTAAGATAAGTCGTAAGGGCAGTATTGCCTCACGTGTTCCAGTATTTCTACGGAATCCAAACTGATCTTCCCCGAGGTTGGCTTCTACTAGTTTTTCCATTTGTCTGTAAAGAATTCATTTTAGTATTTTGCAGCTGTGGCTTATTAAACTACATATATTAAGTGATCTAAAGCAGAAATTACAATTTCCAGCAGTGTTTCTTTCTGTTAAGATGACATTTGTGATCCTTAGGTATCAGCTATGTTACTTTCCAAGTATGGAACATGAAACTGCAGATATATTTCCTCTTATGGATGTGGTCTTGTATTGGCAGATTTGATTTTTTAAATGGAGTTTGTCATGATTCAATACCAGTAGGATGTTATTTTGTATTTTATCTTGGATTTCATAACTTCATTATCCACTGTTAGTTACTATGCCTTTGGATAACGAGCCAGTTGCTAACAGGAGGAGGTGTTTCCTGTAGGAACACGTTTCATGAAACTACTGAAAGTGAAAAAAATTGACATATCGTTTCCTCAGAAACTGTTTAACCCTCACACATTTTTACTCTCATCCTGAGACTTTGCTTACCTCTGAGGACTTTTGTTCCTTTTTTTTCAGTAGGTAAAGTGGAAACTGTCAGCAGTGTATTTGTTAAATCAGGAGTCTACTTGGTTGCAACCAGATTCTTACAGGGATAATGTCAGTTCTGTTGATGTTGTGGCTACACATACTTGCCGCACAGGCGGAGTGAGGCTAGTAACTTATTTTAAGACTATTTCATAAAGACAGAGTGCAAAAAATTGATCTAGTTCTACCAATTGTTTCTTTCATAAATGATGTAGCATGGCAAAATTGTGTGCCATGTGCATCACCAGGACCAAATGGATAATCCTACATCTATATGATTGCATCAGATGATTCATTTGTGGGGATGAGTGAAATATGGGTTACGAACTGCAGTGGCAATAAGCATTTTTCACAAACAAATAATCACCATAAGAAGCAGTATGTGGTAGAATGTGCTTCAGTGTAAGATAGCTGTTCTATGACTATTTCCCTCCCTTTCATTTAATTTGCCTGTTCTGTGATTGACTGATTTATCCAAGCATATCTAAGAATGTGCCTAATGATGCTGCCTACAGATCTGATGAACTTTTTCTATCCAACATAGCACAGTGTTTTATAAGTAAAGGATTCCTGGAGTCATTCACTTTTTTGCGAAAAAATTCGTAGGGTTACAACTTTGTCACCAGCCAATATTATATTTGTGATTCTTCAGTTTCTCCTGGCGTTTTTGATAATCACAATATCCATGGGTGTACTGTCAGTCTACAGTGTCCAATGGGCACAATATTTCGACGATCATATGTGTCGCCATCAGGTGAACTGACGGACTGAGCTCCTGTGAACATGCCGGCACGTTTGTTAGTAGGAAATTTATGAATACATATCAGTAATTTGGCAGTGTGCTTGTTAAACAATTTGCAAAACATATTTTGAGGAGAGAATAAATGTTTTACTTTGGTGCAGCTCCTCTAGTGGTGTGCTATGGTGCTGTGATGGAGGGTTTCTCTCTGTACCTGGGCTGCACACTTGTATCTGCAAATAAATAAACAAATTAATTTTCAAGGTGGTACTTCAATTTTTATGACTAACCCATGTAAGGTGAACATAAAAGAGCAGAATGTGTTATAGTCATGGTTTAATAAGTAAAGAGAAAGACAATAGGGTAAACTCATATCATGAATTAAGGGCCTTTTTTAGGGGATGATAATGAAAGCAACACAAGTAAAAATTACCCTGCAGTGTAATAGTTGGTATCTTAGGAAAGGAGAAAAATTCCATAGAAGACAGTTTTATCTTGCTGCAAATGTTCAAGGGCATCATTTCCTAAGGTTTTCATTTTCTTCAGTAATTGTTTATCCATAGAAAGGTGAGGTACAAAATCAAATAGCAGCACTGTTTAACAGTAAAGGGTTTCTCTGTCAGCTTGCCTTTCTTTGAGTCAAGAGAAGATGATAACATTGACCTCCTAATCAGCGACAGGTAGAGGAGAGGTATTGTGCTGGTGGTTCGGAAAGACCAGCTTGATGTTTGCACTCCTGGCTGTTTCAAGATGGAAGCAGAGTTGGAGGCACAGGGGTCAATCAGAAAGTAATATCCCCTAAATTATTTCTCTTTTAACTTAGAAGAAAACAGAGTGCAATTTACACAGCTTGTAGCTAGAACTGTTGTGAATAGTGGTCTCGGTTTCAGTTAAATTTCCATCCTTCTCAACATTTTTGTAGTATTGCGGTAGGAAAAACTGCTGTCTCTGTTCCTCAGCCAGTAACACACACAGTTTTGCAATCTTCTTATCTGGAGACAACAGCAATAAGCTTTCGTTAGTTGTCTTGGTAGGTAATTCCTCCAATCCTTTGAATGGTTTGAGCACTCATGTGCACGTGTGTGTGTGTGTGTGTGTGTGTGTGTGTGTGTGTGTGTGTGTGTGTGTGACCTGTACACACTCACATTTTTGATGGGTGAACTCACTTCAGTGAAGAGTTGCCTTTCATAATTTTTTTTTATTTATTTTTTTTTACTTATTTTTTTATTTTAAGCTGCGGTAGTATTGCACAGAATTGCTTGCTATTTTCCAAAAATCCACATAAACATAATGTTTAGGGCAGTCTCAGCAGTGTGTCAGCCACTGTGCTTTCAATCAGCCAATATCACTCTCCCAGTAGCTTCTCTTCAGAAACAAAATGAATGTCTAAATATTGACACTGTATCAACTGCAGCAACCCAGTAACATTCCTAATCCTTTCATGAATGTGACTGGGGATCTTGCCATCAGTTTTTAGGAATTCTGTGACAGTGTGGGCGAAGATAGTGGAATGCAGCTGAATTAAATCAGGTGATACTGAGAGAATTAGATTAGAAACTAAGACACTTAAATTAGTAGATGAGTTTTTATATATGGGGAGTAAAATAACAAGATAATGGCTGAAGTAGAGAGGATATAAAATTTAGATTGGCAATGACAAGAGAAACATCTCTGAAGAAAAGAAATTTGTTAACATTGAATATAGATTTAGGTGTTAGGAAGTGTTTTCTGAAAGTATATGTACAGAGAGCAGGCAAGAGTGGGAGTGAAACATGGATGGTAAACAGTTTAGGCAAGAAGAGAATAAAAGATGTTGAAATATGGAGCTACAGAAGAATGCTGAAGATTATATGGGTAGATCACATAACTAACTAGGAGGCACAGAATAAAATTGGTGAGAAAAGAAATTTCTGGCACAACCTGACTATAAGAAGGGGTCAGTTGATAGGACACATTCTGAGACGTCAAGGGATCACCAGTTTAGTATTTGAGGGAAGTGTAGGGGGTGCAAATCACAAAGTGAGACCAAGAGATGAATAGAAGAAGCAGATTCAGAAGGATGTAAGTTGCAGTTTAAAAGCAATCTTAATAAAACAAATAAAAATCAGGTCTTAGACTGATTGCCCCATTGACAATAAAGTCATTAGAGATGAGGACACCCGTGGGTTCGGGAAGGAAAGGGAAGAGAATCAGCTGTGATATTTTCAAAGGAACATTCCTGGCATACACCTTCACCAAATTAGGAGAACTACAGAAAACCTAAATCTGGATGGAAATTTGACCCACCACCCTTTTGAATGGGAGTGCAGTGCCCTACCACTGTGACATCTTGCTTGGTTTCTGTATAAACAAGAGAATAAACTGGCATAGTGAGAGAATATCGCCGGCCGCGGTGGTCTCGCAGTTCTAGGCGCGCAGTCCGGAACCGTGCGACTGCTACGGTCGCAGGTTCAAATCCTGCCTCGGGCATGGATGTGTGTGATGTCCTTAGGTTAGTTAGGTTTAAGTAGTTCTAAGTTCTAGGGGACTAATGACCACAGCAGTTGAGTCCCATAGTGCTCAGAGCCATTTGAACCATTTTTGAGAGAATATCATAAGGAAAGGGCACCCTTGTAGTTTCTTATATTCTTCTTTTTTATTTTAATAATGCCATTGTTCATAGATGCTTTGTTTGGATTGGTTGTACCATGAACTGAATTAATTTCCACATTATGCACACAATTGCTATACTAGAATAATATTTCCATTTTGAAGCTGATATATGTGTATAATGGCTTAACTCCAGTAGGAAAACTTTGACTTTTCAGTCCTCCCCTCTCACTATTCTATTATCTCCCCATTTGTTGTGTAATTCTGATTGCTCCTTCGACTGTCTATTAGTTTATTGAAGTCAGCCTGACTTAACAGTTAAGTGAAAGGTACACAGTTCATTAATTATTTTTCCTAAAATACGTTATAAACATGGAACAGAGGAGGTTCCAGATTGTCATTAATTGCAAAAATAGTGCTGTTCATTTTTCATTTCCTCTCAGTGCAAAGCCAAAACATAAAAAACAAAAAGGACAAAATACTCCTGAAGATTCCACTGTATTTGCTCACTTGGCATAATGAGGGTGGCTTTATCTAGCAGCTGTAAACTAGAAACAAGTGACAGTTCCAGGGTGAGGTAGATCGTATGCAGTTGTTGCTCAACTCAGTCCTGTACAAAACTCCTCACGACCTCAACTCCCTTCCCATTGTAGTGCTCTATTGCACTTCCCCCCCCCCTCCCCCTCCCCCTCCTCCTCCTCCTCCTCCTCCTCCTTCTTCTTCTTCTTCTACTATTATTTCATCATCTTCTTTTCCCCATGCTTCCTCTATATCTACATCTGTACTCTGCAAACCGTGTGAGGTACATAGCAGAGGGTATATCCCAGTGAACCAGTTATTAGAGTTTCTTCCCATTCCATTCACATGTGGAGTGAGAAGGATGATTGTCTGAATGCCTCTGTGCATGCAGTAATTATTCTAATCTTACCTTTACAAACCCTGTGTGAGTGATACATAGGGGATTGTAGTATATTCCTAGAGTCATCATTTAAAGATGGTTCTTGAAACTTTGTTAATAGACTTTCTCAGTATAGTTTATGTCTATCTTCAAGTGTCTTCCAGTTCCTTTGGTATCTCTATGATACCCTCTCACTGATCAGACAAACCTGTGACCATTCATGCTGCCCAACTCTGTGTACAGTCAGTATCCCCTGTCAGTCCTGTTTGGTATGGTTCCCACGCATTTGAGGACTGTTCCGGTCATGAGAGTGATTTTTAAGATTGTTATTTGTAGACTGATCACACATCCCCAATATTCTACCAATAAACTGACATCTGCTACCTGCTTTACCAGTGACTGAACCTATGTGATCATTCCATTTCATATCCCTAATGAGTTGGCTGATTTCCACAGTGACTCATTGATATTATAGTCATAAGGTATACAGTTTTTCATTTTATGAGGTACACAATTTTATGTTTCTGAACATTTCAAGCAAGTTGCCAATCTTCGTACTACTTTGAAATCTAATAAAGCTCTGACTAAATATTTATGCAGATTCTTTCAGTTAGTACTTCATTACAGATAACTACATCATCTGAAAAAAGTCTGAAGCTACTTTTAATACTGTCTTCAAGGTCATCAATATACAAAATGAACAGCAAGGGTCCCAACACACTTCCCTGGGGCACACCCAAAGTTACTTCTACATCTGATGATGACTCTCCATCCTAGAAAAGATGCTGTGTCCTTGCTACCAGACAGTCCTCAATCCAGTCACAAAATTCACTTGATACCCCATATGATCATACTTTTGACAATAAGCATAGGTGTGGGACTGAGTCAAAGGCTTTTTGGAAATCAATAAATACTGCATCTGTCTGACTGCCGTGAACTGAAGCTTTCAGTATGTCATGTGAGAAAAGTGTGCATCGGTTTGCATATTATCGATGTTTTCAGCATCCACGCTGGTTGGCATTAAGGAGATCATTCTGTTCGAGATACCTCATTATGTTTGAGCTCAGAATAGGTACTAAGATTCTATAACAAATCAATGTCAAGGATACTGGATGGTAATTTTCTGGATCATGTATACTACCTTTCTTGTAGGTGGGTGTGACTTGTGCCTTTTCTCAAGAACTGGATGCAGCTCTTTGTTCATTGGATCTATGATAGGTTATAGTTAGAAGAGAGGCAAACTCAGCCAAAAAGTCAGTGTAGAATCTGACAGGGACTCCGTTGGGGCCTGGAGCTTTGTTTAACTTTAACTATTTCAGTTGTTTCTCAACAACACTGACGCTAATATTTGCTTCATTCATCTTTTCATGGTATGAGGATTAAATGGGAGCAATTCTCCTGGGTTTTCCTCTGTAAAGGAATATTTGAAAATGGAGTTTAGTCTTTCAGCTTTTCCTTTGTTACCCTTAATTTCAGTTTTTGTCTCATTTGCTAGGGACTGGTCAATAACTTTGGTGCCACTAACAGCTTTTACATACAACCAGAATGTCTTTGAGTTTTGTGAAATGTCATTTGACAATATCCTACTATGGTAGTCATTGGAGGCATCACACAATCACAAATTTCTCTCTTGATAGGCAAACATCATGGTTCATTCAGAATATCTCTATCTATAGCCCTACACTTCACTATATACTTATTATGCAATAATACCAGTTTCTTTAGAGTTTCTTTACAGTGACTGTATACATAGTGGTTCCCTCTCATTATGAAGTGTTTTACTAGGTGTTTATCTCTCCAGTGCATTCTTTGAAACTTGAGCCATAGTTCCTGTACATGCTCCTCCCCTATGCTGAAAGTTTTAAGTTCCTCAGTGACATATGACAATACAGATTTTGTATCTAGTTTACTGAATATATATAACTTTCTGCTTGTTTCAGTTGTCCTTTGTACTTTGGTAATCATTGTTGCTAGACCTGTGTCATTGTCACTGATAACAGTTTTGACATGGACATCTTCTCTTACCCTTTCCTTTGGGAGCTCAGAGCTCGCACTCCAGCTACCAACAGGTGCAGATCCAAGGTGTGATTGTGGCTTGTATGGAGTGTCATGGTTTGTTGTTTCAAGTTCCAGTCCGGCACAAATTTTCATTGTCGTCATTCCATTATACAGCTGATGGTTGTACATATTCACCACTGTGAATATTCATTTCATATAAAGTGGGCTTATGCTCAGTAACGTCCTGAGTCAATTTGTATGATACAAACCAGTTGTAGCTGTTACACTGCAATGTTTCCACATAGGCGAATGATGTAGCGTGTTGGCAAAATAAGGGATTCTTCCCTCTTAATTATAGTTTTACCTGCGTTGGTTATCCCACCACAAAAATAAAGTGAGCTAGTGTTGCAAAGTGATACGATCTTCGAATGGTTATCAATTTTTTTATGGACATACATTTTGAAGGCTCACTTCCCACTGAAAGTGAGAAGAGTTTCGTCAGTAGTGTCATATTCAGACTGGGTATAATGTGTCCCACAGTTTGCATTGAAAATGATCCATACTTCACTAATAGGTGTAATTTATCATTTCACCTTCTCTCATCATGTGTTTGTTTAGAATCAAATCTCAAATGTTCAAATGGCTCTGAGCACTATGGGACTTGACAGCAGAGGTCATCAGTCCCCTAGAACTTAGAACTACTTAAACCTAACTAACCTAAGGACATCACACACATCCATGCCCGAGGCAGGATTTGAACCTGCAACCGTAGCGGTCATGCGGTTCCAGACTGAAGCGCATAGAAACGCTTGGCCACACCAGCCGGCAAATCTCAAATGTAAAAGAATGAATTTGATTCAGTTTTTGGACATGACACATCTGAAAAATGAAAGACCAAACTTTTGGAATAAAGACCATCAAGATTCACTTCAGATTTCTTGATAGTCCCGCAAATAAAGATAAATCCAATAAGTACTTTCACCTCTCACACGTCAGTGGGTTGATTGTATATCTAATGTTGGGTCCAAAATGCCTCCTTTACTGATTTCTTCATTAATGTGAAGTGTGTCCGCAGCTCGTGGTCGTGCGGTAGCATTCTCGCTTCCCGCGCCCGGGTTCGATTCCCGGCGGGGTCAGGAATTTTCTCTGCCTCGTGATGACTGGGTGTTGTGTGATGTCCTTAGGTTAGTTAGGTTTAAGTAGTTCTAAGTTCTAGGGGACTGATGACCATGGATGTTAAGTCCCATAGTGCTCAGAGCCATTTGAACCTTTTTTTTTTTGTGAAGTGCAATTTCCTGCATAATATCTTCACTCACAAGTAATTCAGAGAAGCAGAGAGCAGTTTTGCCTGTTTTGGCAGCACCTTTTGCATTGAGAAGGTAAGTAATGTTGTTTCTTTGGGTATTTCTGGTTGCAGAATTTGTCACAGCCGTCCAAATTGTCTCTCCATCCTTTCCCAACAACATTTCGTCCTCCACTTCACTGTCCATTTCTTCAGTATTTCCATCTTCAAGTGGCTCTTTTCTCTCTTGTCCCACCCAATCTGCTATGATTTGCTCCTCACCCACGAACCGGGGATCTCTCCAACAACCCTTTTCAACAAAGGAAAACTTGAAACAGCAAAATGTTCCATTCAGGTTGGAAAAAAATAGCTTTCCAAAATACCAGTATTTACAACACAATGGTGGGGAGAGCAAATAAAATTTCCAAGTGCGCCAGTTATTATTTATTTTTTTTACACCGTCTCCCACATGGGATCCACGTTTTTCAACAACACAATCGAAACATAAAGGGCTACTGATCTCCTGCGGAATCATTGCCGCCTTGTCAACCTCTCGAGAACGATTGAGGAGGAGCTTTTGAAGGAGGGAGCAGCGAGAGACAAGATGGCGGTTGGACAGGAGAAAAAATGTGATTCTGAGGTCTTCCAGGGCCGCACGTGGGCGACGAAGGGCTAAAATTTTATTAATATGCCAGATGTACTTTTCAGTTATTTTATTACTATAGCTCTGAAAGAGAAACCAGTGTATTAATTTTATTGGTTCCAGAAATATTTGAGTTTAAAGTCCAAAATCGGTCAGTTTGGCTCCATTTGATGGTAAAGTTGTAATTGACACTCTGAGATAGAAGTGTAATTAAGCACTATGACTGCTAAGACTGGTCTGCGCAATGTGCTGCACGAGATTGTAAGTAAGGGGAATGTCGTTTCTTTTAGTCGTTTCCGCCAATGTTGGGGAAGTCAGTTTTTCTGGATTTTGACGTGAAAACGTCTGTTCAGTTCTCGGTCGAACTTTCGTGTGTGAGAAAATAGCGTCACATTTGAATCACTAACAACTACGAGACTAATAATGCATAAACAATAGTTGAGTCCTTAGCGAATTGATCACGTGTGTACGTGTTTGTTGTTCAATATATGATTTGACTGTGACGTCATTGTAGCAGCATAGGCGCATGCGCGTGATTGTTACGATTTAGCTTTGTGTAAAGTTATAAATTGGTGTAGCGGGGAAACGCGTCTCGCCAGGATAGCGGTTCACGTATCATTGAGAAGAGCTCATGGAGGACTGTTATGATCCAAAGTGAGTACATAAAAATATAAATTAAACTGAAACTTACAAAATAATGAATGATGTCGCCTCGTATGATTCGTAAATGTGCTCGTAATTACAGACAACGCATTCCAGACGAAAGTTCGCGACGAAAGGAATTCAAAAAGACTCAAAAGTCCAGTGCCGAGTGAGAACTACAGTAGCGTTGAAAAGGAAATGAAGAAGCGACGCAAGGCGATTACGTATAGCAGACAGCGGCCAGCGATAGTACAAACCTGTGTGTCATCTATTCTGTAACGTTAACAGTACTCTATGTAACGCTATGCTAAAGATATTGATAATTAAATTACATTTTAACACGAAACTAGTTTGGACAAGAAGAGAATAGAAGCTTTCGAAATGTGGTGCTACAGAAGAATGCTGAAGATTAGATGGGTAGATCACATAACTAATGAGGAAGTATTGAATAGGATTGGGAAGAAGAGGAGTTTGTGGCACAACTTGACCAGAAGAAGGGATCGGTTGGTAGGACGTGTTCTGAGGCATCAAGGGATCACCAATTTAGTATTGGAGGGCAGCGTGGAGGGTAAAAATCGTAGGGGGAGACCAAGAGATGCATACACTAAGCAGATTCAGAAGGATGTAGGTTGCAGTAGGTACTGGGAGATGAAGAAGCTTGCACAGGATAGAGTAGCATGGAGAACTGCATCAAACCAGTCTCAGGACTGAAGACCACAACAACAACAACAACACGAAACGCTTGTTATGATTTTGTCCCGACGTTTTCACGAAAAACCTACGGCGCGTACCCGAACTACGCAGACTTATTTTTCTCTCCCGTAGGTGGAGGGTATTTTCCCTCCCGCATTCCCGTACTCAACTTTCTGTGGCTTGCTGGTTCTACCTCTGGTCTCCCCGAACTATATCGTATTTGTTGCTGACAGCATGTACGCAGTGGCGTAGCGAACATAACTGGCAAAACTTGGAAATTTGTGGTAAGGTCTTATGGGACAAAACTGCTGAGGTCATCTCGGCGCCGGGGTACAATACTACACTTTATTTGCACCACGACCACTGCCCCCTCCAAAACACGTATAGTAAAATAACACACTACTGGCCATTAAAATTGCTACACCACGAAGATGACGTGCTACAGACGCGAAATTTAACCGACAGGAAGAAGATGGTGTGATATGCAAATGATTAGCTTTTCAGAGCATTCACACAAGGTTGGCGCCAGGGGCGACACCTACAACGTGCTGACATGAGGAAAGTTTCCAACCGATTTCTCATACACAAACAGCAGTTGACCGGCGTTGCCTGGTGAAACGTTGTTGTGATGCCTCGTGTAAGGAGGAGAAATGCGTACCATCACGTTTCCGACTTTGATAAAGGTCGGATTGTAGCCTATCGCGATTGCGGTTTATCGTATCGCGACATTGCTGCTCGCGTTGGTCGAGATCCAATGACTGTTTGCAGAATATAGAATCGGTGGGTTCAGGAGGGTAATACGGAACGCCGTGCTGGATCCCAACGGCCTCGTATCACTAGTAGTCGAGATGACAGGCATCTTATCCGCATGGATCGTGCAGCCACGTCTCGATCCCTGAGTCAACAAGATGGGGACGTTTGCAAGACAATAGCCATCTGCACGAACAGTTCGACGATGGACTATCAGCTCGGAGACCATGGCTGCGGTTACCCTTGACGCTGCATCACAGACAGGAGCGCCTGCGATGGTATTCTCAATGACGAACCTGGGTGCGCTACGGTCGCAGGTTCGAATGCTGCCTCGGGCATGGATGTTTGTGATGTCCTTAGGTTAGTTAGGTTTAACTAGTTCTAAGTTCAAGGGGACTAATGACCTCAGCAGTTGAGTCCCATAGTGCTCAGAGCCATTTGAACCATTTTGAACGAACCTGGGTGCACGAATGGCAAAACGTCGGTTTTTCGGATGAATCCCGGTTCTGTTTACAGCATCATGATGGTCGCATCCGTGTTTGGCGACATTGCGGTGAACGCACATTGGAAGCGTGTATTCGTCATCGCCATACTGGCGTATCACCAGGCGTGATGGTATGGAGTGCCATTGGTTACACGTCTCGGTCACCTCCTGTTCGCACTGACGGCACTTTGAACAGTGGACGTTACATTTCAGATGTGTTACGACCCGTGGCTCTACCGTTCGTTCGATCCCTGGGAAACCCTACATTTCAGCAGGATAATGCACGACCGCATGCTGCAGGTTCTGTACGGGCCTTTCTGGGTACAGAAAATGTTCGACTGCTGCCCTGGCCAGCATATTCTCCAGATCTCTCACCAATTGAAAACGTCTGGTCAATGGTGGCCGAGCAACTGGCTCTTCACAATACACCAGTCACTACTCTTGATGAACTGTGGTATCGTGTTGAAGCTGCATGGGCAGCTGTACCTCCACACGCCATCCAAGCTCTGTTTGACTCAATGCCCAGGCGTATCAAGGCCGTTATTACGGCCAGAGGTGGTTGTTCTGGGTACTGATTTCTCAGGATCTATGCACCGAAATTGCGTGAAAATATAATCAGATGTCAGGTCTAGTATAATATATTTGTCCAATGAATACCCGTTTATTATCTGCATTTATTCTTGGTGTAGCAATTTTCATGGCCAGTAGTGTACATAAAATCTACTCGAACAATAATATATTTTCCGGAAATAGCTGCCTGGAATGTTACTGGTCAAGCAGTAAGCCCATCTTCGTGAGCCGGTCGTCCGGCAAGCTACTCAAATTTATCCTGTTTTGGACGTAGCTTGTCAGGTCTAGGATTCCTTGCTTTTTCGAGACTACTTAATTTTAACGCTGCTCTGCCTGAAAGTTAACCGTAGAATATTAGATTTGTCGCATGTAAAAATATAAACGCTTCTACTAATTTTTTTTTTTTTTTTTTTTTCTGGGGAGCATGACTTTCATGAATCCACGTCTGCGGATCCACGTCTTCTGCAAACCCAGTGGGTCGTCTGTTTTTATTCAAATGTGGAGATGAGGACAGTTGCCTCACCATCAGCCGTGAGTCGTGTCTGTGGCGAGCAAAGACGCGTACGAGACCGCCCGGTGCTTCTGGTGGCAGGAGGGTGAAAGTACAGTAGTTGACGCGGCGCGCGCGCGATGTCGCTGGCGGAGGTGGGCGGTGTGGCGGCGCGCGCCAGTCCGATTCTGACCGCGGAGGAGCGCACACGGGCTGACGGGGCCGGTTCCAGCCGATCCTGGGCGGGAAGCGCTGGGAAGGAAGGGCAAGGGCAGCAGCGAGCAGTAGCGGCCGCCTCGCACGTGCACCCCGGTCGCAGCCGGCGCGACCCAGGTACGCCCGCAGACAGCTGTGCCAGGGCCACCTGCCGCGCTGAACGGAGGCGCGCGCGCTGCCGGCGCCTCTGGCCGATTGTCACGGACCGCGACGCCAGCCTCCGAGGATTTCTGCGTCCGCACGCTTTCATGCTACTTGTAGAGTGTTGCTCGGCATGTCTCCTATTCCCTAATGCCGTACGAGCTTTTCTCCTTCAGCTGTCGACACGACCGCCAGTGCACGCTGCAGCTGCTAAGTGATATCTTGTACCCTTGACAGTTTCGTTGGTGCTTCTGTATACACAAAACAGTTGCCAAGCAGTATATGTCGCAGGCAGTTTGAGAGAGTGGCTCGCTGCCCTCGCCGTGGTATTTCTAGGAAATGCTCGGGTTCGGTTCCTCCGCTCTGTCAAAGAGTGATAAGTGTTACTTCTATGCCTCTAGTACAAAGCGTCTGGCACCGGGTACTTCCTGCTGTACCATACTTGAAAGTAAATCAATATTCGGGAAGGCGAATGGACGACCAGTGTTGGGAGGGTTCTGCGAAAATGTAGCACGCTAGTGCGACAAGTTCTAGAGTACTGTTTTAGTGTTCGGAGCCCTTATCGTGTTGGGGTGGACAGAAATCGAACTAATTCAACGATGCGCTGCTACGTTCGCAACAGGTCTGCATGGTCCATATGAAAGTGCATCAGGAGCGCTCGGGGAACTTAAATGGGAATCCTTGGGAGAAACACAACGTACTCCTCGAGAAACTCTGTTGGGTGAATGTGGGGAATCAGTATTCGAAGAAAACTGAACTAACATTATGCTGCTACCGTCGTGTATGTCACGTAGGGACATGGAAATAAGATAACAGATATTACTGCACGTTCAGAGGTACATAGACGGTCATTTTCCCTCGCTCGATACGCGAATCGAAAAGGAAAGACAATCGATAATAGTAGTCGCATTTCCTCCACCATTCAGAGAAAAAGGGCTTGCAGAGTGTTCATAAATGGTTCCTCCCATTCGGGCCGCAGATAATGTTTGACTTCTGTAAAGGGAAGTTTTTTTTTCGCAGTTTTCCAATGAATGTGGTGACTTACTTATTGTGCTACGGCTGTGCTGGGACAGTTCTCCGAAAGCCACGCACTGTTTATGCAAAAAAGCTAACCATATTTGGAAACAATCTATTTAGACACAAGATATGATACTACTAATTGAGAAACGATATTAGGAAATAAGGTTCCTTTGCAGATGGGGAAGATACTAAATCAGAATTGAAGAAAAGCTTTAATAGCTTGTTGTCGTGGCATATCTTAGATGCAAATATGTTTCGGAGAAAAAACAATTATTTCCTAAAGGTGACCAAATCGAAACGTTTGGTTTTCGCTGAAGGTCTCTTACCAGTGGTTGCTCTTTCGTTTTTCTGTCTTGAGAAGAATGTGTGTGTGTGTGTGTGTGTGTGTGTGTGTGTGTGTGTGTGTGTGTATGTATGTTTGTATGTGAACATTTAATTATGGGCGAGTTAATTGTGAATTTAGCGATAGAGATTGAGCAGCAATCAAACTTTCAAGCGTCAAATCCATGTCGTTTTAGAAGGGCAACGAAGGTTGAAATTAACGTTGACAGGGAGGTAATAGGGCTCTAGTACCAAAGAACAAGGATGGAGAGGAGGACTAACCGAAGTTTTTAAACTTATTTACTGATTTTTAGTTTTAGCCTGGTTTGAACACTAAACTAGACCTTTGCTTTTCGCGAGCAGCTTTGTGTCATTCGTATGCATCTACATCTACACGATTACTCTACAATTCACAATGAAGTGCCTGGCAGAGGCTTCAGTAAACCATCTTTAAGCTACTTCTCTACCGTTCCACTCTCGAACAGTGCGCGGGAAAAACGAACAGTTATATCTTTCCGTGTGAGCTCTGGTTTATTTTATGGGATTGGGTTGATTTGGGGGAGGGGACCAAACAGCCAGGTCATCGGTGTCATCGCATCGGGGAAGGATGGGGAAGGAACTCGGCCGTGCCCTTGCAAAGGAACCATCCCGGCATTTGCCCGAAGCAGTTTAGGGAAACCACGGAAAACCTCAATCAGGATGACCGGCCGCAGGATTGAACTGTCGTCCTCCCGAATGCCAGTCCAGTGTGTTAACCACTGCGCCACCGCGCTCGGTCTTATTGTGATCATTGTTTCTCCCTATGCAGGTGCACGCCAAAAAAATATTCCGTCACACTTAGAAGGAAGTTGGTGACTGAAATTTAATGAGAATGTCCTGCTGCAGCGAGAAACACCATCCACTTAGTGTACCATATCCGCGTCATTCTCTCTCCTGTTTCGTGATAATACAAAACTTTGCGTTTGAACTTGTCATTTGATCCGTGTGAGAGAGCATACCTCACGGCCACCACAGACCTTCAGTCGGGCAATATCTTTCCCATAATCTGCTAGTTGTCCACGAAAGGGCCACCGCGCCGTCTTGAAGTACCAGGTGAATTTCACTGCAGCGTAATGTTCGCTGCAGAGTGAAATTTTCGTTATGAACCGAGTCTTGTACAAGGAATAGTGCCAGTATTCACCTGACGTTATTTAGAAATACTTAAAGTGGGTTTACTGTGTTGGAATTAGATCTCTTCACCTGTCATTTAAGAGTCCATTGCCGTAACATTATGCCTTATCTCTCGTTATATCGTTCAGAGTTCCTTTAAATCACTGTAGCGATTGGTGGTACGATGACTTAATAAAGCAATGACCGAGACTCATGTCTCCATTGTTGGCGGAACTAAGAAGTGGTCTCTTGCAGCGACCTTGCCGTTCCGGCGACGGCAACCCGCAGTCCTAGGAATCAAGAAGTCCTGTATCTTTTCTCATCTCCAGATCGTTTGACGATTCTCTTTTCGGGCACAATATTTGGGAAGACGCTGCGACTGGCAGTCGTATATGCGCTCGTTGGCTCTAGTCGAGTCTTCGCGCTTGCCATACCTACCGTGGCTCAAATGGCTCTGAGCACCATGGGACTTAACATCTATGGTCATCAGTCCCCTAGAACTTAGAACTACTTAAACCTAACTAACCTAAGGACATCACACAACACCCAGCCATCACGAGGCAGAGAAAATCCCTGACCCCGCCGGGAATCGAACCCGGGAACCCGGGCGTGGGAAGCGAGAACGCTACCGCACAACCACGAGATGCGGGCCCTACCGTGGCCAGCAAGATCACCGGATCTCTCCTGAATTGATAACGTTACTAGCATTATGGCCAGGACCGTCCAACCAGCTCGGGAGTTTGATGATCTATAGCGCCAGTCGGACAGAACTTGGCGCGATATCCCTCAGGAGGACGTCCAAGAACTCTATCAATCATTGCCAGTCCGAGAAACTGCTTGTGTTGATGCTCAGAGGTGGAGCAAAGCGTTATTGCCTTGCTCAGTCTGTGAAGCTCTTTCTTTTGAATAAGTCACCCATTTTTGTGAAATTGTAGTCATTTGTTTGTCTATACGTATACATCAGATCTACTGATCCCATTCGGATAATTCCTTCGTGGTGCGTCTTTTTTTTAAGTGTATCGAAAGCTGCAGCGAGTGACTGTCTTACAAGGGAACCCGCCATACGCCATATTTCGCTCTCTGATACTGTCAAACGTGGTGAAGGGAAATAAGTGTGAAAATAAAGGGATACTCCATTTCTGCTTAGGTACCAACATGCAATAGTTTTCGAGAAAATGACTATTAAACTGTCGAAGCTACTTCGTAAGTCCACTAGCCTGTCGTAAAATCAAATGAGTTGGTAGTTTGGTGACTAGGAGTACAATTTCGTATTTTGTGTCAGTTCTCCAAAACCAATCTTATGTTTTGCTTTTCTTTTGTTGTCGCTGAAATATGCCACATCAGTGTTTTCTGTGACATCGTAAAATCCAATGGTATTACTGACAAAAGCAATAAGCATGTCTAATCTTACTAAAAGCTGATTGTATCGTCACAAATTCAAATTAACGGCGTTAAAATTCTAGCATTTCAATTTTTGTTTTGTATTATATTTTTATGCTTCAAGAGAAGCAGTGCTTTCATAAAAACATGCAAAGCATAAAAATTCGGACCACCAAGAGTAATGTGCAAAGGCATGTATACTATAGTAACGTTTTCTGTGTGAATATAATTAGGGAAAAATTTTGCATTACGGCGATAATTTCGCGGTAAACCACGCACATCGGAGCATTTTCTCGAAACTTGGTGCCTGTAACTAATTAGGGATCAGAGTGTGTATTTTAATTTCATCGCTTCTACTTGTGACTTCCCTTTGCTTTGCGTTGAGAGTAGGGCACTTCTCTAATTGGCAAATGGAATTCTTTAGCTTCCGGTAAAAGTATACGTCGCAGGGTTTACATCACGGCATACACTTTGGCGGAAATACTTATAATGAACATGTCGGTATTCCGGTTTCATCGACAAACAGCCCATCGTATAAGGAGGGATCGTTTTGACCACACAGGAGTCAATAATGTATAAGGATGGGTCCATTTTTACGTAAAGTCGCAGAACTTTGTGACGGAAACTGATTATTGGCTTCTTTTGTGGAATATCCATATTTTGTGGCTGTTGTGTGCGCATTTGATGTTGTTGCATTAATTGGTTTACGTCTTAACGGACTCGAGGGCCAAATTTGCCACTAACGTTTCGGAGACAAACGAAAACTGTTGGTGGCAGTTTTCTGGATGGTGTTACGCCACGTCAGTTGTGACAGTGAAATTTATTTTTAATAAGACTTGGAAACTCTATTTCGTTTGCTATTGATACCATAATATTTCGGCCGAAGTGGCCGTGCGGTTAAAGGCGCTGCAGTCTGGAACCGCAAGACCGCTACGGTCGCAGGTTCGAATCCTGCCTCAGGCATGGATGTTTGTGATGTCCTTAGGTTAGTTAGGTTTAACTAGTTCTAAGTTCTAGGGGACTAATGACCTCAGCAGTTGAGTCCCATAGTGCTCAGAGCCATTTGAGCCATAATATTTTATTATGTCGTGAAAAATATTGATATCGTATACAACAAAAGAGAGGGAGAGAGAAAAAAAAAAACATAAGACTGGATTTGAACATGGGGCGCAGAAGGTCGAAACTGTGCTGTTAGCCTCTGCGCTACCAACGTACTTAGTTTTATGCCGCACGTGTAGCTTGAAGGAGTCCCGTCGATACTTTGACCGTGATTTTTCTCGGAAGCTATTGAGAGTTGGCGCCTAAGCCAAAGTCCGCAGCTCGTGGTCTTGCGGTAGCGGTCTCGCTTGCCGCGCACGGGGTCCCGGGTTTGATTCCCAGCGGGGTCAGGGATTTTCTCTGCCTCGAGGGCGTTGTGTGTCATTCATCATCATTTCATCATTGACTCGCAAGTCGCTGAAGTGGCGTCAACTAAATAGAACTTGCAATACTGCGGCGAACTGCTCCGCATTGGGCCTCCCGGCCAACGATGCCATACGATCATTTCATTTCACCTAAGCCAAAGTAGGCGTCCCTGTATTTTAATCCATGTGTCACACCGCCAAGTCTCGACAGTATCAGTTAGCGGTTTGTTACGGCTTCTGCTTGTTAGACGTGACCGCTGCCTCGAGCCGGACCTCGTAATTGAAAACCAGGACTTCGCCTAGGTTAGAAAGTTGCAACGAGTGTCATTACAGTTTAAGATGTACCAGACGCTGCGACTGTTTATAAATATTTCTCTAAAATTCCGAGATGCGTTGCACTAAGATGTACTCCAGGTAGCAATATGTTGGTTTGTCTTTAGCATCAAGTACAACGACGGTTCCGCCCCAACAATACTGTTCTTCAGCAGGTTGCTTACTGGTAGATGGTCCGTGTCTGCCTTGCAGCCTCTAGCGCAGGGTTGGTTGATTTAAAAAAAAAAATCGTTTTATTCGGTGATTACTTCAATTTTAAAATGTAACACAGAAATCATAATAAAATTTAAAGAACTAATTAGTGTCGTCAAAATGTCGAAAAAACCGCTATGTTACCTACAGTTTTGTGGGGGGAGGATTCATTTACTTGCTACGAATCATAGTTTGGGGAACCTTGCTCTAGCGGTTGGTCGCTGTTGGCGTGTGCCGGCACTGTCCTCGCGTGTCTTTACCGGCGGAACAGGTTCGGGTGTCTGAGCGTCGTGTACTCGCTTTCGTGCGGTGGGTATCGGCTTTCGGCCGGCGCGTCGGTTAGTGCAGCCTCGGCCGGCCGGCCAAGTCCATTGCCCCAGCGGCACAACAGCGCAACGGTTGGCTGCCGCCGCCCCCACCCCTGCCCCCTCCACCCCCGCAGGCACATCCTCCCAGCCCGCGAGCCGCCAAGCGCGGCGCAGTCGTGACTTCGGGAATTGCCTCTTTTGGTCCCAGCGCCGCAACACCGTTGCGCTTGTGCTACTGGTCTTGCTTAGACGCCAGCAAGTATAGATCGCTGTTCACAGCCCGTCCGATCGCTGAAAGGAATCTTTCACTTTCAAGAGAACTGTGTGCTATAATAGAAACCCTTGACACATTAAACCTGTATATTGTAACAGGATTCCAGCAAGCTCCGCTTCCTATTGCGACAGATGTTCCTATACCAGATGAGTGATCCGAACACCTCTCATACTTGGCCAGAGCTTCATTTGTCAGTACCTCACTCCTATTCTTCCAAAGTACAGGGCATTTCGAAAAGGCTGATCCGATTTTACAAGACCATGTCTTCTATGCCACTCAGTACAGGATCTTGCAGTAAATTTTAACTTACATATAGCAATGTAAATTTTTTATTTTCACAGGAAGCATTAAAAAAGTAAATCTTTTACCTGAATTTACGTACAATCTCGAGATACCTTTTACTGTTACGTTTGGGATGAAAGTTTCCACATATTAAATGAAACAACAAATTTACTGTTACCAGTCACCGTTTTATTTATTTCCACGACGCGTTTCAAAGGTTTAAACCTCCATCATCGGGTGGATTTACATTAGTTATTATGACGTGTGTGTGTGTGTGTGTGTGTGTGTGTGTGTGTGTGTGTGTGTGTGTTGTGTTACGATTTTTTGGAGGAACTTGTGGCACTGCCTAGTGGAGAAACAAAACACTATTTCAGAACATGGTTTTGGATTTCTTCCGACAAAAAATTAAACTTATATCTAATCGTAAACATAAATTAAGTACAATAGAGTACCTTCAGTGGTCATAGGTTCCTTTCGCTGTCTTAACACATCACATGTATACTGTCACATTTGTAAACAAATATGGCGTCTGGAATCTGCTGGGTGCTAGGTTCGTATAGTAGAAGAGAAGATATAATCGCGAAGTACAAAGAAGATACATCGTAACAAGATTATTACAGAATAATTATTTAAAGGATTTGGAGGTGTTTGTTGTGAGGTATAGAATATATGTATGTGTACTTCAGGTGGCATATAAATCTGATGCCGACCGAAGTGGCCGAGCGGTTAAAGGCGCTACAGTCTGGAACCGCACGACTGCTACGGTCGCAGGTTCGAATCCTGCCTCGGGCATGGATGTGTGTGATGTCCTTAGGTTAGTTAGGTTTAAGTAGTTATAAGTTCTAGGGGACTTATGACCACAGTAGTTGAGTCCCATAGTGCTCAGAGCCATTTGAACCATTTTTTATAAATCTGATTTTGACAAGTTAAAACAGCTTAACATTCGTACTCGTTTACACAATCAGGTGAAATGTTAAAATGGCTTAAACTTCATACTTGTTGATAACAATCAGGTGAAATGTTACAGACTTTAAGTACAATAATCATATTGGCTACAGCAGTAAAATGTTCGCATTTAAAGTTTCCACATACTTTTCACAAATGTTGAATGTGCCCTCCACACGGTGCACAAACATGCAGGCTGTGTGATCTATTAAATTTCGAGAGTGCGGCCGACAAAAGCCTTATTTCTTCTTCTTCTTCTTCGCGGTACGCCTTCAGAATGAGCCGACAGACTGAAAGTACAGTACTCGTTCCGTTGATTGAAACCACAGGCTGCAAATAGTAATGGAGTGAGCATTCGGATGCGTAGAACGCGAATTCTGCCCGCATCATCTTCTGTTGCTCAAGTCATGTGATTTTGTGACGGCACATTTTAGCCCGTATAGCGTTTAGCGTGTTTTCAGTGTTATTACTTCACTGCTCCAGACAGATCACGTTCAGAAGTTCCGTGAGACTTTGTATACCTGTTTTACAGACATCTGAAAAATTTGACAGCAGGAACGGACGTTGGCTTACAGATGTGAAGAGCAGTAATATTCTGATTTTCGTCACAGTATCATAGCTCAGAGTCCACTTCATTTGCGTTTTTTCGGTAACGGGATAAGAATTGACAGCCAGCAATGGTTTTCACGCTTTCTATTGCACTTATTCATATTGTTGAATCTCTGTTCTAATTAATTATTTTACGATGACACTGTAGACGGCGCCGAACTGTCACGAAAAAAAAATGCCTTTGGAACTAGTTACAGTAAATACGGTAAGCGATTTGCACCACCTGCCTGTCTATCATTAGTTTCAATTTTTCTTTATTTACCTCTCTGCTTTTTACAGACAAGTAGAATGCCATCTTATCAGAAAAGTAAAACCATATACTATTCACAAGAGGGAGAAAATGCAAGATCGATGCTCGAATTTTGTAGTCAAAGAAGTGACAGCCTGCAATACTTCTTAAATTTTTTATTGCACTGATTAATATTGTCGAATGTGTTCTAATTAATTGCGTTACGATAGCACTCTAGGAAACTGACTCATCCACAAATACTTACACACAAGTGTTTGAGAATAAATTGGAGTAAATTAATTACTCAGGTATAAATTTCATCTGCAGACGAACATAGCACTAATCGTCACACAGAGACTGGAAATTTACTCATATCTGCTTGCAGATTTATATAATATTTGTCTCGTAAACGAATGTCAAAAATCGCAGAAATTATCTCTAGAATACAAGTCTTTATACTACCGTATCTCGATATTTTGCAACATATGAAGATCTTCATATAAAATATGACATTTACAGTTATACATAATCCGGAGAACACTTGATTTCGAGAGGATGCTTCATTGCCATTTATGACACAAAACGTGAACACAGTAAGGCCAGACATCCACTATGCAACACTGCCGGTTCGCGACTGACTGACCGAATCTACGTTTGTTGTGTACAGTTGCCACCGTAGTCGTCGGCCGCAGTGGCTGAGCGGTTCTAGGCGCTACAGTCTAGAACCGCGCGACCGCTACGGTCGCAGGTTCGAATCCTGCCTCGGGCATGGATGTGTGTGATGCCCTTAGGTTAGTTAGGTTTAACTAGTTCTAAGTTCTAGGGGACTGATGACCTCAGCAGTTAAGTCCCATAGTGCTCAGAGCCATTTGAACCACCGTAGTCACTGCGCTGACGACACTTAGGCGCCAGGAACAGAATCAGTGTCGGAACCTTTTTGGACGGGCGTTGTATATCCTAGTTGTTGGAGAGATGAGATTTTGCAGTGGAATAAAGGTAATAAAAATATTCAGTTGTTTCGAAGACTAGCAACCTTATTAGGTCAAACACGTACGCATCCTTAACCTATCACCCACATGCATTTTGAGGTTATTGATGTCAAAACGCGGGCGTTTGTTATTTACATGCGAGAATCAGATTGCCTTGGTGTGGGGCAGCAGCAGAACGAAACAGACGAGGACCGGATAACAGTGCGGGGCCCCCAGCACTTTGGGTACCGTTAAGTAATTTCGAACTGCCTGCTTGTCGTCACCCTCTTTGCTGGGTCTCACGGGCAATATGTGGGTTCTGGCAGTTACACTAACGTTATGAACACTGTAACATTCCTTTAGGGTCGTTAAAAACGTTGTGCTTGTCGCATTCAGCTCTCACAGATGAGTTAAGACTTTAAACGAGCTTTCAGAATCGTCTGTCACCACTGTATGACTGTAACTTTTCCTTGGCAACATTATAAGTTGACTCGCCACTTTTGTAATACAGTGTTGGAAAATCCGTATGATATGCGAAAGCACTGTATATCAGAAATATCCTTCTTCACTCATCCTGAAGGCGACTCTTTTTTTTACGAAAATGAATCTCTGACGGTTCCAACAATAACCACAGTGGATAAAAGTAAAGAACTTTGTATAATTTCGTCCATTGAATTTGGTTAATGTGCCGCTGATGCGAAGGAGAATTGCATAGTTTCCCGTTGGGTGATCATATTCCTATGTGTTGGGTACAGCTTTTGTACAGGGTCTCTTTCATTCGAGTCGACAGGCGCATTTTCTCCGCTGTTTCAGCAGATAGTTCCAGTTCCTTTTTTGCAACTTGTAGCTGTAGTCAGCCCACACAAATACTGCTCGTCACGTCTTTCACGCGCCGCCCAGCGTCGATGGAAAGCGTAGGTTTGTTTCCCGTTAGAAATAAAATGATTATTTGAAGTAGTATTTAACGTGCTCATTCGACAGAACGGTCCTAAATTAATCTAGTGAGATATTTCTTCTATCGATGTTCACTAACAGAGACAGTAAAGCTAGTAAATCAGCAGCGAAGGCATCGCCCTGGCCGTGCTGATGGCTACCGCTGTTCAGAAGCGCTGCTCAGTCACTGTTGGAGCACTGATCACACCTCGTGTTTTCCTTTTTCTGTTAATACTTATCGATAAAACGAATAACGTACTGGACTAATTTGGGACCGCTCTATCGGACGGGCGTGTGAAATTCCACTTTAAGAATGACTTTGTTTGTAACGAGAAACAAACCGACGCTTTCCTTCGACGCTGAGCGTCGTTTGAAAGACTTGATGAGCAGGATTTATTTGGGCCGACTCCAGCCACACGTTGCAAAAACGAAATAGCATATACACTCCTGGAAATGGAAAAAAGAACACATTGACACCGGTGTGTCAGACCCACCATACTTGCTCCGGACACTGCGAGAGGGCTGTACAAGCAATGATCACACGCAAGGCACAGCGGACACACCAGGAACCGCGGTGTTGGCCGTCGAATGGCGCTAGCTGCGCAGCATTTGTGCACCGCCGCCGTCAGTGTCAGCCAGTTTGCCGTGGCATACGGAGCTCCATCGCAGTCTTTAACACTGGTAGCATGCCGCGACAGCGTGGACGTGAACCGTATGTGCAGTTGACAGACTTTGAGCGAGGGCGTATAGTGGGCATGCGGGAGGCCAGGTGGACGTACCGCCGAATTGCTCAACACGTGGGGCGTGAGGTCTCCACAGTACATCGATGTTGTCGCCAGTGGTCGGCGGAAGGTGCACGTGCCCGTCGACCTGTGACCGGACCGCAGCGACGCACGGATGCACGCCAAGACCGTAGGATCCTACGCAGTGCCGTAGGGGACCGCACCGCCACTTCCCAGCAAATTAGGGACACTGTTGCTCCTGGGGTATCGGCGAGGACCATTCGCAACCGTCTCCATGAAGCTGGGCTACGGTCCCGCACACCGTTAGGCCGTCTTCCGCTCACGCCCCAACATCGTGCAGCCCGCCTCCAGTGGTGTCGCGACAGGCGTGAATGGAGGGACGAATGGAGACGTGTCGTCTTCAGCGATGAGAGTCGCTTCTGCCTTGGTGCCAATGATGGTCGTATGCGTGTTTGGCGCCGTGCAGGTGAGCGCCACAATCAGGACTGCATACGACCGAGGCACACAGGGCCAACACCCGGCATCATGGTGTGGGGAGCGATCTCCTACACTGGCCGTACACCACTGGTGATCGTCGAGGGGACACTGAATAGTGCACGGTACATCCAAACCGTCATCGAACCCATCGTTCTACCATTCCTAGACCGGCAAGGGAACTTGCTGTTCCAACAGGACAATGCACGTCCGCATGTATCCCGTGCCACCCAACGCGCTCTAGAAGGTGTAAGTCAACTACCCTGGCCAGCAAGATCTCCGGATCTGTCCCCCATTGGGCATGTTTGGGATGGATGAAGCGTCGTCTCACGCGGTCTGCACGTCCAGCACGAACGCTGGTCCAACTGAGGCGCCAGGTGGAAATGGCATGGCAAGCCGTTCCACAGGACTACATCCAGCATCTCTACGATCGTCTCCATGGGAGAATAGCAGCCTGCATTGCTGCGAAAGTTGGATATACACTGTACTAGTGCCGACATTGTGCATGCTCTGTTGCCTGTGTCTATGTGCCTGTGGTTCTGTCAGTGTGATCATGTGATGTATCTGACCCCAGGAATGTGTCAATAAAGTTTCCCCTTCCTGGGACAATGAATTCACGGTGTTCTTATTTCAATTTCCAGGAGTGTATCTGCTGAAACACCAAAGAAAATGCGCTTGATGACCCACAGGAGAGAAACCCGGTATACAACTGTTCACTGGAAAAACGCTCTTTTTGTGAGAATTCTGGGAAGCAGTCTCATTTGGATCATTCTTTTCTCGTTATTTCGCTAGCGAATAATATTGTTCGACGTGAGCGATCTTACTTCGCAGTGACGTCGGGTTGGGGTGGAATAACCTTCGGTTGGAATATACGCGAGGTAATCCCTCTCACATTCCGAAACACAAGCATCTAAAGATGCTACTTCTAAACCACTTCGCTTGCATTCCGAGCAATCGGCGTGATACTTAAGTGACCTGGGAGGAATCAAGGCGCTACTCTACACGCTACCTCGGAATAGCGAATGCAGCACCAGAATTCCATCACATCGCAGCATTGTCGTAAGGAGCGCCGACTCTGACATTCCAGCAGTACCGTAACAGCACGAGGCATTATCGCTGAGAAATACTTCGTCGGCCCGTGCGACATGAATGTTCTTTGCGTGGCAGGTAATGCGTACTTGCCGTCCCTGTCATCATCTTCCATGTAGCATCTCAACGAGAACTCGATTCGTTTACATTTTTTGTGCCGAGAGCACTCGACACAGATGCCTGTGGAATTACACCAGGCAGTACTTAGCGAAAAATCTTTCTTTTCATACAAATAAGGATACGACTACTTTTGTATCTCGCCTGGATAGGCGGTGCGTGGGTATGCTCCCGTGAACTGCTTCTGTAATATAGGCCGAGAGTGAAGGAAGCGAGTAGGAGCAGCAAAGGTGAAGCACTTCGGTACTGCATGTAACTTTAACACTTTCAATAGCGTCAAAAACACAAGTAAATATCAAATGCATACATAACTTTGGTTAGGATGAGCACGTAAGTGTGAAGCCGTAGTCCATGTCTAATCTTGTGAAGTTAGGATGTCTGTTCTGTATAATCTCAAAACTAGCGAATACTCGTTGCTATCCAAACTTAAATTGAACGTAACTAATACAAGGTCTCAGTAGCAAGCGAGCCCACTCGGTAGTAGAAGCGATATTTCTAGGCCATCTGCTCTTGATGAAATGGGCCGAAATCAAGACGGCACTCCTTGAGCTCCACAGCGTCGGCCAGAGGGCGCTGAGGTTGGCGTAGTTAGTTTTCTCTCGTTGTGGCATCGTAACTATCGACGCTACAACTACTAAATCCAGTAATGAAAGTCACCTAGACAAGGTTTCTGTCGGGAGCGTGTATGGTTGGTATCATAGTATGGAACGCCGTCACATAAGAGTTCTCGTACTCTCTGATTGTTCAAAAACATGGCTCGAAGCACTATGGGACCTAACATCTGAGGTCATCAGTCCCCTAGAACTTAAAACTACTTAAACCTAACTAACCTAAGGACATCACACACATTCATGCCCGAGGCAGGATTCGAACCTGCGACCGTTGCAACAGCGCGGTTCCGGACTGAAGCGCCTAGGACCACTCGGCCACAGCGGCCGGCTCTCTGATTGTGATTCAGGAAATTTTGAACTACAAAATTAAGCAGCCATATGTTTCCGTATCTTATTTTGGTACATGGCACCTCCGTGGTCTAGTGGCTACCGTCGCTGGTCAGTGTCATCAGTATCTCGGGTTCGATTCCCGTTGATGAACTTGGATTATCCTGGATCTGGGACGTCGTCTGCTCCACTTCCTGAGACCTACGAAGTGACAAAAGAAACAGGCAGCTAAGCTGACGAGCTAGCCCTTCTACTGCCATCTTATCGAAACCAACCGTCAGAGTTTTTGTATCTGCCGAGATCGAAACAGCGCCGTGAACCGTTAGTGTTGACACAAATGTTATAATAAGAGCCGACGGTGGCTCGACTGCTAAGCTGAACTCCGCAAGAGGAAACGAAACTCGACGTGTAGATCTACCTACCATGAAGCTGTTCGCGGATGAAGCTGTTGTTCGTGCATGGCACAGTGACAAAGCCAGAAAATAGTAGCGAAATCCTGGAAGACAAGCAGATTATCCGACTTTTGCTGCAGAAACTCGCTACTGATAAGCATGCGCCTTAGAGCAAGCGTAAATGGGCGCAGTAGCCCATCGGTGTTTGATTACATGATTGGTGGTGATCAATCACTGGAAGGTTATGACTGTTAAATTCCTCGGAGTTTAAACTTCCTGGCAGATAAAACTGTGTACCGGACCGAGACTTGAACTCGGGACCTGTGCCTTTCGCGGGCAAGTGCTCCACCATCTGAGCTCAGATGGTAGAGCACTTGCCCGCGAAAGGCACAGGTCCCGAGTTCAACTCTCGGTCCGGCACACCGTTGTAATCTGGCAGGAAGTTTCATATCAGCGCACACTCCACTGCAGAGTGAAAATCTCATTCCTAGGGGTATGCGTTCACAGCGATTTAAAGTGGAAGTACCACACAAAGGTGCAAAACTGAGATCAATTGGAAGAATTCTAAAGGAAACTGATTCACCCACGGTGGAAGTAGCACACAAAATCATTGTTCGACAAATTCTTGAGTACTGCTTGTCGGTATGAGACCCTTATTAGGTAATATTAATGGAGAAGAGTATTGCGTTTAGTCACGGGTTCGTTTGGTAAACACTAAAACGTCAGTAAGACGCTCATTCAATTCCAGTGGCAGACACTACAAAGGGAGCGTTGTGCGTCACAGGGAAGCTTATTTTTCAAATTACAAGAGCGCCGTTTTCGAGAAGAGTGAAGCTATATATTATTTCCTCCACACGGAGTCGTCCTTGCAGCGCGTCATTCGCAAGCGGAACAAGAAAATGAGGAAATGATAATGGTATGCGAAGTATGCTCCACCACATATCGTATAGTGACTTGCGGAGTATAGATACAGATATAAATATTGTTAAAGTCTGTTAATGTAATCACTTGTCTGAGAGCCTAGATTTAAGTCAAAACTAAGTTGCGAAGTTGTCACGACACTGTGTATTTTCCAACGTTAAAACTATGTACCGCACTGGGACTACTAAGCGAATCCTTGCGGTTTGCGGATAGCGGTCTCACCATCAGAGTTCTGGTGTGTTAGTCGGTGATCTTAGATGGGACGAATGTTGCTCTTGGCCGTAAAGAATGCCTGTTCAGCTTCTGTCCGACGTGCAGTTTTGTTAGGAAGATTCACAACAGCGTGGACCCCACTACAGAATGAAATATTCATACTGTATCTTTTTTATCCTTTCGCGTGTGCTTGGTTTGTACCTTAGCCCTCCCGCATATCTTTCTTTTACAAATAGAAATCAACAGGCAGAGTTTAGTTCCAGCGTCGAAATCTGTGTGTTTCACGCATGAAGATAATCCGCTGCAAACGCGCACACGGCGCGCCGGCGAATACGAACGGCCGCGCACCCTTCTTTCTGGTGTGCGCCTTTCACATCTCAGCCGGCGGCTGTCGTGTCAGCATGTCGCCCATTCACGAAGTCAGCGTCGGGCTCGACGTGTGCTATCAGCAGAAGCGATCTCTGTACGTGCCTCCGTGTTTAATACAGCTTTCACCCACCAGCAGAACGTGCGCTAACTTGAAATTCGAATGCAGTGTTGAAACACGCCAGCAATTGGTTGCGGACCATTCTTTCAAAATCGTTAGTAATTAGGCTGGTTTCTTTAATAATCATAATTAGTACTGTTCGGTCGATAGAGGAAATTACTTTCGGAACTGTTTGTGCCCTGAGATTTCGTAGCCAGCAGAGTTAGGAAGCACAGTCGTTATTTACGCCTTGCCCCGCATTCATTTCTCTCTAGAAAATGTACAGCGATAAATAGACCAATGATGAGCGCGGTAACTGAAATACAGTGTATTTAGTTTGCTTCCCATGCTGGTCTTTGAAATTGTAACACCGTAAAGACGGCATGCACCAAAAGTTAATCGGCGACGAGGTGTACTACATTTTTAGTTAGGCAAATGGTAAGCGTTTCAGTGCAAGCACGCAAAGTAGGTAGAAAAACTACCTAAGTTCTTTATATAAAGCGAGCTTACGAAGGGAATCTTTCATTCAGAAATCGCATTTGAATGTTGATTGTTCTTGAGGAGCTCATGTTTGTGCCTCACGGAAGCTGGGGCAAAATCTTCCGACACGTGCCGAGATTCGATAGCCACCTCATCGTGACTTATCGAAAACGCTGTCATTCTGCGGTGTATTGCTGGTACGTTGGTCGGATCCAAAGACTGACGTGCGAATGTGATATCGTTGAATTCAGCAGGGCCATACTCAACGCCATTGCAAGTCTCAACAGCCCTACGCCTCTAGCGCCCGATAGGACAGTTACAGTGTTCGCTCGGACGTGCAGAATAGTACAGCCAAGTGTTTTATACCTCGAGTCAAGAAATGAGCTTGTCTGCAGCAAGAAAAGTACACATTCGGACTTCGCGAAGAAGTCAGGATCGCCACTGACTGTCAGCAGGGCGATCTTGGTGGACCGTCTGCGGGCGCTACAAAGGGAACGAACATTGACAGATTGTATTTCTTATTGTCATACAGACTTAGCACCCAGCGTCGTAGTTTATGACGCCATTGCTTACTTTTGGTTTCGTTATCAGATAATCTGGACAGCATCGCATTTTTGAGGTACTGAGGCCAGCGGCTATGCCGTAACTTCGAAGTCTCCATGGCGTCATCTTTCAAGAAAATAAGGCAAAATGGCATGTTATCCGTGCATTCCTGACCTACCTAATTCAGAGGGTGTTCGTCTCTTACCATGGCCAGCAAGCTCTCCAGGTAATTCATCCATTAAAAACGTCTGGTCATGTGTTGACGAGAGATTGGTACGCCTCCAGTCGCCAGCCACTACGATTCACGAAATCTGGTATCGAAATCAGGCACTGTGGAATAACGTATTCGTAAGTTTCATCAAAAAAAATCAGTTCGACTCGATGTACCGCCGCGTAGGCTCATTGTTGCTGCCAGAGGTGGCAGCTCAATATAATACGAGGTCGTACTGAAAAGTAATGCCTCCGAATTTTTAATGTGAAAACTCTTAAACAAACGTTATTAACATTTTACATTTTTGTTCTTCATGTATACATATTTAGTTCTCAACATAGTCACCCTATCGACGAACACATTTCTTGCTAGGAGAGACCGGTTTGTTGATACCATCATTGTAGAATGTTTGACTTTGTTGACGGAGACAGAATCTCACCTCTGCCTGCAGTCATCACTATCAAAGAGAAGTTATCGATGGTGTTCTTTAAGTTTTGGAAACAGGTGGAAATAGGATGGTGCCAAGTTGGGACTGCATGGAGGACGATCGATGACAGTGAACCCAAGGCGTCGGATTGTTTGTTTATGGTCTTGCATTGTCATCCTGAAGGAGAGGGTACTCCATACGTGGACGAACTCTTCGGGATCGAAAGTCGATTATAGCACGCTGATTCTGACGCACCGACATAGTTACGTTACACACCGATACAATTCGGAGCTCTCTGGCGGTAGAGGGCTGTAAATATGCAGCAAGAAGAATAAAGGTGTAGAATATTTATAACGTTGTTTTATTTAAAAAGATTTAAGAGTTTATACATAAATAATTTGAAGGCATTACTTTTAGCACACTCCTGTAAATCTCATACCCTCTGTAACCACAAATCACTTCAATAAGTATTTTTGTTGCTACAATCTACATCCAGAATAAGTAGAATTTCGCTATTTGCTGCCCTTCTTGGTACTGAAAGACTGATAGCCAGCAGTATATGTGCAAGAGTACTGAGTCCACGCCCCCGATGCTCAAGGGTTTATCTTCTCGTCGACGAGGAACCGTTGTTCAAGAAATTATCTCTATTTTGATACAGTCGTGCAGCGTTTGTGAATGTTTACTACAGTCATTATGTCATTTGCCCATAAAGTTGCTGGTGCATGCTCATGGCGGGAACTTTTAATGCTCTGTTATTGACCTGTATTTTTAGCGTGCTGATGGTGCACGTGTGCCTACGTGCTTCACAACTGTAGGAACCGTTTGTGAGGTAACGGGCGAGTTGTGGTGCCCTGAAAATATTCTGAGTTGGCGTGGCCGCTCGTCAGCAACCGCGTGGTGCCGAACCTTCCGTCAGGTTTTTAAGTCAGGTCATAAATTCAATTAGTTTGTCAGGAAACCAATGCACCAGCATGCGTTTGCGATTTCACGCACAGACGCATGTTCAACTATTTCGGTGAATGCCTTTCTGGTCGGATACGTTGGTTATTTGCTGCAGATATTCAACAAAAATGGGGTGTTTCGGACAGAGTAATATTTGTCCGCGACACAGTGTTAATGTCCACCGACATCTGCAGGTTGCATGCTTGCGAGAAAAAGTGGGAGGAAGAAAGATTAAGACTTTAACGTCCCCTCGACAGCGCGGTCATCAGATAGGAGCACAAACTCAGATAACGAAAGGATAACGAAGGATATCGGACTTTTTATTTCCAAGTAACCATCGCGGCATTTGTGTAGAGCGATGCAGGGAAACCACGGAAAAACTCAATCTGCATGGTCAGACGGGAATCTAAACCGTCGTCCTTCCGAATGCGAGTCCATTGTGCTAACCACTGCGCCACCTCTGTTGGTGCGCATGCTTATAGTGTTATCATGCTGTTCACAGACTCACAATCACTAACAGCTCGGATGTTCGGCTTGTTGTGCAAAATGTAGGACTGTGTAAATGCTTTTTACTAGAACTTTGAAATGACACCGCTGGGGAAGAGTAATGTGGTAGACTGCAGCTGGGAAATATATTTGTAACTGTGATCGTGTACTACGGTCAGTGTGGTCCCTGGGCGCTTTGACAGAGTATGACAGGTCGTGGAACAGAGCACAGCTGCCGGCGGCAACTGTGATTAATTTACTGCTGATCGAAGCTGAACTCCGACATTTAGGGCCCCGGACGTTCGTCCCAGCCGACACGGCGCGAGGGCAAACACAACCCTTCCATTTAACAGTCGTTTGCAGACGATCTTGGTGCATGAAGCGAACTCACTGTTAAGTTTACCAAATAATCCACCTCAGCGAAATTATGCGCTGAATTAGAATCGAATTTTATTTAATTTTCCTGCAATGGTACTGCGAAAAAGTATTGGAAGAAAGATATTAGTTTAGAAAAAATACGGTCACTGTGAGACCACCGGGTCTGGTTCGCGTCAATCGTAGAGCTCGCACAACACATTTCTCACCATTGTCAGATGTACTTTTCGATAAATTTCTTTCGGAGTTTAGAGTGTCGTAAATAACAAAGTCATCAGAGGTAGAGGAAAAAATCTACTGTATCTTCAGTGAAACGTTCTGGCATACACGAGGAGCGATTTAGAGGAAGAGAACTCCAAAGACTTCAACTTGTGAGATTTGAACCCATCTGCTTCCGAATACAAGCCAATATGTTACGGTCTAACCACCTTTCATTTTCGAAAGATGCTATGTACAGGAGCAAGGATTATCTCCGCTTGTCCACTTCACAACCAAGACTAACCATTGCAGCTAAGGCCTTGTAGCACGCCAACATGCTGGCTCTCGATTCGGGTGTGGTTGTTTCGAAGCCCGGTTGCGAAAAATACATTTGATCACCATTTTTGGACAGAGAGGTCAGGAGAGTTTGTAACTTACAGTTCTTGAACATGTATTACACCCGTGGGTTAAATTGCAAACTGTTAAGTATCTCGTAGATTGAGGCCTCTGTTAATGATGACCCGTCCGATGGATGGGGGCCTGAAGCTCTGAGGAGTGCGTAGAGAAGAGTACGTCAGGCCCGACATTGACTTCTTTCGACTTTTTCCTTTTGGTTTCAGTTCCATAATCACATCTAACAAAACAGACACAACACTTCATAAGTAAACCATACGCACTCTGTTGAGTACCTATACAAATCAAATGGAACTGAGAAGTCGTTCTGCTATGCCTTGATTGCCTGAAGAGTTTTTTTCTGGGTACTTAGAAATTATTTCCATGTCATCAGTCAGTTTCAACGCCGTAAGAGATTGCAACAGAGTTATTTTGTGGTATTACACAGCGTGCTAAAACTTCCAAGGGGCTTAAAACACAGGGACTGTTATCAAAGTACGTCAGATGAAAAAAATGGCTCTGAGCACTATGGGACTAAACATCTATGGTCATCAGTCCCCTAGAACTTAGAACTACTTAAACCTAACTAACCTAAGGACGTCACACAACACCCAGTCATCACGAGGCAGAGAAAATCCCTGACCCCGCCGGGTCAGATGAAAAGTAATGATCCTGTAGTCCTGTGAGTTACATTACCGAGAACAGATTTAGGAGTGTTTCTGTTGGAATTGGCGGTAGTGGATTTAGTGTTCAGACTGTCGTTATTTCTCACTTTCCCCCCGCTCTGCCCTGTCCATTCGTAGGAACATGGAGACTCCCCCCATATCCCCGGAAACAAGGGGAAGAGACTTACGACCCACGATTGCCGTTTCCTGTTGGTTCGTCGCTCAACACCGGTGTTGCGAGTTCTTTTATACGCCACGTCTTGGCCACCTGGGGTCGTTCCGGATGCACGGATACAAATGCAGATTCCGTAGGCGGCAATTTGGCGTATTTAGCTCATCAGTTCCCTTGATGAAAAGGCGTATTATCAAAAACCATTTAAAAGGCATCAGGGTTCCATTTGCCTCAGTAAGTAATTAAGAACGAAATGAATTGTATCGTGTCCCCAATGGCAGTCAATCTGTAGGCTAAGCCAAGCAGTAAAGGGATTTAAGAATAAATTCGGATGGGAATTAAAACTGAAGGAGACGACATAAAACTTGTAATATTTGCCGCTGATATTGTAATCTTGCAGAAACGAAAAAGAATTTGGAAGGTCAGTTGAACTAAATTGATAATGTGCTCACAGTAAGTCCTAAGACGAACATAAATAAAAGTAAAACAAGTGACAAGTCGAATTAAGTGAGCGAGTTAGATTAGGAAATGAGAAGATGAGTTTTGGTATTTAGACAGCAAAATAACTAATGAGTACTGAAGTAAAGAGAACATAAAGTGTATACAGTTCGTAGCAAGGAAAGGTTTCCTGAAAAATAGAAATTCTTTGTTACGGAATATAAAGTATAAATATAGGGAAGTTCTTTCTGAAAGTACTTGTCTTGCGGAGGTGAAACGTGGATGTTAAGCAAGGAGGTAAGAAGACTTCGAGATATGGTTTTGTTAAAGAATGCAGGAGGTTAGATAAGTAGATCGAAAGCTGATGAAGGATTGAATGAAATAGGGAAGGAAAGGAAGTTATGGGACTGCTCCAGTGAAAGAAGGAATACGCTGGTAATCGACACCCTGAGGCAGTAGTCAATGTGGTGATGAAGGAGATTTGTAGGGGGGGGGGGCAGAGAGAGAGAGAGAGAGAGAGCGGGGGGGGGGGGGCAGGGGGACAGAGAGTGAGAGAGAGAGAGCGCAGGGCTTAAATACAGCGAAGTGTGTTAAAATATGTATATGTAGTATCTTCAGAAAGTGAGTTACACATGTCGTCCCACACTAAGACCATGTGGCAACAAGAGTGGCGTATTTTCAGAAGAGAGTATGGTTCAAATGGCTCTAAGCACAATGGGACTTAACTTCTGAGGTCATCAGTCCCCTAGAACTGAGAACTACTTGAACCTAACTAACCTAAGGACATCACACACATCCATGCTCGAGGCAGGATTCGAACCTGCGACCGTAGCAACAGCGCGATTCCAGACTGTAGCGCCTAAAACCGCTTGGCCACTCCGGCCGGCTCAGAAGAGAGTACATATTGGATTTCCTGCTGAAACAGTCGTGCTGCGGTACAGATAAAAGGTGCACCACAGTGTGGGAGTGAAATGACGCGGCAACTAGAAACTTACTCCGAAGCTGAAGTACGCGGGAGCGTACGATTCTTGCGGGCAAAGCGTGTAAACTGCATACGGATTAACCGTGAAATTCTGGCGATAACGGAACAAACGGAACTTCGCGTCCACCACCAAGGCCGTACAGGCCTGGGTGATGCTGAGTGGGAGGTCCAGATCTTGCACCATGCGATTTCCATCTTTTCGGAAAACAGAGAGAACTTTCGAGGGAAAAAGATGTTCGAAGGATAAGGACACTCACACCGCGGTTTTTGAATGGCTCGGAGGTCTAGGAGCTGATATCTATAGTCGACGATTTGAACAGTACGAAGTCCGACTGTTTTTTAGAGAGACTTGTCATGTATCTGTGTCACTTTGAAGTGTAGTGCGGCATTCGGTAAAACTCACTTCCCCTGCTGTTAAAATGTGCATCTTACTTCCTGAAGTACCCTCGTAATGTGCAGTAGGTAGGCAGAGGTGAAAAGACCTGCACAAAAACGCGGGGATTTGCATCAAACTAGTCTTCGTACAACAACTGCGACCTGTACACTAGCGTTACGGAAAGGGCAGCAGGATATTGCTGTTTTATTCGCGAAAACCGGTTCTCGAAATTTACGATACAAGTTTTCGCGATGTTTCTTTCTCAGAACGCCAGACCCTTGCGTCTGAACTGCTGGGCCTCTGAATACGGTTGGCGCTCGCCCCAGTGTGCCACATCTTGTGTGTAGAATGTAGCCGCATTAGTAAGGCGCTGTGTGAAGGCGGCGGGGTTGTATGCCGACGTCGGCTGCAGCGTCAGCTGTGAGCACGTGCGCTGTCGCCGGCAATCATCCGGCCGTCGGACGGCGGTCCCGTTACGCCGCGGTGCCGCTCTGCCTGGACGCAGCCTGCCGGATCCCAGGAGGTCGTGCTGCGTGCCGCAGCTATCAGGACTGTCCTATGCGTGGTCCACGCGCTCCTCACCCTGCTGCTGTGGGGATGGTGCTTCCGCTAACGGACTTTAGTCCACAACCTCACCAAACAACTGAAGAGTGGAAATGGGAAATGTTCTACGTGCCTTCCCCCCTCCCCCCCCCCCTTCTCCCCCTACCTTCAAGAAATGCGTGGCCCTAGACTTGATCCAGTTGCCATACCATGCAGAAGCTGTGCTTCGCATTGGAGAACGAACAATTTGAAAGACACCGTTTTATTTTGCTTGTACCAACTTCCGCCACAACCTCAACAACAAGAAACACAGGAATACAATGGTTCAAATGGCTCTGAGCACTATGGGACTCAACTGCTGAGGTCATTAGTCCCCTAGAACTTAGAACTAGTTAAACCTAACTAACCTAAGGACATCACAAACATCCATGCCCGAGGCAGGATTCGAACCTGCGACCGTAGCGGTCTTGCGGTTCCAGACTGCAGCGCCTTTAACCGCACGGCCACTTCGGCCGGCCCAGGAATACAGTTCTCAGTCAGTACGGATTGAACGATACAAAATATCACACTCAAATTACCACGGAAACGAGTATAATTTATTGACTTCAGTGAGCACCCCACACAAAGTATTGAGTGCTACTAACGAGGGATTTCAAATTGATTCCGTATTTCTAGATTTCAACAAGCCTTTTTTACACTGTACCACGCAAACGGTTTATAGTGAAATTGCGTACTTACGGAATATCGTCTCAGTTATGTGACTGGGCTTGTGATTTCCTGTCAGAGTGGTCACAGTTCGTACTAATTGACGGAAAGTAATTGAGTAAAAGAAAAGTGATTTCTGGCGTTTCCCAAGATAGCCTTAGAGGCCTTTGCTGTTTCTCATCTATATAAACTATTTAGGAGTCAATCTGAGGAGCCGTCTTAGGTTTTTTGCAGATGACGCTGTCGTTTATCGACTAGTAATGTTGCCTGAAGAACAAAACAAATTGCAAAACGATTTAGAAAAGATACCTGTATGGTGCCAAAATTGGCAATCGACCCTAAAGAACGAAATGTGAGGTCCTCCACATGAGTGCTAAAAGGAATCCGCTAAACTTCACGATAAAACAGTCAAATCTAAAAGCCGTAAATTCAAATAAATACTCAAGAATTATAATTACGAACACCTTAAATTGGAAGGAACACACAGAAAATGTTGTGGGAAAGGCTAAAAAGAGACTGCGTTTTATTGGCAGGACACTTAGAAAATGTAACAGATCTACTAAGGAAACTGCCTACACTACGCTTGTCCATCCTCTTTTAGGATACTGATGAACGGTCTAGGATCCTTACCAGATAGGATTGACGGAGTACGTCAAAAAAGTTCAAAGAAGAGCAGCACGTTTTGTACTATCGCGAAATATGGGAGAGTGTCACTAAAATGATACAGGATTTGGGCTGGACATCATTAAAACAAAGGCGTTTTTCGTTGCGACGGAATCTTCTCACGAAATCCCAATCACCAACTTTCTCCTCCGAATGCAAAAATATTTTGTTGACACCGACCTACCTAGGGCGGAACGATCACCACGATAAAATAAGGGAGATGAGACCTCGTACTGAAAGATATAGGTGTTCGTCCTTTCCGCGCGCTGTACGAGATTGGAATAATAGAGAATTGTGAAGGAGGTTTGATGAACCCTCTGCAGGGCACTTAAATGTGGTTTGCAGAATATCCATGTAGATGTACATATAGCTTCTTGGCTCCACAACTAAATTTTTGGGACTCTGTCCATTGAGCTTGTGGGCCCTCGCTAAATGCAACTCTCTCCCACCAAAACCGTAAAACAGTTGAACTTCCATACCGACGCTCGGCAAACGCCCTTGCCAGTTCTCTCGGCGTTCCATATCGGAAGAAAGACTTTTTGAATCACTAAATCTCCAACCACAAAAATCCGTAATACTGTCCAGTCAGCATTTCGACGCCAGAGATCACGACTCCAACACCTAAGATTGCTACCAATCGTCTACTCTCCGCTTTCACGAGCTCCAAACTGCTCCTCGAAATTACGAGGAATATTCAATAATTAGAGTTATGTTGATGCAGAAATCAAACAGTTTGTAGGAGTTCTGTACTTTCATGACTTCAGTTTGTCGTCGCTGGTATAAACTGTGAGGAAATGTTAGGGATGAATGTAAATGTCGTGTGACTAGGGCCTGCCGACGGGTAGACCGTTCGCCGGGTGCAAGTCTTTCGATTTGACGCAACTTCGGGACTTGCGCGTCGTTGGGGATGAAATGATGTTTAGGACAACACAACACCCAGTTCCTGAGTGGAGAAAATCTCCGACCCCGCCGGGAATCGAACCCGGGCCCTTAGGATTGACATTCTGTCGCGCTGACCACTCAGCTAACGGAGGCGGACATCTTACGGATAAAATTGTTTTGTTTATAACCTCAATATTGCATATAACGATGGCGTGTCTGCTTGAAGTTTCCACACTAGTTCAACGACGTTCAGTGATCCGTGTTTTGTTTTCTGAAAGTGAAAAACCGGCAAAAAACTTTCATCGAATGATTTTACAGTATGGTGAAAGTTGTATGAGCCATGGAAATATTTATAAATGACTAGAACACTTCAAAAACCGTTGAACTACAATGGCTGGCGAGTAACGTCTTGGCAGGCCAGTTTAAGTGCCAGTTCTTCGCTTGAAACCCGCATTGATGACATTATTCGTGAAGACCGACGTGTTACGGCTGAAAACAGAGTAAAAACAGCTCAGTAAATGTTCGCACAATACATAATATTATTAGTAACGAGCTCAAGTACCGCAGATCTAGTGCAAGGCTGGTCCCGAAAGAATTAGCGCAACAACACAGAGAAACAAGGCTTAAAGGGTGCACAGTTTCGAAAGAACGCTATGAAAGGGAAAGTGATTTTCTTCTAAACAACATTTTAACGTGTGATGAAACTTGGGTTCACCATTTTGAACCAGAATTCATAAGACAAAGCATGGAATGGAAGCCACCAGCTCCACTTTCCGAAAAACTTCCGAATGCAGGCATCAGCGGAAAACGTCATATTGGCCGTCTTTTGCGCTGCCCAAAATGTCGTCTTTTGATATTATTTGGAAGATCAATGTACAACAGACAGCATGATGAACGAAGTAAAGCCAACAATGAGAGAAAACGTCGCCGATCTCAAAGAAAAGGCGTGATATTCCTGCCCTCTCACAGCCCAGTTGACCCAATAAAAATTGAAACAGTGTGTTGGGTGATACTACCTCATCCTCCCTACAGACTAGATTTGGTTCCCTCGGATTACCTTTTGTTTAGTCCACTCAAGGAGGCATTATATGGAAAAAGTTCAATAACAGCGAGGAGGCCTAAGAATTTGTGGAAAATTGTCTAAAAAAAAAAACAGGAGAAAGACTTCTTTGCATCAAGTATTAAAACATTTTTCATCATTGCGACGAGTTCATTAATATTGGCGAAGATGATGTTGAGAAGTAGTAAAAATCTCATTCTGTAAAAATACAGTTTTTTCCCTACATCAGTTTATCTCTGTAATTATTGACTGTCTGTTGTTCTTAACTTTCAGGCTTTTACGGCCATTTACTGTCGGCAGCATGCAGGCACTTTCAGTTGCCCTTGCCCGCTCGCACTATTCACTCCGACGCAAAATACTGCCAGAGCCTTTTGAAACGTTTATTTCCCAGCAGGTGCTTGGAAACACTCTTCATCCTGTAAAAATCCATCGCCCTTGAGCCGGCCTCTTAGGTCTCCTCCACAAGCCGTTTAGGAGGTTAAGAGAAAAACCGGTCCATCACCTGCAGGCTGCAGAAACTTACTTCTTCCGGATACCGACTCTAGCGCAGACAATAGCCACATGAAGAGCGGCACGCAGGCGCGACTAGGAAATGATATATATACAAAGACAGTAACTTGTTCTCGAAAGAACAGTTATTGTTGATGACCGTGCAGCTTTTCCCTGAAATAAATGATGACTAACTGACAACCTCAGCTGCTGACAGGTGTTGTTGTTATACCTCGATGTGGACAGCTGAAAATGTGTGCCCCGACCGGGACTCGAACCCGGGACCTCCTGCTTACATGGCAGACGCTCTATCCATCTGAGCCACCGAGGACACAGATGAATAGCGCGACTGCAGGGACTTATCCCTTGCACGCTTCCCGTGAGACTCACATTCCCAACTGTCCACAATTCTACATATGTATTGTACCTTATAGACATTTGCCCATCCACTCATTACTCGCGCACGCGTTGGCGATTCCCGTAAGAGTTTGGGCAACCTGTGCGCATTCGCACAGACAAAGGTCAATGGCTGGGTAGCCTTTAACTATATATACAAAGACAGTAACTTGTTCTCGAAAGAACAGTTATTGTTGATGACCGTGCAGCTTTTCCCTGAAATAAATGATGACTAACTGACAACCTCAGCTGCTGACAGGTGTTGTTGTTATACCTCGATGTGGACAGCTGAAAATGTGTGCCCCGACCGGGACTCGAACCCGGGACCTCCTGCTTACATGGCAGACGCTCTATCCATCTGAGCCACCGAGGACACAGATGAATAGCGCGACTGCAGGGACTTATCCCTTGCACGCTTCCCGTGAGACTCACATTCCCAACTGTCCACAATTCTACATATGTATTGTACCTTATAGACATTTGCCCATCCACTCATTACTCGCGCACGCGTTGGCGATTCCCGTAAGGAAATGATACTCTGCAGCTTTTAACAGTGCTGGTCATGAACGTCAAACAGCCTGAAAAACAAGTTAGGTAAAAATTCATCCTCAAGTAATAGTTGTTTGGGGGGGGGGGGGGGGGGAATGCAAAGAAATGGGAAATGGAATGGTTGGCGCTGAGAGTACTCGTGGACCTAGAGTCGCGCTCTACCAAAACTACGGCTCGGTCGTTTTAGTGCAATACAGAAATAACGCCGTAAACTGTACGGTTACCGGTAATATTCTTAGCTTTGGTAGGGAAAGAAAAATTGTTGAATGTGTGAGAGAGAGATTGGGAGCGGACGACTTCTATTAGTTCTTTTTTGTTTGTTTGTTTGTATTGCACATAATTAGCACCGGACATCGTTCAGTAGTTGACCATTGTGTATCGTATATCCTTCAAAAATATAAATTGTATTTTATAACTAATAGAAACTAGTTGATCTCCTACCGTATGCGCTTTTATGTGACCACAGCAGTTACTTTTGATGCAAGTACAGTTTAAATACAGAAACTTAAATATAATCTATATTATTATTGGCGTTTTTTGTACTCAGTAGAAGGTTCTACATTATGATCGAAGGCAAGATTTTCTTGTTATTATTGAAAAGCGCGAAAGTTGTTCATGAATAAAAAAACGGTGTTTTATATAAGCTCGATGAAGTATTGAAGCGACGTTTGACATCTTTTTGTTTTACGGTTTTTTTAATTTATCCCCTTTTTTTGAGGAAGTTGTATTTTATAGCAGTTTGTAATAAATCTGTGTTGTTTTTTCTTTCTCTTACAAGATTCCTCTGTTTGACGTTACAAATCAACAATTTTCGAACAAAACCTGAATTAGATATTGACAGTTTCAGTTTTGCTTTAAATACTGTTTATTTGTAAGTAGCAGACATGAGGGTATCTATAACAATGTAGAACAAAAATGTTTCGTAGGTTACGCGGCCCTTTATGCAAGGTGAACATCAATAAAACCGACAAACTCCAGGGACAGATTTATGACTGGAAATGGAGGAAAAAAGGTCCTATGAATGTGTGTCCGGAAATGCATTGTTGCCACGGTAGATGACGCTGACGAATGAAAGTTCGTCTGACCACTTGCAGTGTATTCCTTCTGTTTTGCAGGCAGTGTGATTCACGCAGCCTGCTGTAAGTAACAGAATAGTCCGGTATTCACGTCGATAATAAGCCGAGATGGTGTTTGTGTACGGCCAAGCACAAGCAGACCGTCGAGAGGCAGCTCAACTATACCAAAACAAGTGTTTTTACAGACACCAACCACGTCACACAACGTCCAAGCCCTGTTTGGTCGTTTGTATGATCATGGATCCTTTCAGACAAAAATGGTTCAAATGGCTCTGAGCACTATTGGACTCAACATCTGTGGTCATAAGTCCCCTAGAACTTAGAACTACTTAAACCTAACCAACCTAAGGACATCACACACATCCATGCCCGAGACAGGATTAGAACCTGCGACCGTAGCAGTCGCGCGGTTCCTGACTGAGCGCCTAGAACCGCTAGACCACCGCGGCCGGCTCCTTTCAGATAGACGAACGTGCAGGAGGGGGCGGTCTCTGCGAACACCGGATTTTAGAACACATGTTTCTCCATTTCCAGTCAGTTTGTCGGTTTTATTACTGTTCAGCCTGTACAGCCTCAATGAGTTTCTAGACGTTTCACCGCTTCGTGTTTCTACGGTGATCTAGTAAGACACTGATTTCATACGCAAACAAAGCGATCGAATTGAGGTAACGCCCGATAGGTATGCAGCACAGCCAACGTAAGGTAATGTGGGTACGATCTTAACTGACCAGAACTATTGGGAAAAGTACCGTAGTCTACGCCCGCCCGGTTGGCAGTGCGGTCTAACGCACGGCTTTCCGGATTGGGAAGGAGCGCCTGGTTCAAAATGTTCAAATGTGTGTGAAATCTTATGGGACTTAACTGCAATGGTCATCAGTCCCTAAGCTTACACACTACTTAACGTAAATTATCCTAAGGACAAAACACACACACCCATGCCCGAGGGAGGAGTCGAACCTCCGCCGGGACCGCTTTAGACCGCTCGTCTAATCCCGCGTGGCGGGCGCCTGGTCCCCGACACGAATCCACCCGACGGACTTGTATCGCAGGCCGCGGTGGTCTAGCGGTTCTAGGCGCTCAGTCCGGAACCGCGCGACTGCTACGGTCGCAGGTTCGAATCCTGCCTCGGGCATGGATGTGTGTGATGTCATTAGGTTAGTTAGGTTTAAGGGGATACGGAATCGGATTTTGGGTTAAAAAATCGAATTTTTTTTTATTGGCGTATTATATTCTGCCATGTTTCCTCTTTAAAATGACGTATCATACATAGCTCTACTACAATTATAACTATTTTATTTTTATATATTTGTGAGATCGGGTATTGCGCTCTTCACAGTGGTATAATGTTCGCTATGTCAAATATCTGGGAGATGGTGACTCTAAAGCATTCAAAGAAGTTTTGGAAAGCAAACCATATGGGAACAGTGTAAATATAAGCAAACTTGAATGTATAGGACATGTGCAGAAGAGAATGGGTGCCAGGCTGAGAAGGTTAAAATCAGTTATGAAAGGGAAAAAACTAGATGATGGGAAAACCTTGGATGGCAGAGGAAGATTGACTGATTCCATAATAGACCACATTCAGAACTGCTATGGCCTTGCAATCAGGCAAAATACAGGCAATCTTGAAGAAATGAGGAGAGCTATATGGGCTTTATATTTCCACACCGCATCCACGGATGAGCATCCACAACATGGTTTGTGCCCCAAAGGTGAAAACAGCTGGTGTAAATACAATAGGGGACTAACAACAGGAGAGAAATACATTCACCACCACAGTCTACCATCAGCCATCATGGCAGAAATAAAGCCCATTTTCAGAGATCTGGCTGACAGAAGTCTTCTGATGAAATGTCTTCACGGAAAAACGCAGAACCCCAACGAGTGCTTGAATAGTGTGATATGGCATCGTCTCCCAAAAACAGTGTTTGTCGGAATTAATACACTACATTTTGGTGTGTATGATGCTGTGGCAACCTTCAATCTTGGAAATATAACTAAATGCCAGGTCCTTCAAAAGTTGGGTATGTGTGTTGGTTCCCGTACGGTACGTGCTATGTTCTTTTTAAATCAGCACAGACTAAGGCATGCTGATAATATAATCAAGACATTAGTGAAAAAAGCAAGACAGGTGCAGAGGGGTGCCAAAAGAAGACTTGAAGATGATTATGAAGACTGTGAAGGGGGTATTAGCTACGGATCAGGAATGTTTTAATCTTCTTTCTCCGTTTCCCGTAAGTTTACTTTTTACTTCATCTAGGAACATTATCTCAGGTACTGGTCAACCTAGAAGTCTGAAATTTTTATGACGTAGTGACATAGGTCCCTATTACATACTGAAACAACGATTTTTTAATTACTTGATTTACAAAAGACTTAGGGGTGATAGTCTAGTAAAAAGCGATGGAAAAAATTTACTTAAAAATAAATGTACAATATCTCTGTAAGAAAATACTTTGACAATAAACTGTTGTTTCAGTATTGTTGTAACATATGAATGCACATACAGTAAAATTTTTACCTCTCTGTCTCCAGTAGTTTGTGAGAAAATGTTCCCTATAGTAGGCATATATTAACATTGCGGGGATAGGTGATTCCGTATCCCCTTAAGTAGTTCTAAGTTCTAGGGGACTAATGACCTTAGAAGTTAAGTCCCATAGTGCTCAGAGCCATTTGGACTTGTATCGAGGTCCGGTGAGCCGGCCAGTCTGTGGATGGTTTTTAGGCGGTTTTTCATCTGCCACGGTGAATGCGGGATGGTTCCCCTTATTCCGCCTCAGCTACACTATGTCGGCGATTGCTGCGCAAACAAGTTCTCCACGTACGCGTACACCACCATTACTCTACCACGCAAACATAGGGGTACACTCGTCTGGTGTGAGACGTTCCATGGGAGAGGGGGGAGGGTGTCCACCGAGGGGCCGAACCGCACAATAACCCTGGGTTCGGTGTGGGGCGGCGGAGTGGTGAAGTGGACTGCGGTAGTCGTCGTGGAGTTGTGGACTACTGCGGCTGCGGCGGGGACGGAGCCTCTCCGTCGTTTCTAGGCCCCCAGTTAACATACAACATACCGTAGTCTACGCTTATTTGTGATAGTGTAGTTTTACTAGTGTACGTGGGGCAGCTTCGAGGCGGAGTGGTGCGCGCTGATATTTGGCGGCGCGCGCAGCATAGCGCGGCAACAGGTCCAGCCGGCGTGCAGCGTGTCGACATTCCGGGCACGCGGCCGATGTGATTGGGCGCGCGTCGGCCGTGCCTCCGCCGTCCCGCAGCTTCCGGCCAGCGGGCAGACACGCGCCTCGCGAGCCTCAGCGCCACCCCGGCACCTGCTCACTCAGGACTCCACCGATACCATCTTACGGAAGTTTCCTTATTGCCGGATCTTACGTTCCTATTAGTGCACAAGTGTCCTCGCAGTTGCGCAGACTGCCTGACCTCGCTACCCCAACCCTGCTGCGGCATGTTGCACGGAATCGAAGACAAGTCTATACTATCTGATCGCAGGTATCCTCACACGTGTCAGTATACAATAATAGGGAGTGTCTGTAATCTTCACCTTTATTGACGGCTTCCACTCTGCTGGGGACACGTCTGAATGTTGTCCACAAAAGGTGAAAGGCAGTATCTATTTCATTACTTGTCTGTTAATGCCTCCCTCTCGTTCTCGTCTTTGTTTCCTGTTTCTGCCACCGACAGTTGCAGTCACGCAGTTGAACGAAAACAGTTTCGCTTTTGTTCAAAAATTATGCGCGCGCACGTATAGGCTCTGAGCACTATGGAACTTACCCCGCGTGCGGCCATCCTGATTTAGGTTTTCCGTGATTTCCCTAAATCGCTCCAGACAAATGCCGGGATGGTTCCTTCGAAAGGGCACTTCCGACTTCCTTCCCCGTCCTTCCCTAATCCGATGAGACCGATGACCTTGCTGTCTGGTCTCCTTCCCCAAACAATCCAATCCAGCTATGGGAGTGGCCGTGCGGTTAAAGGCGCTGCAGTCTGGAACCGCAAGACCGCTACGGTCGCAGGTTCGAATCCTGCCTCGGGCATGGATGTTTGTGATGTCCTTAGGTTAGTTAGGTTTAACTAGTTCTAAGTTCTAGGGGACTAATGACCTCAGCAGTTGAGTCCCATAGTGCTCAGAGCCATTTGAACCATTTGAACCAGCTATGGGACTTCACTGCTGAGGTTATCAGTTCCTTAGAACTTAGAACTACTTAAACCTAACCAACCTAAGGACATCACACACATCCATGCCCGAGGCAGGATTCGAACCTGCGACCGTAGCGGTCGCGCGGTTCCAGACTGTAGCGCCTAGAACCACTCGGCCACCCCGGCCGACGCACGTATAGGCACATGTTTAGTTAGTTGTGTACAGCAATAGAGAAATGGACAAACTAGAGAACTATGAAGTCCCTAAATGCGATTCGTATACGACCAGAGGTGTCGAAAGTAATCTATACAAGTATCACAGTCTGGAAAAGGACAGTTGGCAAGCTGTTACCGACGAAGTGGGAATCACACTTGATGATCATACGAAAAATTTCGAAACCCTCCAACCTGTGCCAAACGCGAGGCAAAACCCAGAATAAAATGTAAATGAAAATCGAATTTCAAACTTACCGTAATGAAATCCATCATTCCTCAAAAAAAAAAAACAAAAAAAAAAGTTTCAAATGGCTCTGAGCACTATGGGACTTAACATCTATGGTCATCAGTCCCCTAGAACTTAGAACTACTTAAACGTAACGAACCTAAGGACATCACACAACACCCAGTTATCACGAGGCAGAGAAAATCCCTGACCCCGCCGGGAATCGAACCCGGGAACCCGGACGCGGGAAGCGAGAACGCTACCGCACGACCAAGAGCTGCGGACCCCATCATTCCTCCTTCGAAAGCACTCGATACGTCTGGTACCAATAGGCTTATTGATGAATAGTACACTTTCGAGAGGTAGATTAAACTTACGTTCCTGTAGATAAAAACCGACATGTGATTATAATTCGGTTTGTAACCAGTATACACTGTTTCATATTTGCATCGGTTTTAACAGTTCGTGGACCAAGTGCTTGTACGAGATAATCGAAATCGCATTTTGACATTCTCGTAAAATTCTGCGAAAGGTATGAATCCAGCATTAGCTCACTAGCCCATTTTTCTGAAGCATTCCAACTTCTTTGAAAAAATACAATCCGCGCAAGTGCGATTAGGACTCGCACAAGTTCCTTACAAACTGAATTATGTATATACATACTTCATCCCACTCCGGGAATCGAGAATCTCGACGTTTTTGGCCTGTTATCAATATGGTTATTGCCAAGGTATAGGTCTCTTTCCATGAGAAAACACAAACAACAATCTGCTTCAACGGTAAAACATCAGAAGCATTCCCTGTAAATAGCGGTGTGAAACAGGGGTGTGTGTTAGCTCCTACATTATTTGGGATTTTCTTTTCCCTTCTGCTCAGATTTGCCTTTGAAGACTGTGAGGAGGGAGTGTATCTACATACGAGGTCTGATGGAAATCTTTTCAACATTGCTCGCCTCAAGGCCAAGACCAAAGTACATACAGTTGTTATCCGTGAGTTGTTATATGCGGACGATGCAGCTCTAGTAGCGAACATAGAAGATGAGCTGCAGTATATAGTCAAGAAATTATCAAATGCCTGTGAAAAGTTTGGTCTACTCATCAGCCTTCAAAAGACTAAGATCATGTCGCAGAGCACTACCAACCCTCCATCCATTAGCATTGATGGCAATCCTTTCCAGATAGTTGATGACTTTACCTGCTTGGGATCCACAGTTTCTAGCAACTTGTCCATGGACACTGAAATTACTAACAGAATCGCAAAGGCATCATCTGTCCTGGCTAGATTGAAAAACAGAGTATGGAACAACGGACTGCTTACCACAAAAACTAAATTAAAAGTCTACAAAGCTTGTGTTATAAGCACGCTTCTCTATAGCTGTGAGACATGGACAACTCTTTCTAGGCATGAATCTCGACTCAACAGCTTCCATCTCCGCTGTCTCCTGAAGATCCTTCAGATCTCTTGGAGAGATAGAGTACCCAACACCGAAGTCTTTCATCGTGCAAGCACAAACAGAATCTTTGCACTCCTGAGTCATCGACGTCTAAGATGGTTGGGACATGTCAGGGGCATGGATCCTGAACGGATACCGAAACAGCTGCTGTACGGCGAACTTCAGGAAGGTGTGAGGCCAGTGGGACGTCCGCATCTTCGTTTCAAGGATGTCTGCAAGAGAGACCTGACCAAGACCAGAATCAATCCAAGTCGCTGGGAAAGCATTGCAGATGACCGTGTCAAGTGGCGAGTAACTGTGCGCAACGGCGTCAAGCTCTCAGAGGACGAACGCACACAGGAACAAATCAGGAAGAGGACATAGCGAAGAGACAGAGCGGCTTCTGTTCGAAGTCCCTCATATTTCACATGTCCAAACTGCAGTAGGGACTGCCACTCTCGAGTGGGACTTTTTAGCCACAGCAGACGCTGCAGACTCTGAAACAAGCATGTTACACCATCATCCCTCAAGGATGGACGGATGCCATTATTATTATTATTATTATTATTATTATTATTATTATTATTATTATTATAGGTCCCGGTAGTTCCAAGACTTTCGAGAAGGACAAAAGAATTGTTTTTCGTTTAGTGTAATTACAAACTAACAATTTTCAATTTTTTTCCTTTAGTTGCGCCGTGAAACCTTAATTCTTGCCAAGTTTCTTGATTCTCGGTCAACTGGAAGTGCCTTTAAGTTTGAGGAGTGAGTTTGCGAGTATCAAAATATGTGACACCTATGGCTACATCGTTTGATTCCTTAAACTTTACACCGCCAAGGCACCATAGATCTTAGTATGTGACGTACATTTCAGCTTCATACGTTTATCCGTTCCTCAGAAAAAATGGATGTTTAAACACGGACAGACAGACATTCGGACAACAAATGACAAAAAAAGATCATTTCGTGTAATGTAACCACAGATTAATAATTTTCGGACCTTTTTCTGCGTACTGTCAAATTTCGTGATTCTAGATCAACGGGAAGTGCCCTGTAGGTTTTGATGAGTGAGTTTGAGAGTATCAAAATATGTGACATAAATGGCCGTATCTTTTTGACTTTATTGACTTTCTAGCTTCGTTTTTTTACATCGCCAAGAGACCGTAGATAATATGTGTAATATAAATTTCAACACGATTCGTTTGCCCATTCGTGAGAAAAAAGATTTTTAATAGTCGGACAGGCAGGCAGGCACACAGACAGAAAGATAGACAACAAAGTGATCCTACACTAAAGAGCCAAAGAAACTGGTACACCTGCCTAATATCGTGCAGGGACCCCGCGAGCACGCAGCAGTGCCGCAAAATGACGTGCCATGGACTCGACTAATATCTGTAGTAGTGCTGGAGGGAATTGACACCATGAATCCTGCATGGTCGTCCATAACAACACGTTGCAAGGCATCACAGATATTCTCAATAATGTTCATTGCTGAGGAGTCTGGTGGCCGGCGGAAGTGTTTAAATTCGGTAGAGTGTTCCTGAAGCCACTCTATAACAATTCTGGACGTGTGGGATGTCGCATTGTGCTGCTGGAATTGTCCAAGTCCGTCGGAATGCACAATGGACATGAATGTATGCAGGTGATCAGACAGGATGCCTACGTACGTGTTACCTGTCAGAGTCGTATCTAGACGTATCAGGGGTCCCATATCACTCCAACTGCACACGCCCCGTAGCATTACATAGCCTCCACCAGCTTGAACAGTCTCCTGCTGACAGGCAGGGTCCGTGGATTCATGAGGTTGTTTCCATACCCGTACACGTCCATCTGCTCAATACAATTTGAAAAGAGACTCTTCGACCACGCAACATACTTCCAGTTACCAACAATCCAATGTCTGTGTTGACGGGCCCAGGTGAGGCCTAAAGCCTTGTGTCGTGCAGTCAGAAAGAGTACACGAGTGGGCCTTCGACTCCGAAGGCCCACATCGACGATGTTTCGTTGAATGGTTCGCACATTGACACTTGTTGATACTCCAGCTTTGAAATCTGCAGCAATTTTCACAAGGGTTGCTCTTCTGTCACGCTGAACGATTCTCTTCAGTCGTCGTTGGTCCCGTTCTTGCAAGACCTTTTTCCGGCCGCAGCCTTCTCACAGATTTGATGTTCTAGCAGATTCTCGATTCGCACAGGGAAATCTCAACTTCATCACTGCCTCTGAGATTTTGTGTCTCATCGCTCGTGCGCTGACCATAACACCACGTTCAAACTCACCTAAATCTTGATAACTTGCCATTGTAGCAGCAGTAACCGTTCTAACAACTGCGCCAGACACTCGTTGCCTTATATAGATGTTGCCGACCTCTGCGTCGTATTGTGCGTGTTTGCATATCTCTGTATTTGAATACTGATTCCTATACCAGTTTCTTTGATGTTTCAGTGTATAAGGGTTCCGTTTTTAGCGACTGAGGTACGGAACCCTAAAAATAACGCACCTACAAAGCCCGATTTCTCTTGTTCTTGTTAACTGAATTTCTTGTGTATGTATTTAAAAGCAGGAAAGGCGCACACACTTCCAATAGCTCGCGTTTGCCCGTTTTGTGCCAGTAGTGTGCCCCCGTATAAACATTTCTGGCCTTGAATTTTACTGCCGTGCCAGCCGAGCGGTTCTAGGCGCTACAGTCTGGAGCCGCGCGACCGCTGCGGTCGCAGGTTCGAATCCCGCCTCGGGCATGGATGTGTGTGATGTCCTTAGGTTAGTTAGGTTTAAGTAGTTCTAAGTTCTAGGAGACTGATGACCTTAGAAGTTAAGTCCCATAGTGCTCAGAGCCATTTGAACCATTTTTATTTTTACTGCCGCAAACATTGCCGGGCAGCAGTGGCCGATATTGTCGTACATGTGGCTGCAGTACGTGTGCGCACAATGCTGCCGGACGACATTATCGTGATAGGCTATTTGCGATTTTTATGGCCGGTGTAAGCGCAGCATTATATTCGACAAGGCCGTCAGTGTCCGTCGAGCGGTGGTGGTGAGTGACGGCTCGCGCGACAGACGAGCCGCGAGCGCGACAGAGGCCGGAGGGGGCCAGCGGGCTTCAATTAGGACGTCCTGTGGGGAACGGCGCTTCCCATTGGCTATGCACACGCCGCGCTCAACAGCCGGCGAACAAACGCCGCGGCGTGCGGGGCGGAGGCGGGGGCGCGGAAATTATTCCTGCTTCGCCGTTACATTCTTTTTCCTTTTTTATCTGAGCCCTTTTCTTCGCCGCCCCCTTGGGGTTCGCCACAGCCGGGAAAGCTGACAAGTACAGTGCTCTCTGCTGACTGCCAGAGCGCGACGGAGAGGGGACCGTCGGAGGCGTCTTCCGGCTCTCCAGGGGTGGCATTAGGGGGTCTTCATCCACAGCTGGCGCGCACCATAACGCTCTGCTAATTTCATTTCGTGCCGCCTGCAACTGCAGCTGCTGGCATTCTTTCTCTCACGTGGAGATTGTTTGCGAGCTTCAGTGTCCCCAACGCACCACGGTCATTCCAGGTGGAATTACTTGTATACGTGGTAACAGATTCCTCCGGTAACGTAGGCTGCTGAAGCGTGCAATTGCGGAATCTTCTTTTACTTTAGAGCATGGCCATCCGTAAAATTAGAATTTCGCAGTGAAGACTGCTGGCTCTCGTTGCTGCAGTTTTAGTGCGAACAGGAAGTGTTGGTAGAACGCAAAAGTAATCGCTGAAATTTGGCTGGTGGGTTACTTTGCGTCACAATTACGTCCTCATTTCGTACGGCTGACAACAGCTGTCCACCTAAGTCGCTGAACAGTCAGTGCGCATGATTGGCATGCAGAAAACACGAGTTTAATGTCCGGTACTGTCCGGGATTTTTCCGTGCAAGGGGGTGCAGTACACCTCGCGAGATCAGCCCAAACCAAATTAGCAGCTCCGAGGTGTGGAAAGCAGACAACGTTAGGGAGAGTAGAGAGTCGAACACACGCCTCTCCACAGCGCACTGAAATAACGCCACTTTTAGCAGAGGATGACATGGCAGCTGTTTCCATCGTGTGGTTCTCTGGCTCCGATTATGGAGCAAACTGCTTGTCAAGTGTAATGTATAATGAGACATTTTGAGAGATCGGGCGGTGATCGAAATTTGTAGCGTATAAGGATGTAGGAGTAACGCCTGGTGGTGGGGCACACACTCGAGCAAGATGGCGCAGTGGTTAAAGACACTCGACCCGTAATTGGGTGGACGACGGATCAAACATCCGTCTGGCCATCGAGATTTAGGTCTCTTGTCGTTCCGCTATATCGGTTAAGAAATATGCCGTGATGATTTCTTTGAGTACGACACGGCCGAGTTCATTTGCCATTCTTTCTTATCCGCGCTTGTACTTCGTCCCTAATGATCTCGTTGTACATGGGGCGTTAAGCCATAATCATCCTTCCGATCGGATGCACCGCTTCCTTGGGACTGAAATGCATTAGGTTTAGCGTAGTTGCTGACAACTACGAAGTATTAGATCAAAGAAAAGACGAAGAGCAAAACATACGTGTCATACGTGAACCCAGTAGCTACACATAAAGTGCTTGTTTGAGGATTCCATATTTTTGTCATCGAAACGCGCTGTCAGAGATGGGTACACGTTTGCATTCCTTAAACTAGTTTAAGTTGTTGTCACGTTTTTTGTTTACACAATGCATTCCTCACTTCAACAACAAAAAAAGATATGCGTGAAATGAAAGGTAGAATATTGGACAAATATAGCTAGAGACAAACATTGAAAGTCGCAACTTCACATCGAACTGGTATCATGTTATTGTCTGTGAAAAGTGTTTAACCAAGACCTGTGTTGTTTGTCTTTGACAGCGGTGTATACATACTGCCAGTTTAATATCACGTAAAGACACGCTTATCTTTTCGTGAGAATGTATGTATTTGGCTACTTAGCAGTCTGTGATCGCTTCAGTGCAAAATCGACTTCAGTGAAGTTTCCATTCGTTTCCATCACGTTGTGCAAGGAGCAGCCAGCAAAATCGACGATCAACGAAGCGTTTGTACCTGGCCACTTTAATGATGGGAAAAACACAATCATAAGAAAAAGAAGAAGAAAAACTATTCTTTCAGAACTGAACTGCATGCACATGTATTAATTGTCATCTGAAACAACAAGCTGCGACAACTGTTTAACTTCTACCCTCCAAGGACAAGTGACGTAATGCATACATTGGACGTAAATAGTTGTTTCTTTTACGATACTTGTGTCCATCCGGTCTACCGAGCGCTGTTGGCGAGCAGGGTGCACTCAGTCCTTGTGAGGCAAAATGAGAAGCTACTTGAAGAGAAGCAGCGGCTCCGGTCTCGTAAACTGACATACGGTCGGGAGAGCGGTGTGCTGACCATACGCCCCTCCATATCCAAATCCAGTGATGCCTGTGGGCTGAGGATGACACGGTGACCGGTTGGTACCGTTGGCCTTCCAAGGCCTGTTCGGGCGGGGTTTAGTTTAGTTCTGCGATATCTGCAAGAAATTGGAAAAGGCAGCAAGATTGCTATGTGGTATAACCAACATACGACTGAACAGCGTCCTTCCCATGGCACATCACTTCACTCTCGTGACAGCAAGTCGGTCGTAGTTTGGACGAAATAAAAACGTATAATGATAAATGGATATTACTTCCTGATCGGTGCCCCTCTCCATAATAATGAGCTACCGGAAAACGTTCCTTCCTGCCACAAAGACAGTGACGGCTGTTCCATTTTCTGCTACAGTTTGTTAATATTCACTGTTCGACTAGGAAAACTGTGAAGGTACAGCACTGTTCTCGGTAAAAGTACCCCCATAATCAGGCCCAGAGAACCACTCGATGGTAAACAGCTGCCATCCTCTGCTGAAAGTGGCGTTATTTCAGTGCGCTATGGACAGGCGTGTGTTCGACTCTCTACTATCCCAGACGTTGTCTGCTTTCCAGACCTCGGAGCCGCTACCTCGTTTTGAGCTGATCTCGCGAGGCGTACTGCACCCCCTAAACAGTGCCAAAGTGCTCAGACTGCTCCGTATGAGATGGTTACGGGGAAAGAGCTGAGCAATAATACAGGTGTCAGAAATTCCGATAAACAGTTTATTACTACGGCACGTCGATCTCCTCGATCGAGGTGGTGCATTGACTGAGGCTTCGAATACTCATTTTGGAATAGCCGATTTCAGATCCCCATGTTCCGCGGTTACTCCAGTTGAGTCAATTTCTATTTAGCAATTTGCTTTACCAGTGGCAGATATCGGTAGTTGACTGCAACTGATTGTCAATGTGATTTAAATCACATAGTTCTGAACTACTTTATCTTTTTGTGATCTGTTGAAACTTAACTTTGTTGCATAGACTGTGGCATGGAAGTCATCTTATGCATTATACAGGATGTTTCAAAAAGATTGACGTGATTCTGGACGGTAATAATTACGAACCATGGGACGTGCCGGCAAGGAAATATGTGTTGTTTGAATGCGCGTGGCCTAGAGTTTCAGAAAATCGCCGTTAGATGTCTTTTCAGATTGTTATTAAAAGTAAGATGGCGTCCGCTCGACAGAAGGCGTTGTGTGTGCTATAGTTCGCAAAGAGCGAGTAAGTGATTTTGGTCCAGCGTGCTTTTCGTCGGCGTTTCGGCATTAATCCACTTGCACCCGAAAACATTCGTGGTTGGTATCGCCAGTTTGAAGTGACAGAATGCTTATGCACAGTTAAGAATCCAGGAAAACACTCTGGCTGGAATGAGCTATCTGCAAATGCTGCAGAGTGGACATTTTCCACAATTTCAGGAGGGCTCCGGTGACTTCATTTTCAAACAGGATGGAGCTCCACCACACTGGCACAACAGCGTACATCATTTTGTCAATGATACCCTGCCTCGACGCTGGATTGGACCCCTAGACACTGCCCTGCATTCTTAGCCTCCAAGATTGGCAGATATGCCGCATGCGACTTTTTCTTGTGGGGACGTGTGAAGGAAATTGTGTTCATCTCCTTTGTCTCGTTTATCTCCTTTGCCTAGTGACATAGAAGAACAGAATACCAGCTGCTAAAACTTTTGTAAAAGCAGTTACAATGTGTAAGGTTTATGACGAATGTAACTATCGCCTAGATGTTGTCTTGCCGCTTCTGGTGCACAATTGAGCTTTCTAATAGGATAGCTAAAACTTTAAGATTTTGTGAGTATTTTGTAGTTCAGCCCATGTTTGTAGTATGCTTTTATCAATAAATATGGAATTTTGAAAGCAGATCATTCTTTTTACAACACCCTGTATGTCCAATGGCAATAAACACTATCAGTACACAGAATCTGATAACACACAAATATAAAATCATAAAATATAGCGCACTAGTATGTTATTGTAAGTTACGCAATTTTATATTACATTTCGAAGTCCAGTGCTGTGAATCAGATAATATCAGAATTCGTTGCTTCAATCAGAGCTACCGTAGATGCATGACAATTGCTAGGTTCCTTTGCATTATGTAATCTACAATTAGCTCAGGTTTGCCATAGCCATACACTGCAGAAATTGATATGAACCACTTATCCTTCATGGAGTTGCACCTCGCTTGACCTGTTCCTGTTCTATACATATCGAAAAAAGTTTTGCATCACCTCGGTTTCGAGAGTCCCGGAACCTGTACAGAAAACAGGAATAAAGATCAACATAAAAATCATCTACGTCCTTTTTACTGTTCATGAAAACCACACATTGCATGTTGTACTACCATACAGCGAGACCTTCACTGGTGGTGGTCCAGATTGCTGTACACACAGGTAGCTGTAATACCCAGTACCACGTCCTCTTGCATTGATGCATGCCTGTATTCGTCGTAGCATACTATCCACAAGTTCATCAAGGCACTGTTGATCCACGTTGTCCCACTCCTTAACGGCGATTCGACCTAAATCCCTCAGAGTGGTTGGTGGGTCACGTCGTCCATAAACAGCCCTTTTCAATCCATCCCAGGCATGTTCGATAGCCGGCCGCGGTGGTCTCGCGGTTCTAGGCGCGCAGTCCGGAACCGTGCGACTGCTACGGTCGCAGGTTCGAATCCTGCCTCGGGTATGGATGTGTGTGATGTCCTTAGGTTAGTTCGGTTTAAGTAGTTCTAAGTTCTAGGGGACTAATGACCACAGCAGTTGAGTCCCATAGTGCTCAGAGCCATGTTCGATAGGTTCAAATGGTTCAAATGGTTCAAATGGCTCTGAGCACTATGGGACTTAACATCTGAGGTCATCAGTCCTCTAGAACTTAGAACTACTTAAACCTAACTAACGTAAGGACATCACACACATCCATGCCCGAGGCAGGATTCGAACCTGCGACCGTAGCAGTCCCACAGTTCCGGACTGCAGCGCCTAGAACCGCAAGACTACCGCGGCCGGCCATGTTCGATAGGGTTCATGTCTGGAGAACACGCTGGCCACTCTAATCGAGCGATGTCGTTATCCTGAAGGAAGTCATTCACAAGATGTGCACGATGGGGTCGTGAATTGTCGTTATTGAAGATGAATGCCAATATGCTGCCGATATGGTTGCACTATCGGTCGGAGGATGGCATTCACGTATCGTACAGCCGTTCCGGCGCCTTCCATGACCGTTAGTGGCGTACGTCGGCCCCACATAATGCCACCCCAAAACAGCAGGGATTCTCCACATTGCTTCCCTCCCTGGACAGTGTGTCTAAGGCGTTCAGCCTGATCGGGATGCCTCGAAACACGTCTTGGACGATTGTCTGGTTGAAGGTATATGCGACACTCATCGGTGAAGAGAACGTGATGCCAATCCTGAGCGGTCCATTCGGCATGTTACTGGGCCCATCTGTACCGCGCTGCATGCATTTCCTGGCACAAAATAACAATGCGGACGCGATCTAACCGTGGTATTGACCGTCTAGGCATGGTTGAACTACAGACAACACGAACCGTATACCTCCTTCCTGGTGGAATGACTGGAACTGATCGGCTGTCGGACCCTCTCCGTCTAATAGGCGCTGCTCGTGCATGGTTGTTTACATCTTTGGGTGGGTTTAGTGACATCTCTGGTCAAAGGGACTGTGTCTGTGATACAGTATCCACAGGCAACGTCTATCTTCGGGAGTTCTGGGAACCGGGATGATGCAAAACTTTTTTTGATGTGTGTGTGTGTGTGTGTGTGTGTGTGTGTGTGTGTTCAAAAATGGTTCAAATGGCTCTGAGCACTATGGGACTTAACATCTATGGTCATCAGTCCCCTAGAACTTAGAACTACTTAAACCTAACTAACCTAATGACATCACACAACACCCAGTCATCACGAGGCAGAGAAAGTGTGTGTGTGTGTGTGTGTGTGTGTGTGTGTGTTGGTTGGTGAAGTTCAACGATGACCACGTTAAGTGTAGGAGTGGGAACAAGAGCGTTGCGGCAATAAAGTGGTGTAGATAACATGGATCAATCTTTCATCCCCAGTGCTTCCCAGAATCACTTTGATGGCGACCACTTCACCCCTAACAACGACGCCTGTAATCTTCAGAATTATTAAAACGACTTTATGGCTTCAAGATTAAGCGTATCGCACTCTGTCCCTGTCTGAACGAAAACTTTTTTTTGGTGTCACACCGCTCGTATATCTCTCTGCAGCCTTTTTCTTTTCCAGGCGTACGGCGTGCTTTCTGAATAGTTGATAAACGCGGTTTAGTTCTCCCCCCACTAAAATGACAGAGGCGCCACAGCGCTGTAACAAATAGCGGCATTTGTTAGGCAGCTCTGTGTTCGGAAACACAGCGCGCGCCCTGTCGCGGTCGCTCGTGTTAAAATTCCTGCGTCCTTGCTCCTCGTTTCCTTTTTCAGCCCCCGGTCTGCTTTATCTTAAAGCGTGCCCGCGGGTTGTGAGAAATGGGTTGGACCGGCGGGGGCACGGAAACGTGGCGCTTAATGACAAAACGGGCCTTTGAGCAGTGAAACGCGATACTTGCCGGCTCCCCCGGCAGCCTGCGGACTGCTGGCTTATCGCAAGCGGCTGTCGCTGCCGGCTGCCCGCCGTGACCTCGGGCGTTCGCACCGCAAATCGATGGGCCCTTAGCGGCGGTCGTTTGATGTTCCGATGTCGTCGCAACGCGCGCGGGTCACGAACAGCTGGCGAAGGCCTAGGTGGCGTCTCGTCCGCGTCCCCGCTGCTGTCGCCGTCGTCTGCGACTAACCTTCAGCTGGAGGGCAGTTGGCTGATGCACGACCAGATTTCACAGGCAGTAGTAGATCATTTGTGTAACTGGGTTGATCTACAGCCGCTTTGACAAGAATCATAGGCGTTCACGTAAATTCTACCAAGATTGCCCAAGATTCTAAATATTTTGATGTCACTGATTTGGTGAGACGGAATACGTGTCGTACCCTAAGACTGTCGGCACACGGACCGTGTTGTCGAACGTTAACATTGAGCGTGCCAAGTTCAATGTGCTGCTGAACGCTCAGGAACGACACGACTTGTGCATAAGGTAAGTGGGCACCAACGTGGTATACGCGATCGCAACGCACTCCAGCGGCAGTTTGAGGGATGTTTCTAGTTCGTAAATCACAATGTTTACTCAACGGGCGCGCGTAAAATTCCCACGTTAGCTCTACTAAAACGCACATTTCCTCCATCGTCCACGAAAAGGAAAGTACCGCGTCCAATCAATAAGGACACAGGCTTATAAAAGTTCGATTACAAACAGTGCGGTACAAATTTGGAATACTTCTCCGCATAAGATAAACTTTATTCCATCATTCTCACATTTTAGTGAAACCCTAAGGTCAGTCTTACTTGATCACTGTTCCTACCCAGTAGCAGAATCTTTACAACGAAGCGTAAAAGAAAAAGGAGCAAAATATCTTTATACAAGTAGCGCAAGCTGTCCTGTAATTAAGCCAATGGAACAAAGTCACCCCTCAAAAAAAGGTGAACTTATATTTACATATCAAATATTATATCATATACTTATATTAAACTAATAATAAAGTATCAGAACGAAATAAAAACGCGAATGTTAGGGAAAAGAAAATTGGGAATGTTAAAACGCGAACCACAGACCCAACAAAGACTCATTACTGGATAGAGACGCTACTCATTACGGTAAATCAACAACAGATTCTTACTTCCCAAAAATATTGTGTTACCTCTTGCTAAAAACGTTAATCGTAGATAATTATGTTATTAATTGAAATTTAATTATAACAAATTGTACGAAGAACAATGCGTTTTGGGTGGATCTTCAGTGTGTCACTGTCTTCAAATAGCGTACTCTCATAATACGCTCGTTACAATAATTCTTTTTCCATGATTATGATGTTTCTCATTATTTTATTGGAACGAATCACACAACTAACAACGGGTTTTCCAGTGATTGTCAATTTGCTGGTGCTCAGAAACGACATACATACATATAGGCTTGAAATGATTCCAATATGGCGCCTCTCAACTCTGTACTGAAGGGAGACGGCGTGCTTGTGACGTAGGTGGCGTTGTGCCATCCCACTGGTCAACGCTCAGACGCACGCTCAGAATATCTGACTTACCAGATATTGCTCTGCACGTTCGGAAAGACTCCCGAGCGTGCTATTCCACGCTATGACGTCAGAAACTCGGCACGCTCAACGCTCGGATGCACGGTCCGTGTGCCGACGGCTTAAGAACTAAATTTGATAAGAATTACGAGGGCTGATCAACAAAGACTGTGACTGATTTTTTTCACAGATGTTTATTACTCCATCTCTCTGCATACATAATCTTCTTCAAAGTACTCCCCTCCTATTTGAATGCTTATTTTTATTGAGTCTCTGCCAGTCCTCGGATACTTGTTCCAGGCCATAATTTGTCAGGTAGTTGAGACTCGCCTTACTTTTCTTGAGCACTGTTTCAGAGTTTTCAAATCGAATGCCCCGAAGCTGTGTCATTATTGATTATATGTATCACGGGGCACAAGATCGGAGCTATAACGCGGATGCGGAACACAGGTACACAGACAATAGTGAACTGTGCCAGAAATTGCTTAACTTGATTTGCGACGTGAGGCCGCGCATTGTAATGCTGAAGTCGCCACCCAATCTGAGAAAGTTGTGGTCGTTTCCTTGGCATATGAAATTCTCACAACTTCGCTGAGGTTACGTAACGTTATCCGCATATCCTGACGGGCTATCTCAGCAGCTGTGTTCATGTTGACTTCAGTCACAGCGGAAGCCGGAACACCAGGCCCACCTTCCTGAACACACACAAGTAGTCCTTCTTTGAAGTCCTTGAGCCACCTAAATACTGTTGCAAAAGGCAGTGCATCTTCACGGTACACTTGCTGCAGCTTTTTGAACGCTTCAGTGGCTGTATGGTTGAAACGACACACGATTTTATTGTGCCGGACGGCTCCTCAGGCGCCATTCATTCATGCAAGTGGCGAGTCTGGACTGAGCAAGGGTTGGGAATTTGTACGGGCCCTGATAACCGCCCAGTTGAGCACACCACAACCCAAACATCATCATCATCACGCGTCACCTCCATTGTTCTGTATGCGAAATGCAAAAAGCGTCTACAAAAGAGAGCATTACTATCAACGTACCGATACGAGAGTGATGCCGCCTCTAGACATTACACTTAAAAACAAATTCTTTCCAGATATTTATTGTATGAATCTGAAAGAAAAAAAAATCAGTCTCAGTTTTTGTTCATCAGCCCTGGCACATAATACTAACTGTATCTCAAACGCTCTCTAAAGTAGATTACTTTCATACCTAAACGATAGGTCTATTTCGACTGTATATCCAAAGTAATTAACATGAATGTGGATGCTACTTTTTTAATTAAACGATCTGAAATAATATCGTCATACGGTTACATTTACCTCTACATGTATTCTCTTCAAGCTTTCTTATGATGTGTAGCAGACGATACTTCGTGTGCCACTATCAATTTTCCCCATTTCTGTTCCATTCACGAATGATCTGCGGGAAGGAAGATTGTTGGTAAGCTTCCGTGTGAACTCGAATCTCTCTCATTTTAGCTTCGTGGTCTTTTCAGGAGATGTGCACAGGTTAAGCATTACATCGGTTGTCTCTTTTAAGAAGGTACGCTCTCAAAATTTTAACGCGCCAGGGTATCCAATCAATCATGAAATAAAGCTAGAAAATGTTCATAAAAATATTCAGTCATATTTTCATAATGTTAGGCTGAAACCAAAATTAAAAACCTGAAATACACAAGAAAAGTAAGCCTGATTGAAAAAATGTTGTTTGACATAGACAAAACTAGCTAACAATAAAATGCCGCATCATTACTTCTAGAATTGGAGAACAGAAAGGAAAATTTAAAAAAAAATGGACCTTCAACTACATCATAATACACAACCCTTCATTTACTTGCTAAACTTCGCACCCGATAATATTATTGAAGTATTTTCATATTTTTTGCTATTCAAGTTGAGCAAAAGTTGTTTCGAAAGCTACATTTTTAGGGCTGATTAGGTAAAGGCCTGTATGTCAGTAGATGAACGTGGAAAACCTCCGAAAACCACCGTCAAATTGCGTGGTAAATACGACTTCTAAAAGCACAGGACTGAAGCAAAGTATTCCTCTTCCCATCTCCCTCCTTTCTCATCTCCCCTCGCCGCTCGTCAGTTTGGCACGTCGTTGTACAAACGTGGCAGCTGAACTGCAGATTTCGTACCTCTGTGACTGCATGTGGCGCTTTGTTTACACCCCCCCCCCCCCCCTTAGTTCTGAGAAGATCTCAGTTCTTGAATGGACAAGAGTTTTGACTTGGAAATCTCACTCTTTTTCTTCTCTTTTAGTGTAAAAATGGTATTTTCCTTTTTTGACTAAAGCATTTCGGTTCATACTTTACGTTTAGCGTGAGTGGCTCCAATCAATGAGAAGATGTAAGAATAGAGACTTCGATAGTATAGACAAATCATATGGGCACCACTTACATTAGTCATCAGCTCAGTCTATCATCTCACTGTCGAAGACCAGAGACAACGTGTAAAAACTAAATTACGCTGGCTGGACACTATAAACGCACATTTAAGAAACCGAAATCCACAGGAAGCGGTAGACCATAGTAAACGGCGTCACTTGATCAAAAAAGCGGACCCTGCTCCAACGGACTGATATATCGACCAGCGTGGGTGCAATTTTTAGGCTGTTTCCAGCGCCCGACGCTCATTTGTGCAAGTGCTGAGCTGGTCCCCAACTTCCGCCTCAGAGAATACTGTACATATACATCCACACGCATACTCCGCAAGCTACCACGGTGCGTGGCACAGAGTACTTTGTACCACCACTAGAGCCGGCCGGAGTGGCCGTGCGGTTATAGGCGCTGCAGTCTGGAACCGAGCGACCGCTACGGTCGCAGGTTCGAATCCTGCCTCGGGCATGGATGTGTGTGATGTCCTTAGGTTAGTTAGGTTTAATTAGTTCTCAGTTCTAGGCGACTGATGAGCTCAGCAGTTAAGTCGCATAGTGCTCAGAACCATTTGAACCATTTTGAACCACCACTAGTGTCTTCCTTTCCTGTTCCATTCGCAAACGGAGCGAAGGAAAACAGACTGTCTGTGTGCCCCCACACGAGCCCTAATTTTCCTTATCTTTTCTTCGTGGTCCTTACAAGAAATGTAAGTTGGCGGCAGTAGAATCGTTCTGCAGTCAGCTTCAAATTCCTATTCAGCCTCAGTACGATAAGTGCTGGAAGATGAAGCATCAGAAGAAACATTGAGGACACTATTTCCGCAGTCTTCTGTTAAGGTTCACGTCCGTCTTCGACGGCAGGAACGCCGAAGTCTCCGACGCAGGAGTGATTTAACACAATTTGTCGTGAACAATGTGGCAATCAATAGAAGAAACAAGGTGTATAGTTGATAATTTTACCATGGTCCGGAGCTACAGACATAGAACCTTTTAAATGAAAGTTCCTCCATTTGACTGTATACATCGTTTGTTTTACTGTACAATCCTGATTTCGGCTCTTGGCCCTTTTTCAAGTAGCATAATTTGGGCACGATCAGACTTCTATAAACGAGGTCATCGTCGAAATATGTTAAACGTGATTATACGATGCAGGTGTCACAGCATAAGAACGAGTATATTCAGAAATTGTCTGGCGGGAATAAAACAAACAAGTGTGACGTATACTGAATAACGGTGCCATAAATGGACAGCAAAACCAGTCGTTAATATGCAGGCACCATTATCTCAAGCCACACAGTTTTTGGTGACCATTTCATGGCACAGTTATTCAGTGTATATCACATATGTTTGTTTTATTTCTGCCGGAGACTTTGTGAATATGTTCTCGTTTTTACGCTGTGACACTTGCAGTATACAAACAAGTTTAATATGTTTCGAGGATGACTTCGTTTATAGAAACCCGATCATGCCCAACATTGTGGCATTTGAAAATGGCCAAAGGCTGGAATCATGGTTGTACAGTAGAATAAACGATCCATACCGTCAAAAGGTGTAACTTTCATTTTAAAAAGATGTATAGTGATTGTTAAAGTCACAGTATTACCCATCGCTCTTAGCAATATTAAATCAATTTCTTAATGGGGTCGCTGTCAGTCATTGCTGAATGTTTGTGAGAATTCTGTAATGAGTGAAAAACATGTTCGCAGATTCCAGGAGGGGACGAGTACCTCTTCTTTTCAACAGACAGTAGCAAGATTATTTGCGTAGTGTAAGGTCTTATAGTGAATCTGTGTTAAATGTAAACGAAGTGGTCCACGTCGTTAAGAATGCAGTGATCAACGTCGAAATAGAAACTTGATAGCATTCTCACGAGTCCAATGAAAATAATTTTGGATTTACCGTACGGTAACCAACCATTCGTCAAACCTTTTGTCTCCTCTTCCTCCACTGTTTTTTGTGATGTCAGTTAACACACAACTGTACATCGTAAGGTTTGAAGGTTTCGCACCCAATTGGCTGGGCGTGAAGTGTGCCACTAACCCGCGCGGTCTGGGGCGTCTTGTCGCGGTCCTCCCTCGGGTATGGGTGTGTGTGTTGTCCATAGCGTAAGTTAGTTTAAGTTGGATTAAGTAGTGTGTAAGCTTAGGGACCGATGACCTAAGCAGTTTGGGAAATTATGTTGTCTGCTTCCACATTTTGCAGATTTGTGTACGCGAAAGTTTTATGTGCTGAACTTTTGAAAGCAGAAGTCGATGCAATAGTCCTTCGCAGTTTGGGAAAACTGGAAAGGAAATTGTTTCATATTAGATCAGGAAAATGATGTAGTTTTAAATACCCTCTTTGCAAAAAAAAAAAAAAGTTTACATGTCTACTTCTACATCTACATTTATACTCCGCAAGCCACCCAACGGTGTGTGGCGGAGGGCACTTTACGTGCCACTGTCATTACCTCCCTTTTCTGTTCCAGTCGCGTATGGTTCGCGGGAAGAACGACTGTCGGAAAGCCTCCGTGCGCGCTCGAATCTCTCTAATTTTACATTCGGTATCTCCTCGGGAGGTATAAGTAGGGGGAAGCAATATATTCGATACCTCATCCAGAAACGCACCCTCTCGAAACCTGGCGAGCAAGCTACACCGCGATGCAGAGCGCCTCTCTTACAGAGTCTGCCACTTGAGTTTGCTAAACATCTCCGTAACGCTATCACGGTTACCAAATAACCCTGTGACGAAACGCGCCGCTCTTCTTTGTATCTTCTCTACCTCCTCCGTCAACCCGATCTGGTACGGATCCCACACTGATGAGCAATACTCAAGTATAGGTGAACGAGTGTTTTGTAAGCCACCTCGTTTGTTGATGGACTACATTTTCTAAGGACTCTCCCAATGAATCTCAACCTGGTACCCGCCTTACCAACAATTAATTTTATATGATCATTCCACTTCAAATCGTTCCGCACGCATACTCCCAGATATTTTACAGAAGTAACTGCTACCAGTGTTTGTTCCGCTATCATATAATCATACAATAAAGGATCCTTCTTTCTATGTATTCGCAATACATTACATTTGTCTATGTTAAGGGTCAGTTGCTACTCCCTGCACCAAGTGCCTATCCGCTGCAGATCTTCCTGCCTTTTGCTACAATTTTCTAATGCTGCAACTTCTCTGTATACTACAGCATCATCCGCGAATAACCGCATGGCAGTTTCGACACTATCTACTAGGTTCGAATCCTGCCTCGGGCATGGATGTGTGTGATGTCCTTAGGTTAGTTAGGTTTAAGTAGTTCTAAGTTCTAGGGGACTGATGACCACAGATGTTAAGTCCCATAGTGCTCAGAGCCATTTGAACCATTTTTTAACTACTAGGTCATTTATATATATTGTGAAAAGCAGTGGTCCCATAACACTCCCCTGTGGCACGCCAGAGGTTACTTTAACGTCTGTAGACGTCTCTCCATTGAGAACAACATGCTGTGTTCTGTTTGCTAAAAACTCTTCAATACAGCCACACAGCTGGTCTGATATTGGCTTGGTTCAAATGGCTCTGAGCACTATGGGACTTAACTTCTGAGGTCATCAGTCGCCTAGAACTTATAACTAATTAAACCTAACTAACCTAAGGACATCACACACACATCCATGCCCGAGGCAGGATTCGAACCTGCGACCGTAGCGGTCGCTCGGTTCCAGACTGTAGCGACCAGAATCACACGGCCACACCGGCCGGCTGGTCTGATATTCCGTAGGCTCTTACTTTGTTTATCAGGTGACAGTGCGGAACTGTATCGAACGGCTTCCGGAAGTCAAGGAAAACAGCATCTACCTGGGAGCCTGTATCTAATATTTTCTGGGTGTCATGAACAAATAAAGCCAGTTGGGTCTCACACGATCGCTGCTTCCGGAATCCTTGTTGATTCCTACAGAGTAGATTCTGGGTTTGCAAAAACGACATGATACGCGAGCAAAAACATGTTCTAAAATTCTACAACAGATCGACGTCAGAGATATAGGTCTATAGTTTTGCGTATCTGCTCGACGACCCTTCTTGAAGACTGGGACTACCTGTCCTCTTTTCCAATCATTTGGAACCTTCCGTTCCTCTAGAGACTTGCGGTACACGGCTGTTAGAAGGGGGGCAAGTTCTTCCGCGTACTCTGTGTAGAGTCGAATTGGTATCCCGTCAGGTCCAGTGGACTTTCCTCTGTTGAGTGATTCCAGTTGCTTTTCTATTCCTTGGACACTTATTTCGCGCCGTAACACTTTAAAGAACACCCCGTTCTTTCAGTGAAGTCTCTCCCCCATTAAAGGCATTTCAATTGCCATGAATTCGTGTTCCTAGAAAGATTCGTTAACGGAGCGTCAGCTGCCGGTCCGCGTTGCCACGTTAACCTCCACTGCTCACCGTGAAGGATCTGGACAGCGCCACGAGGAATCCGATTTCATCCTCCTGACCCTTATGTCAAGGGCGCTCCCGGCGATTGATGGGCGAGAGGCGTCCAGAGCAAGGGCGCGCGTGACTGGACCACCAGGAGCAGACCGACCGCCGCCGCGGGATGTCTGACAAGTCCCGTCATCTGCTTGCGCAAGCGAGTACTCCGCAAATATCCTTCAATACCTGTAGTAACGCTTCATAAAAGGCGTTAAGTGGAGGATCATCTCTCACCTTTTATTAACTCTTGGTAATTGGTTACTCTGCTGCAGTGTATGCTTTCGTGCCCAAAGAAAATGACAATAGAAAATCTAATTATTGCCACACATGCAAGACAGAGGGTTGTCAGCTACGTCTTAATTGGGCAGGGGCGAGATGCCTTCACAACAAGGCAGTGTCCTAATCTTCGTTTTAAAATTCAAAGATATTTTATTTATTTATTTTTAATTTCTACCATGCAATATTTACATTCCAGATACGTTTCGCCTTTTCATTAAAGGCATTCACAGTGCATTTTTTAAATGAAATAATAAAGATTTTTTGTACAAACGATGTGAAACACACTTACTTACCAAGATTTATTCTCCTACTATAAATAATTTACTCTCATACCATAAATCTGAGATTCTTACTAGGTAAGCAGTGAAGTGAAGTGGTTCACATCATTTAGTTAAGGAAAAGCGAAGTATGAAAACAAGGAGACCAAAAGATATCTATGTCAGTATGTGCCGATTTTTCGTAAGTAAAGTGGAAGTGTAACGTGCAACCTGTGACCAGATGAGAGGAAGCGCAGATCTTGACAGGTCATACAGGTAACTGTAATTAATACACTAAAAAGCCAAAGAAACTGGTACACTTGCCTGATATCGGGTAGGACCCCCTCGAGCACTCAGAAGTGCCGCAACACGACGTGGCATGGACTCGACCACTGCCTGAAGTAGTGCTGGGGGGAATTGACGCCATGAATCATGCAGGGCTGTCCATAAATCAGTAAAATACGAGGGGCTAGAGATCTCTTCTGAACAACATGTTGCAAGGCATCCCAGATGTACTCAATAATAATGTCTGGGGAGTTTGGTAGGCAGCGGAACTGTTTAAACTCAGAAGAGTGCTCCGGAAACCACTCTGTAGCAATTGTGGACGTGTAGGGTGTCGCATTGTCCTGCTGGAATTGCCGAAGTCCTTCGAAATGCACAATGGGCGTGAATGGATGCAGATGATTAGACAGGATGCTAGCGAATGTGTCACCTGTCAGAATCGTATCTAGACGTATCAGGAGTCCCATATCACTCAAACTGCACACGACCCACACCATTACAGAGCCTTCACCAGCTTGAACAGTCCCCTGGTAACATGCAGTATTCATGAGATTGTTTCCGTACCCGTACACGTCCATCCGGTCGACACAAATTGAAACGAGACTCGTCCGACCAAGCAACGTGTTTCCAGTCATCAGCAGTCCCATGTCGGTGTTAGCGGACCCAGGCGAGGCGTAAAGCTTTGTGTCGTGCTTTCATCAAGGATACACGAGTGGGCCTTCGGCTCCGAAAGCCTATACCGCTGATGTTTCGTTGAATTTTCCGCACGCTGACACTTGTTGATGGCCCAGCATTGAAATCTGCAGCAACTTGCAGAAGGGTTGCACTTCTGTCACGTTGAACGATTGTCTTCAGTCGTCGTTGGACCCATTCTTGCTGGTGGTTTGATATTTTAAAGGATTCCTGAAATTCACGGTACACTCGTGAAATGGTCGTACGGCTAAAACCTCACTTCATCGCTATCGCGGAGATGATGTGACTCATCGCTCGTAACACCACATTCAAACGTACTTAAATCTTGATAACCTGCCACTGTGGCAGTGAATAGCATACCTATACCAGTTTGTTTTGTGCTTCAGTATATTTTGTTTATCTAAAAATTATGCTGTGAACTGTTTCGAATCTGCATCGTTACTAAAGACAAAATTGTATTATTCTTGAAAAAAATCCTGGAAGATGTCTTTCATATTAAAGACGAATCGAGCTTAGAACGTAATTAAATATTATAATGCGGCAAGTTAAAGACGTTTCAATTTATAAAACAAAGATGTATATACGTAATAGTATAGAAGCTTATATTTAAATTATATCAACTTGTTATAATGTTCATAGTCATGTTGACGATTTCTGTGTTTGTTATGGTGGGGGACGGATTTGGGGGGGGGGGGGGTTAGAGAAGACAAGCAGTCGTGCTTGCAGAGTGAGTAACACATGACTGTCAGGTCTTGAATGCACATTACTTTCGTGTACTCTATATATCCAGCAAGATAGTGTTGTGATCAAACCGCTGAACTCGATTATGTATAAATGAAGTTTAAATAAATCCCTGACCGCCTAGTTTGGATTTGGTGCTAAATCACTTTAGGTGAATGTATCCTTCACATACTTGTTGCAGTGCGCTCGAGCTCAGCCGCTAAAGACCTCCATATCGACTGGCGTGTGACCCTAACCTTCGCTGATAGGAAGATAGAGCGGAAAATCTGAGCTGGTTGATGCTTTGAGAGCGTTCATGAACTGTGTTAGGGTAGCACAACTGAGAACGCACTGTCTGCGGAAACTTAAGTCATCGAGCTTGGGGACTCAGTGGTTAGCTACTCGCATTCTGGAGGAGTGGGATCCAAATCGACGTCACGCTATTGTGATGTAGCTTTGCCAGACTTTCCCTAAACTGCTTGACTTGAGTACCGGTATGCTGTCTTTGAAAAGGACATGTCTTATTTCCTTCGTCATCCTTGCCCTTCCCTGGCTTGAATCCCGACTCTGGAGACCTCGTCGTTCAACCGATCGCTGAACTTAACTCATGATTTCTGTTTGTTGTCGATATGTGATCAAAGGGCAACTGTGGCTGCCCGATGCCGCATCACTTGCAAGTGCCTCCCTTCTAAATACGTCCAGAGCTTTGGTTTGGAAACTGACCAGTGACATTCTTGAAATATTTATTTGTGGTAGTCATGCAACTCCCTCAGTAAAAATGGTTCAAATGGCTCTGAGCACTATGGGACTTAACAGCAGTGGTCATCAGTCCCCTAGAACTTAGAACTACTTAAACCTAACTAACCTAAGGACATCACACACATCCATGCCCGAGGCAGGATTCGAACCTGCGACCGTAGCAGTCGCGCGGTTCCGGACTGCGCGCCTAGAACCGCGAGACCACCGCGACCGGCTCCCTCAGTAAAGAATTAGTTGTAGCAAATCTGAATACGGCGATACATCGATCCGCAGTCTTTTATCTAAACACAAAAACTTCACAGTGTTTGTATATTACTGTGTGCGTTAATGTTCAGCATAATGATACAGCAGGGTGAGCTCTAATTGTGAACTACTGTTCTTCTTTCAATTTACGTAGAGGATACACATGCTGAAATGCTTCTTTTCATTGATCCCAAATGCTCTTACATATCTGTATGTTGTTCACCTTCATGGAAATGTTACTTCTTAGTGCCTAATTCTGGTAACATACTAAGCTTTTCAGGCCAGAGATGTAACCTAACTTTTCTTGAAGAATTTACCCATAACAGGTGTATCTCAGTGCTAACACAATGTTTGTCCACCAGTGATGTGTGAATACTTTCGATAATGTTGTGTCTTCTGTTATCGAAGGAAAACTGGTTCTCATTGTAAATGTAAATGAAGTGATGCAGTGTGGACAGTATAGCGTGGCAGTCAACAGCGAGTGTACACAAACACGAACTTCTACCGCCAGAGGGATGAGGAGCGGTGAAGTGGAACAATTGTGTGTGCCTCTTGCATGACTAGCAGCCCACACCCGTGTTCTGCGCTCCCGCGAGAGCATAACTGACGTAAAAGTCGTAGGAGTTGGCGATCCCTTCTGGTGTTGTGAGAGCCATCCTTGACACCCGAGATTGATCAGAATTAGTCTCCTCACTCATTTCAAAATATGGAATGAAAACTAGTAACAACTTAAAGCAAAGTGAACTACATGAATCATTTGTTAACGGCTACCGAGGCTGGTTCCGTGCCGTAAACGAGGTAGTTCAGGCCCGACCTATACTGGAGTCTTTTTTCAACCGTAGGTTAAAAAACTTTCCACTTAAAACCGACTCGTTAGGGTGTTTGCATAGTACTATTTTATCACCCAGCGTTTGACGTAATTACTCTACTATAACATCGCGCACGCAACAACTAAACCGGAACGTGAACTAAATTTTAAACTGGTCTTACCTAGAAAGTTCGAATACTCACTACATCCATTCTTGGTTTATATTGACACACTACTAACATGTCCAGATCCAAGATCGAAGCCAATAATGACCGGAGTGGCCGAGCGGTTCTAGGCGCTACAGTCTGCAACCGCGCGACCGCTACGGTCGCAGGTTCGAATCCTGCCTCGGGCATGGATGTGTGTGATGTCCTTAGGTTGGTGAGGTTTAAGTAGTTCTAAGTTCTAGGGGACTGATGACCTCAGCAGTTAAGTCCCGTAGTGCTCAGAGCCATTTTGAACCAATAATAACATTTTTCATGTCGGTTTCGTTTTGTGAAATGCATTCGAAATAACAATGATTGATTTTCTGTGCGTAATGAGGTCACCGTTGTTGGGTAAGTAGTACATCGGAACAGAAGAAAAGGCGACTCCACGAAAGATGCCGTTGCTTTGGCACCAGCTCGTTAGCCAAGTGAATGCGAGCTTTTTCATTCTGACCTGCTTTTGGCTTTATGCACTCCTCCGCCGCGCCTGAATTTAGGGAACTTATTTGGACGTAATTCGAGGCGGCGCAAAGAAATAGAGTTTAGGACGGTTAAGGAGCGACGGAGCAGAGTTCGGAGGCGGTGGTGTGGAGTGCGCGGGCTATCGAGGTAAACAGTGCGGGCCGCACGGGGCGCTTATCAATTTGGGCCGGAATCCTGCGAGTTGACGCCGTAATTAATAGAAATCCCGAGGCGGCAGCGGCGCCGCTCCTTGTAAGTGGTCCGAGGTGCGCCAGCCGGATCAATGACCGCCTCGGAGCCGGCTGGGCTCTTCCGAGAAATCGGCGGCCTTGCCGGTTGTGTATTAATAACCGCCGGCACTGATCTCCGGTGCAGCCCGAGGGCGTGCTGCTGCTCTGCTTTTTGCAGCGACGGACCTGGAAGTCGCTGCAATGTAGTTAGGTCAACTGGTCGTAGAATTGTTGAACCTGTTCGCTTTTCAGTTGTGATGAGTTTTAGGGGTTCTTCGAACCAATGCGCGCGCGTGCGCACACACACACACACACACACACACACACACACAGACGTCGTGTGAAACTCAGAAGTCTGTCGATTGCGAGTCTAATGTAGAAAGATAGGAAAATTAGGCTTATTGCCCCGTCGTCGCCGAAGTAATTAGTGACTGAGCACAAGCTCGGATTGGGGAAGAAATGGCTGCAAAGTGACCATGCCCTTTGCAGGGGATTCATGACGCCCTTTGTCCTGACGATTTAGAGAAACCACGTTAAGCGATGCCTCTATGGCTAGTCGAGAAATGATTCACACTACTCCATATGTAGGACCAGTGTCTTAAGTACTTCGCTGCGTTCTCAAACTGACGCCATGCGCCGTTTGGTGTGACCGAGCGGTTCTAGGCGCTACAGTCTGGAATCGAACGACCACGGTCGCAGGTTCGAATCCTGCCTCTGGCTTGGATGTGTGTGATGTCCTTAGGTTAGTTAGGTTTAAGAAGTTCTAGGGGACTGATGACCTCAGAGCCATTTGAACCATTTTGAACTTACAACTACTTAAACCTAAGTAATCTAAGGACATCACACACACCCATGCCCGAGGCAGGATTCGAACCTGCGACCGTAGTGGTCGCGCGGTTTCAGACTGTAGCGCCTAGAACTGCTTGGCCACCCCGGCCAGCAGAAGTTAAGTCCCGTAGTACTCAGAGCCATTTGAACCATTTGACGCCATGCCTCTTGCCTCCTGGTAAGCCTTGTACTCGGTCTTGCAATGCCGTCTGGATAAGGCAAGTTACATTGATGAACCATAACATTGTCACCACCGCCCATCACGGGGCTGAATGCCGTTTTATGGGGTTGCGGGCACGAGACGCAGTAATGAAACTATACAGCGTGTGACTACATAGGTACAAACAAAAGGGGGAAGATAAATCAGATAAGAAAAAATCGTAATAAACATATGTCCGTAAACTAATGGTTTCCCCTATACGACATAAACTCTTAAGTCATAAAAAACGAGACACCACGAAGGAATTGTTCGAATGGGACGGAATCGGTACATGTGGTACACATGTACGTCTGCAGACACATCTTCGCTGGTCATCGGGTCTCAGTTCGAAGCGAAATTCACCACTAAAGACAATTCTCCGCCTGTCAGTGAGATTTCAGACTGAAGACGTGTACGGGGACGCCCCAAACAGTGCTGGGATACCAACATGGCTGTCGCCCGCCATACGGCGCGACAACCAGGACTGAAGGTGTGGGGTGTCATTTCATTTCATACCAGGACCCCATTCGTTGTCTTTCACGGCACCCTTACAGCACAGCGGTACGTCGACGATATTCTACGCCCAGTTTTGTTGCCCTTTGTGCCAAGCCATCCAGGGCTTACATTTCAGCAAGATAATGCCCACAATGGCGAGAGTTTCTACTGCTTGTCTTCATTCTTGCCAAGACCTACTTTCGCCATCATGGTTACCGGATATTCCCCAATTGAGAACATTTGGAGCATTATGGGTAGGGCTCTCGAACCAGTAAGGGATTTTGACTATCTAACGGACTAGTTGGACAGAATTTAGCACGATATTCCTCACGAGAACTTCCAACAATTCCATTAAACAATGAGCCGCCCGGGGTAGCCGCGCGGTCTAAAAAGCGCCTTGTCACGGTCCGTGCGGCTCTCCCCGAGGTTCGAGTCCTCCCTCGGGCATGGGTGTGTGTGTGTTGTCCATAGCGTAAGTTAGCTTACGTTAGATTAAGTAGCGTGTAGGCTTAGGGACCAATGACCTAAGTAGTTTGCTCCCATAACACCTTAACACAAATTTCCAAAATTTTTATTAATCAGTGCCAAGCCGAATAACTGCTTGAACAATAGCAAGAGGTGCACCACTGCGTTATTAACTTGCTCAATTTGTGAAGCTCTTTTTCTTGAATAAAGCATCCAGTTTTTCTGCAACTGTAACCATTTGTTTGTCTGTACACGCAAATACCATTCGGAGAATTCCTTCGTGGTGCGTCGTCTTTTTGTTTTAGCGTGTATTACGGTCGAGTACGTGAACATCTTATAACAGAGTCCCCGAGGATCCAAACTGCATAGGTGCACCTGAGGACACACACATTACAAGTGTTCCACCTGACCACCGTTCATGTGAGGCTGTCTCAGCCACTTCTCCTCATTGACGCATGTATACATTGAGAATTCTCGGGCGTGTTCCGAATGCACTGTGAACCTTCCAGTATATGTTCCCGGAGTTAATCAACACTGTCCACAGGGGTGGAATAAACAAAAGCTTTTAAATATCCCCACGACCGATACAGTTGTTGTCGATGTGCTATCTGTCGGTAGTTAGGTATCTGGAATGATGATAAAATCAAACGATAGCAGTTACCACTTTGTAATATATTCCTCATTTGTGGAGTTTAGAAACGAACGTAGCCTTAGACAGTAACTGTGTTGTAACAGTGGCATGACTACTCTTGTGCTTCGGTCGTACCAGGGAAAGCATTGATTTCCGCACTGGAGTTTATTAGAACTGTTTACTTATTTCGTTGTCCTCTGGTCTCACTTTTCGTTTGTACGTACAGTAATCATACACCCTGTATAAGCGGCGTGGAGACGAATGGGGAATCATTGTAGCGACGATACGGGCCGCAAATGGGAAAATCCACCAACATAAACGACTTAGGTGGAGAGCAAAATGCTGTGGCCAGCTTTCTGGGAGCAAGCATCTCGGACATGACGAAGCTGGACAGCTGTTCGCGTGCTACTGTCGCGTACCTCTATGGGGAGCCGTTGAAGGACGGTGAAACTACGAGTAGGCTTCAAACTATCGGCCATCCGCGCATCATGACAGAGCGAGGGCATTGGAGGTTTGCCCCCTATGTAGAGCAGGATAGTTGACGATCTGTGTCAGATGCGACGACAGTATATTGCTGGAGCAGGCACAAGGGTCTCGGACCACACAGTTCATCGCACGTAATGGGGTTCTGCAGCAGACGACCCCTACCTTTTCCCATGTTAACCCAACGAGATCATCAATAACGATCCCAACCGGCACTAGAAAATCGAAATTGAACAGTGTATGAATGGAAGCGTGTTGCTTGGTCTGCTGAATCGTGGTTCTTATTACACCAGGTTGATGGTCATGTCCAGGTCTGTCGTCACCCTGAAGAACGGATGCTGCAAACATACAGGGTGGGGCAATTAAAAGTGGCCAAGACAAGTCATACGATTGGACCTGAATGTATGCGTATAACCATTATGCACGACGCGCATACCACGTGTACGCCCGCCACGTGATCCACCCCGGTTCAGAGCGTGTGCCAGTGTAAGTGGAGCAGCGCAAAAGGCTGGCAGTGGTATTCACAGTGGAGCAGCGCAAAAGGGGGCAGTGGTATTCACAGTGGAGCAGCGGGTGCTCACTGTGGAAAGTTACGTGAGAAGGAAGTCGTGGAAACGATAATGGCCAGTTGTTTGCTGAGAAGCTTAATGATGTCAAAGAGCCAGAAAAAAGTACCAAGCAATGCTTCGTCCGAAAATGGCGTCAGACAGGATCTGTTTTGAACAAGTCAAAAAAATTCCGAAACTTGCCCGTACACCAGGGCCCAAAAGAGAGATGAATGGTGGGCACTTTGAACATCTGCTATAGTCAGGTTAGTGCGGTATTTCCTTTTCTCTTCTGTGTTTCTTTGTACACTGGAACTCTGTGCTGTGGGCCAGTTTTATTTGCCCCACGCGTCATAGCCGCAGGCCGGTATGATAGTATAACGCTATGAAGGGCATTCGCCTGTGCTTTCTTGGGACCCGTCGTAGCGATCGAAGGTACCACGGCACCTGAGAATGACGTGATTGCGGACCTCTTGCACCCTTCATGCTTGATGTCTTCTCGGCGACGATGGTATATTCCAGCAGGATAACTATACGTGCCACAAGGCCAGTATCCTGGCACATTAGTTTGAGGAACATGACACTGAACTCATGTTGATTTCTTTCCCAATGATTTATGCTAATCTGGGCCCATTGGAAGACATAAGGTGTGCTATCGGATGCCATCTCTGCGTCGACAAACCATCGCGACGTAATTTGCGGTAAATGCATGAATTATGCGTAGACGTCTGGTGCTACATACTTACGGAGCCCTACTAAGAACTTGTTGCTGTTTTTGACACTTTACATTGCTTTATGAAAATCGGTGCATCGCCCGAGGAGGCCATTTGTTTCCAAACACCTCTTAAGTCAGACACCGAGCAAGGTGGTGCAGTGATTAGACAATGAACTCGCATTCGGGAGGACGGCGGCTCCGACCATCGCCCATCGATTCAGGCTTAGGTTTGCTTGATTTCAATAAATCGCTTAAGGCAAATTTTGTGGTGATTTCTTCTAAATGGTCCTCCTATTTCGTTCTTACTCTGAGCTTGCGCTCTGTCTTTAATGACCTCATATGTAACGTGATGAAGTTTTCCTTCCTTCCACCTCAGACAATTATCGGAGCGATTCACTGAATCCCTTTGAGTTGGCTCCGGTTATGGTTTTTGTCTTTTCCTGGTTTCAAATGGTTTCCATCCATTTGTATTCATGGACGGATGAATGGAACTGTTGATTCCGCTGTTTTCAACGTCCACGCAGCAGATGCTTTTCCTCGCCCTTCTCGTCGCCGCGCCCAGTACAGCAGACGATGTTTTTTATTGGTGACCAAATGAAGCCTCTCCACAAACGACTGACCGCTATTTCTCCCTCCGTGTCGTGAGGTCACCGCTATGGTGATAGTGCCGTTAGTTGCGCTATTCACACGAGCATGCTCTTCTTTGTCCGAAGTTTCCACATGGGTGGACAAGGAAGCATATAGCAAGCACGCACTAATGAACACAGCTTGTAGACTCTGTCATTAAAATCAATTTTTTTATGTACGGTTACCTCCAAGTCAGCCAGGATGTTACGTCAGTAGTGCCTCGTAACTAAGAGGAATTTGACACATTGGTTGTTTATTTTTGAACTAATTAGTCCACAATACTTTGTTGGTTTATAACGTATTTTAATGAAAAGAGTTTGTATATAATAAATTTGGTTTGTAACACAAGTATTACGTACTATACAAAAAGATGTGCCCACCCGGCTAGCGGCGCAGTCTAACGCGCTGCTACCCGAGCGGGAAGGCGTGCCGGTCCTAGGCTCAAATCCGCCCTGCGGATTAGTGTCGAGTTCCGGTGTGTCGGCCAGTCTGTGGATGATTTTTAAGACGGTTTTCCATCTACCTCTGCGAATGCGGGCTGGTTTGCCTTATTCCGCCTCAGTTACACTGTGTCGGCTATTGCTATGCAAACACCGTTTCCACGTACGCGTACACCATAATTATTCTACGACGCAAACATTTGGCGTTACACTCGTATGGTATGAGACATTCCCGGAGGGTGAAGGGGGGGGGGGGGGGCGAACCGCACAATAGCCCTGGGTTCGGTGTGGGACGGCAGTGGGGTGCGTGTCGGTGTGGGACGAAATGGCTCTGAGCACTATGGGACTTAACAGCTATGGTCATCAGTCCCCTAGAACTTAGAACTACTTAAACCTAACTAACCCAAGGACATCACACAACACCCAGTCATTAGGTGTGGGACGGCAGTGGGATGGGTGGAGTGCTGTGGTCTGTTATGGGGTTGTGAACCACTGAGGCCTACAGCGGGACGAAGCCTCTCCGCCGTTTCTATTTCCCCGGTATAATACTAATACACACACACACACACACACACACACACACAAAAAGATCGCTTACTGTTCCTGTGAAATTAGCGTGAAGTAATCTATTTAATCGCCTCAGGATGGTCAGCTGATGTAAAGCCTATGGACGAAGTCGATAGCGCACGGGCCCCTGGATTCGAAAAATTGAAAGAAAAAAAAAAAAAAACGGAAGAGTCTGTCAAATGTTTTGCGAAATGATAGGTGTAAAAGCAGTAAGTAAAATAGATTTAAGAAACATCTGATGCACCTCATTTGCTTTACGTTACGTTTACACAAATCATTTTAGAAATCATTTTACAAATCATTTTACGAAACATTTGTCAGACTTTTTCCAATGTTGTTCTATTTTTGAGTTGCATTCAGAAAGCACGATGTTCTTGACACATTATTTGCTTTCCTAGCGTCTTCTGTTCTCTAAATGTTCTGAATTTAGTGCTTGATTCAAAGGAAACCATTTTGGCTGTTAACTATCACAACAAGATATCTTTTTATGCGCGAAAAAACTAGACTTGGAAAAGATGAAGTTTCTGACAGTTCACTTACATAGGTATCAGGAGCTGTTCGTGAAACGCTTCAGGTTTTCATGAAATCAGAAATTACATTATTCTTAATTTCTGTGTTTACTTTGAATCTGATAAATGCTTTCTTCCAAAATTAGAGCTCATGCTGGTCAGTTTGATACCACATTGGTCCATTTCCCATAGTATGAAAATTCGGACAAAAACCCGTTGTGTAATTTATGAATCTCGTTTTCGCTCTAGTCAAACATTTGAGTAAAATAGGTTGGGTTCGTTACCAATCAGACACTGCGGCACATTTATTGTTTCGGAAGAACTGCTGCAGTAGCCACTGGAGTTTCCAACGGTGTTTGCCCTGTAAGATAAACCGAACAAAACTTCTAGTGTCTTCTGCGTTGCAGTACCTTGAGCTATGCCTGCGAAGTGATAGCTCCCGAAATAAGTATTACGTAACTCTGACGAAGGTACTGATTTCGATTTATTCCTTGCGTGTTTCTAAATAGGGTTGTACAGTACCTGATACACTGATCGAAGAAACACAGGTAGTTGTTTCTCGGGTCACGTTTAAAGAATTCAGTAACTGACTATTTCAGTAACAGTTCACGTAACCTGCTTTCTGAAAAATTATTGGATAGCAGTACAGCGATGGGATCTACAAATAGGGAATGTGTTAAAATATTGAGTACAGGACTGATGTTTCGCGCGGAGGTGTGGGATTCGGCGTACTTAATTTAGTATCGCAGATTAAAATTCGCAACTTTGATTATATTTTTGCTTACTCTTTTGTGAATTTGGAACATAGAAGCTCTCGTCCTTCGTGACCCCGGACAATGGAATAGGCGCTAGTTGGCACGCGACACTTGGCGCTAACGGTCATCTACAGGAATTTTCAGTGCCACTGACAGTGGAGAACAATTGTTGTATTGTTAGACCTGATGTCGGGCAAATACTTCAGTTTTGATGTGTCCAATTTTACATTCAGGGTTTCTTCGATGAAAAGACGCTTTCAAAATTGCTTCCTAGCGTTACCTGAGCGTTTCAATGATCCTAGTCTTACAGGGGTCACATACGTTTGAACGTGACTCAAGTACTATATACTAAATACATTACAGTTATGGATACATTGTAGGTGAACGCAAGCAGTGCGATGTCTTTATTTCCTGCGGTCACACCGACTTCAGTTTACGGCTGTTTGGTCTGATAGCCGTGCATTTGTGCCTAAGAGAAAACTATGAGGAAAATCGCTCATTAAATTTGCCTTATGATTTATAATAGATCAAATGTTCTTTACTGGTTATCTTAGTAGCATTAGTACTTTGAGCTTCATGTTTTCCGGAATAAATCCTGATTTCAGTTATACTAGTAACAGAAATATTGTCCACACTAGGGGCTACGTGATGTTATGTTCTGCTCGTAGTCTTCCTCTGGAAAATATTTCGCCGCCATCTCATGAGACTCTCAATGTCAAAGTAGCCAGAATCTGGCACTACAGTTTCGCAGGTCTCGAAAGACATGATCCACAATTTGTACGAACATCTTCGCAAGTCTGACGCTGTTTACTTGTCACATGTATTATACAGCGAGACAAATGCTTGGCTCATTACATTGGTATAACATGGCGCTCATTTCACGTAACAGATGCGATACGAAGGTGTATATGTACAGAATGAGTTGAGCTCGTAGGTTGTCGGCAAGTTTCCCATTTACCTCATATTGTTTTCCGACACCACAAATTTCTACCTTTTGACCCCGTAAGAGACTGACGTTTCAGTCCACGGGAACTCCATTTAGTATCTTGCCTTACTTTAGGCTGTCCCGCAGGCTTTGAACCAGTGGTTAATATTTGCGAAAGACCGACATACAGGCGCTGCCTTAAAGTTAGATGGTATTTGTTTGTCATATTTTTTCTTTCTTTCTGCATGTCTAGCTGAGTCATGGGAAATAATAAGTTTCCGACAGGAACACTTTCATGAAAGTAACTGCTTGTTCTCAGAGGAGACTAACTGTAGACGCAGTTTACTGTCGTATTTCCTTATCTATTGTTCGTATGAGCTTAACCTTTTGTCTCTCTATTTCAGTTTCAGTTATTGCACAGTTCATTCGCTTTATTTGAAGCTGTGAATTACGAACTGCAATCTTGAGACAAGATTTTGTTTTATGTTATTTCTTCTTCTGGTAAATTCGCATCGTGATGTGTACGAGCTTTCTCTGCAGTTCGTGGCTGTGGGAATTTGTACACGTAGTCCCGTGAGATTAACTCTGTGTTCAACATGTTAATGTTCATATCCCAAGACCGTGATTAGCTTTGTCTGGTTTTTCTAAATCACTCGAGGCGAATGGCGGGTAACATCATCCTGAAAAATCCACGGTTGGCAACAATCACTGAAAGATTATTTCAGCTCATTTTATGGAATGGAGGGCAGGAATGCATTATGCGCCACTGAAATAATTTGCATCTCGTGTAGTATAGAGTGCACATTTCGCAAAAATTGAAAATTTGGGTGATGGCGATGTGATGCCAGACGCAACGAGCCAGAAACAAATGTCCACGTTCATGAATGGATAGCTCGCCGTATCACACGCGTGGAGTGAGCATTATTGTAAAAAATTAAATCGATTCGAATGGGCGCACTGATAATGAAGTCTTCATAATTGATGATCAGCGACGCAGAGTGGTGGTGAATAATGGATGCAGATCGTTCGCAGAAATGTTTTGTGGTACATTTAAAAGCGGTTCACTGGACGGTGAACGTTTAATGCCGTTTCTCGTTCATTTCGTTTTTTACCAGAAATCGTCTCCTCCATTGAAAGTGAGTGTCAGCTTCATGTTCATACCAGAGAGACCGGAAAATGAATCGCATTCAGCTGAAACTGACATGACGTGACCGTAGCGATTTTTTTAGCGCCGTATTCTGCATTCCTGCGCTTGAAACGGTCTCGTGAATAATGCTTTAGCGTCATAAAAAAAGTCGCTGCTTTTAAACCTGTTTGTGCAACAGTAAGGCTATTAGTGGGAAAGAGACGTTGATACACGGTACGAGAGAGGATGTACTTGATGTGTAGCGAATCAGTCCTCGTCGCCTGCCAAAACTAAGAAGCTCTTGTGTAGTAAAAGCGAGACTTCAGTACCTATCAGAACTGATGGTCGAACCTATAAAAAGGAAGGCACAAAATTGGAATACTTAGATATCAAAGGCTGTAATACATGATAGACGTTTTACGCTTTTATACACTCGCACTGCAGTTCACCGTAAATTGTAATTTTTAACCACATGTAGGAACTGGTGTGGGGAAAGTGTACGATACGTTGGAACCCAGAAATAAGAAGGGAAGAACGGAACTGCTTTTCTCTTGTGGCTATACTAGTCAGTTAAATACATCTAATTATTGAAAGATGCGATTTCCAACATATAAAACAGCTTCAAACTTATGGTTACTTCACAAACGAGTTCATATGGTAAATATTTGACTTCGAGCATGTAAGCGAGAAGTAGTTTAGAAAAGGTTTGAAATTATATTTGAAGTTCATTGGAAATTGCTAAGTGCAGTCCTCATTAAACGTTAAATGAATAATGTCTGGGTAATTTGCGCACCTTAATAAGGAAATGCTAGTTTTCAAGCATCAAAATGTTTGCGATGTCATATTTTCTGAAATATGTGTCGTATAATGATACAATTCTGCAGGCACATTTGGTGACGCATGTAGATCATGTCTGCAACGTATGTTGTGAATAGAATTTGTAGCAAAGAAGTAATAAGTTAAAACGTCATGTCAGATACTGCGTGAATATCCAAGACGTAGTAAGCGGTAAACTTTTTCCTTTCATCATTTCGCGCTGTGTATTAGCCAAAGTAATTTTCGAAAGTATTTGAAGTTATGTGTAAAGTTTGTTGGAAGTAGCTAAGTGCTCTTATTCACAAATACCGGACTAATATAGCTGGGTAATCTGCGACAGGGTGTCTCAGGAATTTCGCGACAGATTTCGAGGAGCTGTAGAGGGTGACGTAAGGACAAATCGAGGATAGGAACCTAGCCAAATGCGTTACAGAGAGTCGAAGTTATAGGCGCCGGTGCCTGCTACTAGCCCACCCCTTCGGCAGCAAACGTGGCGTTGTACGCTGACGTATCGTCGGCGGAACGTCTCCCAATGTTGTTCGTTATTCAGTAATCGCGACTGATTGCCACGACCATCAGTGGGCAGTATGGAGCTAGCTACTGCGTAGACAAGCTTTGTCTCCTGCGGATACGATGTTCTGTTTCCTCAGTGGATGATGGTTTCGGACACGAGTTCACATCTGCATTTTATTTTTATCCTGTATACCGTAAGACATTGGATGGTTTAGAGAGTTTCAAGAGAAAAATAAATTGCAGATGGAAATTCGTGTTCGAAATTGTCATCCACCGAGGCAACAGGACATCATGTTCATAGAAGACAAGGCCTTTTTTTGCAGCCGTTAGCTCCATCTTCTACACTGGCGATCGTGGCAATCATTCGGAATCACTGAATAAAAAACAACATTGGGAGACGTTGCCCACAGTCCAGCAGCGTACAGAGTCACGTTTGCTGCCGAAGTGGTGGCCTAGTGGCAGGCGCTGGCGCCTATAACTTCGACGCTTTGTGGCGTCGTTGGATAACGTTTCTGGACAGGGGTTCCTATCCTCAATTTGCTTCTCAAGAGGCCGCTACAAGTTTGTCGCAACATTTCTGGGGCGCCCTGTATGTACAGTTTCTAACTATAAAACTTGTCTTACTGTGTCAAACTTTTAACATAAGATTATTGCTCTGCCCCTTGATGAGCAGATTATGACAGCATTTTAAATTTTAATATTCATTGAATAATTATATGAAATAAAGAAAGTCAAATTTATTGTGCCGCCGAAAGATGTTAAAGAGACAACTTGCAGCTGGGCTGTTCACCTGGTTAGTTCAAACTTCCTGGCAGATTAAAACTTTGTGCCGGACCGGGACTCGAGACCGTTGCCTCTGACAGGCAAGTGCTCTACCATCTGAGCTACCGAAGCACGACCCGTCCTCACAGCCGCCAGTATCTCGTCTCCTACTTTCCAAACTTCACAGACGCTCTCCTACAGACCTTACAGAGCTAGCACTCCTGGCATTCCTGAAAGAAAGGATTTTGCGGAGACATGGCTTACCCACAGCCTGGAGGATGTTTCCAGGATGTTTCATATCAGCGCACGCTCCACTGCAGAGTGAAATTTCGTTCTGGCTTCTGGTTAGCTGTTTGGTAACGTACGGAAATATGGCGATCAGGAGCTATAAGTCACCTCTTTTCCTCCATTTGCCAACCAAATTCTGGAGATTTCTTCCGTCTCTAGATTCAAAGAGACTACATGCAGGTCGAATATGAGAGCACGTTGGGAACCGAGGCGGAAGACGTGGATGTATGAGATATTACACACTAAGTCAAAAACTGATACGAGACGGATGAAGAAAAGGTATCGTGATGATTAAAATTCTCCTGGGGTGTCGTGAAGCGGCTAATAACCCGTGTCGAATTTTTACTCATCCGTTGCCCGGCAACAGTTTTTTCGACTGAAATGGCGATGTTAAAGACATAGCATCAGCGGATATTATTGTCCAATTCCCATGATTGCTCCCAGACCCTTAAATCCGGTCGCGTGAGAAGTAATGCGTTTAAAGGTCGTCTGCCCTCCTCCTCCTTCTCCTCCTTTTTTCCTCTCTTTTTGTCGTGCCGCTTCTTTACACTTCCCGTTTGTCATTTCAGATCAATTCCTTTATCTCTGTTTCCCCTCGGTTGAATTTTTCCGCCTCAAAGACTTGTCGGCGGAACAAGTAGATGCAGCAACGTAATGGTCTTCAGCTCCTTTGCCGATCAGCGGTTTGTAACCCTCATTCGAAGGGGAGAAAAAAAGAAAGAAAAAAATAACACGGTTCCCACTCCGCGCTTCCCGTCAGAGACGATTTCTTCCTCTCCAAACAATCAGCTTCTCAGAATGGGAGAGGTCGCATTTTGGGAGGGTACTAGGCCCCTTGTGCCCTACCGGTGTAGTGGCTGGATCTAGAGCAGAGTAACAATGCAGGCAAGCTACAAAGCGACAGCAATAGGCCTATGTTGTTTTAAAACTACTGTATTGGACAGTCACGGACTGCACCTCAGTAAACCAAGGGTATACCCGGCGAGAGGCAGAGAGCGGAGGTTAGACCCCTGCCGCCACTCTATAACAGAATTATGATCTTCATAAATTGAACTCTCAGTCTCGTCTACCCCATACATATCAGCGTTACTTAGAAGAAAGCCAGAACATGTTATGGGTGTCGACTACTGTGAAGTTTACTCAGAGACATTTGTCCTGAAATCTCGAAACTTCACTCTCAGAGAGAAAAAAACACTACGAAGGAATTATCGGACAGGGAATGTAATCAGTAGATGTGCTTTACATGTACAGATAGTAGTAGTATGGTATTGTACCTTACGGCAGGTCTTGTCATGGGTTAAACCTCTTCCACTTCTGTCTGTCTATAGCCAGTCTTTTCATTTCTGAATATTTATCTCCTTTTATGTTGTCCAGCATTTGATATCTTCTTTTTCCTCTTCCCCTTTTTCCCTCCACCATTCCTTCTATTCCTTCTTTCAATGAACAGTCCCTCTTCAAACAATGTCCAGTCTAGTTCCATTTTCTCTTTCTGATAACTTTCAGCCTGTTTCTTTCTTCTCCAACTCTTCTTAATACTTCTTCATTCCTTACTCGGTCTTTCCATTTCACTTTTTCCATTTTTCTCCATATCCACATCTCTAGTGCCTCCAATCTTCTTTCATCTTCCTTCCTCAATGTCCACGTTTCCGCACCATATAGTGCAACGCTCCAGATGTAACATTTGTGACAAATCTTTTCCTCATATCTTTGTTTAGTGGTCCACAAAGTAATTTCTGTTACCTTTTGAATCCTTCTTTTGCCATTGCAATTCTTGTCCTAATTTCTGTTGAGCAATACATATCATCCATTATTACACTTCCCAAGTAATTGAAGTTATTCACTTGCTCTGTTTCCTCTCCCCCTATTTTCATACGGCATTTTCCCCCCTTTCCTCCAATTACCATGCTTTTCGTTTTCTTCTTGTTAATCTTCGTTCCATATTCTTCTAATTTTGTGTTTAGATCATCAAACATTTGTTCCATCTCTCTTGCACGCTCTGATGTCGTCTGCAAATCTTAAACCCTCCACTCTCCGACTCCCTATACAAGCTCCTCTCCTCCCATCAAAACTTTCACTAATAATTTTCACCAGATATATATTGAACAGTGTTGGTGAAAAACAACAACCTTGTCTTATACCTCTTCCCAGTTCTGTTTCTTCGCTCATCATACCTCCTATTCTTACTCTTGCTGTCTGGTTCAAATGTAAATTTCTAATTAAATAAATGTTCAGATAAACGAATGATTACAATTAAAAAAACTGGGTGATGTATAGAAGAGCAAAAGCTTCACAAATTTACCAAGCGTTGGTCCACCTCTGGCCCTTACAGAAGTAATTATTCGACTTGGCGCTGAGTGACAGAGTTGTTGGATAATTTCATGAGGGATATCGTGCCAAATACTGTCCAACTGGCGCGTTAGATCGTCAAAATCCCGAGCTGGTTGGAGAAACCGACCCATAATGCTCCAAACGTTCGTAACTGGAGGGACATCCAGCGATCTCACTGGCCAAGATAAGGTTTGGCAAGCACGAAGACAAACAGTAGAACATCCCGCCGTGAGCAGGCGGGCGTTGTCTTGCTGAAATGTTAGCCAAGGATAGCTTTGCCATGAAGAGCAACAGAACGGGGCATAAAATATCGTCGATGTACCGCTGTGCTCTAAGGATGCTACGGATAACAGCAAAGTGGTCCTCCAATGTCAAGAAACAACACGCCAGACCACCATTCCTGGTTCTCAGGCTGTACGATGGGCGACAGTCATGCTGTTATCTCGCCACTGCCCCGGGCCTCTCCAGACACGACTTCGCTGGTCGTCGGGGACAATACGAAGCGGAACTCGTGTCTGGGAACGCTTTGGACAGCGGTGGAATATCAACCTGACTGCCATCCGCCTTACAGCCCGGCAATCAGGAGTGACAGTCTGGGCTGTCATTTCGTAGCAGGACCTCTTTGGTTGTCATCCGTTTGTACTGCTTGACTTGGTGCTTGCCAAATTCCACTTTGGCCCGCAAGGTCAGCGTCTCGTTCCCTAATTGAGAACATTTAACATTATGGGCGGGGCCTTCCAACCATATCGGGATTTTAACGATCTAACGCGCTAATTGGGCATAATTTGGCACCATATCCCTCAGGAGTATATCCAACAACTCTGTCCATCAATGCCAAGCCGAACAACTGCTTGCATGAAGGCCAGAGCTGGACCAACACATTATTGACTAGCTCAATTTGTTAATTACTTTCTCTTGAATAAATCATTCAATTTTTCTGAAACTGTAATCATTTCTTTGTCAGGACATACACATCACGTATACTGATTTCCATCCCATTCGGATAATTCCTTCGTGGTGCGTCGTTCTTTGGTCTTGGAGTGTATTTCGCCGTTCGCCGCTATTCTCCTTGCAGCTGAAAGCGGCTCGCGGCTCTGGGTTCTGAATGCTTTTAGTAGCGTTTTACCTTCAGTTCATGATTTTTCGCGTATTGTAAAAGAAAGCGAGGTGGTGCAGTGGCAATACACGGTTTGAATCCGCAAACGGACATACAAATTTGTTTGCCCGTAATCTGTTACGGCGAATGCCGGGATGGTGCCTTCGATAGAACACGCTGGATTTCCTTCCCCAGCCTCCCTCGATCTGAACTTGTATGGTGATCTTGTCATCGACGGGACCTTAAACACTGATCCTCGTTTGATTTTTCCATTAGAAATGGCTGGTGAAAGCATGCGACTGTAAAAACAATGGCTTTGCTATGAAATAACTTGTCTGCCACCATTCACGATTTTGTTTTTACTTATATTTTGCATGACGCATTTCGGGAAATGATTCCCATCTTTCCTGTAACGTATAAAAACTCTATGGCTTTCTTGTGTCGATTGGTGCCGTCAGAGGATCACTTGGAAGGTGGAATGGCGTGCCGTAATCTTAGCGATGAAAGCAGATTCTGCTCACACGCAACAGAAAATTGTGATGTTTAATACTTGTGAATTTCTGCATAAGTGCACAACACGAAAACCATAAGTACAGGTTCTTCCCAAATTTCGCCACTAAGTCTATTTAAAGATCGATCATGTATTAAAACTTGTATATGTTTTTGTGTATTACAGTAAAGACAATAAAACAGTTCAGCACCTCAAGCATCGTTAACATCAGGAACAAATAGTATAATACACAGAAAACGCACTTGAAAATGGGAATAATTTTCCGAAACGCGTCATGCGAAATATGAACAAATAGAAAATTGTGGCTGTTAACAGAAAAGTTATTATAAAAAATCCACTGATCTTCCTTGTCGCGTTTTCGTGTTACCAGCTAGTGTCAGAAACTACTAAATGTGAATATAGAACTTTTTACCCTACATCTGAATGCTATTTGGTTGACAGCAAAATAATATTTACAAATCTCACTCAAACTATGTTGTCTTAGTTAAGTACATTGTACGTTGTAGGTATTAGCATTAGTGTGTTTGGGAGTTAATAGCCGGCTGGTATGGCCTAGTGGTTCTAGGCACTTCAGTCTGGAACCGCGCTGGTGCTACGTTCGCAGGTTCGAATCCTGCCTCGGGCATGGATGTGTGTGATGTCCTTAGGTTAGTTAGGTTTAAGTAGTTCTAAGTTCTAGGGGACTGATGACCCCAGATGTTAAGTCCTATAAAGCTCAGAGCCATTTGAACCATTTGGGAATTAATAAACACAATTGTTCAGTAGTTTTTGAGTTTTATTTCCTTCATACTTCTTCCTTCCACGAAACTAATATTTGTGCGCTATCTCTCCTTCCTCAGATACTGGTTTCGCTCAAGTAATAAGCCATAATTTTAATTTTCTTCCCTCTTTTTAGAATAATTGTATGTGATTGACTAGAAAAATTATTGCCGGAGTAACGTGGTTTGTTGTCAGGAACAGAGGTCAGTTTTGCTCAGAACGAAATATAGAATGGCTTAAATTGAATGAGTGGTTTTGAATTAAAGAAAAGATTGTGATGAGGCACTATAACAGTGGCATGTTTGGGTGCATAAATCTATTTTGCTTGGAGTTTTCTTTACTCCTTACGATTGTGTTTGGTTTTATTCACAACCGTATTTACGAGAATATAGCATGACATCCATGTTTCACCTGGTGTTCGTAACAAGTCCTTTAGTGTTCAAGGAAAGTTTAAAATGTATAAGCAATCAATCTCTTTCGAAACTGTTGGTATCTGTTGTCTTATTCCGATATTATCTGGACTTCGAAGCAATTTTCGGTATCGGTATCGATACTACATATCTTATCGAATTTAGTATTGGAACTTTTCTAAGTAGATGAGGCTTTTAAGCTAACTGTAGATCGTTAAGGATGGAGTAGATACTATTTTACAGGTTTTAGATGCAAAATGTAACGACTTGGCTTCAAGCGTTAGCTAAACGAGAAATAGAGAAATGGCGAGACACACACACACACACACACACACACACACAGAGAGAGAGAGAGAGAGAGAGAGAGAGAGAGAGAGAGACAGAGACAGAGAGAGAGAGAGAGAGAGAGAGAGAAATCGTGCCAAGAAATTATCTTATTATTAGCGTAACAGGATGTGAAAAACTCCTGAATTACAAGTATTGAGACATTGCGCTTCCTGACTCGAAATCGCTGGGGAGCTAAACGTTTACTGACGGCACATAAATCTGCCTTGCATGGCTGTGCCACTATGGGACAAAACAGAATCCACCTTCCGCCAGTCGCCCACGAATTTCTGATCATCCCTGTGGGAAATAAAAACGTTGCCTCTGTGATTCATGCGCGTATCCCAGAGGCCGCCAATGGCGCGCGACCGTAAATATAGCGGAAATCTGCATTGACGCCTCGATACCTCCGTGCGAGGAGCAGCAGTCTTATCCATCATGCGCTGTCGATTCCTCACGTCGCCTGCTTGCTTTCCTCTGGCCCTCTCTGCGATATCTGTGTGCATGGCAGAGCGTGCATTTTGTTTTTTACTGTGTATTATTCCATCATAGCCCTCTGTCGAAGCAACGTTTCACACTCTAGTAGTTGAACGAGTTTCAGAGGGTTTTCTTTTATGTTTACAACAAATGAAGCAGAACAAGATCTAAATAGTAATGAATTATTTGTAAACCCGGTAACGGAGACGTGTACTGCTTATCGCTCTTGTGACACAGTAACTGCCCTGTGAAACGATTAGTCTGTGGTTTCTCGTATTTGTGAAAAGGAATTACGTAGATTTGAAGGACGTGGATAGCAGTGCTTCGGAACAGATTGAAATCTATAGAGTGGAGAAGGGACACAGTTGTCCAAAGAAACACTTACGCTTGAAATTATGTCGAAATCTCACATTTTAATTACAAAAGGTAGAAGATGAAAATATATGCTAGTCGTTAGAGAATGAAGTCGGGGAACAGCTAGCACAGTACAAAGCGATACTTACAAAAACTGTACCAATTAATTGAGAGTTCTGTCTTTTCACGAATATCGGTTGTGTGCTTTTTTTTTATAACACATATTTTCGTTGCGAATTAAGTTTCACAATAACTTTTCGTAAAAGACGAGTAGGCCTTGGGAAGTAGCGGTCGCGCAGTTCGGTGTGCGTCGCTCGCATCATTATAATCATCATCTTTTGACGAGGTTTTGTAACATTTGTCCCCACTTTTTTCTTCGCCCTGCCAATCGTGTTGACTTCTCCTATGGGGGAGAAGCGGGGGTAAAATCTCCAACTGAGTATTCCATTATAGGTTTTCTGTGGTATGCATAAATTTAGTTCAGACAAATTCTCACTTGACTTCTTCAACAACGCTCTGGGTAATTCCTTCCCACGTGTGTGCCCAACATATGTACTGCTCCTTCCGTAGCAGCCATACTGCTCTAAGATTAGCCGTATTCATCCCCTCCACCCTCTCTCAATCCCACAATGTAGCGGATTCCTTGTAGTGTTTCAGTAACGCACAAGTTATTTGCGATTGGAAGGCTGTTGTCGTCAGCAATATTGTATTACTGAAGTGAAAAAAATTGAATGTTCAGTCTTAATACCTTCTATCAAGTGGCCCTCATTTGCTGCTTCTGATGATTTTTCAACTGATAGTTGTCTAGTCATCTGTGTGTCACATACTGATAAGCTGGAGAATTGTTTTCCCTTCGCAAAGGTTCGCGCGATGTAAAACACTCGGAAGCATGCCTGAGCGCAGGGATTGGTGCCTTATTTCGCTGGCGGCGAAGTATCAGCAAGACGCGGGCGCCTCCAGGGAAATTAGCACAGCAGCGGCGGACCGAGCGCAAGGCGACGGCCGCCGACACTGCCTCCGGTAACGAAGCAATACTTCAGATTTCTTCAGAAAAACCAGCTTGGCCTGTTCTTAGGAGGAACCAGCATCCTCCTCCAATTTTTCGATGTATTCTCTCTTTTGACACCCGAGTGACTGTTCTGACTGCCCCTTCGTGCCCTTTTGGGACGGCAGTGGAGGTCGGAACCTTTCTGGCTGTCGTAAAAAATCCACAAATCTGTTGTGGTGCCTTGAATCCCCGCGCAGAGTATGAGATCAGGGTAGTCAACATGATGTTAATGCCGCCGTCGATCTCCGCTACTATCAAAAAGTAACTATTGCGATTAAACGCAAACAAAACTTCGCCTATAATTCTCTCGTATGTAGAAGAGACAACGAAAGAAGTTCAATTCTATGTCGATATGGGAGTCATTTGTAACGGAGAGAAAAATCGTGACGATACGGTTCGCTGATAGTTGTCCCTGAAAGTGAATTAAAATTAGTGAACCTGAACATGTACCAACCATTGGCTGTAATAGGCACGTAAACAATCAGAAAAACCACGCCCATACGCATCAAGTGGGCACGCTGGAAGATTAAATCTTAAACTTGGACGACGGGCTCCTTAAGAGGTGAACCAATTTTGTTATCTCGGAAGTAATATAGATGCAAAAGGCAACTGCATGGAAGACATACTAGCAAGGAATGCACGAGACAAATGGGCTTTCTATAAACAGAAATGCAAAGATTGGGGTTGATCATCGAAAAACGGGCCATTTATGTTGGTCGAAATAAACTGATGAAAGTCGTATTTCTATAAAATTCCGCTGTTCGCATTAGACGTTTCCGTCGACAGTTAATAGTACCATCGAGTTTAAAATCGATCCACACGAAAATGGTTGTTAATTTTTTGTAACGTCTTTTATTTATTTATTTTTACGCACTTCAGATTTTGTTAGCTATAATCTTAAATTTAAGGTACTTTTTCGGTAGCTTCGTACTTTGGCAGGAGCCATTATATTCATAAATGAAGCACCCAAAAATATTGCTTATTATTTTATTGTTAAATATCGTAAGTACAGTACACATGGGACCATATCTTTTACTACTGAACATATATATTCTGATTGTCTCCTCCTACTTTCTCATCTCTCACCCAACATCATCACTAATGGTTGCGTTTTACGGTACATGATTTCCTTCATAAAGTGAAGGAGTCGAGTAGTGGAAACACTGGACTTGCATGTGGGAGGACCGAGGTTCAGAGTCGCGTCTCATGATCCTGGTTTGTGTTTACAGCACTTTCCTTTAGTCTCTGATGATTACTGCCGGACCTATTCTTCGACAAGGCGACTCGTTACTCCATTCTTCTTCAACTGTACGACTGTTCCGTTTCTGATGACTCCGATATCGATGAGACGTTAAACTCTACCGTTATTACTCCCCGCATTGCCCTTAGCATGAACATAACTTTATGTATAAAGTTACGGCACGTCATTTTCTAATAAATTCTCGTATCTTATCACAATTAAAGATGACGGAAAAGGCACAATCAACTTACTGTTTAGGCCACTGCCTTCTTCATTGTCCATCATGCTCTAATCTTGAGCTCAGCCATTCTTAAGGCATTACATAAATTAAGTAAAATTATTAAACTATTTCAAGTGTATGTTTACTGGCCACTAGAAAACCTTCGCACTTGACCATTCAACCATGAGGAAATTTGTCTTCGAATAATGGAAGTTTACAGCTGGAGAGAAGCGGAGCAATAAAGAAGTTTGCCGGGCGCGGTGGTCTAGCGGTTCTAGGCGCTCAGTCCGCAACCGCGCGACTGCTACGGTCGCAGGTTCGAATCCTGCCTCGGGCATGGATGTGTGTGATGTCCTTAGGTTAGTTAGGTTTAAGTAGTTCTAAGTTCTAGGGGACTGATGACCACAGATGTTAAGTCCCATAGTGCTCAGAGCCATTTGAACCAATAAAGAAGTTTCGGAAATAGGTGTTAGAAAATTCGAAATTACTAGCTGTCTCCTCACATTTTCTTGTTACAGTGTACATCTCAGACAGGATTGATGAGCTAGCTGGAAACTCGTTCGTAGGAACACATATTGCGTAATAATGTGTTCTACTGCGTTTCTTAGACACGACGTACGATTCGATCACATGAAATGCCTCCTGACACAGCAAACAGCGAGAGAAAAAAAATCAGCAGTCGCAAATATCGAAATTATGCATAAAAATAAATAAACAGTAAATACAGTGCTATTCTGAGTCCAGTGAAATAAAATGATGGCACGGCATTATTGGCCGGCAGCCCCCATCACGGATTGTTCGTTCGCTTGGTGCAAGTTTCTCTATTTGACGCCATTTCGTTGACTAGTGCTTAGATGAAGATGGAACGAAATGATTTGGACAACACAGATGCGAGCGAAGAAAATTTTCACGAGCTGCGGACAAGTAGATGTAATAGTTTTCTGCTACTATTCGTCGGTAAAGTCATTAGCAATGCTAAGGAAGGGAATTAGATAACCATGTCGTTGACCACTGTAAAACTATCGTTATCTTCATTGCGTTAGAATTACATAAAGAGTCCGTGCATAGTAATTGTAGAGATTCAGGTAAGCAGATTGGAACTGAGGTCAGAATGGTTGAACGGGGATTTGAACGCTACTCCTCTAGAATGTGGGTGCACTACTGAAGGCACTGCAGGAGCTTATTTCGTTGTAACTTCGGACATGTGACTTAATACGCGGTCTGCCATTCTCCTCAGGAAGACGATTACGTCGTCAAACTAAAGGTCGCGAAAGTAGACTAGAGGCAGTAAGTTTTTGCTGCACGAGCTTACATGTTGCTTGCCGTTGGTCTTTCTGTGTTCAGCTGGTCAAAATACCGGCCCCCTGCGGATTCCAAGTCCTGTCGCGTACTGTCGCTGCGTTGACGCGTCAGCCGCTCATCCATTATTGATGACTGGAGAACGCGGGTTCGGCGACGTTTCTGACGCCGCTTCCTTTACGATCGCGGCGGCATGAGCCATCCCTCTGCGAGATTGTCCTCAGTACCTTCAACATCTGTACCTCATTTTGGCGGCGAATGTCCGACAATGAGACATAAATGAATAATAACTGAAGGTTATATTTCTTAAACAACTGCCAGTGAATGGGAAAGTTAATAAACCCGTATGCCGTCTTTCCAGTAGGGCCTTTCATTCGCCGATGTAGATTTCGAAGCGTAACTTGATGGTGAGGGCTTCAATTGGCTATGTAAGGACCTCCATTTTGGAGTCAACGCTACAGAAACGCCCATCTGTAGGAGGCTGTACTGTGTTTTTAATTTAAATTCGCAAAATTATGGTAGCACCTATACAGAATTAAGGTAGAATGCATCCAGATATTGGTAAAAGCGTCTAATGTAACTGTGAATTTTGCTGATTTCTGTTGCAAATGATATCGCAGTGCAGTATCTTTCAAAAGCTGCTGATAATCGTTCGTGTATGCACTGTACATATACAGTTTACAAAGACACCACTATAAGATTCACAGAACACCGGAAATTGAATGAATAGGATAGTTCTTGAAAGATCAACTTACATGTTATACAACCACAAGACAATGTTTCAACAAATTTAACTTAAATATTCTATGGGAAAAATAACAATATCATCTTTCTTGTCCCAAAAAGCAGAAAATCTAATTGCAATTGCAATTCGAATTGAACATCGTCAAATAAAATACTCTTTTGAGAAGACAGGAGACGTAATTTTTCAGTATCCGCAATTTGCCAAGAATAGCCACTACAGTTACCATGTAACTTCTGTGGGCCGGCCGGGGTGGCCGAGCGGTTCTAGGCGCTACAGTCTGGTACCGCGCGAACGCTACTGTCGCAGGTTCGAATCCTGTCTCGGTCATGGATGTGTGTGATGTCCTTAGGTTAGTTAGGTTTAAGTAGTTCTAAGTTCTAGGGGCTGATGACCTCAGAAGTTAAGTGCCATAGTGCTCAGAGCCATTTTTCAAAATTGCTCTGAGCACTATGGGACTTAACTTCTGAAGTCATCATAACTTAGAACTAGTTGAACGTAACTAACCTAAGGACATCACACACATCCATGCCCGAGGCAGGATTCGAACCTGCGACCGTACAAACAGCAAGGTTATCGGTCCCATCGGATTAGGGAAGGATGGGTAAAGAAATCGGCTGTGCCCTTTCAAAGGAACCGCCCCGGCATTTGCCTGAAGCGTTTTAGGGAAATCACGAAAAATCTAAATCAGTATGGAGGGACGCGGGTTTGAACCTTCGTCCTCCCGAATGCGAGTCCAGTGTGCTAACCGCTGCTCCACTTCGCTCGGTCATAAATCAGTTGAAAAGTTGAGCTATAAAGAATCTGTCATTGTTTAGTAAAGTTTGGAAATATATATGAGTACAAGCCACTTTACAATCATACCCTTACGATCTGTGTAATTGTTCTTAATAATTTACAGCATCTTAGGTCAAATCAAGAGTTGAACAGCCTCTATACACTGAAATTATTTACGTTTTTGTGGACTGCGAGAAAGTGGTCTGCTCCTGGAAGTTGTGAGAAATTTTTCTCCGATAGCAGCTGCATTCTATCTGCTCAAAAGTATCCGAACATCTGTTAGTGGACAATAATATGCGGTGTGTCCAACCTTCACCTTTATAACGGCTTCAACTCTACTGGGAACACTTTAAACGATGTTTCCAAATATCGGTAGAGGAGTGGCAGCCCATTCTTCCGCAAGAGCGGAAACCGAATAGGTAGTGATGTTGGACCCTGGGGTCTGGACCAAAGTCGACGTTCTAACTTATCCCAAAGCTGTGCTATTGGGTTCGGATCGGGACTCAGGGCAGGACAATTCATTTCAGGAATGTTATTGTCCACAAACCTTTGCTGCTGTGTGACTGGGTGCATTGTTATGCTGATACAATCATCGTCTCAGAACTGTTCCTCTGTTGTGCGCAGTGCATGATGCTGTAAAATGTGTCCATATCGTTCTCCATTTGGCGTTTTATAAAGCTCAATAAGGGGATCACACCATAACCACAAAAAACACGTCCATACCGTAACCCCCACGCCTCCGTACTTCAATGTCCTCACTACACATGATGGCAGGCTACGTTCTCCAGGCGTTCGCCAAACCCAAACCCTTCCGTCGGATTGTCGCAGGATATAGCATGATTCTTCAATCCAAATCACTCTTTTCCAATCATCCACTCTCCAGTAGCACCGCTCTTTACATCCCCTCCAGCGTCGCTCAGCGTTCACTAGACAAAATACGAGGCTTACGAGGAGCTGCTCGACCATTCTACCCCAATCTGGTTAACTCATACACACAGCCGTAGTGCTAGCTGGACTGTTGGCAGAACTTAGAAACCGATGAGTTGATTCACCCGCTGATTTCATGCGATTTTTTTGCGAGCACTCTCCGCAGTGCTCGACGCTCCCTACCTGTCAACACATGACGTCTACCTGGTCTTGTTTTAGTTGTGCTTGTACCTTCCGTTTCTGCTACACAGTCATAGCACCATCAGTCGACTTGGGCGGATTGAGAAGGGTTGAAATGTCTCTGATAGGTTTGTTAGTCAGACGAGATATAGTGAATAGTCGACGCTCGATGTCACTGAGCCCCCCTCACCGACCCATTCATTTGCTACAGGGTGTAATATTTCGTTGTCGTCGATGTCATTAGGGACGGGACACTTCCTGGACTAGGACAAGGATATACTTATATGGGTATGTTGTCCGAAATAACAGACACCATTGATGACTTGCAACCGTCTAAAACGAAATTAGAATTATACTAATACCTTCAGCTGCTGACGGGCGTTGATATATAACAACGGGGACAGGTGAAAATGTGTGCTCCGACCGGGACTCGAACCTGGGATCTTCTGCTTACATGGCGGATGCTCTATGCATTTGGGCCACCGAGGGCACAGAGGATAGTGCGACTGCAGGGACTATCTTGCGCACACCTCCCGCGAGACCCACATTCTCACCTTGTGTGTCCACACACTACATTCGTAGTGCCCCACCCCAACACATTCGTTACTCGTGGGAGACATTCTTACCAAGTCCTGTAAGAGTTCGGAGAATATGTGTGTATCCGCACAGAAGAAGAAGGTCATGTCCGAAAGAACAGACACCATATCCATAAAAGTATATAGATCTGACAATACCGGCCATGACCTCCTCCTTCTGTGCGGATGCACACATATTCTCCGAACTCTTACGGGACTTGGTAAGAATGTATTCCACGAGTAATGAGTTTGTTGGGATGGGACGCTTCGAATATAGTGTGTGGACATACAAGGTGAGAATGTGGGTCTCGTGGGAGGCGTGCGCGAGGTAGTCCCTGCAGTCACACTATCCTCTGTGCCCTCGGTGGCTTAGATGGATAGAGCGTGTGCCATGTAAGCAGGAGATCCCAGGTTCGAGTCCCGGTCGGGGCACACATTTTCATCTGTCCCCGTTGATATATATCAACGCCAGCAGCTGAAGGTATTAGTATAATTCTAATTTCGTTTAGGACAAGGATGGTGAATGAAACGTGCTATATTCTTCCTCAAGTAACCATCTTCGCATTCGTTGTAGTTAGTTTAAGGAAAAAATTTCTGGACGGAGATTGTAATCCATCTCGTTCTGGATGCGGGTCCCGTGCCTTAACCACTAAGCCACTTCTCTCGAGTGGAGATGTAGAACGCGTCGCTTTACACACAACAAACATAATTTATTTTTCTGTGTTCAGTATGTGCTGCCCTATAACAGACGGATATGTACAGCAATTATAAGTACTCCTGTGTGGCAGCAGCAAGTATTACTTTAATCTCATTCGTTGCATTTACTCTTAGGGCCAAAATAAAAGCAAGGCTGAAGAAATTAAGAAGCTGTAAAGTGTTCTATTCGTTATGGGAGGCGATATCTGCAGGTTAGCTGTCAGTTCAACCTGTGCGCCTGTTCGATTTCTGTTTCTCGTGCAACCCTGTTTTCTAGTATGTGCGTGTAAAGCTTTGATGTCCAGCATTACGTTTTTTTTTTTTTTTTTTTTTTTCAAATAATGATGGTGGGTCTAGGGATGGAAATCGTAATGAAGATCTAAAAGCATTCTGTACCAAAGCCAATCACGCACAAGAAATATGCAGGTGGCACATTTTTTATGTTTCGTGATAAAAGTATAGGGTGCCTTCGACGGCATATTTAAGTAAAACTAGAATTTTACTGTATTGTGAACAGGTTTCGTTTTGTGGCTGAAAGAAGAGTTTTCGTAGTTGCTATACTTTTCAGTATTGCACTGGGGACTGTGAGAATAGAATGTAACATTGCGTGACAAGCTGATCTCATGTGATTCGCGTGTGGACAGTGAAAGACATAGGGTCGATGGAATGGATGAATAAATGAAAATTGTAAGGCCGTTGCAGTAGCCAAGACGCACGGACTTCAATACCTCTCTTATGTAACAGGGAAGAAATACTAAAAGAATCTAGAACTCTGCAATGTAATATGTTTCTGGAAAATGGGTCGTCACAAAAAAATGTTATTGTAGCGTGTAAATCCTAAAGGCTCAATCAGTAGCATAATCGCACAACCCTAGTTCCATGTAAAATCCAAGCTGCCTTGAAATTAAATCAACGGCAGTGTACAGTGGAAAAGAAGGCTTAAAGAGGAAGGAAGATGAGCGTGAGGACGTGGCATGCAGAGATCCGCAGCAGTGAAGTATCTGAAAGCGTTGGACGAAAATATGGAGACACGGCGAGACGCTGTTATATTTGACCGCGAACAGCACCTGTGTAGTGTCCTGAAGGAGCACCGTATCGATTATTTATACTGCTTACAGAGGAGGAGGAAGAACGTCATCCATTAAGTCACAACACCGACGAAAGTGTGTGATGAGGTATCGTGACTGACGGTCATTGAAAATGATTACGACGAAAAGTAAGAGGACGAGAGCTGCAAAAGTCACTGCAGAATTGAATGTCGCACTCCCGAACACTATCAGCACCAAACCAACACGTAGGGAGCTCCATAAACAACAAATTTCAGAGCGAGCTGGAATACTAAAACCACCCATCAGTGATGCAAATGTCAGTAACAGGGAAACGTTGCGCTGAGGCCATGAAACCTGGACTATGGAGCAGTGGAAGAAAGTAATTTGTTTCACACACATGGTTACCCTGCATGGTCGCATTACTGCCAAGTATTATGTGACAAATTGCGCTGCTCAGATTCATCCCATGGTATAATGTTTGTTCCCCACTAGTGATGCTGTGTTTTAAGACAACACAGCTCGCGTCGTCCAGGGCTGGTTTGTGAGCACGAGGACGAATTGTCGCATCTGTCCGGGGCATCACGGTCGCGAGATCTCGATATTATTGCTGTTATTGTCTACTTTGGAGACAAGGGTGCGCGATCGCTATCCATCACCGTTACCAGATCTTGCCACTCTTTTGCAGGAAAAATGGTATAAGATACCCTTGGAAACCATACAGCCCCTCCGTTTATCCATTTCGAAACGACTGGAAGCGGTTTTGAATGCCAACGGGTTTCCTACACCGTATTGATGGTAATGTGTTGTGGTTTTCCTGTTTCCATGTTTTTGTCCACCCCCTCTATGAATGCACGGTAACGTTGTTGCAGCGATATTCAGAGCCAGTACGACAGTATGGACTGATAATTTTGTAGTCCTTGTTATGCTAGTTAAACAAAAAATTGGCTGTTCCGGGACTTAGCAGAAGACATTAGTTCAAAGGTATCCGATGTGTAGACGTTTGTGTGCAAAAGTTACTTCATTTAAGGCTAATATTGCTTGCTTTGTTACCACTTAATGATTCTCGAGCAAGGGAAATTGGCCCGAGATTAAACGCTGGGAGCAGATTCTCGTGCAGCGTGGACCAAATAAAACTATCCCGGAAAAAATATTTCATCCACCTTAATATAGGCAACCCAACTTAGATCATGTGCAATGTTAAGTTTGGTGTCACATATCGTCAGGTACAGCGAATATTTTCGGAGCAATTTTATTTTGCTTACCATATATTTAGATCGTCCGTGATTTATTAAAAATAATCCCAAACGATACCGGAACTATATCAGCTAACTTGCCTATTGTCTCTTTTCACAACTAAGCAGAAACTATAAACTGAGAAGCACGGTTTTGATAGAATGAAACTGGAAAGTTTTGATGGGCTGTATCGTAAACTATCAGAACAATGTGTATCATCGACATGAGTATTTTGACATCCTTGGATGGATAAAGGCCACCTCTTTTATGCGTTACGGTCCTCTTCTTTACTCATCCGTGCTGCCCCTGTATGTTTTATTAACGTTTATGCACCCACCTTTCTTAGGTTGCCTGCTCAGTCACCACGTATTCAGTGGAGCCCTGTAAAGAATTACCGTGGCCCATTTGCCACCCATCTCCACTTACTTTCATTACCATCAGAACTCTCCTTGCTCCGTGGTTCATTTTGTTGTTTTGCTATCTCTCCTAGGAATTCTCAACATGTTTTTTATAGCTGCGGGGTAACCCTCAGTTTTTGAATGTTTCTTTTTGCTTTAAAAGATCATGTCGTACTACTAGACGACAAAACTGACAATACACAGCGACTGTACTCGTTGTCAGTCGCTGTTGGAAATGATGCTCATCTTCCATTGTTTATCACAGCCGTCAATAAATGTGTTCTAACTGAATACAGCAACAGACTAATGTGATGCCGCTCATACGTTTGGGCATAAAAAACTACACTTTAAGCAAGATTTTGTTTGTAAAGGAAACCAAAATGATGATTGCTGTGGAGACTAGATGTCACATGAAGCACTCGATGACTACACACACACATACACACACACACACACACACACACACACACACACAGAGAGAGAGAGAGAGAGAGAGAGAGAGAGAGAGAGAGATGAGATTTTATGGAGCTGATTAATGTTCTCAGTGTTTAATAAACGTATACATAGATCAATGTTGGAAGGAGATTTGAGATTTTGGTGTTAGGTTGTGTTTTTTATTTTCTTCAGCGCGTAGACAGGGAATTTTTAAGTTTTTCTCTGAATCAGTGGCTTGTTTCGTGTAAGAAATGTTCCGTGTAATACAGTTAGTGGAACGGAGGCGTTAGCTAACCGGACATTGTAAGACGCCGTAAGGGATGGGCTACGGAATGACATCACCCTTCCTGGGTTACGGCGGATGGAAAGTCCTGCGGACGTGGCTGCCTGACCGTCTTTTGGCGGCTCTGCTTCAGGGCTGACCTGCGGCTTTTTCCAGCCTCACTTGTTTCCCACCGGAAGCTCTTGTGTGTTGAGAGCCTCCATCAAAGAGATGGTGATGGTCCACACAACTGTCCATTTACTCCACGCTAACTCCCTGGTAAGGTATGTGGGGTAAAGACGTAATTGTTTATTGATAGTTAATCTCCCTTCCAATGGCAGAAAGTAGTTGTCGGAGTGCACTGTGTACCGCAACGCGTTTCGTCCTCTCCATTCTTGTGCACTCCACTTAAAAATCATTATTTTCACATCCACTACTGGATGATGCCCCTTTATACTGTAGTTACAGGCGTCTATATGGCCCCTGAATGTTCTCTAAAGTCTGTTACCCACCTTCCATTAGATCGTTGTAGTTATCCTTTCTGCCCCCGAGGAATCCAGCAAAGAATTTCCTTGGTCAGTCTACCATCCATTCGCTCCATTCCCTGTCCCATCCACCTCCGTTTTATTCCCATTGCGCTATTAAGTCTTCCTCCACTCCAGTCGAGTCCTTGTCCTGTTAGTTGCCTTATCCTTTTCTGGTACTAATTCCCCCCCACTCGTTTCTGACTTTAATGGCTAATCAATCTCCCTTTTTGTAATGTTTCCGCTCCTCCCACTTATCAAGCGCTCAGGAACGCTGTGTGCAGTGTTAAGTTGCTTGAATTGCGGAGTGCACTACATAAGACATAGAAACAACGAGACGCCGCTCTTATGTGGCCTCACGTACTCTGGTTACTGCACTTACATTCCAACGTAGAGAAGTGGCCAAACAATGAAAATCCTCAAACATAATTTACTGAATCTAAATCCCAAACCGCCTTCTTCTACGTGGAGTCGTATTTCTTGCCTGTAGTTCCGTAAGCGAGGTTAGTAAATATGCCTGTTTTCTAGTACATCGTCTATCCAGACGGTAGACTGGTTATTTCCTGGAGTACAAGCGACGTCACTGCAGTAACTACCCGGCGGTTTGAACTAACAACACTAAACAACAGATGTACATTCGACTCATCAGTTCTGAGCAGGCAGTGTTAAGTAGTGGACGTGTGACCATAGTGTGTCACAAATCGCATTGGAGCAACATTTCTATATCAAATGTCCAGGACATTTTGTAGAATGTTTTGTATAAGAAAAATGTGTGTACAGATATCGTCGCGCACTCCCGAACAAAAACAACGACGCGTGGATGCCAGCCGCGGCTCGATACAAATGCAAAACGCGGACATTTCTTTGCTGAAAAAATAAATAAATAATGGATGACGAAATTTCATGTCACCAGTACGAACTTACCACAGAACAACAAAATGCAGAAACTGACGTAAAAGGCCAACGGTTTCACGACATAACGGACATTCAAGCCAACGAGACGAGCGAACTGAACAACTTGCCAAAGGAGGATTTTTCTGACTGTCGCACATGGTTGTATGAACGTTCCGTGCGTTGTACTCAAGTGTGAAGGGGCTATGTAGAACCCTTGCAGGATTAAAACCACCATCTTTACGTTTCTCTGTTTTTTTATTAATCCAGTGTCGAAACTCTTTGGTTTCACGGAAGATGCTGTAGAAATTTCTATAATAATAATCGAACGATACCTGTCGTACTAGACATATCTACTGATGAGAATAATTTTTTCTCTGTCGACAACTATTTGGAATTTCGATGCTCGCTTTGGCGACCTGTAGGACAAAATATGCAATGCTGCTGTATTAAATGCGTTCGTGTGCCAATAAAGATAACTTGATGCGAATATGTGTCAGAGCAGAAATGCGGAAATTTCGGGTTGTATTCATAGCGTATCCTAGAAATTTTTTCTGTCACTTATGTTCACGTCTGTAAATGCTTTGTTTATTCGAGCAAGTACCAGTTGCAGTGTGTTTCTAAGGGCACATTCTACTGTAGGCCCTCTTCTAATCAACTGGTTGTCGAAGCTAATTCTCAGATTGGAGGAAGATAATGGCTTAACACCTCTTAGAGAATATAGGAATGCAGCAAAAAGGATAATTTGTGGGTGACACATGTTTGAAATATGGACATTAATCGACGTCGCAAACAGTAAAATAAGTCCGAGGAAGGAGGGAAGACGTTGAAGACGATATCCGGAGACGGCCAAATGGCAGTATTGTGTGCCAGAGGGATGAGACACCTGTTGGAAGCTGGTGGCGTGCCCAGGATAAGGGAGGGTGCCTCCCCTAGCAGGGCAAGCTGCCAAGCGCGCATTTGCGGGAGCTGTTACCTGCGCACTCCCGCCTCCCCATGTAGCACACTCTCTTCCTTCTGAGAGCAACAACTGTTTGCCTGCTCAGTTTTCATATCGCCTGCCACCTGCTACTTTGCAGATATTTCTGTTCATGTGAAAGTGAAATTATTCAGGATGGGAGTCCTGGGTTAAGCAAAAATTGGAGTTCCGTCGGTCGATTATCGTAGTAATTGAAGATTGTTGTAGTGCGCTCGTAGTGTTTAACGCAATGACGGCTATCGTCATTTACGCACCATAGATAACACAGAGCGCGATATGCTGTCACACAGTCACTGAACTTGCAGCTGGGATAAATTTGTGTCGTGTTTACTAAAGACATTCGGTTTTATAAAGTGGTGGTTAATTTGGTTAAGAGTATAGAGGAAAATCTGTAGGGTTTAACAGTATTCACAATTTCGTTTTCATGTATCAATTACGATCACGTTTACGAAATAGTGTGAATTGATAAAACAAAAATTTCAGATTTACTTGAAATGCTATTTATTAAAAATATATTCTGGAAAAGTTTTGACAGTTTGAGCATTTAAATCAGTAAATGTGCATTTTCTTCGTACGACTAAGTATACAGTGTTATGTGTAGCTAAATAGAATAAAAACTCTGGAGGCAAAAAGAAAAAGCCTGTTGAATGTTGTAATATTTTACTTCTTAGTTTCATTTGATCAAATCAAGTGAAAGCAGAATTGCCATGTGTCGTTAACAGCATATAACTGGCAACTTTTATGCAGTTTCTAAATGTTTCCAGTGTGTCTGTAAATCTATGATTTTGGAAAATCTGCAGAGTACGCCAGGAAACAAAGGTCAAACCAAGGTTCATGTAATTGAAACTCCTCTTCGGTGGACGAGTGTGGAAGAGGGCTTTGTGTGTGAGTGGATGAAAGCCAGGGTGGGCAAGAATTTGGTTGGCGATCCTTGGCCTGGCACGAGAGCAACAGCGCTCAGCCCGGCCGGCACGTTCCCCCCACCGCCACACGCTGTCTGAGCGCGGGGAGGCGGAAGCTGCGACGCGCTGCATTTAAATGCGAATGTAGCCACACTGCGCACGATTTGCTTGTATATTCCACATTTTGCAACACACACATCGAAAACAAAACAAATGTTCAGTATTACTGAATTACTGTTGGCGCAATGAAGACATATAAGTTTTATTTGGTACAAACCATCGGCATACAGACAGAAGCAGATAACTTCACAGATTTTCGCACGCAGGTTGCCACGTAATCTTGTCTTACATAGTTTCATAATCGAAAAAAGCATCTTTCACAAATATGTGTTGGTCGAAATATTTAATTACTTTTGTAAACTCATTATGGAGGTATGGAATCACCTTGCAATGTCTTACTGTGAGCAGTGTGCAGACAAGTTCACTTAAAATGCGAGGTCTGCAAACCATTCCGGATGTTTTAATTTTCGTTCCTGCACTCCTTTTTCCTTCATAAATTCAACAATAGCGTGTCTTAAATCGAAAAATCGTTCTAGGCATGCCCTTTGATTTGGACGCACTTTGCAGTAAGATATTAAGTCTTCATATTCTCCGTTCAGTTCCGTTGAAAACTGTTGCAACTGACGCACTGCGTGCAACTCCATAAATTTCACTATTCGTACCACTAATTTCTTCATCTGCTTGGAAATTTTGCATAAAGTGTTTCTTGATGTACAGAACAATGACTCTCATTTTCTATAGAGTAACTTTTCGCTCTTTCATTGCCAACTAAAGGTATAATTTTTTTTCTGCAGTATATTGTAGTTTAGATTCATAGTAAATTTGGAGTACGCGTCGCTCACGTGTGCATGATATATATCGAGAACTTCTGTCATTACCATTCATTTTTAAAGGCTTATCACGACAGAGCGCTATACTGCTTCTTTCTGTGCGAACAGCTGCTGGTCCTGCCAACGTGCTTCAAAAAATGGCTCTGAGCACTATGGGACTCAACTGCTGTGGTCATCAGTCCCCTAGAACTTAGAACTACTTAAACCTAACGAACCTAAGGACATCACACACATCCATGCCCGAGGCAGGATTCGAACCTGTGACCGTAGCAGTCGCACGGTTCCGGACTTCGCACCTAGAACCGCGAGACCACCGCGGCCGGCCAACGTGCTTCACACCACGAATGAATAGCGATGGGTATACAGCGCTGACACCACGATTCCGCATAACTGAAGTGACTTGTGCTGATCGAAAAATGCCATAGCGCAGTATCAAAGAAAATGTAACGCTGTACCGGGTACTTCCGGTAAGAAACGAGCAAAACCGAAACAGGCCGTATCTTCGCCCTCCCGTGGCTCGCACACCATGCCCGCGCGAAGTATTCACGCCGTGGCCCACCCTAATGGAAGCTGTTATGCTGTTTAGCAGATTACTCGTGTCGGTCACAGCCGAAGGAAACAGGTAAATCAGGTGGCCCGGAAGACGTTGTGCAAGCCGTATGTACGCCTGTCGATAGTGTTACACGTAGCAAAATGGCTCTGAGTACTATGGGACTTAACATCTGAGGTTTCCGGGCGGGAAGGAGCGCCTGGTCCCCGGCACAAATCCGCCCGGCGGATTTGTGTCGTGGTTCGATGAACCGGCCAGTCTCTGGATGGTTTTTAGGCAGTTTTCCATCTGCCTCGGCGAATGCGGGCTGTTTCCCCTTATTCCGCCTCAGTTACACAATGTCGGCGATTGCTGCGCAAACAAGTTCTCCACGTACGCGTACACCACCATTACTCTACCACGCAAACATAGGGGTTACACTCGTCTGGTGTGAGACGTTCCCTCGGGGGTCCCCCGGGGGCCGAACCGCACTATAACCCTGGTTTGGGTGTTGGGTGGCGGAGGGGTGAAGTGGACTGCGGTAGTCGCCGTGGGGTTGCGGACTACTGCGGCTGCGGCGGGGACGGAGCCTCTCCGTCGTTTCTAGGTTCCCGGTTAACATACAATACAGTACAATAACATCTGATGTCATCAGTCACCTAGAACTTAGAACTACTTAAACCTAACTATCCTAAGGACATCACACAGAGCCATGCCCGAGGCAGGGTTCGAACCTGTGACCGTAGCAGTCGCATGGTTGCGGATTGAAGCGCCTAGAACCGGTCGGCCACTGCGTACGCGTAGCAGAAAAAGATTGAACAAATACTTGAGGTCTTATTGAAACCCGGTAACTGTTGATGCGGAAAGACGATCGACCTATTCCGTAGTTGCCTCATCGACTCCTCGATGATAGCCTAGTTTTCATAACACGATTTGGCACCATTGAAAAGCTAAATAACACATCTCAGTTTTCCCTGTCCTAATTGCCGTAGGTTAAATACAAAACGTCGTACTGTATCGCGCAATAGCTATTACGTGAGAGCCCATACCCTTGCAAACGGACGTCAAGTTCTTCGGGCCCCTTAATGGTTTCTCAAAAGATGTCTTTTAACAAACACGCTATGTGGCGGTAGAAGATACACTTTTTACCTCGCCGTCACTTTTTTCTAAGCTTTTCTGTATCTTTCCTTTCAGAATGTACATAATACTGCACTTAAAATGGACATTGCGGACGACAGTAATTGCTAATCACATGCACTGTCTCTTCCGAGAAAACTGTACGTTTCTGGTGGTTGAAAGAAGTTGTCTAAAATGTGAACGTGAAGGAAACTAAGAAAATCTCCCTAACGCATTAACCGTTTGACATTCAATAATACGAAAAAAGTAATTTGAAAATTTTTCACAAAATTGACGTTTTATCATCTTACTAAGCAACTAATACGGGAACAAAATGGCAAAAGTAAAAAATTAATTGTTTTAAAGTTGTGATTTCACTTTAGAACCGCAGTAACATACAGTATACTTGAAAACAGTTTCGCATTTTCCCCGGACACAGTCCCACATCTTGAAATATAAATGAAACCATAATGCCTAACAGACATTATGGTTGTAAATAACAACCAAAAACGTGCTTAAAATTTAATAAATTCAAAAGTATATACTACTCTATTGGCTTCATTTCGAAACCACTCGTAACAGCAGTGGCACAAATTCAAATTTGCTTTAGTTACTTTAGATATACTTCCTTTAACTGTCGCTGATCTCACCATTATGATCACTGATGAAATAAAGCCACATTTCGTAATCTCCTACAATCACATAGCACAATCTCCGCGCCGACGGTTACTTTGAACACTGTAGTGACCTCTATAATACAGTACATTTCTAGGCTTCAATAGCTTCAGTAGTTTCAAGCGAAAGGCACTGGTACCTAAAAAAAATTGATAAAGTGGTGGCTTCAGCCAGAAACCACTGGCATTCAAAAGGTTAATACTGATGCAGACTAATTATGTGATAAATTAAATGAAAGAAAGAGAATACTCCAAACAGTCTGAAGCAAAGCATTCTTCCGTTAGGAATAAGTTCAACAGTAAAAAGTTTTGGAAAATTAAAAAGATTTGGGAAGGAGGAAAAGTTTGGTCGTTGTTTCTTATCACCACAGGGCCTGAAGAAGGGATTTGGCATGATACTCTTCGATGGCAAGGAAATCGTTTCTGAAGAAGAGAAATTTGTTAACATCAAGTATAGATTTAAGTGTCAGGAAGTCGTTTCTGAAAGTATTTGTATGGAGTGTAGCCATGTATGGAAGTGAAACATGGACGATAAATACTTTGGACAAGAAGAGAATAGAAGCTTTCGAAATGTGGTGCTACAGAAGAATGCTGAAGATAAGGTGGGTAGATCACGTAACTAATGAGGAGGTATTGAATAGGATTGGGGAGAAGAGAAGTTTGTGGCACAACTTGACTAGTAGAAGGGATCGGTTGGTAGGACATGTTTTGAGGCATCGAGGGATCACAAATTTAGCATTGGAGGGCAGCGTGGAGGGTAAAAATCGTAGAGGGAGACCAAGAGATCAATACACTAAGCAGATTCAGAAGGATGTAGGTTGCAGTAGGTACTGGGAGATGAAGAGGCTTGCACAGGATAGAGTGGCATGGAGAGCTGCATCAAACCAGTCTCAGGACTGAAGACCACAACAACAACAACTCTTCGAGGCGCCGCGCGCGAATATCTGCCTGTACTAATTCTGGATATCTGACCGTAGTGACAGCGAGAGTTGTGAACTGTTGAACGTATGATACTTCTTTTAGGGCCGTCTCAGTAACGTTTCATCTTGCATATCCGTACTGATTCTAGTAAGTGTGTATTCGTTTTGTGCCTTTGCTGTGCTCCATGAATGAGAGCTTGTCCACCCGATGCTGATAGCACGAAGATAAAGTTTGAGTTATGTTTCCTTTGAGTTCATTTGCTTTCTGCGAACTCGAGTGCGTACGCTGTATATGTTCTTACAAGACGGCCCAACGCACTACTTCAAATGCTTACGTTGCGCTTGCGCCAAACCACGTGCATGTGCGTGTGCAAGATGTAGATCACCGCAATGTGCTTGCGGGGGTACTTTTTGTCGTATTATAGCAGTAAGTTCACTGTGTGTTCCGTACACAGATGGAGCGCAGGAGGAACAATAGCTTATATTTCTCTTTACGATGTAATCATCACCATCCCTGTTACAGCAGTGTGTGGCACACTGCTTGTTATTGCTAATTGAAATCTAACTTTATACACCCATGCCTTCCAGACCTTTGCCTTTCGTGGGCAAGTGCTCTACCATATGAGCTACTCGATCGCGACTCACGTCCTGCCCTCAAAACTTTACTTCCACCAGCACCTTTTCTCCTATCCTCCAAATTTTCATACCAGCGCACATTCGTTTCAGAGCAAAAATTCATTCTGGAAACTATACCCCTGGGCTGTGGACCTGACAGTTCTCTACAATATCCTTTATTCCAGGAGCGCCAGTTCCGCACGTTATAGGCCGGGGAAGTTGTATGGACTTTGGAAGACAAGAGAAAAGGTACTAAAGGATGTAAAGTTGTGAAGGTAAGCCGTGAGTCGTGCTAGGATAACGCAGTCGGTAGAGAACTTGCCCGTGGAAATCCTATGTTCGAGTCCCCGTCCAGGATACAGTTTTAATCTGCCGAAAATTTCATCACCGCACACTCCGCTGAAGAGTGAAAATTCATTGTGCATCACATCAGTGTCAAGACTGAAGACCGCAGACACAGTAGTTCAGACCCTTCGATATTGTGTAATACGTGCTGCCCTCTGAACAAATTTGATGTTCCCAGTCGTCACAGTTTAATATCAATCCCTTAGACTCGAGCATTAGTTCAGAACAGTTCCTACGAGGGATGACATTCTCCGAGTAGCACCTGAATGAAACGAATTTAGCATCAATCGCTAGAGTGATCGTTCCATTTCCTGTCGCTGCTCAGTTTTACTCCGACTTTTCTTTTGTGACGTACCTAAATGCAGTCGGTAACTATTACTCGAAAGCAGTAAGCTAGTCTTTTTTCGTTCTTTCTTCATTCCTGTATCATTAACTCTCACATGATCCACCATGTTGGTTGCATGGAGAGCAGACTAGCCAAACCGCATGAATACGTTGTTCCATTACAGCTCTGTTTATACCTACTGTGTAAGGCGGAGGGAGGATGTAGCTAAGAAGTAAACACACTGTTATGTTCTTAAATCTTCCATCAAAACCCGCGTTATCCGTCCGATTTTTCGATTGTTGCATGTACAACCGCTTCGTTTAGGTTATTTCCAAGTGATAAAATTATCCATTTTCTTGCATTCATTCCCGGTGTACAGATTCCAGTAATCTGCCGGTTATCACCACACTATCTAGAGAGACCATTGTCATTATAATCGAGGTAAATCTCTTTGTGTTGGTAATCCATCTCGAGTCTGATTAAAATAGATGATCTCCATTTCTCCTCAACCCCCTTTCCGAGGATTAAGCCCCGGTTCCTCGTTGTCTGGCATCTGGGACCACGCCTTCCTCGTGATTTATGGCCAACGTCATTCCTGACGAATTTGATGAGCCAGCTCTCTGGAGCAGGCGGAAATGCTGATGGTTCCCCTCCTGTTATTTGTTTTGTTTCTCTCTACAGCGGAACCGAGTCGTTCTACTCGATTAGGAAATGCAAATGCCCGTTCGTGCTCTCTTTTCTGAACCATTATTCATCTAAATCCGTCTTAACCTTCTGCTCGCTATCTGAATAGGAGACAATATCCCACTACCTCCATGCTCATTTCCTCACTATCTACTAGTTAAATACTTGATACTCCCCTAACACTTTTCACGCTTACGATTTTGTTATGAAACGGAGGAAATACGTTCGTTACATGAAGTTGTCCTACACTGATTGTGAGTTTGCGAGCGATCCCTCCAGCTAGAAAGCCTGCATGTAACGAGACTTTTCAGTCTCGGTATACTTTTTATCAGACTTCATACGTAATCCCTTTCTGATTATAAATAAATGTGTGCACACTAGAAAATTGAAGAAAAAGAAATTTCAGTATCTTTGGACTAATGGTCTCACTTCTTGCGGAATAGATTTCCAGGGGAAGAGCAATTCCTGGCATACTATGTAGGCTTTCTCCAGCATTTTAGCTTTATACAAGTCAAATGACAAAGTCTTCATTGAATCGCCAGACTGCAAGCTGCCAACAAAGCGAAAGAGAGAATGAAACCACAAAAATACCATTTACTGATTAGACCCACCACGCTACTGCGCTCACTTCTACAAGAGTATTTTTTGATTATAAGCGGTTGTCTTGTATTATTGTTGTCACGAAGAAAAGACGTTTCAAAGCCTGTCAAAACCCCGTCCTGCACTTCTGAAATAGGTGCACAGTGGACTAGTGCTTCTCGTGTCGATATATATATACGTGAATCGCAGCTGTTGCGTTGTGTATGAGATCTGGCGGCAGTGCTAGTCAGACAACAAAACTATTTTAAAAGCTGTGTGTGAGGAACAGACAGATTTATAAACCAGAGAAAGTATCTCTTGCAGGATTGAGAGCAGTTCCGAGACGATATGCTCTGTTAACCCGCATTGTGACCTCCACTGACGACCTTCGGTACCTCGTTCGAATGAAATGAACCGCCTTATTCTTTTTATAGACGTACATGAAAGAACATTTCACAAGGGCGTTGCTCGACTGTCGGTGCTTTGAAAACAAACATGAACGAAGGAATCCAAGAAGTGACAGCGGCCGTAAAAGGAAGGACGTTCGGCTGTAGGCGCATCGTTTCTTTGTCGTCCAGGGACAGTTGATGGTCACTTCATCAATTCATCACATTTTACTTGGAATCGGACAGAGGTGCTAGAATTTGATTCCAGTCCTGTCAAAATAATTTACTACTGACCTGCAGTTATTAAACCATTGCCAGGCTTGCTAACAGCTGATTAGCACAGATTCTAATATATGACCAAAGATACTTGTGCTTCCAACAGTGGTGCGTTACACTGCGTTTCCAAATTATTTCTATGACTTATCTTCGTTAGGTCATCGGACTACCATTTTGCTAATTGATCGTTAGCACTGAAAGTATTTTCGCGTCCTGTAATGAACAGCAGCGTGCTTGAATATGAAAACGTAAGATTAAAAGATGAAGCTGTCGTCAATGTGAAGGTAGATTTGGATACCGTATAGTGCTTTACTAGGCTTACTTGTATTAGAAATAGTACACGCTTGTCCTCCTCCGACCTTTGTACTAAATTATCCTGCCTTTGCCAGGAGGCACCTACAGCTTAACGTGAACTCTCAATCAATGTGCACCTTGGCAATTTTCACATTGATTTATCGTTGCAACCACCGAAAAAAGCGATAAGTGATGGAAAAAACACCAGGACCTCCTGAAGGTTGAACCTCGAAACTTTGCACGTTTGGCGCATATTTAGCCACCGATCCATGGTAAGATATTCCTTTTGAACATGAAAGAAAAGTCGTGTAGAATGGTAGTACAGGCAACGTGTTACAATCCTGAACTCTGGCGCATTGCTAAGGACAGTTCATGGATGGAATATTCCTGAGTAATTTAGACCACTCAACAAATAGTAGAAGCGTTGAGTCTCGACAGTTACACACGAAAGAATGAAAACTTTCTAGCTTTCGGAAAAAATCCTTTAACGAAGTAGAGAAATATTTGTGTCCTAGCAGAACTATCCTACCATAAATTTTCTTGAGTATTCGTTGTGAAAAACTGTTTTCGGCACAAGAAATGTAAAAATACATGACTTGTTTTGGGCATAAATTACATGTCATTAAGTATACAGTCTCATCCAGCTATTCTATGACCATTTTCAGACGGTCACGTATAATGTGTACATGTAAGCCTTACGTCGTAACAGTTTACTGACATGGTCTGCACCGCTGTGCAGACGAAAATAGCCATTGAGTGGTGTGTGACCCGGGTGCAACTCTTTCAATTTGACGCCACTACGGCGACTTGCGCATCGATGGGGATGAGATGATTAGGACAACACAACACCCAGTCCCTGAACGGAGAAAATCTCCGACCCAGCCGGGAATCGAACCCAGGCCCCGTAGGATTGATATTATGTAGCGCTGACCACTCAGATACTGGGGGCGGACATTGAGTGGTATACACATGAGAGTGTACATCATGTAGGCGTGTGGTTTTTTTTTTTTTTTTAATACAGTTGTAGCAGTGGCTTATTTTCAATATTAATACACCTCCTCTAACAATGGTAATGAATAAAGCTAAATATTCAAAGTGCAGTGTGTACATAAATTATCTTTACAAGTTAAGAGTTTAATACCTTTAAAACTATATTAAATATTAACGTATCGTTTTCAACTAGTGATAAGATAAGTACAGTTTTGTTTCCTCATTCATGCACATCATTGTGTGCATGTTTAGCGTCACGTTTAATGTCTATTCGGAATTTCAATTGTCTCCTCGTATGATTGAAGGTCTCCACTCTGACATGTTCAAATGCACTGCGGATGCGTGCCTTTAAGTGCTGTAGGTTCGGTACACCGGATACTTTTTTTTTTTTTAGAAGAAGTCTCGTGGTGTGAGGCCAGGGGATCGCGGCACCCAAACACTGTCCTTTCTCATGTAGCCTCCACAATTTATCAGGTTTTCAAGTTCAGTTTTGCGTCAAAATTGTGTCACCTGGAAGATAAGAAACTTTATGAATTACCTTATCGCACGTTGAAACCCATTTGATAATTTATAGTATAGTTGCAAAGTAAAAGTCTTGAGTTGTAAAGATAATTCATGGACACCCTGCACTGCACTAGAGTTAGAGATGTACATCAAATTATCGTGGTGGAAGTGATCGTGATCGACAGAATGCCAGCACGCGCTGCTACAGTTGAAACCGACTGATTTAGTCCGTACTATAGGGTAGCCAAATAGCCTGAGAGGTTAACCGGGAATCATTGGAAGAAAGCTGCCCGTTTTTAATATTTTTTTTCCGTGTAATGTTATGTGGAAGTTCGCCCGCATCTCGTGGTCGTGCGGTAGCGTTCTCGCTTCCCACGCCCGGGTTCCCGGGTTCGATTCCCGGCGGGGTCAGGGATTTTCTCTGCCTCGTGATGACTGGGTGTTGTGTGCTGTCCTTAGGTTAGTTAGGTTTAAGTAGTTCTAAGTTCTAGGGGACTTATGACCACAGCAGTTGAGTCCCATAGTGCTCAGAGCCATTTGAACCATTTTTTTTATGTGGAAGTTCTGAACAATGTATTCAGGTTTCTGGTACCACTGTCATTTCGCATAAGGGTCATAAAGATGAGGTCAAAGAGTCTAAGGCACACAAGGAGGCACGCAGTCATTTCTTTCTCGCATCGTGCTCGCGAGTGGAACAAAAGAAGGAGCGTCTACTGTATTACGTTCCTCCATGGTTGCGAAATACGTATGCAGATGTAATCGTGATGGGGTACCGATAGAACGTACGCTTTTCCCACAGGAAGTTCACACCGTGGACAAAAGTAGTGAGTACTCACATCCGTACGTCAGCGCTGATACGCCGGTGGAGATAGCGTGCAGTGCAACGCGCCGGGGGTCAAGGCTGCGCGGTGCTCAGGTCGGCCGAGTCGGCGGGAGATGGTATCGCGCCGGCCCCTGCAGTAATGAAACGGTCGAGCTGATTGGACGGCTGTCGTTAATTGTTCCGCCCATCGCCGCCCGACACGCCATTACTCCCCAGCGGCCGCTGTCGCCGTTACCATTAGGCCGCCCCCCACTTAGGAGTGGCACACACCAAAACTGCGAGGCTGACAGCTTCGCCATCCAATTAATAAAGGCTTTTTACCCCATAACACTTTAGGCGAGGGAGGTTCGCGAGAACCGCACACGAAAGCGGCTTCTGGGTAGGCTATCCTTGTTTAAATCCTGCGCAGTATTCCTAGACAAATACGATCCCGCTTAGGCGCGTAGTGTCAGTGGTTTACGGAGAGGAGCGACTACGCAATGTCCATAACCTACTGTGGGAAAGCAAAACATGGAAATATACACTGAAGTGACAAAAGTCATGGGACAGCGATACGCACATACACAGATTGCGGTAGTATCGCGTACACAAGGTATAAGAGGGCAGTGCATTGGCACAGCTGTCATTTGAACTCAAGTGTTTAGCGAGAAAAGGTTGTAACACGCCCGGGAGTACAAATGGGTGGGGTCCCTTTAAACTGTTTGTCGTTTCGGACTGTTGTTTGACCGTTCGCCTGTCCACACCACGTACCTAGTAACCCCGCGGAGGTCGAGCTGTTCTGCTGCACACTGCTGCTGGCTTGCCTGGAATTATCTATCGAAATACGCAAGCGAATTAGGGGAGCCACTCAACGTCACTGTTCTACGTCTGGTATGAACAACTATATTCTGAGACGATCGGACGAGCGCCCGCGTAACAGACACCACGCGGGTGATTTTTGATGATGCGGAAGCCGAATGATTGCACTAAAGTTCTCACGCTCGTCACGCATACGCAGATATTTGGTACCAGTCCTCCTTGACACTAGTAATGATATAACACTGTTCGTAAAAATTTTTCAGTTCTCAGTTCTCACTTGTACGAGCCGTGCGCGTAACCGTCGCGGCGCGGCTGATTATTGATAATGCGGAAACGCGATGACCGAACGCACGTTCTCACGCTCGCTACAAATCACTGGCACTTGATTGCACTCTTTTATGGTTTGCACTCTTTTATGGTAACTAATTTCTACTGATTCACATCAGTTCATTCTGGGAGACCGAACACGGCGGCGATGACTGATACTGTACGGTACGACACGCAACGAGAAGATACACAAATACGTTATCAGCAGCACTGCACATTTTTAAATTACTTCCTGACGCATTTTTATCTGAATTATTTACTCATTTCACCACTTTACTGTAACAGCACTTGTAGCAACACTTCAACCTGAATACTAAAAAAGCCTCTCACATGCAGAGCTACACACTACACAACATAACAGCTCCGTGTGCCGCGCTCGACTCTCTACAGACGCGGCTGCCCGCGAAGATACTCTACAACTAAGCCAGCGCTATGACAATACGCTTACAAGGTTTCCTACGTTATTATGGCCACACCATGGGAATTAAGACTTTGGACGCGGTATGGTACTTGGAGCTAGACGCATAGGACATTCCATTTCCGAAATCATTAGGGAATTCACTACTCAGAGATCCACAGTGTGAAGCGTATACCGAGAATATCAAACTTGACAACGGTCGACGCACTGATCGATGGCCTTCACTTAATGATCGAGCCCTGCGGCGTTTCCGTAGTTTTGAGTGCTAACAGACAAGCAACACTGCGTGAAATAATCGCAGAAGTCAGTGTGGGACATACAACGAACGTGTCGGTTAGGGCATTGCGGCGAAATTTGGCGTTAATGGCCTATGGCAGCAGACGACCGACACGAGTGCCTTCGCTAACAGCACGACAAAGCCTGCAGCACGTCTCCTTGGCTCGTGACCGTATCCGTCTGCTCAGATGAGTCCCGGTTTCAGTTGGTAAGACATGGTGTTAGAGTTTAGTGCAGACACCACGAAGCCATGGACCCAAGTTGTCAACAAGGCACTGTGCAAGCTGGTGGTGGCTCCATAAGGGCGTGGGCTGTGTTTACCTCGGATGGACTGATTCATCTGATCCAACTGAACCCATCATTGAATGGAAATGATTGTTCATGGGTTTCATGTTCCCAAACAACGGTGAAATTTTTCTGGATGACAATATGCCATGTCACCGGGCGACAGTTGTTTGCGATTGATTTGAAGAACAGTCTGGATAGTTCGAGCTAACGATTTGGCCACCCAGATCGCCCGATCTGAGCACTATCGAACATTTATGGGACATAATCGAGAGGTCATTTCGTGCCTCAAATCCTGCACCGGGAAAACTTTCACAGTTATTGACAATTACTGAGGCAACATAGCTCAGTATTCCTGCGCAGGACTTCCAATGACAACGAGTTGCGGGGGAGATGATGCACCTGCGGCCTGTTTCGCACTGTCTACCTCCCACGTAGCTTCGACAATGCATGTTTCTGGGGAAATAGGTGCAACCACGTCATTTGTAGAGAAATGCTCGAGAGTCTTTGCGAATAGAATATTAATTTCTTCGGTGTAAATTTGCAGATTTTGTCCCAGGCATTGTTGCGAATCTGACATACGGAACAGGCAGCAAGTTTCGAGTCTATCGATGAGAACTGAAGGGGTGAGGGATACATCAAATGAAACTGTATGGCTACAAAGGCTTTTCCAAGCCACAAACATCTATTTGGGACTTGAAAAGAGTCTCTGGAACGATCTAGTTTCATTTCAGAAAACACCTTTGCTCAGGTTTCGGGCAGGATCCCCCGTTTCATTCGATGCTGAGGTTCTGTTCCAATATTGTTGGAGAGCGTCTACAGTGCTGTTTGAGCTTAGGAGAACTATCAAGTGGGCTGAACTGTGAATGAGATTTGAAGCAGGGGGAGGGGGGGGGGCGTGTTGGTGTAGTCCGTCCAGTTGTGCCAGGGTGGTGTACTGATTAGCACATTTTCCTAGTGAGCTGGATGCCCAGGTTCGTATCCTGGCCTTGGTGCAAATTTTCATTCTTCGCTTCAGTCTCTTTATGTACATTTATTATTTACGTTAAGTGCGCCAAGAATTTCCGTCTGTCTGTATAGTAGGCGTATACCAGAAGCAGCACGACTAGCCTGCACGTGTACTGCTATAAATCTTCATGAAGAAATGGAGAAACAAACATAATTGCACTTTGCGAGGTAAAATCCTGAATCGTTTAGTACTGTAGCGCTACTAATCATGTCAGAAACGTTTATTTCAGCAGGGGGTTCTAATGACCTGTATGTCGACGTGACGTTGACAAACCTTAACATAGTTACCTTCCTTTCTTCTTGAGCAATTGTCAGATTCATTACTGGGGAACATTGTAAATCTAATTTCGCCATTTATAGTGCCGTAAAGATAGGTAGACCATTAACCATCGTAAACATTGTCTGTAGTTGTTTCCACAGTGCAAAACGGACGTAAATATCACTAACAAGGAAAATACATAAGTTTTTTCACATAAACTACAATCTAATTCGCCTAGGTGATTTTTCCCCGTGCTAAATATTTACCACAGGTACTTCGACTTCGGATGCAATGCCACTATATGGGCAGGAGTGACCTCCCACCAAATATACGCTCTCACGTTGCGGATCGTTTACTGCTATTCGACGTTATTTTAGTTTCTAATTTGAAACACGAGCTCGTTGACGAGCCTTGAGGGCTTCTCGGCGGACGCCTGCTTGTGAGATTTTTTAACGTTTCGCCATTGCTGACGGAAATTTTCAGAGTATAATCATCCTCCTTTTAAGCGGCGCACTTGCATAGAGGCCGCAGCCTAGGACATAATGGCATGTAAAGGCCAGGGAGATGGCAGCATGCAGCGTGACATTCAACGGTAGTGATTGTCTCAACGATTGCCTAGAGTTGTCTGCTTCATTAACACATATCGCGGGCTTCAACACGTTTAAAACACGTCCGACGCGATATTGATGATTCCGAGCGCCAACAACTTTCACCCCCGCTCGGGCAGTTCCGACTGGGGGCCGTCAGCTGCAAACAGAATGCTAATCACTGCGCAACACGGATTAGGGCTCAAGTTGGTGATTAATTGAGCTAGTCATTAATCCGCAGCTGTCAAGTGCCATGTCCACATGACGCCAGAGCAGTGACGCTCCAATGAACTGATCGGTTCTACCGGCTCATCCCCGTTTAACAATAACGAACAATGCTGTTAATATTTGCAGCCGTTCTTCCTCAGTTGCTACTTCAATTATGTTTGTCACGTGCGTAAGAAAAGCTTCGGTTTTTGCGACTGAATCTATCATTGGTGTCTAACCAAACATGTTTCGCCTATTGATGCGAGGCATCGTCAGTGGTCTGTAATGTAAATAAAGAAAATTACTTAATTTTACATGTTTTGTTAGGGAATATGTAGTGATTCTTGGGAAGTCATTTAAATTATTAAACTGTTTATAAGTACAAGTATACGACTGTGATGCATCCCATCGACTTTTCAGTCCTTTTCATGTATCCATGTGTTCTTCTGTAGGGACTAGAGGCACACAGTGTATGTTTTCAATTGATAGGTCACTTTTCTATGTGCACTTTACTAGAGAACTGTGGGCGTACGTACAGTAAGCAACTTCAAGTGGATGTCTGTTAAAGCAGTTATTCGAAAGTCAAGAGGCTTGCGCAGAACAGAGAGAGGCATCATACCAGTCTTCGCACTGAAGACCACAGCAACAACAACAGCAATCTATCTTGTTGGACACTGCGCGTGGTTGTGCTCTCCTTCTACAGGGTTGATTGAGGGATCATGGAAGTTACAGAGGGTAATATGGGGTGTAGATGGAGGGAGGATGGATTGTGGGTCTCTCTCTCTCTCTCTCTCTCTCTCTTTCTTTCTCTGCATTCACGCGCGCGCGCGCGCGCGCGCGTGTGTGTGTGTGTTTAATTTGTTATTTATTTTCTGTTATGCTATTTGTCTTTGAAGGTAAATTAAGTCTGTGTGTTTTTTTAAAGACGTTACCTATTTCGTGAATTGTGGTTATGGTCTGTCATTTTGTGTTTCTGTTGAGGAGGATGTTTCCTGATGTGAGTGCTGAAGTGTTTTGAAACAGTCCTGTGCAGGACTAAGCCAAAATGAAGAGTTTTAACGGGCCTTGTTATAGAATGTAACTGAATCAACTATTCCACTAATGACCTTTGACCTTGACGTTGTTCAGCTCTTTAACGTTATTGAAGGTTTACGTTTGTCGTCTCGTGTTTTTGTAGATGCAGTAGACCTGCTATGTAGTGCCACTAATTGTGCCATCGGAGGAATGCAGGGGGGGAAGGCCTGTAATACAGCTGATATTTACGCTATCTCGATACGAAATGACGTAACTGCCTTTTAAATAACTCCACTATATTTGATTGTTCTCATAGTTAACGTTTAAAACGTTAGGTGACAGATCCTTTATTACTTGGAACAACATATCTTAAATGAATCTTAGAACATAACAGAAAAAGAATGACATTTCGCCTCAGCTTTTAGTAACTGTTTCTGCCGGCGTTTACAATTTCGGCAGAGGCGTCTGCTCTGTGACTTACAAAGCACCGTCAAGCCGCGACGGTGATGTATAAACGCCGCCTTCACAACAAGTGTACGCTATTGACAGTATCACATATTGCCGATGTCCTGTGCTCACCTCCTCCCCTTGTTTCTGAACAAACCAAAATCGAAGCGCGAACAGTGGAAATTCTCTACATGCTAAGTACCTGAACAACGTTTTTACCCGAACATCTTTCATGTGATTGCGAGAAAAAGATGGAACAACCTATTACACCACAGTCAGCATTGTATGTTACTATTATATGCTGGTGTATTTGGATTATGTTTGTTATTGCATTCTTCTGTTCGTACGTTCATCTTACTGTTCTCGTATCCAACTCCTGACCAAAGATTTATATTTACATTTCCCTTACACTGCAGAGCACCGATGATGCTTAACTGAAATAGGGGAAACACGTTTGGTCTGACGCAAATAAACCATTCAGTTGCAACAGATGTAATGTTCCTTATCTACATGATAAAATAATAGCCAATAGTTTATGATATTCAGTTTTTCCCTAAATCACTTCATGTGAATCTGCGGTATTTTATTAAACAAAGCCTCACTTTGTCCGTTGCACACCCTCGTTTAATCCCAGTTTTTTCTCAAACATCGTCGGTGTTGCAAAATGGTTCAAATGGCTCTGAGCACTATGGGACTTAACATCTGTGGTCATCAGTCCCCTAGAACTTAGAACTACTTAAACCTAACTAACCTAAGGACATCACACACATCCATGCCCGAGGCAGGATTCGAACCTGCGACCGTAGCAGTCGCGCGGTTCCGGACTGAGCGCCTAGAACCGCATGGCCACCGCGGCCGGCGTCGGTGTTGCAATGAAGACTGACAGAAGTATATGACACACACGAGAACATGCTAAGATTATTAGTAGCGCTTCAGAACTATACGACTTAAGGGCTTACCTTAAAAAAATGCTACCACATTTTCTCCCTTTATTTGTGAACTGTATAATAGAGCACATAATTATGGACTCATCATATGGGTCTTACAGAAAATCAGCAGGGTTTCTGCTGCCGTGCTTAGATTGCTAATATATTTTAATATACTTTACTTGCGCCACTATCATTCGCTGGAATAGCTTCTTTATTCAGTTAGCTTTTCAGTTGATTGAATCCCCGCATATTTACCTTTCACGCCAAGAAAGCAAGCTGAATTGAAACATTGAACCAGCTATTCATCTAGACTTTATGCAAGTCACTAATTTATATCGTTACTATTTGCAGTGGTTCTTCCTTAGTTGCCACTACAGTTGCGTCATTAGAGTTAAGTATAACTATTAAGCAAAATACGAATAATAAACTGACTGAACTAAACGAACGCGAAGGGTTGCCTTATTGGAAGCTGTATTGTGTGTGGTACCTGAATGTCGCGCCTATATGTGGCGTATGGAGCGAGCGTAGACACTATATCTGAACGTTCTGTTACAGACGGGTGCGTAGTGAGTAGACAGCATGTCGCGAGTTAATTGACACTGAACATGGGATGATAATTGCAGCAAGACGCATGGCTCTAGGCGTATCAAGTGGTTCAAGTGGCTCTGAGCACTATGCGACCTAACTTCTGAGGTCATCAGTCGCCTAGAACTTAGAACTAATTAAACTTAACTAACCTAAGGACATCACACACATCCATGCCCGAGGCAGGATTCGAACCTGCGACCGTAGCGGTCGCTCGGTTCCAGACTGTAGCGCCCAGAACCGCACGGCCACTCCGTCCGGCTCTCTAGGCGTATCGGTGATTACATAAGAATTAGGGTTTCCTCGGTCAATAATGTGTGGAGTGGATCATCAGTGTCGCAGAAGATCAGTGTTCCACACTCTTAAGTCGCTGCCCAGCGCGAATACAAGTGTTTGACGAATGGTCGTCACGTCACCTCCGAAGAGCAATTCGGTGCGATCGACAGTCTGCTGTCAATCCAGAATGATTCCAGGAGTAGCTGAAGTCCATGCCACTACGTGTTGATGCAGTTTTTAGGACTCGTGTAGGAGCGCCTCGCTGTTACTTCACACCCAGTGCCTTTCCTTAACTTTTGACCGCTCTTGGTAGTTGTTCTTACCTACGAGAGAAACAACATACTGGTAAAACACACGGAAACCCTATATTAGTTCACATTGCTAGGCAACTTACGACCAACAAATCTAAATAAAACCAATATACAGTTTGATTAGACTACATTGCTGAGAAAAAACCAATTGTAGGGGAATGGGTGTTGTAACTGTTACAGAAGTCTTACACGCAGATTAAACATGTTTCTAGCATGGTGGAACAGCGATCGTCTTCGAATTTGCATGTATTTGGAATGACATAACTTATCCTATATAGCATTTGCGGTCTGTACCCTTTAATGAGGAAAAAGCAATTATTTCAGTTTAAATAAAATTACGCTTACCTACCAGTTATTAAAGTAAGTTCGCCATAAACAAATGTAGTGAAAATACGTGTCTGTGGTTATAGCCGCGTGTAAAATAAGTCTGCAGTTACTTTTTAATTGGCTTGCTTAGTAAAAATTGTATACCTCATTTGCATGTTTCATTTTTGTTGTATATCTATAGTTGTACCGTATAACGACGTAGTCTCTTTATAAATACGAGAGCTAATACGTTTCGTAAATCACTCTTCAGGAGGAGTAAGAGAGAGAGCGCAATTTAACGATCTCTGCAGGGGCTAAATCGATTGACAAAAGATTCTGATACCACTAGGCAACAACAGATATTTCCCTTTGTAGTGACAACTATCGCCTACTCGACAGTGGTCGGAACAAGACGCATGGCTGTAGGCATATCGGTGATTACATAAGAATTCGGGTTTCCTCGGTCAATATGCGTAAAGTGGATCTTCACTTTCGCAGAAAGTCAGTGTTCCACATTCATAAGACGCTACACAGAGTGAATAATGTGTACTTAGTAGTTGTTCTACAACGTTACTTTAATACTTAATAGGCCGCTTGTAACTTATTAAAATGAAGTCTGCAGTTATCTGCTACAAATGCGTGGATCGCTCGGAAAAATACGACTGATGCACTAAAATATTTATTGTGAAAATAATCAGTTCAGCTCGGACGTTATTCTTTAGTATTTCCTTAGTTAAGAGACACATACTTTTCGTCCTCTGTTAGAAAACGTCCTCCGCTCCATCTCGTGGTATAGTCCTCAAAATCACTTGTGAAGCTTACACTGCATGATTTTCTGAGTCAAGTTGTCGTCCTGGGGAATGCTTTTTGACAGCTGAAAACAAAAGATAAATCGCGCGGAGCGGATCGGAACTACACTGGACTGGAACACTGGAGAAACGTGTTTCCTAAATACGGAGGTCCTAACAGTTTTGGCCACGTCAGGCTACCCGTCATCAGGGTGGAGCTTTCAGCTGCCTCTATTTTTTGCTCTACATGAGCTTCACCGGATTATTAAAGAATCGTTAGTAATATTTAGTAGCCATTCTCTGAGTCGTGGGTCTCCTATATGCATCATACTAAGGTATTCTGCTGCATAAAAATTGGTCCATAGGTGGCAGAAATAGTGCCCAGCGCCGCTACTGTGGCTATGTTTCGTTCTTACTGGTTAACTGTTCTTGAACCCTTGCATCGATACTAGACCAGTCATATATCTCCAGTAGTGCTATTTGCATTTATGGTACGTGGATTTCATACACTGAATACAAAAAAAATTCAAGGACGCACATATTACTGCTTTGAAAATCGTTCAGGAGGCAAAATTCTGTCTTAACAAGAACGTAGACTACAAATTTTGGTGCTGTAGGTTATGTTACCCTCAAGAGCTGGAAGATCCAGGCGTAAAATATTTTTAAAAAATTTAGTGCGTCAAAACATCAGTACATTACAGTGGTTGTGCAAATAATGCTTACAGAAACAAACTAAGACAGATACCTGAAACTTTGAGAGTTACTCTGATTAAAATAAAGAAGCAAACGTGTGTGGCATCCCCTCACAGAAATGATGTAATAGACCCTTCTTGTGAAATAGAGGCGCAGAAGGCGAAACCGTATCTACAGCAACAGCAAATGCGTTTCTTTCCTTCGTGTTTTATGTCTCTTATGTCAGCCGCAACTGCCCACTGCTCTCTTCTTTCCTCATTCCATGGAAATGCGAGCATACAGAATCTATCTTCGCTCCTGTCTGCACATCCGACAACAGCACTACCTGACTTTCCTGAATATCTCTCAAGGAGTTACGCACGGTCAGCTTCATACGTACTTTAAATCCATACTGGTTTCGTCATGAATTCTTTCTTGTTTGATCTCTTGAAGTGTTATTTCTCAGCTAAAAACACCTATTTATGCGCACTCGGATAAAATCTAAACAACAAGCTGTTCAACCAAAATGCAAGCACATCCAGAGCGCATAACGCATCGGAAAATACCTCAAGTACTTTTTAATCGTTTTCGCAAGTTTTCAAAAAAATATCCTAAGAGCGGAAAGTACTGCGAGCATGGGAATCGAAACAGCCGTGGGCGGTGCATGGCGTTGCAGCTGGTCTACCTGTCACGTGCGACTTCGCCTTTGACCGTTTATCTCTGCGCTTTGTGTATGCGCTCTCTCTAGTTTCAATTGCTTTCCACTGTATTCTTGCATTCAGGTTGCACGTGCACGGTGTCTGTGTTGATGTTCCCCACGTCGAGATTCATTCCTACGGACGATCGCGAGATGCGACGCTGGCTGCCTACCCTCCGTGCGCAAGGCGCGCCGAACTCCTGCCTCGAATTTCTAATTAATGCTGTGATTTTAATAGAAAGGAAAGTTTGCCGCGGCATAATTAAACCTGCTTTGCGCTCCGAAGGAGAGGAAAGGATTGAACTCAATTTGGCGGAATGAGAGCTTTGTCTTAAGTAAGCAGAGAGGAAGCGCGCGATGCACGTCTCAGCGAATTGGGATGATCGCGACAGGATGGGAGGAGGAGGGGAAGGATGGGGAGGATGAAGGAGGGGACGGCGACTCGACAAACGGCGTTTACCACGGCGCTGACTTTCCTCGGCAAACAATGCGACGAGTTGGTCGGCGTGCGCAGCGTCACGGGTATAACTCCTGCCGCGCAGAAGGGCCGGAAAGAAGTTCTCTGCCGGTTACGTGGGGCTTTCCTGTAGATTTGAAGCCTGCGTTATGAACGACTCTTTCCCGCCTCCCAGAACTGTACGCTACCTGAACGTTCATGAGACTCCCTGAAAGAGATTTTGTATGTGTGTGTGTGTGTGTGTGTGTGTGTGTGTGTGTGTGTGTGTGTGTGTACACTGATACCAACGTTGGATGTGGACGTTTTACTTTGCAGAAAGCCGGAGTCAACATCGTCCTGCTCACGAGTAGCAGAATATCTGAGAACCGATTAACGCAGATCCAACAGAAGTGGTCTCTATGATCTCACTGGTTTGCAAGTCATTTATGTCGTCATGTGGGGGGGACACATTTTACGGCTTACTGTTAGTTCCAGATTCGGCGTATCGGGGGCTGGTCTTGGGCTGTCTTCTGCGAGATCAAGCTGATTGTGTTCCGTGGAATCATAAGCTAATTGTGTTTGCTTCTTCAGATACGTGACGAACAGAAGCAGAATCTAACAGTACGGATTAAATAATTCAGTGAGATAGGATTAAAAAGTAGCCTATTGCGAGGGTACTTCAAGAAGTAAGATACACAGATTAGGGTGACACAGATACACTGATAACCCAGAAGATTGTGACCACTGCCCACCGCAACGTTGGATGCTGCCTGGCGGCGTTGCGGGCACGTGACACGGTAACAAAAGTACTTAAGCGGAGCAGACACGGATGGGGCCACCCTAGGGAAGAACTGGGCTGCAAATCTGGAAATCCGTCGAGATAAGGGACATTGACAAAGGGCAGATTATTATTGCACAGAGCCTGTAAACGAGTATCTCGAAGATGGCGAAGCTGGTAGTATTTTCACGACGAGAACATCTACGGAAAGAGAGAGGACACTGAAACTACCACTAGGCGCTAAATGGCTGGACGTTCACGAGGCTTGTCTACTCTGTATAGTAGGATAGATGGTGCGCACAAGTGGGAAGGAGCATACCGTTCATCGTGCATTTATGAACATGGAGCTCCGCAGCAGACCCACCCATACATGTTCACTTACTGATGCAACAACATCATTTATTACGATTTCAGGGGTCACGGTATCATCGGGACGCGACCGTCGATCAACGGAAACGTATCGGCTCTTCCGGTGAATCACATTTTTGTTACACTAGGTCGAAGGTGATCTCCACGAATGCCGTCATGGAGGTGAACGATGACTCGAAACGTGCAGCGTGGGAGCAGTATTATGCTGTGGGAGAGGTTGTCCTGCGTTTGCATGGGACCTGTTGTAAACGAAGACACTCTGACAGTTGCGAACCACGTGCATCTCTTCATTATCGATGTCTTCCCTTATGGCGATGTCATTTTTCAGCAGTATAATGCCCGTGTCTCAGAGCCAGGACTGTTAATAGTGGTTTGAGGAGTATTATAGTGGACTCACGTTGATTTCTCGGGGACCAAATCCGCCTGATGTAAGTCCTGTGGAACCCATCTGGGTCGCTATCGGGCGACATCGCCGCATACGCAAATCAACGGCCCGTTATTTACGTTAATTACGTTGCCTGTGCGTAGAAATGTAATGCCACATACTTCCACAAATCTACCAACAAACTGTCGGATCCCTGATACACAGAATCAGCGATGTATTTCGTTCCGAAGACGAACAAACAAGCTATTAAGCAGGGTATTATAATGTTTTTGCTCATCAGAGTACGTAACACTATTTTTGACATAGTCAACGAGTCTCTGTAAACAATGGACGCAATGTTCTACCAGTAATTCGTCTCTTCGACGACAAAATCAACTCTTTGCTCACCTAGCCATTCTAGCAAAACAATATCAACGACCTCATCATGGGTAAATCTTTTTCCCGCCAAATGTTCTTCCTGCTTGCCGATTGCTTGGACACTGATACCTACGATGGCGTTCCTTCGCGATCTGCGGCCTTGGTGATCTTGTTGCCCCTATCCCACTACGGCTGGACGCGATATTTCATTTGTTCCATACACCGCCATAATTTCATAGTGAATCTGTGTGCAGTTAAGATGTTTTGCCCTCAAAAACCCTACAGTCCCGCGCACTTAAACTTCGGAATACGGTTCCAGTCGCTGCGGCACTTCACTCCCTCGCTGTGATGGACCTGTTGTCCACAACGCAGCAGTACTGTCTCTGCAGGAATCCCGGAACATGTATTCTCTTCTGCTATGCGCCACTCTTGTCGCAACGGCTTTTCGCGGCACTCCACACTTTCAGATACTGGCCACTGCTACCATTCATGTAGACTCAACATGGACGTCTTCAATTCTTCCAGCTTACCATCCTCAACGACAACTAACGGCTAACGTCTAAAAGCCGTGTGGCCATCGGGTCGCTACACTAGCCCTGTAACCGTCACCAATGTTTCACGTAGAAAATCCTTCAATAACAATAATTTTTACTTTATTTTAAGTTAATAATGTTACTGATCGTTCGGAAAAATCCGGACGGATTAACCTGCATCGCAGCCTCCCACGGAGTTGCAAGACTAGCTCTGGACGAATGTCAGAGATACGCGGACAGAAGGGTTAACCGGAGATTTGCGGACACCACCCGAGGCGGGATCTGGGAGAGACTGTTTGTAATCCCCCACCCCCCGGCCTAAGAAAGTGACGTGAAAATGGCTTATCCGAACGCTTGTGTGTAGTCTTGCAGAATGCTGTCAAATAAAACGGAATTGTTGTGTACAATTCTTAAGTTGCCGCCTAACCACCTCGGAAATCGGACCTTTTTGAAAATACCTCAAAAAGTTTTTGAAACGACCATTCGTCACATCCTTCGACAACGGTTGTTGTTCCGTACTGAAAACCACACTAGGAACTTCGGAAGCAAAGTAAGCACCGGGACTTGTGTTTATACCAGCGCGACGTTCAAGGGGCAGAGTGCAGCGACAGGATAGCAAAGGAGGGAACAGCGTATCCATTCAGCGCTTCAGGGGTGGGAGAAGGGAGGTTGTGTCCGTAAATTTGTGGTGGTCACAAGTCTGTGTCTGCATATCTCTGGACACCCTCTGGATACCGTGAGTCCATAAACATAATGAGCATGCAAGCGATTTCATTTCCCATTTGACCATTCTCATTTTGATGCGATGTAATTTCACTAAATAATTTTGGGCAAATATCGAGATGGTTCCTTCCTTTCCCTCCCTCTCCCTTCCCCTCCCTCCCCCTTTCCTCCTCCCGCCCCCCTCTCTCTCTCTCTCTCTCTCTCTCTCTCTCTCTCTATCTCTCTGGCTTTGTCTATCCCAGTTGGGCTCACTGTCGCTGTGACATTAAAACCTTAATCTTATTTTCTTCCACTGATAACGGGTCAGTGCTGGTGTGGTACGTCTACTCGTTCTGACCAGACTAATGGCTGCCTCAAGAAACAGTATAGAATAATCGTTCCGATCAAGCAGCCTCCTAGTGGATTCGCGTCCAAACTGTCTGTGTGCAGCTGTCTCACGAAGCCGCCGCGCAGGCCCACACCCTAACCTCGGCAATATCCGGTGATGCCACCAGCTTAACAATTGGTGTCGTTGTCTGAGGAGCAATCGCCAGTCAGTCCACACTTGCGTCTTGTGAGGCCCTACGCTTTCGTCAGAATAGGTGAGTCGTCTACTCGTAGTCGCTGTTGTTGTAGTGCCTCTTTCTGATCCACGCTAAGTGAGTGGAACGTTAAGTAAAACGTTTTCTCTACAGGAGTGCATTGCGGGCCGTGACTGCTTACATTATATTGTTAAAAGATGTTCTGTTGTACGTCGGCGACTGGTGTTTCAGCTTTCTTTAAACGTCTGTCTGGAGATGGATTAACATTACTTGGCAACTCCTTTGAGTAGTCAGGATGGAAACTTAGCCTCTTGTTTACTATTAGTGTTATTGCTCCAAGTCCGATGAACAATGTAGCCATTTACATAACCACGTCTCTTTTCAGCTACGACCCTGAAGTGCACTTCATCACTACTTAAAATTAAATTGCCGTCTTTCTGCTCAGTGTACAGCTAAAGGGAAAACTGTTAAAACATTACTCAGTACCAATAACTGCCACAGATTTCAGTAATACGTCTGTATTTTACCCCATTGTAGGGTATAGTTACTCAATCTGTAGGAGGATCACTTCGTTGTCTGTCTATCTGTCTGTCCGCCAAACTCTTAAGAGCCCTTTTCCTCAAGAACGCGTGGACGTATTTGTGTCACATACTAAGATGGTCCCTTGGTTGTTAATATATAAGCTCCTAAGTTAATGCAAAGGATATGGCCGTTTATGTCACATACAGGTTGACAATTATTGGAATATATGAAAAAAGTAAATTAGTTACAAACTATGGCGTGCATACACTTTATTCAACATGTAAACGTCACTACAGATATGCGGATGTAGGTAATGACATGGTGATTATGCATGCCAAAATTGGTGATGATGCGGCACAGACGAACAGCGAAATTCTGCATGACCCGCTCAAGTGTCGGAACATCGATCGATGCTGTCGACGACCTCCTGAAAGGCTGTTCCAGCTCAGCAATAGTTTTGGAGTTATTGCTGTACACCTTGCCTTTAATATAGCCCTACGAAAAGGGGTCACATGTGTACAGATCCGTAGAATATGGCGGCCAGTCGAGGACCATGCCAGTGGCGTCTGGGTATCACAGACCCAGAATGCGGTCTCCAAAGTGCTCCTCCAGGACATGAACACTCTCCTGCTTCGACGGGGTCGAGCTCTGAGCTGCATGAGCCACATCTTGTCGAAATCAGCGTCACTTCGGATAATGGAGATGAAATCATCTTCCAAATCCGCACCGTTCGGTAATCACCGCGACGTCAAGGAATATCGCACCGATTATTCCGTGACTGGACACTGCACACCACACGGTCACCCATTGAGGACCAAGAGACGTCTCCATCGCGAAATGCGGGTCCTCAATCCCCCAAATGCTCCAGTTTTGCTTGTTGACGAACCCATCCAAATGAAAGTGGGCTTGTCGCTAAACCAAACCATACTCACATCAATGTGCTGTTCGCCAATTCTGCGGACTATAGTATTGGCGAAACACAATCGCTGTTCGATGGTCCCAAGGCCCTGGGATTTAATGGCTGCAGGTCTTCAACAACAGTTTCTCGCAGTGTCTCCTAGTTGATTCCCATATGTTGCTCAAACTTGCAAATCATGTTGTAGATTGTTAGCAGACTTGGACCTGTTATCTTCAGCTCGAATTCGGTCGCAAACTTCCTTTGAGGCGCAGTTGGGCTGTCGTTGCTCGAATAGTTAGTCTTCTCAAGTGCTATATGTTCAGGCACGCTGTACCGTGACAGTTTCACGTGCAAATGGCCGACAACAAGAAGTCATGTGCGCATGCGCAGGCAAATTCCGATCATGCCTCGTAGCCAACTGTGGAGTTTGAACGTCCTAACGTAAACCGTTCAGAGGGTACGACGATTTTATTTCATTTACGTCAATAACTGGCACCCTGTATTTTGATACTCGCAGACTCGCTCTTCAAGACCTGTAGGATACTTCCCGTTGACCTAGAATCATGAGATTTGGCAGAAAGTGAGGTTTCACAGTACTAATAAAGTAAAAAATAAGAAAATTGTTAATTTATAATTATATCACACAAAAATATTTCAGTTTTTATTTGTTATCTGACTTCAAATTTGAAATTAAAACATCGCTGAAACTCTTGGAATCCCCGAGAACGATATCTTACCAGTACCAATGTTGATAAACAAAATTCTTTCAGATTCTCGATTCCCGGGACGGATGAATTGTGTACGAAAGCCTTAGAGCGCGAGTGTTGCTCGCACCTGGCCAATTTTTTTTCTGGTTAGCTCTAGCTTTTGTTGTTGCGAGAGGAAGATTGAAAACACAGGATCCAGCAGAATCACCGGGCCCTCGGAAGACATTACTTACTCCGTGAAGACTGGGAGGTCTCAGTCGTGTTAAAGGGGTTGAAATATCCATCGGAGCGGCAATATCTCTTCAAAAACGGGACTCAGGGCTGCTTAGCATGCGCTGCCGGGTCAGCGGCTTGTTGGCGTCAGCTCGCGGCGTGACCGCCGCTGCGTGATCGAGTTCGGAGCACTTTGAAGCAGGTGAACGCGAGGCGCACCGCGGACGGAGGAAATATTAGCATAAACTGATAGCTATTCGCTCTTCTACGTGCGTGTAGTGTGTGTGAATGCCGCAGCGAATCCTCCTCCTCCTCACGTCGTCGCTGTGCACCCACTATATTCCTTTTCCCGTTCCGGATGTTAGTGGAGTCGCCATTTATTGCAGAAACGTAACTGCTTAGGCGAAGTGCGATGTTCAGCTTGTTAGTGCTGAAAAATGTACGTAAGTGATCAGTCGTTCACTACCGATGAGTACACTAAAGACGAACGAAAAGTTAGTACATTTTATATTACGAGGAATAAATCTGTCTTAGGTCCTATTAGCTTAACCTAAGTCTGAAGTAATCAGCACGAGCTGTCCACCATTGGAATGGGAGTGTTTTGTCCCATGAAGGACTACAACACGTGTCTAGAATCTACAAAAATTGTTATATAATTATATCTTCATTGTTGTGTACGACTTCGTCCACAAGGACAAGGAGAGGCGGGCTGCAGTGTGGTGCAGCAACTGTAGGCATAGGGAAGCTAGACAGTAGCAGCAATGATCAGTAAACAACTAACACAGGAAACAGAAGATTTACTTTACTTGCATTACTCCAAACGTACGAAGACTGAATACAGAGAGAACAGCAACAAACATAGTCCAGCTAGTACAACAGCAACAGTTACGGTGACGGAGCCGTGACTAGGCAGCATCTGAATAGGTTTCTATAGCAAAGTGGCTTCGAACGCGAGTGGGGTGAGCCGCTGCCGCCGGCCACTCCATATTGCGACGGCAGAGGGCGCTCGTGATACCCGCTGGAGGTGTGGTTTAGAGGGCGCGCACTATTGGGTCCACCAGATACCGCGCGACCGCCGTCGGCGCCAGATGGAAACCCGCAATTTGCTACAACACCCGTGGGGTAGTATCGATATCCTCGCTTCATCCAGTCACACACACCTCCCAACATCGTGTGATTCCCCTGTCATTGCAACTAAACGTAATGGTCCATTTATATGGCTCTCAGTTCTTACGGAATTCCATTTCATCCTCATCATTCTTACCGCGATACTATCGCCGTGCATACTGCATCCAGAAGAATCATCGTCACCTAGGTAACAATGTCCATACATTTGTCACCAGTGTTTCGAGTACTATTTCTACTAACACAAATCATCTTTTAGTGTATTACAAAGTCGTCGCTTTAGTAGCTTTATCGGTAGCGCGGGGTAGCCGTGCAGTCTAGGGGAACTTGCCATGGTTCACGCAGCTCCCCGCGTCGGAGGTTCGAGTTTTCCCTCGGGTATGTGTGTGTGTGTGTGTGTGTGTGTGTGTGTGTGTGTGTGTGTGTGTGTGTGTGTGTGTGTGTGTGTGTTGTCAGCGTAAGTTAGTTTAAGATGGATTAAGTATTGTGTAAGACAAGGGACCGGTGACCTCAGCAGTTCGGTCCCATAGAACTTACCACAAATTTCCAATTTAGTAGTTTTATCTGTAAAAATCAAATATATGAAATTATGCTAGTAGCCAGGTATCAAAAGAGCAGACAGATAAATGAACTGGGCAATTAGACAAACATTTAGTTGAGGTAGATGCTAATTTAAGCGATTGTGAAAAAGGACAAATTGCGCTTGTCTCTTACCTAAAAGGCGACGCCAGGGTGTGAGTTGCGGCAGTGGTAGAAAACTGAGCTCCTAGTCGCGAGTACGATGGTTCACTTCCCCATACAGCTAACCACACTTATGTTTCCTGTGATTTCCCTAAACTGCGTAAGGCAGGTGCCTACATCATTCCTGTGAAAGGATACTGCCGATTTTCATCCCCATCTTCCTGCTCTAATGACCTCGTCTTCGACTTGATGGTAAACCCTAATATTTTTTCCTTTTAAAAAGATGACGCTCGTCACAACATTTTTTAAATTGTCATTTAGAGACTAGGCTATACGGTCAGGTTATTATCTATATGGAAGTCTCTGTCTTTTTAAAAAAGCAAAAATTACACGTGAATCTTACTTGTTCCAATGCAGTTAGCTTTGTCGTATCTCTTTCCCCGCAAATACTTTTGAATCCTGCAGGTAGGAACGTATAGAGGCAGTAATGGCGTATTCAGAATTTACACCCATATCCAAGGTCGTACTGGAAGCTGTTACCTCCGCTACAAGAGGCAACGGCATGAGCCAGCTGTTGTGAGAAGTTGACTCACTGTAGGCATTAGTTCTTGGGGAAAGCAGCCGCATAACTGTGAAACCGATAGAAGGTGAGAATATGTAGGAATTCGGCGTTTCATCAACTATCTAATGTGTCTTCCACTACGTAAAATAGGACAACCGGCAGTTGTGGTGCAGCTCACACCGAAACAGAATGTTGTAAAAGGCTCCTATATATATCGCCGCACACACTCTTCATCGCAAATTATTGCTAGCCAGACAGCGCGAAAAGACGCTCTACATTTATGATATTTAGTGAAGTGGTAATGGCAGGGTACGCTGTCTCCCAGGAGTACATCACTTGTTTGACATGACATGCGCAGGCTGTTATCGGTGATGTATGCCGAGGTGAGGACGACGATATTAGCTTTGAGTATATCTGGAACCTTTCGTTGTTGCAAAAGTCATTATATAATCGTTCAGTACGCCAGTATCATTATTATTGTTATTATTGAAAACTGCCATCTCTTGAAGATTACTGTTTCTGTAACCAACGTACCACCTGCCTGTCCTATATAAAAATTCGGACATACGTTACACTGAATTTTCCAAGTATAACAGCTGTACCTGTTAAATGGCCTCGCGAAGCTATGTTCATTTGAGGACCCCAGTGCTTAATTTCTATTCATGGTTCGCAGTTCAACTGGTCCTCAGCGGTCTCGTTTGTTTCTGAGATGTGAACAAATACCATCTCAGTTGTAACACACTACCACCACTACCACCACCACCACCACCACCACCACCACCACCACCACCACTACTACCTGGTGCTATTTAGGAGTTGCGTGAGCCTTGCGGGGACACATGTCGTGCACAAACGAGCCGGAGAATTCCTCGACAAACTTCAGCTGTTTTTCCCTTCAGTGATGGACCATCATCCTATTAGGTGGGCCATGATATTAACGTGGTTGATCGATCTAGGTGAATAGTGATACATAAATGAGTTACCGGTTTTATTATTATTATTCAGCTTCGCCTAACGTGCTGTGTTACCATTTTAGCCCTCCATTATAGTCTACGGAAGTTTTTTGAAAATAAATGTCGGAGACGTAGACGAAATGTTGGGATGAATATTTACATACATAATACAAATGAATCGTTGTTTGGGAATTACAGTGACTAATGTCTGTTTCGTAAACGAAGATTCGTTCCACATTCAAGTACACTCACCGATAGATGTATGTTCAAAGCCGCACCTGGTACCCGTGCGGTCTGAGGCGTCTTATCACGGTACGTGCGGCTCTCCCCGTCGGAGGTTCGAGTACTCCCTCGGGCATTGGTGTGTGTGTGTGTGTTGTCCTTAGCGTAAGTTAGTTTAATTAGTGTGTAAGCTTAGGGACCTATGACCTCAGCAGTTTGGTCCCACAGTCCTTACCACAAATTTCCAACTTCCATGTTCAAATCAATATTAGATTATAAAACGAAAGCGTAGGGGCACATCTGTCTGACAACTGTCAGTTATCTAGCGACTAAGTGAGCAAATTCTAGTTCTAATAACCCAATATAGCTAGAATCTTATTCATCCATCAGGAGGCTACCTGAAAAATATTTCATATCATTTGAAGAAGACGGGAAAGAGGCAGCGAACAATCTAAATACATAATTACTTAAACAGATTATAAAAACTAAAATTAAAAGCTCCGCCCGAGCAGGCCATGAAGGCCCAACAACACCGACCGGCCGCCGTGTTATCCTCAGCCTACAGGCGTCACTGGATGCGGGTACCGAGGGACATGTGGTCAGCACACAGCTCTCCCGGCCGTATGTCAGTTTACGAGACCGTTAAAAACAGACAATGCTGTTATTAAATACCAGTAACCAGGAATATAAGTGAGTAATCTCGCGCAGCTAAAATTAAATCATGAAATCAAATATGCAGAGAAATGGAGTTTTTCTATATATATTTATGAATATAGGATGACTAAAGGTTTTGCAGCTATTCTAAGTGTAATTTGTGTCGACATGTTTTATTACTATGGAAAACTGTTTGCTCTGGAAAGTTAGGAAGCTACTGCGAAAGCAAAGAGAGCTTCACTCCAAGTTTAAACGCAGCCAAAACCTCTCAGACAAACAGAACCTAAACGATGTCAAAGTTAGCGTAAGGAGGGCTATGCGCAAAGCGTTCAGTGAATTCGAAAGTAAAATTCTATGTACCGACTTGACAGAAAATCCTAGGAAGTTCTGGTCTTACGTTAAATCAGTAAGTGGCTCGAAACAGCATATCCAGACATTCCGGGATGATGATGGCATTGAAACAGAGGATGACACGCGTTAAGCTGAAATACTAAACACCTTTTTCCAAAGCTGTTTCACAGAGGAAGACCACACTGCAGTTCCTTCTCTAAATCCTCGCACAAACGAAAAAATGGCTGACATCGAAATAAGTGTCCAAGGAACAGAAAAGCAACTGGAATCACTCAACAGAGGAAAGTCCACTGGACCTGACGGGATACCAATTCGTTTCTACACAGAGTACGCGAAAGAACTTGCCCCCCTTCTGACAGCCGTGTACCGAAAGTCTCTAGAGGAACGGAAGATTCCAAATGATTGGAAAAGAGCACAGGTAGTCCCAGTCTTCAAGAAGGGTCGTCGAGCAGATGCGCAAAACTATAGACCTATATCTCTGACGTCGATCTGTTGTAGAATTTTAGAACATGTTTTTTGCTCGAGTATCATGTCTTTTCTGGAAACCCAGAATCTACTCTGTAGGAATCAACATGGATTCCGGAAACAGCGATCGTGTGAGACCCAACTTGCTTTATTTGTTCATGAGACCCAGAAAATATTAGATACAGGCTCCCAGGTAGATGCTATTTTCCTTGACTTCCGGAAGGCGTTCGATACAGTTCCGCACTGTCGCCTGATAAACAAAGTAAGAGCCTACGGAATATCAGACCAGCTGTGTGGCTGGATTGAAGAGTTTTTAGCAAACAGAACACAGCATGTTGTTATCAATGGAGAGACGTCCACAGACGTTAAAGTAACCTCTGGCGTGCCACAGGGGAGTGTTATGGGACCATTGCTTTTCACAATATATATAAATGACCTAGTAGATAGTGTCGGAAGTTCCATGCGGCTTTTCGCGGATGATGCTGTAGTATACAGAGAAGTTGCAGCATTAGAAAATTGTAGCGAAATGCAGGAAGATCTGCAGCGGATAGGCACTTGGTGCAGGGAGTGGCAACTGACCATTAACATAGACAAATGTAATGTATTGCGAATACATAGAAAGAAGGATCCTTTATTGTATGATTATATGATAGCGGAACAAACACTGGTAGCAGTTACTTCTGTAAAATATCTGGGAGTATGCGTGCGGAACGATTTGAAGTGGAATGATCATATAAAATTAATTGTTGGTAAGGCGGGTACCAGGTTGAGATTCATTGGGAGAGTCCTTAGAAAATGTAGTCCATCAACAAAGGAAGTGGCTTACAAAACACTCGTGCGACCTATACTTGAGTATTGCTCAACAGTGTGGGATCCCTACCAGATCGGGTTGACGGAGGAGATAGAGAAGATCCAAAGAAGAGCGGCGCGTTTCGTCACAGGGTTATTTGGTAACCGTGATAGCGTTACGGAGATGTTTAGCAAACTCGTGGCAGACTCTGCAAGAGAGGCGCTCTGCATCGCGGTGTAGCTTGCTCGCCAGGTTTCGAGAGGGTGCGTTTCTGGATGAGTTATCGAATATATTGCTTCCCCCTACTTATACCTCCCGAGGAGATCACGAATGTAAAATTAGAGAGATTCGAACGCGCACGGAGGCTTTCAGACAGTCGTTCTTCCCGCGAACCATACGCGACTGGAACAGACAAGGGAGGTAATGACAGTGGCACGTAAAGTGCCCTCCGCCACACACCGTTGGGTGGCTTGCGGAGTATAAATGTAGATGTAGATGAAATAAGTCTCAGTAGCTGGAACTTAATCCGATGTGTCAGAGATACCGTTGCAACTATAAATTTCGTGTTGACACCTGTACAAAGTTATAAATTACGAAGGAGAAATCAGCTTACTATAATTCAATGTACTTACTGTTACTCATCACCAGCTGATTGGGATAATACTAAACAATTCACATAGTTAATGCTTACTGAACTTAGCAGAACTGAACATAATAGAAAGAAAGCAATAAATGGAAAGATGAGAAATTGCCTTTACGTTTTGTACAGATTCTCTTCTAATAGAAATCGCCTTGCAGCATGCAGTCGCGCTGGCAGGCGATAACTCATCTTACAATACGCCCGAAAGTACTGGCGCATACCCCCTTTCGTTAGGGAGAATCGGTTCGATATAACTGACCGACGACAAGTTGGTCCCTGCGGAAAATACTTTCTTGCTGCGGACTTCTTTCGCTTTCCGGCCTGTCAGACGCCCCTTTCGTCGGTCTGAATTGGCCATTGGATTGCGGAGTTACGGTTTCCAATAAGTTGGGAGATGCGATACTGAATCGATGCGTGGGGGAGCTTGACAGTGCGTTCCTCGACGAAGTTAAAAAGACGCACTTTGTCGTAGATCACGCGGTGCTACCCTACAAGTATGTGCCTGCACAGGCGGCGCGGCGTTTGTCTCCCATTACTTCGTATACCATTCTCCACTTCTATTTACATTGCTCTGTATTTTAGGCCGGCAAGTACTGCCTTACACAGAGTTGCAATCGAATTACATTCCACTCCGTGATTATATATTAAAGTACTCGAATTTGAGAATGTAGGTTTCGCCGTGAAATTCGTGGAGAAATGTCTATCGCATTTCTCACCGCGTAATATTTATTTGTAAATTCATGCTTTCAATGAATTCATAAGTCGTCATCGTGAGGAATCATCTATCGTACTGATAGGCCGTATAGCACTTTCGTATTAAGCTGCCTGAATTATGTCAAGGAGACGTCACAAACTTACTGAGCATCCATATGCTACCAAAGCTTACATGTCACTTCACAAAATTTCGAGATATGATTAATACAAAGTAGAGAAACGTAATATGATGACGCTTGGGGTGTGCTACAAAGCCTCCCCCCACTAGAATACAGCACTGAGATTGTTCATACGCTACGGTCGCAGGTTCGAATCCTGCCTCGGGCATGGGTGTTTGTGATGTCCTTAGGTTAAGTTAGGTTTAACTAGTTCTAAGTTCTAGGGGACTAATGACCTCAGCAGTTGAGTCCCATAGTGCTCAGAGCCATTTGAACCATTTTTTGTTCATATAATCAAGCGAAACCGTCACAAAACTCCTGCTTTAGACTGTTGTTCACCTCGCTGGCCACATTGGTTTGAATGTCAGTCACGTTGCCAAAACGTTGAGTCTTCATATGAATTTCTGTGCTTCGCCGTTTTGTGACAGGTTCGTACAGGTGACCCCAAATCTTGTCGCCCATGATGATTTTTTTCCCGAAAAGACTTGTCCGCGTTATGCATTTCAATCAAGTCGCGGCTGCCGTCGACGGTTCGTTGTTTTTATTCGGGAGTCAAGATGTGCTGGGAAAACTTTTCACACACTCTTCTTTTCTTCAAAACTTTCTGGAGAATGTCTTGAATACTTGATGTAGAGAACTTATTCCATAGCGATTCATGACGCAACTACTATGGCGCACTACGTTCCCACGTCCGCTACTTAACACTGGCTGCTCACAACTGACTGGTGTAGTGCACGTCTGCTGTTTTCAGTTAATAGTTCAAGTTACCACCTCATGTATTGCGCTGACGTCGCTTATACGCCCAGAATAAAATCAGCCTAGGAACTTTGTGGATGGACGGTGTATGTCGATGCCTACGATGGAAAAACTTTAATCGCGATACAGATTCCTTTAGATGCTTAGTACGTAGTTTCGTTAATTCGTCTGTGGACATTCAACATCGAGCGCCCGTTTGCACGCGGCGCTATGGATATAGCCGTTGTGCCAGCTAAGTTCTTGTTCCACATTCTGGTGTCATCGACTTCTTCCGTGGCATAATCCCAACAGGTAGATTCATGGTATAAGATTTTCGTTTCGTCAAAGGCAGTCGTATGTCTGTCTTTGAGGCTGTGTTTGGTAACACCAGGTTTGTCGACATCGCGATACTTAGTGTGGCGATGGTTCTCTGAGCAGGTTTCTGAAATCCTATTTAACTGGTTGTTCAATGCATCCACAACAAATTTTGCAAATTATAGGAACGCTGAGACCAAAGCTGTCGTTTACTGGTCGCAATATGCTGGTCTCAGTGTTCCTGGAATTTATAAAATTCCTTTGGAATACGGCACCAGTTAAGTCACTCCGTACGTAAAATTTCATAACTGTGCACAGAGCACTGACGCTGCTTAAAATATCGCAATTTCGACAAATCTGCTGTTGTGTAACACAACCTGGTAAGCAAACATACGATTACGTTTGATGGAAATTAAATGAGCGTTTGGCGTCATTGGCCGGGAGGCCCCTTGCTGGGCAGGTCCGGCCGCCTTGGTGCAGATCTTATTACATCCAACGCCACATTGGGCGACCTGCGCGTCGGATGGGGATGAAATGATGATGAAGTCAACACAATACCCCGTCCGTGAGTGGAGAAAATCCCCGACCCAGCCGGGAATCGAATCCGGGCCCGTAGGACGGCAATCCGTCATGCTGACCACTCAGCTATCGGGGCGGACATTACGTTTGATGAAACCCATGCATTTCCCTGCTGCGATTTTGTGATCAAAGTAGCCTTTGAGATCATAATATCCAACAACATCTGTGACGGGACAGCATCTGTACCCAAGTGGTTTATGGAAACAAGTACTCTCTGCTGAAAGGCTACAGAGAACCGCGTAAAGAATCAGCCTCGCTACTATTCATCCGCCATCATAGACATCAACTATCTCTGGTCGAATATGGAAGTTTCATGACTTCTTGATGTCTCCGTTACTAATTCGGCCTGCTAAATATGAAAATGCGATACGGCCTATTAGTATGACAGATAACACCTGACGACGAAAACAGAGTAAGTCCTTGAAAGCATAATTTTACAAACAACTCTGATGCGACATGACATTGGAGAAACGTCCAAAACATTCGAATTATTGACATAACTTTTTTCGTTCGCATATTAAAAGTTTGCCTGCATAATTAGCTTGATACGTTAATTAAAATGTTACCCCGAATCTCATTTAAGTCTGGAAAATTATCTGCCGAAGTTTGTTTATGTACTCTTTATTTTGCTGCCAACGTGAGAGTGTTGCTTTTCTCTGTTCTTAACTGTAGCAAAGAAAGTGAGATGGTATACTGTCTGTACCTTATTTGATCTGTACGGTATCCAAATTTATTTTTCATTTCTATTTGAACTTTTTCGGTGCGACTTCGCGACCTTTGCGTCTATACAAGCGGAGGATTAATTAAAGTAGCAGCTCTCGAGTTCTTAGGCCTGTGCCTTCAGCACAAATTCTCATCAGTTTTATACCCGAAAAAGGGAAACCTTGCCAAGCGCAGAACGCTCTGAGTGTTTTAAATTACTGACGAAAAATTCTTTCAGTTAGGAAATGCTCAAGAACTGGAAAGGCTAAAACACATAGGAAAAGAGCTAATTTTTATCTGAATGGTTTCCGAGACGTGGCTTTCAAATAAGACGCAACTACTTGTAACAGAATGGCTGTAATAGTACCAGAATTTATTTATTTAAAAAGTTACAGCGTGTGCGGCGCAACGTAAACGCCCGTAACATTTCATTAACGATCCATGGGAACGAAATCGGGAGAAACCGTTAAAGTAACGACTACATTTTGGAGGACCGTGGTTAAAATACCTATCCATCACTGTAGATTTTCCCCTAAATCGATGAAGGCGAAAACAGGAATGGTTTCTTGGGAAATGATACGGCTGATTTCATTTCCTATCATGGTACGAACCGAGATAGTGCTCCGTTTCTAATGATCTGATCCATCCTCGTAACGTAGGAGCCTTACAAGATAGCGAAATAAGATATTCGACAAGACCCCGTATCAGTAGGAGTAAATTGTCAATATTTGTGACCAAGCGCGGTTTCCTTCGCCGTTATTCTTTGTTTACGAGGCAGTGAAGCTGAAATGTGTTTCCCAGGCAGTTTTGGCCTCACTATTAGCACCTGACCCACCTCTTTTAGCGAGAAAGTTCATCGGAAACATTAGTAGGTAGTATGTCAGCATACTCCAGTTTTTAAAAGCTCTTCTTTAACTATTGAAAGAAGTGTATCGTTCCACGAATATGAAACTGTTACATTCCATTAACGTGTTGGACACAAAGATTTACCTGTACCAGTCTCACGGAAAATACTTACTCTTAACTGTAACTAGCCCAAAGCAAAAATGGCTGCGAGCAGTAAGGGACTTAACATCTGAGGTCATCAGTCCCCTAGAACTTAGAACTACTTAAACCTAACTTAAATCACACACATCCATGCCCGGGGCAGGATCCGAACCTGCGATCGTAGCGGTCGCGCGGTTCCAGACTGAAGCGCCTAGAACCGCTCGGCCACACCGGCCGGCGTCAGAATGCACAATGAGTATCTAGATGTATCGTGGATCCCATGTCACGCCAGCCGCACACGCCCTACACCATTACAGACCCTCCACCAACTTGAACAGTCCCCTGCTGACATGCAGGGTTCATGGATACATAACATTGTCTCTATACCCGTACACGTCCATTCGCTCGATATAATTTGTAACGAGACTCTCCAAGCCCAATTCATCGCTACCTCGGAGATGCTGTGTCGCCTCGCTCGTGCGCCGAGTATAACACCACGTTCAAACTCACTCGCATCTTGATAACCTGTCGTTGTACGAGTAGCAGAAGTAACCGCCCTAATAACTGTGCCCGGGCGCTAAAGACTACACTGTTGAGCGCCCATAACACCATATCCACCCATCAATCATCCTAATAACTGTGCCAGACACTTGTTGTCTTATATAGGCGTTGCCGACCGCAGCGCCGTATTCTGTCTGTTGCATGTCTCGGTATTTGAATACGGATACCTATACCAGTTTGGTTTTTTTTGTTTTTTCTTTTTTTTTGCGCTTCAGTGTATAAAGAAATCTAACCTCGACCTGATAAAGCATTTTGAGTTGTTGACTCGGCACCAGAGATTTTATTTTTATTCATCGTATGGCAATACAGACACATAAGAAACAAACAGACAAATCACTAATATAACAAACGTTAATAATTTCAAACCGACATTATTAATATAACAAAGTTTACGGATTACAAAGAAACATCAAGTCTATTAACATAATCTATCGACTCTGGAGTTGCGAGCAGGAAGTCGTCGGGGCTCCCATTATAAGAGAATAGCTTAGGGACCGCGGTTATCAATGAAACAACCTGTTTTCGGTTACGCAGAATCTTTTCCTCTTCAGTTTAACCTAGCTATTAAAACCGCTCAAAAGAAGCGGTTTCTGAAGTTCGGATTTTCGTTGTTTTATTGCTATTTCTTCCAGTAACAGCCACAGACTTCGAAGAAGGATTCAAAAATTCTAATGAAGGTGAAATATTAGGAGGTTACGATTGACGTGTGGTTGAGGCTGTGGCCGAAATTGGTGTCACTGTCTCCAGCAAAGATTGCAAAGGCGAAGGAGACAGGCAGCGAGGTATAAAGGTCACAGGTCGATGACTTCTCTGCATCGTGAACTTTTGGATGGTATCACTTTTTTACACTGAATTAATTACAAAAGTAAGCGTTATTTATTACCCGAATTTGTTTATCAACAAAATTATAGGTTTGTCAATCAAAGCAAAAGGAGCATTGTACTTGACTGTTGCCGCACTTTGTGAAATACTTCCAAACTAGGGATGGTACCGTTCTGCAATACAACTGATGTCCAAAGAAGACAGCAAGAAACTACTGCATAAACGAGGCGGGAGCTAATCTTTCACGCTGCACGTACACGCGTACCGTCTACGTAGTCCGCGTCGTACGGCAACAGGTACATTATTGTCTCTGCAGTGGTGTACCGATTGTACTATACAGTATAGAGGACGGTTCAACGTCTCGATGTCGTGTCCTTGGACCTCTCTGCTCGGCTCATTTACTACAGGACAGCAGGAGGAGACGGCCCTACTTAATGCGCCAGCGCTGTCGTCGACTTTTGTGGCGGCGGCTGGGCTGGGGGGAGTGCCTTTGTGTGGAGAACTGTTGGCAGGCCGCTCCCCTCGTGTTCTGCAGGGCGAGGTCGGCGCGACTACCGCAGCTCGCGACTTACGGCGCTTGGCGTGCGTGGCTCGCACGAGCTGCTCCGGACAATCTGTGTGCGCCGTAGCCGCCGCTCTCCTCATTACAGGAACCCGCGTTCTCCATCCTAACGTGCCTCCCACTTGCCGTCTCGCACCCGAGTGGGCCCGGGTGCAGGTTGGTTCGGAGGGCCCTACGTGTATACACTTCAGTATGAATGGCTCCGTGTTTCACGGGATGTTTTTGGAACAGACAGGGAACACAGACACGTGCAGGGTGACAGTTACTGAACTATATGAAATAAAATCGCCATAAGTTCTGGACGGTTTGCGGTAGGATGTTCAAATTGCACGGTTGGGCGCGGGGCATGATACGAATTAGTATGCAATGGTTTGGTTTAGCGACGAAGCCCACTCTCATTTGGATGGGTTCGTCAATAAGCAAAATTGGCGCATTTGGGGGAGGAACTGAGAATCCTCATTTTACGATCTAGAAGTCTCTTCACCCTCGAAGGTGACTGTGTGGTGTGCAATGTCCAATCACAGAATAATTGGTGCGATATTCCTTCATGGCATGGTGACTACCGAACGGTGCGTGAAGCTTTTGGAACATGATTTGTCCCCATTATCCAAAGTGACCCTGATTTCGACAAGATGTGTTTCATGCAACACGGAAGCATGAGTTGCCCTGGAGGAGCACTTTGGGGACCGCATTCTGACTCTGTGGTACCCAAAGGCCACTGGCATGAGTCTCGATTGGCCGACATATTAATCGGATCTGAACATATGGCGACTCATTTCTGTGGGGCTATATTAAAGGCAAGGTGCACAGCAATAACACCAAAACCATTGATGAGCTGAAAACAGCCATTCAGGAGGTCATCGACATCATCAGTCTTCCTACACTTCAGCGGGTTATGCAGAACTTTGCTATTCATCTGCGCTACATCATCATCAATGATGGCTGGCATAGCGAACATGTCGTGACCTAAATCTGAATATCTGTAGTGACGGTTACGTGTTGAATGAAGTGTGTGCACGCCATAGGTCGTAACTAATTTACGTTTCTTTTGATACAGTTCAATAATTATCGCCCTGTACCTTCATACAGGAGTGAACTCCCGGAATCAAGCGATTCGCCGAGCGAGATGGCAAGGTGGTTAACGAACTATAGCCAGTGGCTTAACTGACGAGTAGCAACTGGGAAGCGCTTTCTGGCTGCCGTTTCCGTGGGGATGCAATTTTATGTCGTGCGGAAAAAGTGAGGAAGGGTAAAGGGAAAGAGGAAGATGGAGGGGGAAATACAAGAGGAAGAAGAAGAAGAAAAGAAAAATGGAAGTAGGCCCAGGTGTGTGAAGAAGATCGTTGGGAAAAAAGTACATGCTATTGATGTTCACTTAATGTTTCACAATGTTGTAACCGGTTTCGCCAAGCCAGTTACCTGTGAGTACAGTTGACGAACAACGGAAACCGCTTGCGCTATGTACCTTTAGATGACATATCGCTGATCGAAAGAGCTTAAGATACTGTGATAGATTCATGCAGTTATAATATATAACATGTATGTACGTGGTGTCTGTTCTCTCCGACATGATATCTTCATTGCAGAAGCACACTAAGCTTGACGTCTTACGGGAATTGGCGAAATGCCGCGATTAATGAGGATAATTGGCAAGCTGCAGTACATTAGTAATTGGTATATGAGTTGAGAATATGAGTCTGAAAGAAGACGTTCTGGGGAGTGCAGTTGCGATGAACTGTGTGTCCTGATGGTGCATTGGGCACCGCATCTGCCTAGTTAGGAGGAGAACCGGGTTCGAATCACGGTCTGGCACAAATTTTCAACTTTCCCCATTGATTTAATTCATTACTCACTTGCAGCCAATGTCTATAATTCCTTTGTTTCTTCATGTTAGATTGTTTGGCCATCAGGGTATAAATGCTATCAGCCTTCCACAAAATACGATGTATCATAATAAATACACATTTATGTCCTTTTCCCCCTGTCCCCCCTTTTCATTCGGAATAAACCTTGTGCTTGATGACTTTATTAGGCAGCAGAGCGTGATGAATCTTGACAGTCAACCTTCCGTGTGTTAGATAACCGATTTGCCAATACTCAGACAGTAACAGTGTTAAGCTAACCTCATTACCACACATGGGCTATTTGACATATAAGAAGTCGAAATATTTTAGTGGAATTTTTATTTGCGATATTTATTAAGTTGTACGAAAGGAGTAATGTTCTCTAATACGGACGTTTTTTCACTGAAAAAAAATTGTTGTCTGAATGGTTTATGTACGTTTCTCCTCCCCTTCTCCCGCACTAATTTCTTCTTCTGATAATAAAGTATCCACCAAACGTGGAAGACCATACGTCCATGGGCACGTGTGGACATTCGCATTAACGGTGAATTATTTCGCTTTGGTCCAGAGTTTCATGCATGACGGATGAGGTACGGCATTTTAGCTGAATTATTCGGTGAAAAAATTTTGACCGTGTAGTAGATCTTTTCAAATAGCCGTCCTCGATAAAATCTACAGTTCCACAAGATTTAGCCAGAAGCTTATAAAACTTTTAATCTCCTGGAGCGGTAATTTACGAGAAGGAAATACTTCAGAGTATGAGCCGGGTGGAAGTAGGGGTGGGTGAAGGGGGTTGAGAAGGTGGAGGGAAATTAATCAAGATGTTCTGCAGCACGATATTTTAATAGCTTCAGCGCTTAAAGGACGCTCTTGGAGGGCATGGTTCAGTGTTGAAGAATTTAATTTTTGAAGATGAGACACTCTTTCTAGAGCCTCTATGCCGAACTTTCATTACCGACTCACCAAAATGCTCTGACCATCTGTGAAGTTGATGAGCGGGCATTTCTGTGAAGCAGTTCTTCAAATACCTCTTAACGGTAAAAGATCTTGGCAGAATCGTGCATGAGCATCTGAAATGAAAAGAACAAACTGTTATAACGTGCTGGAAACATCTCTGTTGCCTGCATAAAGTCTAAAAATTACAAATACATTACTACCATAAATTAACACAAAAAATTAACCCCGTCTTTATTCAAAAATGACTCTGAGCACTATTCGACTTAACTTCTGAGGTCATCAGTCGCCTAGAACTTAGAGCTAATTAAACCTAACTAACCTAAGGACATCACACACATCCATGCCCGATGCAGGATTCGAACCTGCGACCGTAGCGATCGCGCGGTTCCAGACTGAAGCGTCTAGAACCGCTCGGTCACCACGGCCGGCACCCGTGCTTTTCTCACCCATTTCTGCACTGCGGGACAAAAGAAGTGGAGGAGGAGGAGGAAACGAAATGAAATTTCACAGTTTAGAGGGTATGTTGTGTTATTTCGGTGATCATAAAATCGAGTCAAATTTACAAGGAACTTGGCAGTACGAGCCCACTTATCGCTATGAAGTTGCACCGCCTTTATCCTGGATACATTCACTAATTCAGTTGATAAGGCTGTCATTAAGCTGTTGTATCCTCATCTGAAGCAAGATGGCCCGCAAGTATTCTAACTGATACTGGCACTGGGACGGATTGACGTGGCAGAGCGGTTCTAGGCGCTTCAGTCCGGAACCACGCTGCTGCTGCGGTCGGACGTTCGAATCGTGCCTCGGGCATGGATGTGTGCGATGTCCATAGGGCAGTTAGGTTTAAGTAGTTCTAAGTCTAGGGGACTGATGACCTCAGATGTTAAGTCCCATAGTGCATAGAGCCATTTGAACCATTTTTGGACGGATTGACGTCCGAACTGGCCCACTATCGGGCACGGATCTGAGGATGTTGCTGGCCACGTGTGTACCTCACTATAACGCTGACAGATTGGAGAGACACGTACCATATGTGGACGTGTATTGTCCTCTTGAAAAATGGCATCATGGCACGGTCGCAAGAAAAGGAACACGTGAAGGCACAAAATGTACGTCAAGTATCGTTGTGCGATCAGAGCTCCCGTAATCACTACGAATCGTGACCTGAGGTCAAGCTCGGTGGTTACCCAAACACCAGGACTCCGCTGTGCCTCTACAAAACATTGAAAAATGGGCCTCTCTCCAGATCGCCACCATTCTCACCGACGGTGGTCACCCGGGGTAGGGCAGAACCGCGATTGATCGTTGAACACAGTGCGACGCGATTTATCCACTGTCCATATTTCCCGGTCGCGACACCATTCCGGACGTAGCCATTTGTGTTGCGGTGTTAACGGCGACCTACCCATTGCTAAGCTCTGAACAATAGTGTCAGAAGACAGGACTACTTTTTTCCGGATGGCATACGTAGATGTAATGCGTTTTCAATGTGCCTGGCGGACAGTACAACGATGGTGGTGAACAAAACCTACCACTATCACATCCGAACGCCACACAAATCTAGATATTTAACGATTCGAACAGGTCGTCAAATGGAAGCCCACAATGAGGACTCCTTCAAACTATGTCAGGTGCTGATAAAGCTGTCTCAGACGAATACCCGGCATCTCAATTTGCTAGTCAACATCTGACGGTGTCCGACCATGTCTCCTTGGTACTTCACATTTTTGTCAGGCAGTGTGTTTCTGCTTTCTCCCTTCCATCTCATCATCTAATATTAATCCTTTATTTTCGCCTTTCCTCGGATCAGTCGCCATGCTGTCAAAACTGATTTCTTCTGTATTGCTGCCACACTTTTGTGTTAGATGTCATTACTTCTACATCTACATAGACACTCTGCAAATCACATACAAGTGCCTGGCAAAGGGTTCATGAACCACCTTCACAATTCTCTATTATTCCAATCTCGTATAGCGCGCGGAAAGAATGAACACGTATATCTTTCCGTACGAGCTCTGATTTCCCTTATTTTACCGTGGTGATCGTTCCTCCCTATGTAGGTCGGTGTCAGCAAAATGTTTTCGCATTCGGAGGAGACAGTTGGTGATTGAAATTACGTGAGAAGATTCCGTCGCAACGAAAAACGCCTTTCTTTTAATGATTTCCAGCCCAAATCCTGTATCATTTCTGTGACACTCTCTCCCATGTTTCGCGATAGTACAAAACGTACTGACTTTCTTTCAACTTTTTCGATGTACGCCGTCAGTCCTATCTGGTAAGGATCCCACACCGCGCAGCCGTATTCTAAAAGAGGACGGACAAGCGTAGTGTAGGCAGTCTCCTTAGTAGGTCTGTTACATTTTCTAAGTGTCCTGCCAATACATTTGCCTTGCATTTGAGAAGAACATAGGAAACTGACTAACACTTTGTTAATATTACAAATAATTTTCGCAGCTAAAGTAATCCATGCGTTAATAACAGTCGACTGTGTTGATATCACCGACATTTAATAGAATTCCATATATTCGTTGCTATGTCGGTGCTAGAATCATCCGATTTGGCACGTCAATTTTTCTGAAACTAATAAACATTTGCAATTAATTTTGTTTTTTGATGAACGGGAAATTCAGAACTTTATTGTTCCCACACTGCAGCGAGCATGTCTTGAGTTACAGCTTCCACAGCTGCTGGTATGCGATGTCTCAGTTCATTCACTGTTGTTGGTATCGGACGCGCATAAACAGAGTCTACAAGAAATAATCACATACAGTCAGGTCGGGTGGCCTCGGCGGCCAGTACTGTAAGGCTGAATTATTTGGTCCAGTGCGACCGATCCATCGTTCAGTAATCCTTCGATTTAAAAATTGCTGCACTTCCAGATGCCTGTGTGACGGTGCCCCATCCTGTTGGTAAACGGTCGTTCGAATCAGTTTCCAACTGTCGGAAAAGAAACTTCTCAAGCATATCGAGATCTTTGTTTCTATAACAGTGTCCTCGGCAAAGAAAAATGGACCATACACTGCACAAAACAAATTAAATTTTGCAGAGTCCCTCTCATGTTGTACAACTTCATGTCGTCGTTCCGTACCCCATATTCTCACATTATCACGGTTCACCTTTCCTTTTAAATGGATGTTGCCTCGTCACTAAACCCTAAGCTTGGGAGAAAACTGTCATCCTGCATCTTACCAAGAACAAAATTACAGAACTCCACGCGTTGTTGTTTGTCACCTTCACGAAGAGCTTGCAGTAGCTGAATTTTGTATGGTTTCATGTGTGAACGTCGGACGCAACACATGCCAGACGGACATCGGGAGCATTTTGAGCTTTCGAGCTGGACGGCGAACGGATTTCGGCAGGCTCTTTGTCAAAGTGTGACAGATGCGTTCGACGTCTGTGCCAGGCACTCGGGGACGGCCCGGCGATTTGCCTTTAGCCAAACAACCTGTTTCTCGGAATTGTTCATGCCATCGTCTAACGCTCTATGCTATAGGAGGATCCACACCATACCTAGTAGGAAAGTCACGCTGAATGGTTGTTGCTGACCCGCACTACGCAAAACTTAGAACACAAAACGCTTTCTGTTGTCCCGACACCATTTTTTCTAGAACTGAAGTGGGCGCACACTGCTTCCACCTAGTGCGAACCATGTAAATCTCGAGGGTTTGCTTTTTCCAACAGTACGTTGTTCACGCACATATATGTCCTATAACATAATAGTTAAGATTTTTTAAAAAATCGGATGATTCTTTTTGATACACCCTGTATATTACTATTCTTATTATTATTGACATTATTTGTTGCTCATTCACTATACAAATTTTAATGGTGACTCACTAAGTATTTCTAGCGCAGTATGCAAGAGAGGGTCAGAAGGCTCAAATCTTGCCAGGTGAAAAAAATATGTAAATAAACTAGCAGATGCTGTAATTGCATTCGTAAAACTTTTAGAACATTACCTGCTGCACGTTCATTGTAGAGTACGGTCAGTTCCACATGAAAGTGTACGCCATAATTTTAAATGTAACGTCCGCAGCGACATCTCTGGAGTGGTCTCGAATTTACAATCAATGGGATTTTGCACAGTGTACAGATAAACAATGTGAGAGTTGAATGTTCTGTTTTGCGGGTCGCCGTTTAAAATGAGTGCAAAATATCTGAAGCGTCACGAGGCAGTGTTCCTTGTAAATCATCCCACGGGACAAAAACTTCCATATGGAGTTGATGCTAAAATTCTTAGAAAGTCAAAGACATTGGGTGCGAAGTTGGTCAAACGAAATTCAGAGGTTGGAAACGTGGATGATTTACCGGAGAGAGTGCTAATAAGGTGTCGAGCTATAACCGATAATGCAATTAGTAATAACATGTATTATCATGTAACATATACAGGGTGTTACAAAAAGGTACGGCCAAACTTTCAGGAAACATTCCTCACACACAAAGAAAGAAAATATGTTATGTGGATATGTGTCCGGAAACGCTTACTTTCCATGTTAGAGCTCATTTTATTACTTCTCTTCAAATCACATTAATCATGGAATCGAAACACACAGCAACAGAACGTACCAGCGTGACTTCAAACATTTTGTTACAGGAAATGTTCAAAATGTCCTCCGTTAGCGAGGATACATGCATCCACCCTATGTCGCATGGAATCCCTGATGCGCTGATGCAGCCCTGGAGAATGGCGTATTGTATCACAGCCGTCCACAATACGAGCACGAAGAGTTTCATTTGGTACCGGGGTTGCGTAGACAAGAGCTTTCAAATGCCCCCATAAATGAAAGTCTAGATGGTTGAGGTCAGGAGGGCGTGGAGGCCATGGAATTGGTCCGCCTCCGCCTCTACCAATCCATCGGTCACCGAATCTGTTGTTGAGAAGCGTACGAACACTTCGACTGAAATGTGCAGGAGCTCCATCGTACAATTGCGTGCGGATTCTCGCCAGCCCACACATGCTGATTGTGAAAATTTACAGTTTGATCACGTTGGAATGAAGCCTCATCCGTAAAGAGAACATTTGCACTGAAATGAGGATTGACACGTTGTTGGATGAACCATTCGCAGAAGTGTACCCGTGGAGGCCAATCAGCTGCTGATAGTGGCTGCACACGCTGTATATGGCACGGAAACAACTGGTTCTCCCGTAGCACTCTCCATACAGTGACGTGGTCAACGTTACCTTGTACAGCAGCAACTTCTCTGACGCTGACATTAGGGTTATCGTCAACTGCACGAAGAATTGCCTCGTCCATTGCAGGTGTCCTCATCGTTCTAGGTCTTCCCCAGTCGCGAGTCATAGGCTGGAATGTTCCGTGCTCCCTAAGACGCCGATCAATTGCTTCGAACGTCTTCCTGTCGGCACACCTATGTTCTGGAAATCTGTCTCTATACAAACGTACCGCGCCACAGCTATTGCCCCGTGCTAATCCATACATCAAATGGGCATCTGCCAACTCCGCATTTGTAAGCATTGCACTGACTGCAAAACCACGTTCGTGATGAACACTAACCTGTTGATGCTACGTACTGATGTGCTTGATGGTAGTACTGTAGAGTAATGAGTCGCATGTCAACACAAGCACCGAAGTCAACACTACCTTCCTTCAATTGGGCCAACTGGCGGTGAATCGAGGAAGTACAGTACATACTGACGAAACTAAAATGAGCTCTAACATGGAAATTAAGCGTTTCCGGACACATGTCCACATAACATCTTTTGTTTATTTGTGTGTGAGGAATGTTTCCTGAAAGTTTGGCCGTACCTTTTTGTAACACCCTGTATTTATAATAGTGGCTTTTGCTTCATACAGATAACGGCGTACACTTTCTTGTGGAACTGATTGTATGTGCTGCATTATATGCGCTCATCGACAGCACTTCCGTATGCATTGCGGACGCGGTAATAGTGGCGCGGTTGGGTGATCTCCTTATTACTGCGCAGTGGATCGTGGTTCTGTCACAGCGGTGGGCCGTGCTTGCCCAGCCTGATAATTGCATTTCCAGATTAGCTTGTCAGCTGCACGGCGGACATCCGCTGCTGTTGGCCGCCAAGCTCGGCACTCTCTCATCTTGTCAGCTTTCGCTGTTTGCTTTTGTTCGACTGCAGCAGCGTTGCCTGACATTCACAACATTCCGCAGTGTAGTGTGCGTGGGCTTTGAAGTTCAGAAGACCGTAACTGCTGTTAGGTTTTGGGAGCACAGTTGCGGGATAAGGTGTTCTCGAGGAGGCACATGCGTTGAAAAAGGAAGCCCTTAAGAGTTCACAATGGATGAGCATGTGATTGCTCTGGGATGGGGAGTTTTTTGACATGTACGAGGGTCAACTCAAAAGAAATGCACACTTTTTTTTAATCCATCTTTTATTCTTCTTGTTTAAAAGTCTTACAGTTTGTAGATACATCCTTTAGGAACAATATTTTCATTTCTCCACATAATTTCCATCCCTCTCAACTGCCTTACGCCATCTTGAATCTAGCGCCTGTATACCCGCACGGTAAAATTCTGGATCAACCTGTTGGAGCCACTGTTCGGCAGCGTGCACAAGGGGGTCATCATCTTCAAACCTTATTCCACGAAGAGAGTCTTTCAGTTTCCCAAAGAGATGAACTCTAAGGTGGGTGCTTCAATGTTGTCCATCCGAGTTTTGTGATCGCTTCCAGGGTTTTTTGACTGATATGTGGCCGTGCATTGTCGTGCAACAGCAAAACATCCTGCTTTTGCCGATGTGGTCGAACACGATTCAGTCGAGCTTGAAGTTTCTTCAGTGTCGTCACATATGCATTAAGAAATTATGGTGGTTCCACTTGGCATGATGTCCACAAACAAAAGTCCTTCGGAATCGAAAAACACCGTAGCCATAACTTTTCCAGCAGAAGGTGTGGTTTTGAATTTTTTTCTGGGGTGAATTTGCATGATGCCGCTCCATTGATTACCTCTTCGTCTCTGGTGAAAAATGATGGAGCCATGGTTCATCACCTGTCACAGTTCTTCCAAGAAATTCATCTCCACCATTCTCGTACTGTTCCAAAAGTTCTTTTTATACCGTTTTTCTCGTTTCTTTGTGAGCCACTGTCAACATCCTGGGAACCCACCTGGCACAAACCTTTTTTAGCGCCAACACTTTCAATAATCTGCAAATATTTCCTTCCCCTATCCCAACGTAGCGTAACAATCCGTTCACTGTGATGCGTCTGTCAGCAGTCACCATTTCGTTAACTCTCTGCACATTGTCTGGAGTGTGTGCAGTACGAGGCCTGCCGCTGCGAGGACAATCCTCAATATTGCCGTGCCCGCTTTCATCACGTAACCTGCTTGCCCACCGACTAACTGAACTGCGATCGTCAGCAGCACCTCCATACACCTTTTTCAACCTCTTGTGGATGTTTCCCACTGTCTCGTTTTCAGAGCACAGGAATTCTATGACAGTACGTTTCTTCTGACGAACGTCAAGTGTAGCAGCCATCTTGAAGACATGCTGTGGCGGCGCCACTCACGGGAACAGGTTGAACTAAGTTTGAAAACAAGCGGGAAGGATGTATCTACACACTGTAAAACTTTCACACATGCAGAATGAAAACTGTATTTTTACGAAAATAGTGTGGATTTCTTTTGGAGCGACCCTCGTAGAGTTCAGCACTACCGGCTGCGACGTCTGTCGTGGTATAAAATCGCCTAATTATATGTTCTCGTTTTCATAAATAGTGAAGGGAACTGGTTGCTTTGTAGCTGAGTGGGTAAGGACTACTAAGTCAAATGGTCTGCTATTGATCTCCGGTTGGCTTTACGTTTTTTATAAGTTATTAGTAGAGACCCCCATCTATCTTTATGGCTGTATCCTAAAACTGAAGTAGTAGCTAGGAGTCCGGCTACAGTATGGGTATTGGCTTGAAGCGTACCGTTACTGTACAAGTCCTGTATATAAACTGGAGTAATATGATAGTGTGCGATATGACAGCTTCACTTGCGTACTCGTGAGATAGTTATTTATACGGACTATTAATAGCTACCTCCAGGGTTTCAGAAGACCCATGTGTGAAAACTACAAGACATATAGAGAATAGACACGCGTCAGTGGATGAGCATCTTTGCAGATTCGTAACTCACATTACAGGTCCTCAGTATGAGCGGCATTTGTGGTGCGGCTAACGTCCGTGTGTGCATGCAGTTCATTGAAGTTGCAGACAGGAATCGCACGGGAAGGAGTGACGCAGGCCCTTTTGGAAATCCGTTAATTCTTCATTGGGTTGCCTGTCTGCCGGCGCGAACTTATTCGATGCGATAATGGCAAGCAAATAATAATACATGGGTCAGCGGGCTGGTGCAAGTCTTCAGCGACTTCAGTGTCCCAGGCAGTCAACCATACGTGTACTGGGCCCGACATTGTTTAATTTCAATGATCGGGCGAGAACCGGTGTATCCAACGAGACAAGACCGTCGGCACGGAGATGATGATTTGTCTGTATGGCGTGACATACCTGCCACCCAATGTAATTATACCACGGCGCTTTTTACAAATCGAAACATCGGTAGATGCTCTACCCATTAATATGCGTCATTTTTTCTGTGTGTCTTGTAGTTTTCGCACGGTCGTTTTCTGAAGCCCTGGAGGTACTTACGAATAACTCTGTATTTATATTCTTATTCGTTTAGAGCACAGGCGATGATGGTTGTAATTATCCGATATCGGTTCTGCAAGATTATTAATTGTGATCGAGACTGTGTAAAACGAAAGGTATAAATATATCAGAATGTTGATATAAAACGCTAAGTTCCAAGTTAATCTTCCATGTGTTATCTGAACATGGTCGAAACGTGGTCGAAACTTCCAAAATGGACAAATGAGCACTCAGCAAGAATGTGCGACACCTCAGTTAATAAATGGTTCAAATGGCTCTGAGCACTATGGGACTTAACATCTATGGTCATCAGTCCCCTAGAACTTAGAACTACTTAAACCTAACTAACCTAAGGACATCACACAACACCCAGTCATCACGAGGCAGAGAAAATCACTGACCCCGCCGGGAATCGAACCCGGGAACCCGGGCGTGTGAAGCGAGAACGCTACCGCACGACCACAAGCTGCGGACCTCAGTTAATAGCACCGCCGTTAATTACGTCGACGTTGACTGCAAATTAACCGCAGCACTCGTTCTTAAATCTGCTTAAAGTGATTTACATTAATGGTTGCGCGATATCTTCTGAAGAAAGGATCTGCTGATGCATAGTCTTCTCTCGTAAAACATACCGAGATCGCAGCGAGTTTTAAATGCCATGTATTTTACTAACCGGTAGAATCGCCAGTAAGGGCAGCAGTTTTTCGGTGGTGGAGGGTGAGTTATCAACTGTTGCCGCGTGGCGGTAGGTTGGCAGATTACAGAGCAGCCCAGCGAGCGGGCCTGCCATCGATCGACCATGCCCCCCCCCCCCTTCCCACTTTCCCCAGCTACCACCCAAGCCTACCCTACCCGCAGCTGGGGCTAATGGAATGGCCGGCGTGCGCCGTGTGCGAGGATGGCCGTTAAGTCGCCGTCAGGAGGCCCGATGCTTCCTGCAAGACGCCGCCTGGAAGTCTGCTGTTGTCTGTGGAGTCCGGGGTAGGGGGAGGGGTGGGCGATACGGGGTAGGGAGGGGGGGAAGATGCGCTGGACCAGCAGCCGGCCGTCCATTATGCGACGTCGCCGCTACCGGCTTACGGTGCTCTCTGCTAAAAGCCTGCCGTTTCGGCATATTAACGTCCTTTCAGGCCTCCCGGGCTCCGCGAAACGTGGTCGCAACTACTGTCTCGGACAATGGCGTGATTGCCCCTCTGAGTGACAGCTGTCTCCGTGTGCGCGCTGTCCCCTGTTTTTGTACCGCTCGGACGTCACAACACAGGCTCCTTCTGTCAAATACGTGGCCGGTTTGCTCTGTCTACATTCTTATGTATTATTATTTTACAGTTTTTTATATTTCTCCCTAGTGCGGGCGTGCTGGCAGTGGCCAAATTGCCACACGTCCATTTGATTACCTTATGTTTTTAAAAATTAATATAACTTAAGAGAGAAAATAGGTGGTGTTGTTTTGACAAGGTGGTGATGTAATGCCCGTTCTCTTGGTTATGAGTATAGTATGATGGGACCTCCTAGTAACTGTGGATAGGGATGGTGACGAGGGAAGTATTGGAAAGGTTGTTATATGGAAAAGGATGTGGGCTGTCTGTGTGGAAGGGAACTGGTAGGTGCGACGTAGCTTTAAGAGATCCATGGCATGTCAACAAGGCAAGGAAAGGATGAGTTGATTCTCCATTTGGGATAGGATGGGGAAGTTAGAGTACGGTTGGAAGGGAAGGGGATTCCAAGGTTGAGTTCATGGTCTGGGAGGGAAAACCGATTGAAAGTCCCATCTTCTCTCAGATGGTGTCGTAAGTTCAAGGAATGTCGCAAAATGTTCCCAGATACTTGCTTGTACTGCAAAATTTGTATGTCGCAGAACCAGTGTACAGGGAAAGGCCAATGTGATTATACTGTTTGCCTGTCACCTCCCTCCACTCCCTTCCCCCTGTATCTACAACGGTCGCTGTGACGCCGAAAATATTTGCCGTTTGGCCTTCAGATGGCAGCATAGCCGGGTTCGCTCACTACTGTGCAGAACCTGTCCATTCCAGACACGACTGTGAGACTTCCAAAAATCGTTTGTATCAACAAATAAAACGTTTTGAAGATTCTGCCGTGGTTATAAGACACATTACGGCATTGTTAAGCTATCATCTGTGGGTTTCCTTTCATTTTATCGTCGATCTGTAAGTAAACGTCAAATGAAAATACTGATGTAATATCATCGAAACATGTTTTGGTGAAGAGAAAAAACAAGAAGTTGTGTTTGGGTTAAGGCAAAAATCTGCAAAAAGTTTTTGCCTTTAGAGAGCATACAGATACATTAGAGAGCTTTTCTAAAAGATGTACCAACAGAGGTGTGTGACAGATACATCCTGACAACTGCGGGGCGACATTATTGAATATTTGCACAAAGAGAGTTTGAAGGCAACTGAAATTTATCGTATACTATAATCTGAGTTTGAGGAAAGGTGCTTAGGAATGTAGCATTGTAATCAGAATGTGTTTCCAGTTTCCAAGTGGCCGACCGGAGTGACACGGTACTATTTTGCCCTGTGCTGGAGCCAATAGTAAGTGACGAAAAGATTTCTAGAATCGACAAAGTAATGAATGAAAACAGCTGAATAACTGTACGTGCATTGTCGGTTACTGTGAACATTAGCATGGAGTCCATACACACAGTTCTGCGCAGAGGAATGGAATATAGGGGAAGCTTGTGGGACATTGGTACCCCGACACAATCCCAAACAGCAGAAAGACTTACTTATGGCAATGTGCCTGAAACATCTGATTGTATATGAGAACGGAACAGCCCATTGTCGATTTCGATGAAATATCATGTCACTATTTCCAGCGTTAATAAAAAGAATGGATCAGGAACATTGACATCCGTCGTCAACCAGACGGAAGAAGGCGCAGCCACATGCTGTGGCTGAAAACGTCCTATTGAGCCTGTTTCTAGTTGTCCAGACGATACGTCCTTCAACAACGGAGGTGGTGTATCAAAAATGTTTTACATTCACAGTTTGGTACAACTTCCAGCTACTTCACTATATAGTCGCTGTTACGACTTACAAGTTTATCGTAGCGTTTTACCAGCTTTCCTCGAGATAGAGGGCAGCCGCTTGTGGTTTCCGCCACTTCCCTGAGTTTTGTCTGTGCCAAAACGTTCTCTTTGTAGCCAGCGGTTGATGTGAGCAGAGATGAACATCAGAGGGAGCCAAGTCTGGGTTGTATGGTGGGTGATCAAACGATTCCCGTCGAAAACGCTGCAGAGTGCGGCCGCAATTTTCATGAAGAAGGAAATGCATGACAGGTACGTTATGTGGGGTTGCATGAAATCAGGCGAAACCTCGCAGCGGGTACCCGTACTTGGCGGGAGACACTATTGTTCTGGGCATCTTTACCGGCTCACTGATCGTTAAGAACTGAAAGGAGCGACGTGACGCGATCGACAGGCGTACAGATCTGTGCAGAACTCCATCGGATTTTCGCTGTCGTTTTCATTTCGTGACCTATGGGACCTTACTATCCCAATAGCCCTCGTGTGTTAGTATACCATATCGTCGTTCCCCCATGATATTGTGTGTATTTTTTTCTATGTAGTATTTTAAATCACTGATCTTTCTGGCTATTTCTGCTTCTCTGTTGTAATTAGTCCTGAAGATTACTGGAAATGTGGTTGAAACCGGTCGTCTTTGACTAACGAAGTATAGCGATGTACAGCAATGGGAATAAGTATTCATACACTAGAGCGTGGAAAAATAAACTGCCTTTATTGACAGTACGAAACCAAAAACACTAATTGGATATGCACTATACACATTGGCCAGTCGCCAATGCTGCTATGCTGGTATATAGAACGAGAATGAACAAGCCTTTACAAAACAAAATACAAAAACGTCTGTCAAGTTCTCTTCTGCGCCGAGACTTAAGTATTCATGTGCCAATAGAAAATGACACTTCTAACAAAGCCAGAACACGTTTAATACTTCGTATGCATACCCTTCCGATGTATTACTTCTCGCAACCTCCGTGGCGTGGAATGGACCAATTTTCTTGAAGTTTCCGACGTGATACCTTCCCATTCTCGAAGGACAGCCTCTTTCAAAGAGGCGTTACTACGGATGTTGTGTTTTCTCACTCGTGTTTCCAGCTCGCTAAGTGAGGTCCGGACTCTGAGCTGGTGTTTTAAGAGTGTATGGAGTGTTGTAGATCAACCACAGCTGGACAATTTGCGCCGTTTGTTTGGGATCATTGTCCTGTTGGAAGTAATAAAGTGTAGGAAGACTCAAGGCGTCAACACTCTGTTGTAAGTTCTGTTTGCGAATGTTCATATACACAAATCTGTCCATGGTACCTTCCACAAACACTAATTTTCCGACACCGGAGGCTGACGTACAGCCCCATACCATCATTCCAATACCTCCGTGCTTCACCGTGGGTTGGCTGTTGTTTCGGTCGAGGTCTGTATTCGGTCTTCTCCAGACCAAGATCCTACCATCATTTTGCACGATATTAAATTTGCTTTCATCACTAAACAATACAGTATCCCAGAAGTCTGCTGTCTTGGATGCATGCTGTTTCGCGAATTCCGTCCGCCACTTCCTGTTCTTTTTGCTGATGTAGTGCTTTCGTCTCGGGACCCTGGCTGTGTAGCCCGAACGATTGGGAATGGTACGAACTGCCCTTGAAGTGATGTCCTTTCGGAAGTGGTCATGTACATACGCGGATAGCGCCGACGCTGTCGTTTTCGGGTTTTTATTTATGATTCTTAGTAGCATTCTGGTCTCTCTTGTTGTAAGCTTCTGTGGACGACCGTGTCGTTCGCTGTTTATTATTACATGTCTGTCCTTATATCGCTTAATGATAGATTGCACAGTCGCTCGGCTTCGTCCTATGATGTTCGCAGTTTCGGCATACGACTTGTGTTGAAGATATTGGGCGACAACGATGTTTCGTTCCTCAATGGTCGTTTCCTTCCCCTTGCGGCCCATTCTGCTGTTCCACGGTACCCACGTCCGACGTGCTGTTGCTTCACGGCCGCCACACGACTACACAAGTGTGGCATGCACTCCAGGGCTGCGTCAGCCGTTTGTTTGGTTGAAAGTAGTCCGCTGTATGAATACATTTTGCCCTGTCGTAGACCGTTCGGAGTGTAACATATTTTATTTTGCCAGAATAGATTCATGGCATACGGGAAGCTTCATTACAAAGAACATGGTTATCTGACGCTACATCATCGTACTTATTAGTATCGGCGCTGTGGGTGATTTACTATCCCAACACACCATCCTAGTTTGTCACCACCTACTGTATGAATACTTATTTCCATGACTGTAGATATTATAGCAATATTCTCTATATGTATGTGTGCTCTGCACTTTAACCCTGCTAAATTTTGTGAAATAAGCTAAATACGTAATGGTTAATAGGAGTGAAGATTTACGGTGCATGAGGAAGAAAACGGTCAATTCGTTCTTTATAGAGTAAAATCATGTTTCCAGGATACTGTGCTCGTTTTTAATCTCGCTGGGAACGTGCATATTGTTTTTGTCACGATGGAGCTGATAATCAGCGAGACTCAGTATTAGTGCTGAGCGGAAGGGCACTGCCGAGTAAACACGACTGTGTGTGCATCGAGTGTTGGTAAATCAACGGTGGCGTTCGCTAGAGACGGAAATGTCGGCCCGGCCGTACAGTGGGCGCCCGCCGGCAGACGACAAACGAGGCGTATTTGTACGGCGTGAGCGACAAGGGCTGGCTAATGAAGGACGGCGGCCTGTAGGCACATCAGCGCTGACGCGGCCCTACTCCCTGTGCTCCGACCTGCCCACGCCGGATAAGCAGTACGCTGACACGGTGCTAGGGAGAAAACAAGTAGTGAGTGAATCTGCAGAAAAGCATTAAGTTTTTGCATCACAAGACGGATGGTGATGCAGATAAAACAAGTAGTGAGTGAAACTGCAGAAAAGCACTAAGTTTTTGCATCACAAGACGGATGGTGATGCAGATAAATCGTTAATTTGTTAACCGGGCACAATTCTCTGTTATCCACTTTAAATTATTTTAATTTAGCAACACGTTTCCAGAATATGAGTGCATCGTCAGTCAAATATGGCAACACAGAAAATTTAATTAAACAGTACATACCCTTTACTGTGGCAGTTTTTAGCCCTGGCTTACTTTGTAGAGCGCTCTGTTCATCAGTATCGTCTTGCGGCGTCTTCTCGTTCTTCTATCTTTGCAGCGCTGTGGATTTTGTCGCTCGTTGTCTGTAGTCTCGTGAAGTATACTGGCAATACGATGTGCACGCTTGAATACCGCTAAACAGTGATCCTCTATAGAACACACGTCATATTGTTAGTGTTAACTTAATCTTGTAATAATAATAATAATAATAATACTTTAGTAACCTGCGTTTTCGTAAGCCTTAAACGGAAGAAATACCGGTAAGGTTCGACTCTACCCTGAATCTAGGAAGACAAAAGATTATTACGTCACGTAACCTGCGTCACTTCTGCTGACGGTATGTGCCTTTGAATGAGTAACTATGCATGCGCTGGCTCCTTTTCTCTGTGGATACTTACAACAGTTACATTCTAGCGGTCACTGAGTGTATCCAGTGTTGCTAAAGATTCGTCACCTTAGTGGTGAGTAGTTCCTCGAGGACACAAAGAACCACTGAAAAAAACCTAAGATTTGCAATTTGTTTTTCTAATTCACTAGTATTAATGTTTAAAACCTCTTAGCGATACGGTGTAGTGATTAAATGTCTGTAGTCATTATTGGAAAGTACGAGCAATTCATACCATTTTGTCGTCATCACGATAAAAAGTTACGTACTGTTGTGGAACGGAGACGAGGTGTTAACGGAGACGAGGTGTTGTTAAACGATGAAGTGCAGGATGTCTTGAATAAGCCACCTCGAGTTTTATCTAATATTAAGCCCAAGTAGGCCGCTATGAACAAAATTTAAGTAACGGTTTTCATTATATGTTTTCTAATAGTTCGTAAGTATTTTGATAATCAGTCAAATTTGCCTTCGAAGACCAAATTTCTGCTTTTAGTCTTCTTGATCTTGAATACATGTTATTTGGTGTCTGATTGCCAACGAAGAACTCCTAAAAATAAAAATATGAAATTTATTGATACTTACTTACATGTGCGTAGCATTTAACAGCTATTGCACCATAGCCCATTCACGGAAGGTGCCAGGACCAACGAAGGAAACCACTCGCCTCGAACGGGCCGATGACACATGATTTTATTTTTCAAATATTTCATTAACTGTGAACAATTACGACCTCTGTGTCTACTCTAGTGATATACGAAAAGATTATGTTCAACTTACAATGAAAATGAAATATTTATTAAAATATCCGAGGATTTTAATACCCATTTTCTTTGCATGGCCCATTGATAGCAACCTTTCCCTACATAGCAAAAGGCATAGAATAAAGCTGTTGCATTTAGTTTTTCCACTTCAGGGTTACGTGAAGGATAGAAGGAAAAAAGACACACATCTTTGCAAGATCAGTTTCCACTACTGGTTCTCCCCTACTTCTGTGAGTGAACTCAGGAAAAGCCCCAAAAAATGGTTTGCAAAGTCTCCATGATAAGCCACTCTTCCTAACTTCTCTCTGGCAACTGACGATTTCGTACCGCTGCCTGCCCTCGAAGCTTCTTAACGAACGTAACGAAAGGAGGATTAATTTTGCGGATTTATCTGTGCTCGTTACGCCCAGTCCTTTGCGGCTGCAAAGAGGAAACGAAATGGGAAGTAAGTTTTGCAGCTTTAGCCACTGCAAGGTCTCCATAACTTCGTCAGGCCGTAAATTGGAACGTTTTAATGTTTACTGGCCGTAGTCTGTCCGCATCTGAATGTAATACTCGTATATTTTAAACTCGGAAATAAATGCAGTAACCGTGTATAATCTTGCATGTTGCTTCTGAGTCGTTAACAAAGAGGTATAACTGAAACTGTAATCACTCATTTATAATATCAATTGTTCAGCAATGTCAGTGTTCAAACTGGAAAAATCGAATAACATTTTAACACTTTTGTCAAAAACGATTACAATCCTTCGCGCGTGACAGGTAGTTCTTCTGTTGAATGCCGTGTAGGTGTACATTATCTGGTACTGAAGCTGTCAACGGCAAGAGCACTTTTATGACAGCGAAAACCTGAACTTCTCTATAACAGTTACGACATACAGGATGAGTCAAAGAGGACTTTACAACTTTGGAATGATATAGAGATTTATTGAGATAACTTACAAAATAGGTATATGTGTCATTTTGAAGCAAACAACTTCAAGTCCGATTCACGTATGTATCATTATCCCATTCCGCCACCAGGAGAGCTATCGTAGTGCAAAATTAAAATGACTACATTCACTGGTGCGGAGCGTGCTCGCTCTGTGTTTTGGTTTCACGAAACGCACTCTGCAACAACTGTTCGGCGTCAGTTGCGCACCAAATATGCTAAAGAACCTCCAAAACAAACTGAAAGTGTACTGCCCTTTCTTCTTTAAGGACAAAACTGTCATTGGTGTTGTGTTCTGGATAGGCGTGAATAGTTTTTAATTCCACAGATCGGTGAAGATAACCGAGATGGGATGGTTTACTACCAGCAAGACGGTGCATCACCTCACTTAACTCACGGAAGTTCGAGGTTTCCTCGATAATCGCTTCCCAGGTCAGTGGGTAGGCCGTGGAGGGCCAATCGCTTGGCCACTTCACTCCCCAGACGTAACACCATTGTTTTTCCTTCTCTGGGGTTTCATTAAAGACCGTGTGTATGTTCCTCCCCTAACAAACAGTTTAGCCGACCTGAAAAATCGAATCTTTGCTGCCGTTGCACAAGTTACGCCTAATTTGCTGCAACTAGTATGGGAAGAAATTGATTACTGTTGGTATGTTTGCTGCTTTAGAAATGGTAGTCACATCGAACCGAAATGACACTTGACACTTCTGTGTGAAACGTGAGGTTGTTTGCTACAAGATGACACATCCTTCGATTCTGTAAGTTACCTAAATAAATTTCTGTATCTTTCCAAAGTTGTGAAGTCCTTTTATGCGGTGCCAATCTTTTTAATTAGCTGTTGTTATGCGGCTTCGTAGGTGATCATAAAAATACCCTATCTCCTCTCCCAGATATTGAAAATGTAACGTTGTTTCTAAAACAGTAATTTACACCATTCACGAGCAAATCTATACCTGAAAAAGAATGCGATTTAGAAATACATTTCAGCATACACGTCACAAGGGCTATCATTCCAAAGCAATACTACATATGCAACATTAACAATCGGCTCCATGGCCGCGCACATTTTACCAGTTACTCAGCTGCAGAATCCAAGTGACTTTCTTTGTAAGTGGCGTGACAAAGATGAACTGCAAAAGCGGAAAAGCCAAAAAGTTCCGACATACTACAAGTGGGAAACCAACCACTGAAAGAATCAAGGTTCTATTACGGAGGAAGGCAAAAGTTGCTATTTGCCAACGGTCTTTATTGGCAGCCTCTCCTGGCTAGAAAAATAGGAGTGGAGCTGCCCAGAATCTCTGATAAGATATGCTTATATTCCAAACTCCACTAGCAAGCCTCGCCGCAACAAGTGAGACCCTTGCTGCCAAGAAAGAATATGGTAGGGGGCAACTGCTCTGACGAAAACGTATGAGTCGTTGTCAGCGACTCTAAAGTAGCGACGAATGGTGTCCAACGAAGACATGTGATATATATTAGGTTGGTACAAAGGTCTGTGACGTTTTTCCATAAGTTTAATCAACACAACGGACACACTAACGGAGACTTTGTCCATCAATAATACATTCGTGAACCAAATCATCACCATCTGCTTAATAGCTTGTTCGTCGGTCTTTTGAACGAGATACATCACTGATACTGTGTGTCAGGGATCCGACGTTTGTTGGTACGTTTGTGGAGGTACGTGACACAAGACGTCTATGCACAGGTCAAGTAATACGCGTAAACAGTGGGCTGCTGATTTGCGTACGCGGAGATGGCGTCTCAGATGGGTTCCATAGGATTTACATCAGGCGGATTTGGTTGCCGAGACATCAACGTGAGTCTACTATGATGCTCCTGAAACCACTGTAGCGCGGTTCTGGCTGTGAGACACGGGCAGTTTAACTACCGCGCTGCAGAAATCTTATGGGACTTAACTGCTGCCGGCCGCGGTCGTCTAGCGGTTCTAGGCGCGCAGTCCGGAACCGCGCGACTGCTACGGTCGCAGGTTCGAATCCTGCCTCGGGCATGGATGTGTGTGATGTCCTTAGGTTAGTTAGGTTTAAGTAGCTCTAAGTTCTAGGGGACTGATGACCACAGATGTTAAGTCCCATAGTGCTCACAAGGGAACCTCCCCATCGCACCCCCCTCAGATTTAGTTATAAGTTGGCACAGGGATAGGCCATGAAAAACTGAACACAGATCAATCGAGAAAACAGGAAGAAGTTGTATGGAACTATGAAAAAAATAAGCAAAATATACAAACTGAGTAGTCTGTGTGCAAGATATGTCACATTAAGGTACTTGTTCACTGAGGAGCACCGTGGTCCCGTGGTTACCGTGAGCAGCCACGGAACGGAAGGTCCCTGGTTCAACCCTCCCTCGAGTGAAAAGTTTTAATTTTTTATTTTCAGACAATTATCAAAGTTCATGCACTCAGACATGATCAACTTTGCTCTCCAGAATTCCAGGACATGTTCAGATTTGCTTGGACACATGCAGGATTTGACGGTCTACACACGGAAAAACTTGAAAACGTTAAAAACGTTTGTTTTGACAGAGCACAGGGAAAACTGTGCGACTGTGAAACTGTTGCATTCATTTGTTGCCGTTTATGTGACAAACTCAATGTTTTCATCACTTTTTTGGGAGTGATTATCACATCCACAAGAAAACCTAAATCGGGCAAGGTAGAAGAATCTTTTTACCCATTCGCCAAGTGTGCAAGTTAGGTGGGTCGACAACATATTCCTGTAATGTGACGCACATGCCGTCACCAGTGTCGTATAGAATATTTCAGACGTGTTTTCCTGTGGAGGAATCGGTTGACCTATGAATTTGCGATCAAATGTTTTCGGTTCCTATTGGAGAGGCACGTCCTTTCGTCTACTAATCGCACGGTTTTGTGGTGCGGTCGCAAAACACAGACACTAAACTTATTACAGTGAACAGAGACGTCAATGAATGAACGGTCAGATCGTAACTTTGCGAAAATAAAGTAAGTAAAATTTTTGCTCGAGGGAGGACTCGAACCAAGGACCTCTCGTTTCGCAGTTGCTCACTCTAACCACGGGACCACATCGCTCTTCGTGTTATATAGTCCTAGATGTTGGATATGTTACACTTGGACTACTCAGTTTTTATATTTTGTTTATTTTTTCATACTTCCACACAACTTCTTCCTGTTTTCTCGATTGATCTGTGTTCAGTTTTTCAAGGCCTATCCACTGCGTCAATTTATAACTAAATCTGAGGGGGGTGCGATGGGGAGGTTCCCTTGTCAGAACCATTTGAACCATTTTGAACTTAACTGCTAAGGTCATCAGTCCCTAAGCTTACACACTACTTAACCTAAATTATACTAAGGACAAACACACACACCCATGCTCGAGGGAGGACTCGAACCTCCGGTGGGACCAGCCGCACAGTCCATGACTGCAGCGCCTGAGACCGCTCGGATAATCCCGTGCGGCGCACATTTTCAGTCGGATAGGAAGTTCCTTGGTAGTTACTGGATAAAGAGCGGATAAGGCGAAAATCCGAGGGCGCGAGGTCAGGTGAAAAAGGTGGGTGCGAAATGACTTCCCAACCCATCTTCTCCTGTATAGTGCTTTTTGTCCTTGTAGCAGAATGCGGGCGGGCGTTACCGTGGAGTAGCATTACTTCACGCAGTCTTCCTGGTCGTTGCTCGTGGACTGCGCCTGCAAAACGTCTCATTTGTTGACAATAAATGTCAGCAGTGATGGTTACACCTCAGGGAAGCAATTTGTACTGCACCACGCCGCCGCTGTTCCACCAGTTGCATAACATTACCCTGTGCATATGCACTCAGATCTTTGCACGGTGAGTTGCTGCTTTACTTGGGATCAACTCCTCCTCAAAACGAGAGAACCATTTTCTTGCTGCGCAAATGTTTCTGGCTGCTTCCGCTGCCATCGCCCCTCCATCGAACTCAAACAGATGAATATGTTGGAAATATTCCGATTTCTTCACTTGGCACTCCATTTTCTAGCGTCCGCAGCTCCGCTCCCTATCTCCAGATGACAAAATGACAATAAGTAAACTGAAATAGGAACGGTGAACAAAAAAAAAAAAAAAAAAAAAAAAAAAAAAAAAAAAACAGTCGGTAAATGAACCTGTAGGAGTAGGAATACCAACATGCAAAACGAAAACGGCGTGAACTTTTGCACCAACATAATGCGATAATGAATGAGAAGATAAAGTTGATACGGAAAGGATAAAAAGGGGTTCAGATAGAAAAACCAAGTTGTGTGTGTCTCACGGTCTCTACTACCTCTACAGCTCCTCTCGAGTGCTGGCCGGTATTTCATGGACAGCGCTCCAGCTACGCTGTTAGACCATATTTATGAGCCGTGGAGATTGAGCAGTCTGCTGTTATTTAAGTACTTTTTCACTGTTACGTTTTGTGTTAGTTTTGCGGAATATGGTTCATTTAGGTAGACTCTTTAATACGAGGATCATGTGTCAAACTGAGAAATGAGGTAATGGTGTCTGCTATCAGGATTTCAGTTAATAGACCGACGCGTGTGTACGATGATAGTTCTGATCACAGAACTTACAGATCTTTGTTAATGCCTGTTTACGAGACAAAATAAGATTGTAACTGCTCTGTACTTCGGTACACAGAGTAACTCAGCGTAGCTAACGCAATTGTGGTTATGATTTTTTAAAGAATGATCAGTCGATGTTGTCTGAGTGGTGGCAGCGGTAGAATAAGAAAAAAAAGCGGGGGAGAAGGTATATTTGGTAATCACGATTACATGGTTTTTTAACTGCTTATTTTCTGAATTTGGTATGAGATGTGAATTTTATCTCTGAGCTTAAAAAGTACACATAGTCTTTCTTATTTGTGGATAAAGATGAAACTACGTGCCATAAATTATTCGTATAAGACTCGGTTTTTTTATACAGTTGTTACAAGCAGTTTCAAGTGTGATTTCGTCTGAAGGGATAGCTTTAGATATCTGTATGTCTTAATGCGTCTGCCGTACTTTTGGTTCATAGTTGACAGATTTTGTTTCAAAAGATTGTGCCAAAAATAATTAAGTGTTAAACCCATGTTCCTTAAATACCGTCGTTGAGGCATCTGAAGTAAGCAAAAGAAGATAGCTAACACGAGGTTTACGATGTTTTTATTCCTAGCACAGAATTCTGTCAGAAATGATCAGTCTTTCACGTGCTGTTGATGATAAGATTATTAGAAACGGAACGTAAGTTCGGATCGGAGAGGGAAATCGCCTGTGCTCTTTGAAAGGAACCATTCGGAGTTTCTCAAGCGACCGTATTTATTATTTCTCCAGTCAACATCCCTTTTCCTCGATAAATACTAATCTTACAGGGATGTATCGAGTATTGTTAGAAAGGCTTTTTAACCGGATTCTGACACTGCATAACGATTTTGCGCTAAAACTTACTATTTGTGGAACATTTTAACATAAAAGAGGCCTTTAACTATCATAGGTAAAAGGGCATCATTAATGCCCATCTACATATATGCCGCATCATTTTACGAAGCTAGCTTATTGATCACGGATAGGGAACTCCTTTTCATATCATCGTATTAGAAATACCATTTTATTTGTTTTACAGTACTTATTAACGCCGCTGTAATAGGTAATCACCATGACGCCTGCGGTAGTCCATTATCCCTGCCCGCAGTACGAGTTGTCTTTTCTAGACGAATATACTTTCCGAAGTGACAAACATATTTGTCGTTGTCGCCTTGAATTGTGATTTGCCTGTTCCTGTTACGACCTAACTTGCTTACTACAGCTTAAGTGGCCTCACTGCCAGTCCGCGAACTCTGCCCGTCGTAGAAGCCGGAACAAACATTCTAAATTCAGAATACATTTTTGGACAAACAGAAATATATATACAAGGGTGTATCATAAACTCATTCATTATTTCACATCGTTCGGTTCATATTTTCTCTTAATATCCACGTCTACCCGTATCCCGACGATTACTGTACGATCTAGATACTGTCATTATTTAAAATTATAAAAGTGCAAAAATTTCGCATGCGTCTCGTGGGTCAGGGAAATTTCGGATAACCTATATCTGGCCTGGCGTACAGGGACTTGAACCTATGTCTCCTCTAATACGAATACAGTGTCAAACCCTGCGCCACCTCGCTCGGTTGAATGTCGCGCAAATTGCACTTTCACGAGGAGAATACCCTTTTTCTGCAGATGTCATTTGTCTACTTATCTCACAGCAACTTGCTGATAGATTATGAAGTGTGATAAAACAAGTTTCTACCGTGGAACGTTGCCTTTGGAGAGCAACGATCTACCCACTGAGCTATCCAGACGGAATTCGCGATATACCCTCGCAGCTTCAATTCAACCTCTCTTCGAGGAGTATTGGCCCTGCAAACTGTGTGGCAGAGTTTGTGTGGTATTTGGAAAGCAGGGCACAAATATTCGCAGATCTGAAGCTGTGAGGGCAGGTTGGTAAACGTGCCTGGCTGTATCAGTCCCTGAGAACATATTCCGCAGAGGCAAGGTTTTGGGTTCGAGTCCCGGTCCAGCGTAGTTTTAGAATGTCGGAAAGTTTCTAAACAGCGAACACTCCGTTGTAGAGCGAGAATCACTCCGAATACGGCGCAGCGCTGGCCGGAGCACAGAGCCCTGGGGATCTGCGGACTAGAGGCGGCAGCAAGTGCGGCGCCAGGCTGGGTACTTGCGGGCACCCAGGGAGCCGTTGCGGTGCTGCGTCTGGCGGGAGCGGCAGATTGCGAGGCCCGCCGCTTCGCTCCCTCGCGTACCCCGCCGTACTTGAGTGCGCTTTGTGGCGTCTGCAAACTAGCGCCAGCAAACTCCCCACTGTTCTCGACTTGCTTCCGTTCGCTGCACTATTGTTCGCACCACTGGGGGGCTCTCTCTTTGGCTGTAGCAAGTTCGACGCGTAATCCTCGACAGAAAAACATTAACCGTGTCTGCCCAACAGGTCGACTTTAAATTCGCCTCTCCAAACGATTTTAGACATTTAAGCCATCTAGACGTGTAACGTGAAACGTGACATACTTCTACAGACGTGGAAATTCGCTTGTGTGTCAATATCCTAGCGAAAACAGTGCAATTTCCCTTTGCTTACAAGTTTGACGTAGTCACGACGAAGTTTCCAGTGATCCAGGAAAATATTGGCTTTATTGTAATTCCAGTCTTGTGTCAATATGGTTATTTGTAATCAGGTTATTTATTTCGGTCCGTGATGACCGTCTTCAGACCTAGAAAATACACTGAAGAGCCAAATAAACTGGTACACCTGCCTAATATCGTGTAGGGCCCCCACGACCACGCAGAAGTGCCGCAACACGACGTGACAAGGATTCGACTAATGTCTCAAGTAGGGCTGGAGGTAATTGACACCATGAATCCTGCAGGGCTCTCCATAAACCAATAAAAGTACGAATGGGTGGAGATCTCTTCTTAACAGCACGGTGCAAGGCATTCCAGATAAGCTCAATAATGGTCATTTCTGTGGAGTTTAGGCCGAGCGGTTCTAGGAGCTTCAGTCCGGAACCTCGCTGCTGATACGGTCGCAGGTTTTAATCCTGCCTCGGGCGTGGATGTGTGTGATGTCCTTAGGTTAGTTAGGGCTAAGTAGTTCTAATTCTGGAGGACTGATGACTTCAGATGTCAAGTCCCATAGTGCTTAGAGCCATTTGAGCCATTTTTTGTGGAGTTTGTTGGCCAGCGGAAGTGTTTAAACAGAGAAGAGTGCTCCTGGAGTCACTCTGTAGCAATTCTGGACATGTGGGTTGTCGCGTTATCCTTTTGGAATACTCGAAGTTCGTCGGAATGGACAATGAACATGAAAGATTCCAGGTGATCAGACAGGATGCTTACGTACGTGTCACCTGTCAGAGTCGTATCAGGAGTCGCATAATACTCCAACTACACACGCCCCACACCATTACAGAGCCCCTACCAGCTTGGACAGTCCCCTGCTGATATGCAGGATCCACGGATACATGAGGTTGTCTCCATACCCGTACGCGTCCAACCAAGGAACATGTTTACAGTCATCAACAATCCGATGTTGGTGCTGACGGGCCCAGGCGAGGCGTAAAGCTTTGTGTCGTGAAGTCATCAAGGTCCGAAAGACCATATCGATGATGTTTCGTTGAATGGTACCCACACTGACAAAAAAAAAAAAAAAAAAAAAAAAAATTCAAATATCTGTGAAATCTTATGGGACTTGACTGCTGAGGTTATCAGTCCCTAAGCTTACAAACTATTTAACCTAAATGGTCCTAAGGACCAACACACAGAACCATGCCCGAGGGAGGACTCGAACCTCCGCCGGGACCAGCTGCACAGTCCGCCTTAGACCGCGCATTGAAGTCTGCAGCAATTTGCGGAAGAGTTGCACTTCTGTCACTTTAAACGATTCTCTGAAGTTGTCGTTGGTCCCGTTATTGCAGGATCTTTTTCTGGCCGCTGCGATGTCGGAGATTTGATGTTTTGCCGGATTCCTGATATTCACGGTACACTAGTGAAATAGTCGTATAGGAAAATCCCATCTTCATCGCTACGTCGCAGATGCTGTGTCCCGCCGCTCGTGCGGCGACTATAACACCGCGTTCAAACGCACTTGAATCTTGATTACGTAACATTGTAGCAGCAGTAACCGATATAAAAACTGCGCCAGACGCTAGTTGTCTTACATAGGCGTTGCCGGCCGCAGTGCCGTATTCTGTCTGTTTACGTATATCTGTATTTATATACGCATGTCAATGCCAGTTTCTTTGGTTCTTCTGTGTAATACCGCATAGAGGTAACCTAATTTACAAAACACTCCTGACTACACGAATATAAAGAAGGAAACAACTGTTCAGTATATCCATACCTGAGTAATAACGTGTGGCATGAGACATTATACGCCGTTAGATGTGAAGATATAGTAACGTATATGCTGCGTCAGAAATCCCACACCTCTGTATAGTATAACAGTGGCGTGGGTTTCTTGATGCAGCATGTATGGAACTATATGTTTTAGTACTGTCTAATTTTATAACACCTACTGTCTAAAAAGATGCAGGGTGAACATTAATGAAACTGACAAACTGCCGGCACGGATTCCTGACTGGAAATGGAGGAAAAAAAGGTTGTATTAAGTTGTGTCCGGAAATTGACGGCGTATGTGCACCGACAACAAATCGTTCCGTAACAAAGTACAGTGCTGCATCGCCTCCATGTCACAACAGATGTTCAAAGCGGCCTGCGTGTGATGCAAACGACGCGTTCACACGTCGCACCACGGACTGCCTCACTGTTTCACACGTTCCGGCCTCTCTCTGAATAGCGTCACAGGCGTCATGAACATGCCGTTGAAGGGTCTGCACATCAGGAAGTGGTTCAGCATACACAACGCTTTTCAGATGCCCCCAGAGGTAAAAATCCAGGGGTGATCTGGCAGGCCATGCTACAGGCCCTCCACGTCCTGTCAAACTTCCGGGGAAGATGGTGTTGAAGTGTCGGTGAACTGTAATGCGGAAGTGGGGTGGTGCTTCGTCATGCCTGTCGTACTGCCAAACACACATTCTCAAGGAGCCCAGGCAGAGTATTCCGCAGGTAGTCCAGGTACTTTACTCCGTCGAAATGTTGTGGAATAATAACCGTTCCAAGTATGTGGTCGCCAAGAATCCCTGCCCACACATTGATTCTGAACCGATGCTGATGAGACGCCCCAACCATTCCTCGGGGATTGTCTGTACCCCACAGATGACGATTATGCAGATTGATGATGCCATTTCTGTTAAGTGTTGGTTTGTCGGTAAAGAGGACCTGCGACAGAAATACCATAACTGTGATGGTCTGATGAAAAAAACCATCGACAAAATCCTTCCCGTAAAGGGAAATCAGTTGCTGATAATCCTTGGACACGTTGCATGTGATAAGGGTAGTAGCGGCTGTCATGCAGGATACACATAATCGTACTTTGGCTTACACTACGTTGGCATGCCACTTGTACCAATGTTAGTCTCAATGTCCTGTAGAACCCAGTCCTCCAAATCTGGTGTACGCAAAGTCTTCCACCTCCCTGCACGTTCGTCTGTCTGAAAGTACCCATGCTCTGAGAGACGACCAAACAGGGCTTGAAATGTTGTGTAATATGGTTGGTGTCTGTGAGGGTACTTGTTTTGGTATAGCCGTGCTGTCAACACTTTGCTCCACCCTTCACTAGTTCAGGTAGAGTTCCATCTGCGACAGCCCCGTAGTCGGACAAAGGTTAAGCTTCAGCCGCACATTCTTTCTTCATTGATGAATCTCGCAGATTTAGGTTAAATTTTCGCCTGAATGAATAACAGCGCTACTGCAACAAATTTTTGTTTCCTGTTGCGTAAAATGCGGTATTTTTCCTTTCTCGTCGTGGTCCGGCTAACTTCGTATATAGGTGTGCCACTTAGTTGCACACGCCTTGCCATCTGAAGAGGGTGAGAAATTCTGAAACTGTTTTACTGAAATAAATATGTTTTTGACAAAAATCGCAACTACTCTTGAGTTAGTAGCTACAAAGTTTTGCCCCTTTTTACTGAGACTAACAGCGATTGTAAATTCCTTTGTAGGCCTTGTTTTTATTTTGTAATTTGCACAGCAGCATCGCGTAACTTTTAATTTTTCGTTTCAGAGTTCTTCTGTTATATGTTGTGTACGTTTCCTTTTTGAACCGTAGCTCTGTGCCATGCTATTGGTGTTAACCGTATTCTTTCCTTGTTTCAGGTAAGTGCGCCATGGTGCGCGTTGGACCAGTTGCTGCCGCGCGTCTGGTAAGCTGAATTCCGCTACAAGTTTAGATACAAAGCGACTTTAGCAGACAGTCAGCAGTGTGATAAGAGGCGAACCCTGCGCGATGCCGTAGTCTACGGCCGAGTAGCGAGTCCCACGCATCGGGACGTGACCTCCTTCTTTACCTGAGTCAGCTAGCTCGGCGTGAGAGGAATGCTGCTAAGCGCTCGGTGTAAACACGACGCTGCAGCCTCGCAACGACCTACTACAACACTGGTCCTTAGCACCTGCCAGTATGCGTCACCGTTCCCAGTCACTACTGCAGCGCAGGAACCTGTTAAACGTTCAAAAAGCAATGGAACGCAGAAAGCGACTCTTACTTGAATATAAGATTCCGTGGTGATACTACAAACTTTCTAGGGATGATGGAGAAGGGTAAATGTAACAGTTCGAGGTAAGGGACCCTGGTCCGGGAATGACCAATTCGAAATTTATAAGCGAAAATCGTTCTGTTCCCTCAGACAGTGGAATACTTGTACCGACACTGTGGTTGCTAAGTCTGTATGGTGGACAATTATCAGAGATGGTATTATGTACCAAAACAACAAAAAATACCCAGTAGATATCGGCTCTAAAATCCATACCTTAATATCTGTAAGCACTTTTTCAATAGAAGAGATGTGTTTCGCAGTATCGATGATGAACAAGTGCTCATAGCTCTTAAGGTATGCATTTTAGACGCCCATGTTTACTAGATTTTTTTGTTTTGTTTTCATCCACACTCCCACGTCTGAAAGTCGGCGACCCTACAATCTCAGTAACTACAGTACTGGTACATGTATTCCATTTTAGAGGTATCAAAACAATTTTCGCTGATAACTTTGGACTCTGTTGTTCTCTGACCAGGACCTGTTACCACGAAATGCTACATTTACCCTTTCCCACCCTCCCCTAAAGTTTATAACATCATCACGGAATCACTCTTTATATGACTCGGTACTGGTCGTAGGGTCCGCACGCCGCAGGTCAATCTATTAACTTTTTAACGAGAGGCTATTCAAATCCAAATCGGCGTCGTGCCATCTAGATTCACGTCTTTCGTAGTTTCCCTCAATCGATTAAGGCAAATGCTGCGATGGTTCCTTTGAAAGAACACAGCCGATTTCCTTCCCCGTCCCTCACCAGTTCGATGTAGTGCTCCAATTAATTAGTAGTCGATGGTACGTCAAACACTAATCTTCCTCCCTTCGATGTTAAAATCCACAGCAGTCAACGGCGGCCGATGTCATCAACTTTGTCGCTTACGGCAGTTGACTCTGGCGGCAACGGTTTGCTAGTTAAGGTCGGGACGGTACATTCTTGTCCCGATGGCAAATGAATAGACTAGAGGCTGCCCAACACGGGAGGTTTAATGTTGCATGCGTCGAACATCCGCGATTTGGCAGTGTTCAAGGACAAGGGATGTTGATACCCGAGACACGACACACGCCGAATTGTTCCACTCTTAGTAAGGCATTAGTGCTCTCTACAACACATCGGCAGCCTCTAATTCACATGCCCATGAACACTTATCTTTGCAACCCGATAGATAGAGGAGTTACTCGTTCAAAATCTTTGGATAGTACCCATTCCATTAGCGAGACTATCGTTAGTTTCTGACGTTCAATGCATAATGTTCCCCTATATATTTTTTCTGGGTGGTTTCCTGTGAATGATTTTTTTCTCTCATATCAACAGTATTTTTCATTGATCTATGTCTGCGTGTTGTCATTCATGCATGAACTACCACAGCCCCCGGCGCGGATGCAGGGTTCGGTTCAGCTGGGAGTCCCCCCCCCCTCCCTCCCTCCCACCCCTTCCCCCTCTCTCCCCTCCAAAATAAATAAATTAAATTAAATTAAAAATAATCGCTTCGTCGCACCCACGTTTAACGTGCCACAGACGTTTAGGGTTTTAGTAAGTATAGAAACAAAGCATATGCTGAACTCGTAATAATTTGTTTACGTAAGTGGTTAGCACACACCCGTACCGCCTGCGAAATCCGTGGCTGAGACCAGTACTGTGACTGTCGACCCAAAGGGGAAAGTAAAGTAGGCAAGACAATCAACGTGAGTTACATCTTTAGCCATGAGACTATTTTCCCCTCACTCTTTTCACATAAAGGCACTAGGTGGTTCAGCCGAAGATATTAGCTCCAATATTAAGGAGTACAGAGACGCAAATCATTTCCGGGATATCCTTACTTAGGTTTCTCGAAGTTTCCCGAAAACTTATCACGTAAATCTGCGAATGGTTCTTTCAAGACACCACCCAGTAGCTTCCCATGTTTTTGTTCAGTCCAAGCTTGTACTCCGTGTCTTGTGAAGTCGTCATTGATACAATATTAAACCCCGAACCTCTTTTTCCGATTTTTCTCCGTATGGAGGATTCTGCATCCAACCGTGACTGTTACCAACATTTCATAAATTGAAATACAGTGAAGATTTCGTTTCGAAATAATACAGAAGTAGCTATTTAACGAAATAGCTTGTTAAGTTATTTGAAATTATCAAAGTTGAATACTGAATGAAGTTTTAGGCCAAATCGGACGCTGCCGTATGCTGTCTTTGAATAGTACATTCACATTCAAATGCCAGTCCCCCTTTTTTGTCTCTTGTCTTTTGATTGGTTTGGTGGAGTTCGCTACGACTTCTAGTCTTGTAGCCAGTGCAGGGATCGTCGTGACACTTTTTCGGTGACGTCCACAGTTCCTGTGGATACACATGTAGTGGTTTCCATTACGTCATGAATCTTAATGCCATTAATCATTGCATATTCTTCAGCCTCTAGAAGTAGTGTCCCATCCAAAGGGCAAGAGGGTATGCTGAACCTCTACAGTATATTCGCTTCTCCGCCCTCTTTGACAAAGTCATCGATAGAACGAGCGTGACTTCTTATATTGTGAATCTTCAGACGTCATTGCTAATTGATTTTATTCAAAATCTAAGCAGTTGTTGGCATCGGACCGAGGACCCAGAAAATTTTATTATTAGTCTAAGATGCGACGCCTAGACCATGTTGATATTCCCTGTGTACGGCTCAAATGTTTCGAGACGCTTTCGCCTTATTTCATCTCCTATAAAAAGATGAGGGAGACTGGTGAGACGTTCATTTTCGTTGCCTCCTATACTGCAGCTTCTTTCGCTCATAAACAACACAAGACATTCTTGAATGGCGTAATTTGTAGCGTTTTTCCATATGTTTTATAAACAAAACAGATATACCGGGTGATCAAAAAGTCACTATAAATTTGAAAACTTAATAAACCACGGAATAATGTAGATAGAGAGGTAAACATTGACACACATGCTTGGAATGACATGGGGTTTTATTAGAACCACCCCATATTGCTAGACGCGTGAAAGATCTCTTGCGCGCGTCGTTTGGTGATGATCGTGTGCTCAGCCGCCACTTTCGTCATGCTTGGCCTCCCAGGTCCCCAGACCTCAGTCCGTGCGATTATTGGCTTTGGGGTTACCTGAAGTCGCAAGTGTATCGTGATCGACCGACATCTCTAGGGATGCTGAAAGACAACATCCGACGCCATTGCCTCACCATAACTCCGGACATGCTTTACAGTGCTGTTCACGACATCAGTCCTCGACTACAGCTATTGTTGAGGAATGATGGTGGACATATTGAGCATTTCCTGTAAAGAACATCATATTTGCTTTGTCTTACTTTGTTATGGTAATTATTGCTATTCTGATCAGATGAAGCGCCATCTGTCGGACATTTTTTGAAGGTTTGTATTTTTTTGGTTCTAATAAAACCCCATGTCATTCCAAGCATGTGTGTCAATTTGTACCTCTCTATCTACATTATTCAGTGATTTATTCAGTTTTCAAATTTATACTGACTTTTTTATCATCCGGTACATAACAAAGACTTTAGTCATCAACAGTACATTCTCCCTCATTATTTACAGCAATCTGCCAATGTTGGGGTAACCTTTTGACTCCGCAACTATAGAAATCACGTGGCTTTGGGGCAAAGAACTCATCGAACCATCTTCCGAGCACATTTTCATTCGGAAAGGAAGTTCCTTGAAGGTCATTCTGTAGAGAGCGGGAAAGGTGAAAATTTGAGGGCGCAATATCAGTTGAATAAGGTGGGTACCGAAAGCCTTCCCGAGCAAAGTGCTGTACACTATTTTTTGCCAGTGTAGCAGAATGCGGGCCGGCTTTATCGTGGAGTCGCATCGCTTCACGCAGGCTTACTAGTCGTTGTGCTGGATTGCGCCTGCAAGACGTCTCAGTTGTAGAAGCAATTCGTAGTACACCACACCGTCGTTGTTCCACCTGATGCATAACATAATCTTTTGTGGATGCGCTCAGGTTTTTGTGCGGGGAGTTGCTGCTTTGTTTGGGCTCAGCCATTCCCTTCTTTCCCTTACGTTAGCATAAATACAACATTTTTTGTCATCAGTAACGCTACGGGCTAGGAATGATCGGTATTGTTCACGAACTAATTGATGACAAACGTCCGCAGCTCGTGGTCGTGCGGTAGCGTTCTCGCTTCCCACGCCCGGGTTCCCGGGTTCGATTCCCGGCGGGGTCAGGGATTTTCTCTGCCTCGTGATGCCTGGGTGTTGTGTGATGTCCTTAGGTTAGTTAGGTTTAATTAGTTCTAAGTTCTGGGCGACTGATGATCTCAGAAGTTAAGTCGCATAGTGCTCAGAGCCATTTGAACAGTGAACTACAAATTAAAAAAATGACAACTGGTAAACAAACCCATAGCAAACGAGAAACCAACATGGCAAAACAAAAACGCTACTAATTTACGCACCAGCGTAATATTGTGGTAGCAGAGAGCAGGAAGGCCGCGGCGCTGTGTATATTGCCGGTACTGCGCGCGCGAAGGCTTTTCCCGTGAGAAGCGGCTGTGCTGGGGACCTGCTAGGGCTGTACTGTCTGTCAGGATGCTGGCTGGCTGCGCGCCAGCCCCATTGACCGTGCTGGTGGGCCATTGTAATAACGAGCGGGTCGGGCCGCCGACCTGTCAGGAGGGCAGCGCCCGTGGCGCCGCCGCGGCGCTCGCGGCGCCTTTTCGCACTACGGCCACCAACGCTGGCGGCGCAGCTTTCTCCTATGCCAGCACGGGAGAAATCGCACCGCGGCGTGCATGCGTGCTGTTCGCGCAGCTTATGACTGGCCTTCCACTAACCGATCTCACGCGCAAGAGCCAGTGAGGATGTTGCATGCACTGAGCTCACAACGAATGTACGTCCAGCGAACTGTATAACAAATCGTAATTATTCAATTCGTTTTACCGCCAGTCATGGGAGAATCTTCAGGTACAAAAAAGAGAAAAAAGGGAAAATAATTGGCCAGTCACGAGTAGGACTCGCGCACTGAGGGTTTCGCACAAACTCAATTGTTTATAGATAGTTCATCCATTCCGGAAATCGAGAATATCACCTGTTTCTGCCTGTTATTGACATTAATACTAGCAAGATAAGGGTACCAGGGATTCCAGGGTGTCCGAGAATGTTTTTATTTCAATAACGTAAATATGAGACATCGCCATGCAGGAGGCAGGCGACTATTATTTTTATAAGCAGCAGTACTCCATTCAGGCTGACTGGACCGCAGTAGTAAAAGTTTAACATCATGTAAGGAATTACATTGTTGCTCATACGACGTGTTTCGGAGCTCGTCCATCATCAGATATCCAGGAGCGATTACTGCACGTAGATATGGCGTCAGACTACTCTGCAAATGTTTGTTTGACTTATAACTTGAAACGCCACATCTACGTGCAGTAATCACTTCTGGACAACTGATGATGGATACATTCCGAAACGCATCATATGAGCAATAAAGTTATTGCTTGCCTAATGTTTGACTTTCATCATTACGACCCAGACAGCCTGAAAACAGGACTACTGCTTGTTTTAATTTCAAGGTCGATGTCAGAGAACAAATGGCAAAAAAAATTTTTTTTCTTCATGTGATGTAATTACGAGGCGTGTTTTTTTTAAGTAGGTACCGTTCTGAAATTAAAAAAAAGACGTGCTAAGATATCTCAATAATTTTATTTTTACATGAAAGTCTGTACCTTAATCTACTTTTCTACACAATTTCCGTCAATTTTGAGGCACTTGTCATAACGTTGTACCAGTTTTTGAATAACCCCCTCATAGAAGTCTGCCGCCTGACTTGTTAACCACTGCATCACCACTGTTTTGACTTTGTAATCGTCTTGAAGACGCTGACCGCCCAGGTGTCACTGGGCGCAAGATCGGGGCTGTACGGAGGTCAGATTCACCCAGAAAAGTGAAGATTAAGCAAACAATTTCTGCTCTGAAAATCATGTGCACAGTTTTTTGGGACAGAAAAGGAGTATTGCTTGTAGAATTTCTGCCTCGTAATGAGACAAGCAGTGCACCAGCTTACTGTAAGACATTGCACTATCTGCGCCGTTGAATTCAGAACAAAAGACGTGGCAAGTTGAGCAAGGGCATCGTTTTTCTGCAAGACAATGCCCGTCCGCATGTGGCGAATCAGACCAAAGATCTCATCACACCTTTTCAATGGGAAACTCTAGATCATCCTCCGTACAGCCCCGATCTTGCACCCAGTGACTACCATCTGTTCCTGCACTTGAAGAAACACCTGGGCGGTCAGCGTCTACAAGACGATGACGAAGTGGTACATATTAACCATTTTCGGATTATTTCCTGCACTTACACTGTGAATCCATACTTCTTGCAGGATTTCATGATTCTAGGTCAACGGGAAGTACCCTATAGATTTTAATGACTCACTTTGCGAATATCAAAATATGTGATGTAACAAAATACTCGTATTTGACGTAAATGATGGAATATTTTCATTGGATTGACGTAGAAGCTTACAATTTTTACACCGGCAAAGGACCAATAGGCCTTAATATGTGACAGACCCTTGAACGTGATGCGCGTATGATTTCCTGAAAGAAAGAGTTTTTAACAAATGGTTCAAATGGCTCTGAGCACTATGGGACTCAACTGCTGTGGTCATAAGTCCCCTAGAACTTAGAACTACTTAAACCTAACTAACCTAAGGACAGCACACAACACCCAGCCATCACGAGGCAGAGAAAATCCCTGACCCCGCCGGGAATCGAACCCGGGAACCCGGGCGTGGGAAGCGAGAACGCTACCGCACGACCACGAGATGCGGGCAGTTTTTAACAGTCGGAAAGACAGACAGACAGACAGATAGACAACAAAGCGCTTGTATAAGGGTTCCATTGTCACCGATTGAGGTACGCAACCCAAAAAATCGAATAATAGAGGAGTTGGTTGGGGGATAACAATAGTGACGTTAGTAATGTTTTATGATAGTCGATTCCCGGTAGAGGAACTGACGAAAACTTGGAGAGTACTGTGTATCGTAGCAAATGCGTTTAAGTGCAGCTTACCTTCATAGAATGCGTTACTCACGGGTTCTTATTTGAACAGCGATAACCGAGTATCCCTAAAATGTTTCAAACACAGTTGTTTGGACACCCATGTACGTGACTTACGATACGCCATGCTTGTGTGAATCTCGTAGTGAAAGTCTTTCATTAAGTAACACAATCCTAAGCCTGCTTTCACCGCTGGTGGTCATCTCCGCGATTCCCGCTGGACGCTAGACTGAATCGCGCCACTGAATCTCTGTTGCAAGAGCTAAGTGCACGAGTCGAGTTCGCAATGGATTCTGACCAGGAAGTGTATTGTTTGGCTGAGTTACTGAAATGAAAATACAGTTACCAACGACGTCGAAAGGAATACTAGATTCGTTTAACAGTAGCATCTGATCATAGTTGCGGCCTTTTCTTTTACAGTTGATAAGGAATTAAAGGAAAACCCGTCAAAATAGTCAGCTACTTCAGACTGTCTGTGTAATATTGTGATGAGTTACGTGCTGCAATGACGACGCCACGTCCAGCAAACGAAAATAAGCAACTGGATTCCAGTACATGAGCAGAGGGAAGGTTAATGACTACAAAGTGAATAAAACGCTTGTTGATACCATTCGTTTATAAGGAAACTCTCATAACGGGTTGTAAAAGAAATGTAGAATCTGTCCAGAAGTATAAAATTAAAGCTAACTGAACTGACTGTTTGATATTTAAACTATTCCGACAATAAATTGCTTGACGGTGACGAACATGTGTTGCTGGTAGAAACGTAATTCTGCGATGTATGTAATGCATTCGCAGCTGTGACTAAGGACAAACCATCAGCTGTGTAAGGGAATAACGACAATGAAAATTTGTGCCGGACCGGGACTCGAACCTGGATGTCCCGCTTTACGTGAACGGACTCGTTAAACCGCTTTGCCCATCTACCTGTGCACAACTCCCAGCCAGACTCAAAGTTTCATATGTCGTCGTTCCTGAGGAACTAGCACTCCTGGAAGAAAGGATGCTGCGGAGACATGGCTTAGCCACTGTCAGGGATATTTCCATTCTGGCATAGAAACTGTGTCCTATATTAAGATGCCTTAGTGCAAATAAATATGTGTCTGTGTGAGGAAGGAACATTGCATCGTAATTCTAAACAATGCAGGTATCGCAATATCGTATTTATCCGCTAATAACAGGCAGCATCTTCCCAGTAGGGTCTTTTTCTTACTTTTTTATTGTATTTATTTGGTTTCTAGCTGCAATGCTCTTTGGTCAGTTACATTGTTATTTAATATGGCTATAATTATATATTCGTTTGCTATGTTTACACCGAATTTTCGATACCATTCACTCTTTCATTGTTATATATTATTGCTGCAAACAATTCAATCATACAAACTTTCTTATTCTTATGATGATGATATTAATAATAGCCAATCATTTTCACTCGTAGATGTATGCGGTTCATCATTATAAATAAATAACTGACAGGACTAGAAACTAGAACTGCGCACTAATAACTAATTGTAAAATGAGTGCAGCGGTTTTTTCTTTTGTTATCAATTGCTGGTGTGCTCCCGAGAAGTCATACTGCTGCTGTGACCCGACGTTTTGCCCGCTTGGAATTTAGAGGCGAATGTCCGTTTCATAAAAGTCTCTTGCGATGTAGAAATAGTTCTTTGACTGTAGGGAAAGGTGCGTGTAGGGGAATTCCTAGACTGACGATTGCCATACAGAGTTCTTCCTCCCGCCTGGAGTAACGGAGCAGCTTAGCGATAGGTGATACAGATCCTCTATTTCCGGAGGGTGGTTTTCACACTATACGTGCAGGATATCACCCATTTCCATGTAGTATTCTTATTATTTATGCTATATGTCCCTGTGAAAGTTTTAACTTTGAATATTCTTTTTCCTGTCGAAACCCAGCTGGCGCTATTCGTCCACGAGACTCAGAGGGCCATAGACACGGGTTCACAGGTAGATGCCGTGTTTCTTGACTTCCGCAAGGCGTTCGATGCAGTTCCCCACAGCTGTTTAATGAACAAAGTAAGAGCATATGGACTATCAGACCAATTGTGTGATTGGATTGAAGAGTTCCTAGATAACAGAACGCAGCATGTCATTCTCAATGGAGAGAAGTCTTCCGAAGTAAGAGTGATTTCAGGTGTGCCACAGGGGAGTGTCATGGGACCGTTGCTGTTCACAATATACATAAATGACCTGGTGGATGACATCGGAAGTTCACTGAGGCTTTTTGCAGATGATGCTGTGGTGTATCGAGAGGTTGTAACAATGGAAAATTGTACTGAAATGCAGGAGGATCTGCAGCGAATTGACGCATGGTGCAGGGAATGGCAATTGAATCTCAATGTAGATAAGTGTAATGTGCTGCGAATACATAGAAAGATAGATCTCTTATCATTTAGCTACAAAATAGCAGGTCAGCAACTGGAACCAGTTAATTCCATAAATTATCTGGGAGTAGGCATTAGGAGTGATTTAAAATGAAATGACCATGTAAAATTAATCATCGGTAAAGCAGATGACAGACTGAGATTCATTGGAAGAATCCTAAGGAAATGCAATCCGAAAACAAAGGAAGTAGGTTACAGTACGCTTGTTCGCCCACTGCTTGAATGCTGCTCAGCAGTGTGGGATCCGTACCAGATAGGGTTGATAGAAGAGATAGAGAAGATCCAACGGAGAGCAGCGCGCTTCGTTAGAGCATCGTTTAGTAATCGCGAAAGCGTTACGGAGATGATGATAAACTCCAGTGGAAGACTCTACAGGAGAGACGCTCAGTAGCTCGGTACGGGCTTTTGTTGAAGTTTCGAGAACATACCTTCACCGAAGAGTCCAGCAGTATATTGCTCCCTCCTGCATATATCTCGCGAAGAGACCATGAGGATAAAATCAGAGAGATTAGAGCCCACACAGAAGCATACAGACAATCCTTCTTTCCACGAACAATACGAGACTGGAATAGAAGGGAGAACCGATAGAGGTACTCAGGGTACCCTCCGCCACACACCGTCAGGTGGCTTGCGGAGTATGGATGTAAATGTAGATGTAGAATGTTTGCGAATCGTGTAACTGAGGCTGGACTTCGGTACCAACTCGGTATTCACCTAGTGGGTTGTGGGAAACGGCCTAAAAATAGCATACAGGGTGGCCGTCATACCGACCCTTGTTATTAATCCGCCGGGCGGATTCGATACGGGGTGGCGGGATAAGGTTTTTAACTTTGAGGACCATATCCTTTTAGGAATGAGTGGTTGAATCACTGCAATGTTTTGTCCTCTCCTCGTCTAAGAGTCGGTACCATCAATCAAACGTCAATTTCGTTACAGTGGTTATAAAACATACATATTACAGACATAAACAGAAAGGTATTCCTTCTGTGATACCACTCTTTGCAAATTGGTCATTTATTTAGTTGTCTAAGACTCCGGAATGGCCTCCGACCCAGAGAAGAATTACTATTTTGTATTGTTCTGTGCACTCAGTGATTATTTCACGTACGTAAATGAGATAAGAGGTAGTTTCTAAGTTTCAGAATTTATGTTCTAGTTTTTCACAGGCCCTCAGCGAATCTGTTATCAGGATATCGCCGATATTATGCAGGGCGTATTGGAGTCTCTCTCTTATTGCTAGTACTTCAGCCGTAAAGTAGTTCGTTTCAGGCAAACTACTTACGTAGATCCGGTTTCAACAGTGGGACAAAAGTCCTGTGGTCGTTTAGATCCGCCAGTGTCTATAGGGATTGTAGTTGGACGCACCGTCAAAATGTGCTGCACGAGACTCATTTTCTCTCAGTAGGATCAAATGACGCTGAACCGTGGGGATAGAATGATGCGTACCTGACCACACAACTAAATCGCCAGAGGTTACTAAATGAAGATACCGACATAGACGCGCGAGTCAAACGCGCTGCAGAACCGATAGTGAAAGCAACGTAAAGGCTGGAGATATGAGCGAGATTAATTGACTTCTGAGGATCCGGGAGCCATAAGAAGTTGGCCAAAAATAGCTTAACACGAAGAAATTCTGCGGCTGCGCACACATATCTGTTTCAACACGGAAACTGCGTTTGAAGTGCAGATATCGGGCAGAGGTTGCTGGGAGCAGATGCCTACCAGAAACACTATACTCGCATGGCAGGCTGCATGTAAAAGAAAGTATTTATCGGTGGAGATAAGCAGAGGTAACGATAGTGTAAATCATCTTACGACTAGGGTAAATCCATGATAAACGGCAATTTTTTTTTCTAAAGCCAGTTTCGCTGCCTAATACACAAGAATAACCTGAAACTTTCCATAAATTGCCTTTTCAATTCATAAAAAACAAATCTATTTCGTTTAGAAAGCCGGGCGGTGTGGCCGAGCGGTTCTAGGCGCTTCAGTCCGGAACCGTGCAACCGCTACGGTCGCAGGTTCGAATCCTGCCTCGGGCGTGGATGTGTGTGATGTCCTTAGGTTAGTTAGGTTTAAGTAGTTGTAAGTTCTAGAGGACTGATGACCTCAGATGTTAAGTCCCATAGTGCTCTGAGCCATTTGAGTCATTTTTTTTCGATTACAAAGGTATAACAAATTGCATACAAGCTTAAAATTCTTAAAAAATATGTAACACTTGACCATCCTACCCGAGTATCTGGGTTAAATGCCCAGACGTGTAAGGGATAGATGGCCATCAGACAGCACCTCATTTCTAAAAAGCATTTTGCAATTCTTGATTTTTTAACTTTATTATCTCGTTGGAACATACTAGTTTTGTATAGAAAGTAATGAGAAATCTTCTCGATTATGCAGTTAGTTGAATCTAGAACGAAAACTAATTTAGGAAAAGGAATGTTTACTTTATAGACTTACTTTATAGACTTAGATTATAGACTTAGATTTGTTTTTTCCAATATTGCATTGCCACATCGATCGCACACATCAACATATGACGTACAGGATAAATGTAACCAACGCTTACATCTGACTCACTGAATCCAATCTCAGGTTTTACCTGTTTTTGAGTAGTTTTCCCCGAATCCAACGCACTCCGAGAAGTTCGTTACCTGTCTCTTCCTTGTAGTGAACGTCATCTGACGGATCTGAACAGTCAGGAAGCACTTTCAACATTCTTGATCCGAGCCCTTTTCACTAGCTTTTTTGCCTCTAGACCTAGTTTTTTCCCTTTTGCATCAAGTTTCAATTCTAACTTTTTAATATTTTCTTTTGACGTAAAGTTTGTAACTTTAATTTTTATGAACCTACGTGTGTTTGTTTGAGGTTCGGGCCTAGCTGGCAAAGGTGAAATATTGATCATAATTTTTGTAAGGGTGACTTGGTTCGTTTCGTTTGAAATCACAGGCCAAATGGGCCTATCGTCTAGTCTTGCAAGACATGAAGTCGTGGAATCACGAGCTGCCTGTTGATGGGAGAATGTTTAATGTGTCAGACTCTTGAGTGGAAGCAGTACTTTCGGATGAAAACTGGATTAATTTTGGACTCCTGTAGTGCGTGGTCCACTTCTTGGAAGAACTGTCACGCTTTGGGTTCCATGTTGGCTAGCTGTATTATTATTTACTGACAATACATTGTATGCAGGAGTGTACCTGGACATTGGATGCAGTTTTAAACTGAGTATTCAAATTCACGACAGGCGTCATCACTACGTTATATCATGACAGTAACAATGTGGTATGGAGTCTAGCTCCTTTTCATTAGCGCGGTATAATTTGCTATCTTCAAAACACTGAGTCAGTACATCAAGACAAGAGAAAGAAGTGTGTGAAAAATTGTCATTCGATCTAAAGTACTGAATACAGACCAGGAGCAATGTTCATGGTTGTTGCGGTGTTCGAAACGCTTAACGGATACTCGATATGTCTGTTACGCAATAGTACGGGCAGAAGCACAAAGGATGAGTAATTTTTTTCGATATTGGTTTTGTCTTTGCTGCCCTATCTGTTCGAATGAGTTTGTGATTGGAGAACGTGTTTCGTTTTGTTGACTGCTCCGGAAAGTTTGATTTTGTTTTATTTCTGCAAATAATCCTGCGAGCTTGTTTAGGGAGCTGCTGGCTATCCCCATTTTCAGGTCAAAGTTAAAATTATTTTAGCATTATATACAGGTAGTCGTAAAGCTACAGCGTTAAATCTCTTTTTTCCATTTGGCTTCTGTTTTTTTGTATCGGTATATTCAACAACCTGGAGCAAGCGACTCTCGTTTTGTAATTCTGTCAGTAACTGAATTAACAGCATCGCGCAATGTTACGGCCATCTGTGCTCCACAGGTTTATCGGTCGTGTGTTCCGTCAGTAGTTATATGCAGAGTTTTTAGATTTTATAACATGAGCTCAGTGGTGTGAGGGAAACCTATACTTTATTCCAGCATCACAACTAGTTTTAGTACGTACATAACGGTTCATTGTCGCAGCTGATGAAACAGAAACCGGAAATGTAATCTATCTAATTCCTTATGGGACCGCTGATTCAAATGGCTCTGAGCACTATGGGACTCAACTGCTGAGGTCATTAGTCCCCTAGAACTTAGAACTAGTTAAACCTAACTAACCTAAGGACATCACAAACATCCATGCCCGAGGCAGGATTCGAACCTGCGACCGTAGCGGTCTTGCGGTTCCAGACTGCAGCGCCTTTAACCGCACGGCCACTTCGGCCGGCTACCGCTGATTCTTCGTGTACCTATAAAGCAGTAAAACTGCACAGATTTTCAATTGTAGGAATGGTCTACTGAGCATTTATTGTCCACTATGACTTTTTTCGCAAGTCACAGGTACTGCCCACTCCTTACATGACGTACCTTATGCGGAGATGCATATCAACCGCTTAGTTTGGATTATTTAGTCCGTTTTAGCAGTAGTATTTATTTCCTTATAGTATAAAGAACTTCAGCGAGGGTAAGAGAATTTAGAAATGGATTAAGAAGATTCGGACAATCACTTTAAGGGGCATTCAAATATAACAGTAATAAAATTTTCGGGATCAGTCAGTTTAGATCGATTTGCTGCGTGGTATGGCACAGGTTTTTATAACTGATCGTCCCCCAGTATTACCGATAAATAGTCAGCTAAGGTACCTTAAAAATAATACTTGTTCTGAATTTTATACAGGGCGTTTCAAAGTCTTTCTGAAGATTATAGATAACGTCATGAAGAATGTTCGAGACAGAATGTTCGCTGACCCTTCTTGGCCACATTCGGCGTCTTTTTACTGTAGTGGCCGGCCCTTGGACGACTATATTTCACCGAAATCGCCCGGTCTATTGTCCAGGTCTGCTGTAGCTGCATACTACTTACTACAGTAAATTGATACGAATAATTTTCAATAATTAAACTTTAAGAATGAGTTTCTAAGCGGAGAAAGATATTTTAGAAAAAACCAGGAACTCGGCCTACCGCCTTCACGCAGATCAGGTGACTGTATTGTAGGCAACACACAAGGCATACACAGGCCGCAGAGTGCCTACGCCCTGCCGCTCTCAGAGGCGTAACCCATCGTGAAGGTCACCTAGCGTCGCTGGGAAGCGTCAGCGAACATTTTTGTCTCCAGGACGAGATATATGACCCCTAGACATTAGTTCCAAGGTCTTTGAAACATCCTGTACATACACTGAGGTGACAAAAGTCATGATATACCTACTAATATAGTGTCGGACGTACTTTTAACTGGCATAGTGCAGCAAGTCGACCTGACATGGACTCACCAAATCGTTGAAAGTTCTCTGCAGAAATATTTAACCATGCTGCGTTTAAAGGGCGTCCATCACTGCGAAAGTCTTACCGGTGCAGGACTTTTTGCGCGAACTGACCGCTCCATTATGTCTCACACCTATTCGATGGGATTCATGTCGGGCGATTCAGGTGGCGAACTCATTCGCTCGAGTCTTCCAGAATGTTCTTCAAACTAGTCGTGAACATTTGTGGCCTGGTGATGTGGCATCTTGTCATCCATAAAAATTCCATCGTTGTTTGAGAACATGATTTCCGTTAACTGCTGAAAATGGTCTCCGAGTAGCTGAACATAATCATTTCCACTCCATTACTGGCGATTCACTTGGAGCAGAGGACCCAGTAAATTCCATGTAAACTCAGCCCACACCACTGTGGAGCCACCATCAGCTTGCACAAAGCCTTATTGACATCTTAGGTCCACGGCTTCGTCGGAGTCTGCGCTACTTTCAGGCTCTAGCATCAGCTCTTAACAACTGAAATCGGGACTCATCTGACCGGGCCACGGTTTTCCAGTCGCCCAGGAGAGGTGCTGCAGGCGATGTTGTGCTGTTAGCGGAAGCACCCGTGTCTGTTATCTGCTACCATAGTGTTTTAACGCCAAATTTCGCCGCAATGACCTAACGGATACGTTACTCGTACGCACCGCATTGATTTCTGCGTATTATTTCACACGGTGTTGCTTGTCTGTTAGCACTCACAATTCTACCTCAGCCGCGTGGTCTTGGCGCCGTGCCACGGTTTACTCGGCTCTCCCCGTCAGAGGTTCGAGTCCTCCCTCGGGCATGGGTGTGTGTGTTGTCCTTACCGTAAGTTACTTTAAGTTAGATTAAGTAGTGTGTAAGCCTAGGGACCGATGACCTCAGCAGTTTGTTCCCCATTGGAACTTACCACAAATTTCCAAAAAATTCTACCCAAACGGCACTGCTCATGGTCGTTAAGTGAAGACCATCGCCACTGGTTTGTCCGTGGTGAGAGGTAACGCCTGAGATTTGGTTTTCTCGGCACACTCGTGACAATGTGGCCCACGGAATATTGAATTCCCTAATGTTTTTCCGAAATGCAATATTCCATGCGTTTACTTACAACTACCATCCCGCTTTCAAATTCTGTTAACTACCGTCGGGCGGCCACAATCACGCCGGAAACCTTTTTCACATGAATTACATAAGTACAAATGATAGCTCCCCTAATGCCCTACCCTTTATATACATTGTGTACGGGATATTGCCGCCATCTGTATGTGCCTGTCGCTATCCTGTGATATTTGTCACTTCCGTGTATAAAGTGTGGTGGAAGACACAAGGAAAATTAACATTTGGGATTAACACTGGAGTGTACATCTGAAGACCGAAGACCATAATGGATGGAAATGTGTAGAGGAAGCCATTCTCCAATAGTGACCGTCAAGTGGATGATAATGATGATTGTATATGTTTGCCGGGGGTGGGGGCGGCTAAAATAAGACTGTTGTTTCGAAGAGTTGCAGAAAACCAGGAGGAAGAATTAGACTTGGATTCTGTGAGCATTTGAAACATGTTATAAGTGCGTAAGAGGTTAAATAACAGTGCTTCAGCAATAGAAATTAGGTATGAAAATATGAAATTACCGACGTACCGAGGAGAAGGTGACTGCTTACGAAACGGATAAAAGGAGATATCAGGCCTCGCTCATTTTCAAGCATACTATTTTCCAGCATGGCTCGAGAGACAACAGTCACGTGCTAATCGAAACTGGCGCTGACATCATCGCTTACTGTCACTTTGTATTCTCAACATCGGTCCGACCTAATTACCGCTGCACTGATGTGTACTATAGCAGCATTCCGAAGGCAGCTCGACGTCGTCGCGTAGGAATTTCTCTTTGAGGCAACAGTGTTCGTTTTAATGTAACACTGGATAAAGCGATGAAATGATACTTACCGCTTTTGATTCCTTTACGACTCATTTGTGTGGTACGATTTTTATTTCAGATAGCTATAAACATTCTCTTACGTTTCTCACTACATTCATCTGTAGTTTTCCTCGGAACAGACGGCATGTCACTTTCCAAAACATTACTTCTTGCTTATTGGACGTTTGAGCCGTAACTGCAGTCTACCGGACGTAACAAAAAAATTAAAGGGAATTCTAATAAGGTTAACAGATCAAACGCATTCGGTGTCATTTACTTTTAATGGGATGTCTAGAATTAGATGTTTGAAACATCATCTTGGTAGAGTAAAAGACGTAGCTCTGAAGACAGGCTCATTGCTGCTGTTATTTATTTACGCCGCCCACGTGGTCACGGTCTGTATAAAGCGGCAATAATTGATAGCCGAATTGTGAGAGAAGCGACGAAGCGGCTGCCTCAGAATCGACAGTTCGTGACTGGGGGAGCCACAAGCAGCAGTCGTTAGCGCAGCGGTTTTCGCCGGCAACTGCTGCTGGAAGAGAGGGTCGTCACGGCGGAAAGGCGAGGTCACGGTCTCCCGGCGTGCAGATCACGAAAGGGCGCGCCGTTTATTAGCGTCCAAATGCCCACGGGGGAGGGGGGGGGGGGGGGGGAGCTGGCCGCTCTCATCGCAAAGTGTTCGCGTGTCGGGAAGTCCTTCGGCTTCTGTGGCACGCGACCTTCCGCACTTGACCTCCGGAATGCCAGGGAGCTGCTGCTGGAAGTTTCTTAACTGGGAGGAAACTTTTCTACCGTCCGAAGTTATTTGCACGTCACCTATAGGAGGGTAACTTTAGTAGTGTGAGCCTCAAACTCAGCTATTAGCGGTGGATGTCGGATGTGTGTGGAAGTATCTGATTCGTAAATGGGTAGTCGGATACTTCAGGTATAATTGTCCGTAGAGGTGACAAATGTCATGGAATAGCGATATGCACATATGCAAATAACGGTAGTATCACATGCACAAGGCATAAAAGGACATTGTAATGGAGGAGCTGTCACTTGTGCTCAGGCGATTCGTGTGAAAAGATTTCCGACGGAAATTAACAGATTTTGAACGCGGAATGGGAGTTGCAGATGGGATATTCTGTTTCGAAAATCATTAGGTATTTCAGTATAACAGTGTGCCAGAAATACCAATTTCAGGCATTACCTCCCACCACGGACAACGCAGTGGCGATGGCCTCACTTAACGAGCGAGAACAGCGGTGCTGTCGTGGAGTTGTCAGTCCTAACGGACAAGCAACACTGCGTGAAATAACCGCAGAAATACCCACGGACGTATCCGTTAGAACAGTGCGGCGAAGTTTGGCGTTAATGGGCTATGGCAGCAAACGGCCGACGCGAGTGCCTTTGCTAACAGTGCGACATCTCCTGCAGCGCCTCGCCTAGGCTCGTGACCTAATGGGGTGGACCCGAGACCGTGGTCTGGTCAGATGAGCCCCGATTTCAGTTGATGAGAGGTGATGGTAGGGTTCGAGTGTGACACAGACCCCACGAACCCAAGGACCCAAGTTGTCCACAAGGCACTGTGCAAGCTGGTAGTGGCTCCATGTTTACATGGAATGGTGTGTGTGAAGTCTTGTGGGACTTAACTGCTAAGGGCATCAGTCCCTAGGCTTACACACTACTTAACCTAAATTATCCAAAGGACAAACACACACACACATGCCCGAGGGAGGACTCGAATCTCCACCGGGACCAGCCGCACAGTCCATGACTGCAGCGCCTTAAACCGCCCGGCTAATCCCGCGCGGCACATGGAATGGACTGGGTCATGTTGTCTAACTGAACCGATCATGGACTGGAAATGGTCATGTTCGGCTAGTTGGAGACGATTTGCAACCATTCATGGATTTCATGTTCCCAAATAACGACGGAATTTTTATGGGTGACAATGCGCCATGTCAGAATGTTTTGTATGATTCGAGCGAATGATTTGACCACCCAGATCGCTCGACTTGAATCCCATCGAACATTCATGGGACATGATCGAGAGGTCAGTTCGTGCGCAAAATCCTGCACTGGCAACACTTTAGCGGTTATGGACGTCTGTAGAGGCAGCATGGCTCAATATTTCTGCAGGGGACGTCTAAAGAGTCCATGCCGCCGTCGAGTTGATGCACTATGTCGGGCAAAAGAAGTTCTGATATGATGTCAGGAGGTATCCCATGACATATGTCACCTCGGCGAAAACTTTAAATTTAAAGCAGAGATGAAGGGAAAAGCCAAGAGTCGTAGTTACTTTGCATAGGACATATCTGCATGTTCGCAGTATCAGTTATTTATACTCGTAAAACTATGTGTGACTAACAAGACGAACTCCACACGGGAAATGCGACGACAGTTTTAATGACACAGAAAGTATTTTACTGGATTTAAATTGCTTTTTTATGATCGTCTGCTATCAGTCTAAAACTTGATGTGTTTAAGAGTTCAAATTGAAAACAATATCTGTCCTCGGTCCCCAAAACTGCTATGTTAATAAACTGTCCTCTGAATTATTAAAGTAATAATTACGTTCTAGGCGAAAACAGTATCAGTAGCAACAAAAGAAAAGAATAAAAAGGAAATTGTCTGATCATTGGTGAAATGCTCTAGATACACTCATTATATTATAAGACAGTTATTTTGCGTGTGAAGCACACCGCAACTCAGGATAATTAACGCTGCGACCTCACCATTCTGAATTAAAACCTTCATGCGTTCTCGCTAACGTATTAGGTAATTGGTTGTGATAACATTGGTAATATAATGTTTACCTCGATTCACTGCATTTCTAGTTGTATGTAAACAGCGATTACCAAGTAGTTATAAAACGATCTCATTAAGTTGTTTCATGAGATACGTTTCAAGTTTTTAACGCAGAACGAACTTTACAGAGTGTTTCACTGCTTTAGTTTCCTGTAATCTGCTTACTATACACTTGGAAATTAGTTAATCATGTTTGTCTTTGCAGCATACCATAGTCACAGTTTCTAAAAGTGATTAAAAACAAGTGTTGCCGTTCTTGATAGGACAGTGGATGACGTTCGAAACACTGTTTCCAAAGAGCAGTTTCGCGTTTCCTTCCTAGGTAAGATTAAACAAGTGGATTATTATTACTATCCTTCAACGAACGTATCTCAAACACGTCCACGAGAGCTATTTCACGTACAAAAAGTCTGTGTAATAGAGATGAAAGCCGTTTGCAGCAGAATAAACCATCTCGCTGTCGCTGATGCTAGGCTCTGAGAGGAGAGAACGAACTGTCGTAATCCTGCAGACACATTATAGCGAGTGAAATTACATCTGTGGACGATCTACGCTTAAGTTAAGCCCAGTTGCTTTCTGACTTTCAATCCATTGACTCGTAGCGAAGAGGTTTGGGGAAACGCAAACGCAGAGCCCGTGTCGCGGGTAGTAAGAAAATTAGTGGACCTACTCATAGTATTGATTGCGTCTGAAGCGACAGCTGAGTGTGGCTTGGTGGCATTGCACAGGATAGTTGGAAAGGAAAAAAAGATATACTGTCACGTTTTTGTCTTCAACGAAACAACATCGCACGACGATATTTCTGGTTTAAAGTTGCATCACTTGCTGTTCATTTCATTCTTGAGCGATACTATAGTCCTGTTATAGTCGTCATCACAGGAATTATAAATCTTGAATAACTGTGCATTTCTCTGGACGCAAGAGCAAGATATTCGTCGTGAGAAACAGGTACTCAAGTTAGTCTGTATGTGAATATGCTGTTATGAGTACATCGGTTGTTTCCTCATTACGATTTCCTAATTCTATCATTTTAAAATGGCCGATTATTATAAATTTAGTCGTTGTCAAGTCTGTTTCTTGGATACTACACACGACGAAACTCTTTCCCCACCTGTCACAGAACTACGTTTTGGCTATTGAAGAATGGTCTTCAGCCACATTATGTTCAGTTTCACTATCAGATAAAAACGAGCGTTCTGAGGTCTGTTCGATTCTCACGAAGATTGTTGAAAAGACATGTGGATGCTTTGAAATACTATACTTTGCTGCTAAGAAACTGTCTTCGCGGTTCTTCGCAAACAGCGAAAACCATATCCGTTCCAAAAGCTGTAAGCAGAAACTGTAGTGTCACTTTTACCACTGTGGAGAAGTACAGTATTGATTAAACTACTGTTGTTATTACCAATTTCCAGTATACGTTCTACATGAGACGTCAGAGTCGCGAATGGTAATAAACTTCTGACTGTCGCATTGACATTCCTTCTGTGCACTTCAGCTGCGAGCAGCGAAATCCCTCCACTTACTGAATATTGTACATACGTATAAAATAACTTTAAAAACCCGAAACTGCTCCTCCAGCAGAGTAACAAAGTTGAGTGAGAAAAGCTACAAACAGGCCCTGTCCAACCTGAAAGTCGTGCTCTCAAAATTCCGAGCATTCATGCCCCAATAAGCCTCTATAAACTTACTGCTTCTGAAATATACCTCTCATGGCAGGAACATGGGGATAAAATTAAAGGTAATTGGGGTTTATACATAAGGAAGCCGCGCACCACCCGTGAATGCAACATGAACGGGGAAATGTTCTGGTACACTGCGTGTCTTCCAACGCACACCGAACCATGGATTGCGGAGTATGAAATGCATATTTAGGAAAAGGCAGGGTGTGATCAGTATTAGTATAAAGTACCCTCCAGCAAACATTATACAATGGCTTGCACAATATAGCCATATGCAGCGTATTCGGAAAGTAAAACATCACTGTCGATGCACGACTAAGTTACAGAACTTTCTGGAAGTGGCCAAGTTACAAAAGTTGTTGGAAGTGGCCTCCATGACGTGTTTTACGTAATTGAATATCCCACAGCTTGTTCTTAAACACAAGTTGTATCGTCTGTTGAGGAGCAGCAGCGGCATATATCCTTCAATATCTTTCTGCAATTGGGAAATAGTAACAGTGCAAGTTTTGTAAGCGGTATCTTTAAAGAGACCCTTCGAGAAATATTCAAGTGGGGACAACTCAGGAGATCAATAGGGCTACAATCCCTCCGAAATCTCTTGTCCCTGAAAGGAATGATCCAAGAAAGTTGGTTTGTTGTTGGCTGTGTGAGCGTTAGCATTGTACTGCAGAAACCACGTATGCTGTAGCTTCAGGTTCAGTGTCTACAAATTGTTGATCATCTTTATGCAACGCTCACTGTCCACTACGCCATGAAAGAAAGTAGTCGAAATTGGCTTACCTGCCAATGAACGCCAAAGTTTTAATGTAGATTAGTTTCTATCATAATTTTTTATACTTTTGAGTACGCGACTATAGGCGACTGGGCTCGCAGAATAAGGGGCGTGTGCTAGCCAGACGTTACGTGAGTGGGATTCGCGTGTTGTTTGAGTCGGAAAGTTTAGCGTAAGTTACGGAGACAGATTCTGGTTGGCTGGAACACTGCAGCGTTGAACTTTTGTAAGGAAGCGCAAGTTTCAGACATCGTGAAAATCAGCGCGCAGTCGCAAGGAGCTCTTAATTATTCTTGTGGCATATCGCGTTGGACTTAGCAGATTTTCGTGCAGTGGCACCAAACTTTAGTGATTTATTCAAGTGAACAGTCGGAACTCTAACTTTACTGGTTGGTTGGTGGTAATTTGCCGCTTAGTTTACAGGAGCTGAAATCTGAAGAATTATTTGGCAAAAGACTGCAGCTTAAATCTAAAGGTAGCATCACTCTTGCGCAGTGCTATACTGGACTAAATACTTATCTGCCCCTCCGAGCAGTAGACTGCCGATATTAATAGCGACATCTGTTGATTGAACGGAACTTCAGACAAATTCTATTGTTTAGCCTAGAGTTATTGATTATCCATTTCTTATATTTTAATAATTGGAGCTGTTAAAAGCAGAAACTTAGGACCTGAGTGGATAGAGTTTGACCGTGAATGGTCGCTCTCCTAGACAACCAAGTGTCAGCCTTGGTGCTGATGGAAGACTTCATTTACGGACTAGAGTGTAAGGTGGGACACCCACTTTTTGTGCGTGCAGAGGCTGCTGATGTAGCTGAAGTGGATTTTCCGCAGCCCAGATCTATCCCAGTGGAACCATGCCTCGTGGGACTAAAACTAGTTATAGACTTCTTCCCCATCTGGCATTACGGTTAACATGAAGTAGTTATAGGAAGCTACGCGTTCTCCTATATCTACCAATTCGTGAGCAGCAGAATTTTTACGGGTGCATCTCTGAACTTGTGCAGTGCTTTATGGGCACTACCAACTAGCTAGTTTAACGTTGTACAGACTTTCTACGTCGATGAACTTTTCAGGTATTAGCGCTTTCTAGCGTCCACTTTTGGATCGATATTTCACGTTTACTGTCTTCTGAAATTTGTCGTATTGCTGCTTGCTGGTTGACTTGTCTGGTGCATTCTGTTTATACTTTCCTACACAGATGTGTGGGTCTCTGCGTTGTCGTCACATACTGCGTACTGGGACCGGGGCACTGTGAATACTATCCACTTTGATAAATAACCCATTTCTTCTTCAATTAATGAACTCTCTGATCTGCAGCAAAGCAGAAATGTTGTTCAGTGATTTATACAGACTAGGTATAGGCCTGCTCATACTGCCTTAGGGGACACATTGACTGCATTGTAGACGAAATTTATTTTTTGATTATTTATCCCTCGGTATTCGTTCTATATTTAGCTGTAAAGCTCTTGCACGAGGTTCTATAGCTTTTGTGGATGTTTGACTCTTAAAAGTGCCATTGAAAAATTGCAGCAAGTCGTCGTAGCCGGTAGGGATATGAGGTCTTTTTCGGCTTCCGTTTGTGTAGGCTTTCAGCCGTCCTGTTCTTGCAGTTCGTTGTCTGGGGTGCACCATCTTGGAGGTTGTCTACACGTCGCCCCCCTTGATGTACAGTTGGCGACCCTCAGATTGCCCATTTTGTGACTGTGAAGTTTCAGAGCAGACCATTGACCACATTGCAGAGTAATGTCCCAAGAGATGTTTCAGTGGAGACTGGAAGCAATCAACAACGCCTGTCCAACAACACTCGCTTGTCAACACTATTTAAGGTCAATTGAGACCAGAGCGCTTGCATATTCCCTTTGTCCCTTTATTGTGTAACTATTGCTGTGAATTGTGTATGTATGTCCATAAGATCAATAATAATTTTTTATTATGTATTTCAGTCTCAAATCACACAAATTGTATCATTTTCGATTTCGACTTCATAGCAAGTCAGCATCAGATGATCGAAGGAAGGAAGGTTGGGTTTAACGTCCCGACGACATCGAGATAGTTGCACAAGCTAGCGTTGGGTCAAGGATGGGGAAGGAAATCAGCCGTGGCCTTTCAAAGAAACCAGCCCGGCATTTGCTTGGAGCGATTCAGGGAAATCACGGAAAACTTAAACATGGACGGCCCCGCGTGTTGAACCGTTGTCCTCCCTAATGCGGATCGCGTTTGCTAACCACTGCGCCACCTCACTCGGTCAGATGATTTGAGTACAGTACATAGTAACAATACACTAAGGAATTAAAAGCATTATCTGTCAGTGGACGTTGACTGATATCAGTGGATCAAGTTGAAAAACTGCGCCAGATCGGGATATGAGCCCCGGTTTCCCGCTTACTATGTGTATGTGCTGACCACTACACTATCCGGACACAGGCTGTAATTCCTTTGTATCTTAAGTCATAGTGGCTGAAGGGTAAAAATGGTATCTGTTCTTCCCTACACGCCCGAAAGAACAGGCACAACATGTGTAATTAAAGTGATGACGCCCAATAATAACTTCAGGGCAGACGCACAGTAAGCTCGAACTCTTACGGGAATCGGGAAACTGTGATAAACCACGAGTAATGAGGCTAATGTGGAGGGCACTGCGTCAGTAGTGTGGGGAATAAGTTAAGAATTTGGGTCTGACTGGAGGTGCGCTAGGGTAGTCTGTGCTGTTGTGGTGATCGCCGTGTCCGGATGGCGTAGTGGTCAGTGCATCTGCCTAGTAAGCAGGAGACCCGGGTTCGAATTCCGATCAGGTACAATTCATATAAATCATTGTCCACTGGCAGCTAATGACTTTAATTCCTTTGTGTCTTGGTTGCTTGGTGTCTGTTCTTTCGGACATGTTCGAAAGGACAGACACCACACGTGTAGATATGTTTACGTTGTGAACCCCTCTCGTGCCCTGTTCATTTGTAATAGTGGCTATGTAATGTACTGAGATATACTGATAATGCCTTGCTAAGAAGCCGAAACAGGAAATGATACAGTGTGTGTAATCTTACAAGGGGGCCCTCCATACTGTAAATCACGGATTTTGATGCGCTTGAAATATGTTGTAGAGGCACTTACCCTGAGTACCTGGCTGTTCGATTTTTTAGCGACGGGCCTTGGGTTTTGATAAAATCGATTTCGAAGTTCATTGCGGGGTTTGTATTCGTAGATGGTATTCTGAGCAAGTCAGCGTAGCGCAGCGGTAAAGGTTAACGGCTACAGTGCTGGAGGTACCGTGTTCGAATCCTGCTCGTTTACTTTTTTTTTTTTTCAAAATCGACCGAATTTTTCAGTTTTATTTCAGAGAATTTCAACAAAGTTTAAGGTGTGCCAAATTATAAAGACAAATTCAGTTATTAATTTTTTCTGTCATACAATATTACAAAATCTTACTTTTCATCGTCCACGTTGCTTGATGTGCCAGAACAATATTGTGGGTGATACTTATCATAGAAACAACCGAAGCACAAATTTTCGCAGCACCACGCGCATTTTATGAAAACAACCGTCCTGAAGACGCACGGTTTCTTCATGAGCGGTACCGGGAAACACAATTCTTTTGCATTCAAAAAACTTTCTTTTTCATCCGCTAATTTCGATGCGAACCATGCGTATTTAATCATGCTTTCAAAATTAGGTGCGCTGAATTGATGTAGGATTAGCGAATGTAATTTTATCGAATCTTCCCTAGAAGCGATCTCTATATTGTCTTTCATCAAGTCGGGAGCATTCTGAATAATTTTCGTGAAGATTTTCACCTGTCGGTAAAAATAAACATCGCAGGGCTGGCAATAAGGACTGCACTTTGGTGGGACCACTTTTAGGGTGAAGGTGCTCGCTTTCCTTTCATCAGTGAATAGATCGTATAAAGTTGAATTGGTTTGCCCTCCCGGCGAATCGATAATGTACAAAAAAAATTTCTATCCCACGTATGGAAGAATTACAGAACGCAGAAATTCTTCGTACACAAGTTTCGTGAACTTCCCGGATTTCGCGCAGGACACGACTACATTTCTCTATTTCCCAGTTAATTCGTCTACTCGTTTTTGAACGTTAGGACCAAATTTTCAGAACGGTTCTTACATACATAAAGAAATATGGGAGCAGGATTCGAACACGGTACCTCCAGCGAGGTTGCCGTGAACCTTTACCGCTACGCTACGCTGACTTGCTCGGAATATATGTAATATTACGGGTATACAAACCGCGCAATGAGCTTCAAAATCGATTTTCTCAAAAACCAAGGCCCGTCGCTAAAAAATCGGGTAGCCAGGTACTCAGGGTAAGTGCCTCTACAACATATTTGAAGCGCATCAATATCCGTGATTTACAGTATGGAGGGTCACCTTGTTAGACTGAAATTTATAATAACAAGAAATGTTCTGCCCTAAGGTTGAGTTACTTTTTCAGTACCTTTTCTTGTGAAAACTATCTTCTTACAATGTGAACAGTTGCTCCAGAAACGCTCTATACGGGTATTTGTGTGTACGTACGACACTGCTTGTCCGCTGGCGTTGGGACTGAGCCGTTGAACGGAGCTGGAGTTTGTACGCGGTGAGCCCGTGCCGGGCGTCCGCAGTGAGACACGGCCCGGGTCCCGGCAGCTGCGGTAACTCTCCGCCGGCTCGACTGCTCAGTCGTCAGCGTGCCCGCGGCGCAGCCCCGCGCCGTGTTTGAGCGTCTGATGGAGAGGCCAGTGAAAAGCCTGCCTCAGCCGTTCCATTGTCTGGCGGGCCACGCCGGGAAGACGGCGGTTAAGCCCTTCCGTTCCCGCCGCGCTGACTTGGCGTTCGCTGCAGGTCCTTCCTCTCCCAATGACTCACGACCTTTCTGCCCGACCGCCGGCTTCCAATTCTCATCGTACCCGCAGCCTAGCTATTGCTTGCACTGGCTAGCCGACGGAAGTCGCGCAAGACGTGGTGAATACGGTAAAGGGGCTACGATACCTTTCGAACTGAACTAATATTATACAGCGATCTTCCTTTCTTTAATATCTGTTTGAACAAACTTCAGAGAGTGTGGAAGAATGAAGTAACGAATGGACTCTGGATATTGATACAGTCCTAAGTTCTCTTTCATATGCCAAAGATATAGTAATGTACTAGGTGTGGAAGTAACTGGGAATGAGCAGTGCAAGGATTACACTTATTGTGTCAATACTGGGTCTTACATTATATCAAAGCGGAACAGACGGTATTGTACTCATGTGTAAAAACACTTACGATCGAAGACGGTGCTAGAAGACTACGATGCCTGAACAGGTAAGTTACTAACTGCCCGGCCATACCATTCACAACTACAAAAACCGTATCGGAGGCGTCGTCTCTGTGACAAAATTAGATTAAAGCATAAAAAAAAGGTTCAAATGGCTCTGAGCACTATGGGACTTAATATCTATGGTCATCAGTCCCCTAGAACTTAGAACTACTTAAACCTAACTAACCTAAGGACATCACACAACACACAGTCGTTATGAGGCAGACAAAATCCCTGACCCCGCCGGGAATCGAACCCGGGCGCACGAAGCGAGAACGCTACCGCACGACCACGAGCTGCGGACATTGAAGCATCCCCAAATCACAACAGTCCTTACAAGTCCTCGAACTTCTTACTCTCTGCCTCACATGATTCATACGAGCCGGCCGAAGTGGCCGTGCGGTTAAAGGCGCTGCAGTCTGGAACCGCAAGACCGCTACGGTCGCAGGTTCGAATCCTGCCTCGGGCATGGATGTTTGTGATGTCCTTAGGTTAGTTAGGTCTAACTAGTTCTAAGTTCTAGGGGACTAATGACCTCAGCAGTTGAGTCCCATAGTGCTCAGAGCTATTTGATTCATACGCCTCTCACCCCTTGTGCATCGTATAACACTAATCTTGAAATTCCTGGAAAACCCTGTAAAATCCTATACATCACGTAAAGCTGATCAGCAAAATTCCACCAAGTCTCCACTCGTAACCCTACTTGAGACTGCCGCACCTCCACCAGCATGTCTCCCTCCACACACACACACACACACACACACACACACACACACACACACACCTGCTGTCGCAAGATAATTATAACCAATTCCCAATTCCTATGTCCCCAACCCAAGATCAATGCAAAAATCTACTGTTCGTATAATACTACCTTTCCTGTGTCCTCTATAAATCAAGGCAGTCAAAGTCCAACCTAAAGCCGTAGCATCCACATACACCTCCCCTTGCACATTCCAGCAAAACCAATACCAAGCTCTTGCGCCCACATTACTTTGATTGACATGTATCCACTCACTTAGAATTTCAGAAACTCTACAAATGTAGATACATCGCAAACCATCTAGTATTGAGCGTCACCATATTCATAAATCAATTTTATATATTTAAGCGTCTAATTATTCACATGCGTTGAAATATATGAAATCGCGAAAATCACATCTAGTCATCAATCCAATTTTTGTATTTCAATCCTTTATAAATTTATTTTTAATATTGTATGTAGTCCAGTAATTTTTACAAATCATTTAGAATGAATACCGCCATACTGAAAGCTGACAGCCCACCTTATAATGAGGGAAATAAAAAAAATTATTATTGGAATTGCCGATACCATCTTTCCGGTTTGACATATGAACTTACCAAAAAGGCGGAAACCACTCATATAAATGGCTCTGAGCACTATGGGACTCAACATCTTAGGTCATAAGTCCCCTAGAACTTAGAACTACTTAAACCTAACTAACCTAAGGACATCACACACACCCATGCCCGAGGCAGGATTCGAACCTGCGACCGCAGCAGTCCCGCGGTTCCGGACTGCAGCGCCAGAACCGCTAGACCACCGCGGCCGGCCACTCATATAAATCTCTATTCAGCACAGCTAATATTTCGCCATATCACAAGCAAACTGTCACTTTTCAGTATAACCTAGATCTCACGCTACGCTACAGATCAGTCAGTCACCGCAGTCTACATTCCAAAAAGATGTAGAAGCAAAACAACTCTTGTCAAAGTTCCGTTTCATCTGTTTTTTTACTTGTATAAGGTCACGCGCCACATCATTGCGTCACGGTTCAAAGGACCAGCACTGACGATCCTGTTGTCTACAGCGAGTAACCTTGCTGGTCGATCGTAGGGTTGAGATATTGCAGACAGATTTTGCTAACACTTTCACTTCGTGAAACAATCGGCAGTTCTCGTTCATTGGACAAAAAAATTTCTATAACAAAGAGAAAGAATGGTTCAAATGGTTCAAATGGCTCTGAGCACTATGGGACTCAACTGCTGAGGTCATTAGTCCCCTAGAACTTAGAACTAGTTAAACCTAACTAACCTAAGGACATCACAAACATCCATGCCCGAGGCAGGATTCGAACCTGCGACCGTAGCGGTCTTGCGGTTCCAGACTGCAGCGCCTTTAACCGCACGGCCACTTCGGCCGGCCGAGAAAGAATTGTATAGAGTCTACAATATTAGGGGGAACATCTTGATCACGTCACACCGTATTATTATTTTTCAGTAATACTTTGATGTTACATGAAATGATACGATCATGTAAAATTAATATTAGATGAGGCGAATGGGAAGCTTAGATTTATTGGAAGGGTACTAAACGGTGTTATGCATCTGTAAGGCAAATTGCACAGGTGATGCTGGTGCTATCCTATCCAAAGTGTTGTTCTAGCGTTTGGAGTCCTTATCCTAGTGGAAATGTTCAAATGTGTGTGAAATCTTATGGGACTTAACTGCTAAGGTCATCAGTCCCTAAGCTTACACACTACTTAACCTAAATTATCCTAAGGACAAACACACACCCCCATGCCCGAGGGAGGACTCGAACCTCCAGCGGGACCAGCCGCACAGTCCATGACTGCAGCGCCTTCAGACCGCTCGGCTAATCCCGCGAACAAGCGTTGAACTGATTCAGAGACTCTCTTAGGATCGGCACAGTTTGGTATAATTAGCCTGTGCGAAAGGGTAACAGAGATCTTCGGGGGGGGGGCATAAATAATGGGAATGCTTGGACGAAAGACGACGCAGTTCTCGCGAAAGCCTACCGGGTGAATTCAGAAAACGTGTATTCGAATGCGGCTATCTGTCAGTTATTCTGCAACCAGTGTATGTCTCATGAGGAGCAGGTTAAAAGAAGTTACGGCATGTGTAGAGGTATACAGACCAACATTTTCCCCTTGCTCATTGCTAGAATGAAACATGAAAGAAAATTACTAATATTGGTACGATGTTCTCTGCGCCATGCTGTGCACTGTGCAGTGGCGTGTGGAGTAAATAAGCAGACCTTGAAAGCCGACGCACGGTTTCGCTTGGGGGGGACAAAAAGGAAAAACAAATTCCAGACGGACGTTGGAAGAATCTTACTGTCAGACTACCACTTTATGAGGAATATTCTCTGCCACAAATCTGGTCTGGATGGAGTATGTCCGTCTGTGTGTCGTAACTGTTATAGACAGTAGTGTAATGCGAGGCGTGTGAATACCGTAACGGCGTGCGCTTTTGCCCGTCTTGGCAAGTTGTTGTGCGACTGCGGCGGCAGAGGGCGCTGTTCATTTTATTAAGTCCGGCGCACGTCTGGCTTAATGCGGTAGGCGGGACCGTGACAGCAGCAGCCGTAATCTGCTAATCGCATCGCCGGGGCAGGACCGTCACTTCCCACGCCACGGCTCGCAAATGAGGGGCTTCCCTTCCATGGGCGGCCCGTCCCTTCCCGCCGGAGCAGCGGCGGGCGCATCGCGACACTGAGCGGCGCGCAAACTTGGGAATACAGGGGGCGTGCGTTACTGTGCGCTCCGACGCACCGCCCCCCCCCCCCCCCCCCCGTGGCAGCCCTACAAATCAGACCGGTAGCAGCGGCCGCAGCACTAAGCTCACCAACTTACAGCATACGCTGCCCTCCAGTTTAACCGCCTCCATTAAATGCGTCTCGCGTGGGATAGGCGTTCGTTTCCAATACAACGCTGCAGTGAGGTAACAGTCCGATGCACCGGCTATCCCGTGGCGGAACAAGAACGGAGAAGTTTTCAGAAGTACGAGTGATTTCACGTGCGCCGCAGGGGAGTGCTGTTCACGATATACATAAGCGACGTTGTGGATAACATCGGAATTTCACTGAGGCTTTTTGCGGATGATGCTGTGCTGTATCGAGAGGTTGTAGTAATGGAAAATTGTACTGAAATGCAAGAGGATCTGCAGCGAATTGACGCATGGTGCAGGGAATGGCAGTTGAATCTCAAAAGTAGACAAGTGTAATGTGCTGCGAATACATAGAAAGAAAGATCCTTTATCATTTAGCTACAGTATAGCAGGTCAGCAACTGGAAGCAGTTAATTCCATAAATTATCTGGGAGTAAGCATTAGGAGTGATTTAAAATGGAATGATCCTTTAAAGTTGATCGTCGGTAAAGCAGATGCCAGACTGAGATTCATTGGAACAATTCTAAGGAAATAACAGTCCGAAAACAAAGGAAATAGGTTACAGTACACTTGTTCACCCACTGCTTTAATACTGCTCACCGGTGTGGGATCCGTACCAGATAGGGGTGATAGAAGAGATAGAAAAGATCCAACGGAGAGCAGCGCGCGCTTCGTTACAGGATCATTTAGTAATCGCGAAAGCGTTACCGAGATGATAGATAAACTCCAGTGGAAGACTCTGCAAGAGAGACGCTCAGTAGCTCGGTACGGGCTTTTGTTGAAGTTTCGAGAACACACCTTCACCGAGGATTCAAGCAGTATATTGCTCCCTCCTACGTATATCTCGCGAAGAGACCATGAGGATAAAATCAGAGAGATTAGAGCCCACACAGAGGCATACCGACAATCTTTCTTTCCACGAACAATACGAGACTGGAATAGAAGGGAGAACCCATGAGGTACTCCGCCTCACACCGTCAGGTGGCTTGCGGAGTATGGATGTAGATGTAGACGTAGACGGAGGCTGTTCACTATTCCAGCGAGTGAAATGAGCGCGCTACAGCGGCGTTCGGCTGAAATCGGAAACAAGTCATGTTGGAGGGGCATCATTAGACTCTACATACCCGGTAGCCAAAAGTTAGGCTGTGCAACTGATGCATTTATATGCTCCCATCCGCAATTAGCACTGGAGCTGCACCTCGTATCACGGCAGTTCGTCTTTATCTTCCTGATGTAGAGGGCCACGGAAACTACAGCTCTACATAAGAAGTCTTTGGTTTAATATTGCGGTTCAGGACGGGTGCGACATGTGGGAAGGTGCTGACTGTCCTCACTTGCATGTGCATTCGCAGTTCTTTCGGTTTAGGCAGCACAAAGCAGTCTCAAACCTTCCTGTTTAAGTCACAGATTATGTTCAGATGGCTCTGAGGACTATGGGACTTAACATCGGAGGTCATCAGTCCCCTATACCTTAGAACTACTTAAACCTAACCAACCTAAGGGCATCACACACACCCATGCCCGAGGCAGGATTCGAACCTGCGACCGTAGCGCACAGATTATGTGCTAGAGTGAAATGTAAAAGGAGAAAATATGCAGAGGAAGTAATAAAAGATGCACAGACAAATAGCTTCCCCATCGTCATTGCTCCATATGAGGGAGTGCCTGGACAATATTATGTTAACCCATGTTAGAAAGAATGAACCGGAAAGAAGGGGTAAAGCTATTCGTAAATGAAGACTGTATAAAACAGTATAGTTCCCCCGGAAATTAAGTATGATGTTTATTATAGTACAAGCATTTCGTGAGCAGGTAAGGAAACTCCCCACAGCGGTGGTAACTGTAGCATCCGAAATGCCAGTGCAGTAACTCGTAATTTCCCAGAGCAGAGAACAATCGTTGGCACGTGAGAAGCGGCTGCGTGGTACCCACAGTGGGCTCTTTACTCTCGTCTCACGTCGCCACACGGTGCTGCGGAGCTGCCTGCCTGTCATTGGCCTTGGCCGTGGTGTGGCGACATCTCGCTGAGGAGTCCTGGCTTGTGGGAAGCGAAAGCCAGGCGATGCGACGGCTGTCACAGGGCGCGCCTATCAAAACGACCCATCAGCAGCGTATCAGATGACAGCAGCAGGAGAAATACGCCATAATGGAAGCGTCGCCGCTTCTTCCGACACAGTTTCATCTGCAGTTGTGTTTCCTCGAGAGCACACCACACTGTAGCAAGCACGGTACCCGTGCATATTCCTTAAGCCGTCGGCACACGGACTGTGCTGTCGAACGCTAACGTTGAGCGTGCCAAGTTCAACGTGCCGCTGAACGCTCAGGAACTATGCGACTTGTGCATACGGTACGTGGGCCCCAACGTGGTATACGCGATCGCAACGCACTCCAGCGACAGTTGAGGGGTGTTTCTAGTTCGTAAATCACACTGTTTACTCAACAGGCGCGCTTAAAATTCCCAAGTTAGCTCTATTAAAACGCACATTTCTTCCATCGTCCACGAAAAGGAAAGTACCATGTCCAATAAATAAGGACACAGGCTTGTAAAAGTTCCATTACAAACAGTGCGTTACAAATTTGGAATACTTCTCCGCATAAGTTAAAAATTATTTCCCACATTTTAGTAAAACCCCAAGGTCAGTCTTACTTGATCACTGTTCCTACGCAGTAGCAGAATCTTTGCAACATGTGAATTACGAAGCGTAAAGGAAGAAGGAGCGCCCGCATCTCGTGGTCGTGCGGTAGCGTTCTCGCTTCCCACGCCCGGGTTCCCGGGTTCGATTCCCGGCGGGGTCAGGGATTTTCTCTGCCTCGTGATGGCTGGGTGTTGTGTGATGTCCTTAGGTTAGTTAGGTTTAAGTAGTTCTAAGTTCTAGGGGACTGATGACCATAGATGTTAAGTCCCATAGCGCTCAGAGCCATTTTGAAGAAGGAGCAAAATATCTTTATACAAGTAGCGCAAGCTGTCCTTTAGATTCAGCCAATCGAACAATGTCACCCCTCAAAAAAAAGGCGAACTTGTATTTACGTAACATCAAATATTATAGTCTATACTTATATTAATCTAATAATAAAGTATCAGAACCTAATAAAAACGCGAATGTTAGGAAAAAAATAGTTGTGTCAGGACACGAACCACAGCCCCGACAAAAAAAAAAAACATTGTACAACAGTGACGCTATTCATTACGCTAAACCAACATCACAGCGTTTGTAACTAATTATAGTATCTTACCGCTTGCTAAAAACCTTAATCGTAGATATGTTACTAACTGAAATTTAATTATAACAAATTGTACCAAGAACAGTGCGTTTTGGGTGGATCTTCAGTGTGTCGCTGCCTTCAAATAGCCTACTCTCATTACAGGCAACTTACAATAATTCTTTTGCCACGAATATGATGTTTCTCATTATTTTATTGGAACGAATCACACAGTTAACACCGGATTTTGCAGTGATTCTCAATTTGCTCGTGCTCGGAACGGCATGTATACATATAGGTTTGAAACGAATGCCAATATGGCGCCTCACAACTCTGTACTGAAGGGAGACGGCGTGCTTGTGACGTAGGTGGCGTTGTGCCATCTCATTGGTCAACGGTCAGACGCACGCTGAGAATGTCTGACATGCCAGATATTGCTCTGCACGTTCGGAAATACTCCCGAGGGTGCTATTCCACGCTGTGACGTCAGAAACTCGGCACGCTCAACGTTCGGATGCACGGTCCGTGTGCCGACGCCTTTAGGCATTAAGAAGACTACGAGGGAGGGAAGTGGCGCAGTGATTAGCAGACTGGACTCGCATTCGGGAGCGGCTTCCGAGGTTTCCGTAAGTCAGTGGAAAGCGGATCCCGATATGATCACTTTTAAAAGACTCGAGCATAGTTCCTTTCCCACTCTTGTCCATTCTGAGCTTGTGCACTTTCTCCGTGGAACTTAACTTCGTTAAATCCTAATTCAATTTCCTTTATTAAAAGCACAGAATGATCGATTAGAAAACGCAATAAAGGAAAAATGTGGACTCTTGCAGACGCTATGTCGAAGTAAAATACAGAGAAGAAGCGGTTTGCACATCTGTGCCCTATTTGGAAACCACAAATTAATTTGTAATACAATGAGGGCACAGTAGGTGGATGAATCAAAGGCTCGCCTAACAATGCGATCTAACGGTGGAACAGTGGACCCGCCTTTTGAAGAAGTATTTGAAATCTGGCATCAAACATTTTAATTTCTCTTCCGTGTTTTTCGTCCAGATCTCTAGAGCCGATTACTGTTGCTGCTGTCAACAAGTGTACGAATAAGTCTTTCCATGCATGTTGAATAACTTTTTTCGTCGACGTTACCTCTGTCAACTACCGTTTTATTTACATTTCATTATTGTAGTGTCTTTCTTGTTGTTGAATATATTTAGGGAGAAATATTATCAGTATATAGTATTACACTGAGGTGAAAAAAGTCATGGGATAACAATATGCACATACACAGTGGCGGCAGTATTTCGTATACAAAGTATAAAAGAGCACTGCATTGGCGGAGCTGTCATTTGTACTCACATGATTAATGTGAAAATGTTTCTAACGTGATTATGGCCGCACGACAGGAATTAAGAGACTTGGAACGCGGAATGTCAGTTGCAGCTAAATGCATGAGATACTCTATTTCGGAAATCATGAAGGAATTGAATATTTCGAGATACAGAGTGCCAAGAGTGTGCTGACAACACCAGACTGCAGGCATTACGTCTCACAACGAACAACACACTAGCCGACGGACTTCACTTAACGACCGAGAGCAGCGGCGTTTGCGTATTGTTGTCAGTGCTACCAGACAAGCAACGTTGCGTGAAATGACCGAGGAATCAATGTGGGGCGTACGACGAACGTATCCGGTAGGACAGTGTGGCGACATGAGGCGTTAATGGGCTGCGGCAACAGACGACCGAAGCGAGTGACTTTGGTAACAGCGCGACATCGCCAGCAGCGTCTCTCCTGGGCTCGTGTCATTAGACTGTTCTTTCTCTCTTACCAGTACTCTACTGCTTGGATCTCGCATCTTCCGACTTCCACCTGTTTGTCCCAATGAAGAATGTACTCCGCGAGAAGCAGTATGTGGATGGTTCAAATAGCTCTGAGCACTATGGGACTTACCATCTGAGGTCATCAGTCCAACTACAACTTAGAACTAGTTAAACCTAAGGACATTACACACACCCTTGCCCGAGGCAGTATTCGAACCTGCGATAGTAGCGGTCGCGCGGTTCCAGACCGAAGCGCCTAGAACCGTTCGGCCACAACGGCCGGTGGAGTATGTGGATGACGAGGGGGTTGTTGACGCAGCAAGATGTTGGCTCCAACGTCGACTAGTAGAGTGGCGGCAGTCCTGGCATACAGGTCGTCCCAGTAAGGTGGTCTATGGCCGTCGTACTGAACGGAGAGTGTGTTGGAGAACAGGGTTTATGTGGAGCACTTGTCCGCGAAAAGTAAAGGTCCCGAGTTCGAGTGTGGGTCCGGCACACAGTTTTAATCTGCCAGGAAGTTTCAGGTTTTATGTGGAATAATTTATATTGCTGCAGTCACTTTTTTACTAATATTTTATTAGCACAATGCATTTCTGCAGCATGCTGCCATCACCAGGTGCATTATAAAGTTACTTATACATCACGTGATAGGTGCTGCCGAAATGCATTGTGCTAATAAAATATTAGTAAACAGTGACTGCAGCAGTATAAATTATTCCACATAATCTTATTATACAAACACAGACATTAAACAAAATCCATATAACATGCATAAATTTAAATAGAACAGGGTTTTGTACCAAAAAAGGTTGTTCATTTCTTGTCGTGTGTGTGTGTGTGTGTGTGTGTGTGTGTGTGTGTGTGTGTGTGAGTGTGTGTGAATTTCTAAGGGACCAAATTGCTGAGGTCATCGGTCCCTAGATTTACACACTACTTAAACTAACCTATACTAAGAACAACATACACACACACACCCATGCCCGAGGGAGGACTCGAACCTCCGGCGGAGGGGCCGCGCAGTCCGTGACATGGCGCCTCAAACCGCGCGGCATTTCTTATTGAACGCACCTCGCATTAGCAACTGAAACAAAAATTGAGCATTGTTTATTGAACCACCCACGTGAAAATATCTACAAACTTCATTAGCGGTGAAGCTAAAAAGGAACTCCGTTGTTTTTACTTTCCGATAGGGCGGAAGTACAGTTACGTAGTAAACTCCTTGTCACCTGTCACTTATTTTATAGGTGCTCCTGAAATTTCCGCAACATGAAGATGTAAATCAATGTCGGAAATAGCTCTACAAAATAGTTGCTCGGTAATGCGAGCAGTGTTGTTAATTTTTTTTTTTGGTCATGTTCTGTGACTGTTGTCTTAAAGCGGAATGTGATCCACGTTAATTCTACAGAAATAGCAAATTGCTCCAGCAACCGTCAGCGAGATCGTGCATTATTGCACCCATTACAATAGAGCACGTTACCTCCTTTTACTGTGTCGTGGAGAGCGCATGGTCTCGGAAGAGAAACAAGGACACCTCACGTGGGACAGTCGTGCACGTCTCTGAGAAATGAAGAAGACGATGCGAAAATTCCTCGGTGAGGACATTCCACGGTGTCGGTGATTATAAATGCGCACGGTGGCGGAATGTGGGAGGCGGGCTGGGTGATGTATAATGCAGCGCGGGCCCGCGCCTCCAGTTTTACCAATTAGGAGGCCGCCCGCGCGCTCCACTGCCCCACTCACGTCCTCGCTACAGCTTCCTGGCCGCCAGCCAGCCACCACGTGCAGGGCCTGCAGCGAGCCGCAGGAACCACGCCACTTGGCGCCCGGCGGATCACTTGTTGAGCAAGGAGATTCTGGACTCTTCCGCAGAGATGCGGGCCGTATAAGGATTAGTGCTGAGTGCGACTACAAAACTACACCTGTCGTGCTGCGTGGGAGCTAATCGAGATATGATAATTCCATAGGCGGAGAATACTGTGTATTGGGCAGCTCTGCGTGCACTGCGGTAACAAACGTCGCAGGGTAGCTACATGCACGTATACAGTTAGCGGTATTATCAGGCACACAAAGTGTAAAAGGGCAGTGCATTAGCGGAGATGTCATTATACTCAGATGCTTCTTGTGAAAAGGTTTCCTGCGTGATTATGAGCGTCCGACTGGAATTAACAGACTTTGAACGCAGAATGGTAGTTGGAGCTAGGCGAGAGAGCCATTCCATAAATCGTTAGGGAATTCAGTATTCAGAGATCCACAGTGTGAAAAGTGTGCTGAGAATACCACACTTCCGACAACGCAGTGGTCGGCGGCCTTGACTTACCGACCGAGAGCAGCGACGTTAGCGTAGAGTTGCCAGTGCCAATACACAAGCAACAATGCGTGAAATAACCGCAGTAATCACTGTGGGACGTAAGACGAACGTATCGGTTAGGATAGTATGGCGACATGTAGCGTTAATCGGCTATGGCAGCAGACGACCGACTCTAGTGCCTTCGCTAATAGCACGACATCGCGTGCAGCGTGTCTCCTCGGGTTGTGACCATATGGGTTGGAACCTAGACGATTGGAAACCTGTGTCCTGGTCGGATGAGTCCCAATTTCAGTTGTTAAGAGCTGATGGTAGGGTTCCAGTGTGGTGCAGACTCCACGTCGCTATAGCCCCAAGTTGTTAACAAGGCACTGTGGGATCCTCTGGTGCAACTGAACCGGTCATTGATTGGAAATGGTTATGTTCGGTTAATTGGAGACCATCTGCAGCCATTCGAGGACTTCATACTCCCAAATAACGATGGAATTTTTATCGTGATTACTTTCAAAAATATTCTGGACATTTCGAACGACTGATTTGACCACCCAGATCGCCCGACATGAATCCTACCAAACATTTATGGGACATAATCGGCAGGTCAGTTCGTGCGCAACATCTTGCACTGGCAATACCTTCGCGGCCAGATGCCGTCACTTTATCCCGTCATATCCCTTTTCCTACGGTTGTTCTATGTTCTGTTACGGTGTCTTCTTCCTTGCAAGGCAAAGAGCTGCTACTTTCTTAGCACCGCCATTTATTGTGACGCGGCAGAGTGGCGATAGGGTACTTGCTGTTGAGTCTCAAACTGAGGTAATAGCGGAATGTCCCAAGCAGTTATTTGGTGACTGGTGACTCACTTTAGAGCAAAAAAAAGAGCTCCTCTAAGAAGTTTGGAGGAAGATTGTCCACAACGAACTCAAGCAAAAGACGATTGTAGCTTTTGGTACGCCGTAATAGATGGCAGAATGTAAATGAGCTGCAGCGAGTATTGCTAACAGCAAAAGGACGCAGAGTGTCTTGAAGGTGACGTCCATGCGCAAAGGCTCGCCGCGCGGGGCAGTACGGTCTCAGGCATCTTGTCACGGTTCGCGCGGGTCCCCCCATCGGAGGTTCTACTCCTCGCTCGGGCATGTGTGTTTGTGTTGTCCGTAGCGTAAGTTAGTTTAAGTAGTGCGTAAGCCTAGGGACCGATGACCTTACCACAAATGTCCAAATTTCCACCTTTGGATTGAATTGAACAAGTTTGTTGCAGAGGCATGTACAGTTTAACGTGGACTTCTAACCACGGTACAGTTTGGCTACACAAATCACTAACAGAGGTGAAGCAAGCGAAAAATGACAGAAAAAAATTTAAAAATAAAAAACGTCTTGATAGCGACCGAGACTGATTTTATTTATTTTTAATATTTCATACCGGTCGTTGTGCTCCCATCAAGAATTCCTTTCAAAATTTTAAAGACAGAAAAAAAGTCATAGGACTGATTGGGCATTGAACATCCGACCTCTGGATTTGTAATCTTGGTACTTACAAGGGAACTTCCCCATCGCACCCCCCTCAGATTTAGTTATAAGTTGGCACAGTGGATAGGCCTTGAAAAATTGAACACAGATCAATCGAGAAAACAGGAAGAAGTTGTGTGGAACTATGAAAAAAATAAGCAAAATATACAAACTGAGTAGCCCATGCACAAGATAGGCAACATCAAGGAGAATGTGAGCTCAGGAGCGCCGTGGTCCCGTGGTTAGCGTGAGCAGCTGCGGAACGAAAGGTCCTTGGTTCAAGTCTTCCCTCGACCGAAAAGTCTAATTTTTTTATTTTCAGACAATTATTATCTGTCCGTTCATCCGTCCGTCCGATGCGAGGTAACTGCGCCGTAGTATGGGGACACTACACCTAAACAAACATCTAAACACACGACGTCAGTCGACTACAGCGCACGGAAGAGTGTTCCTGCTAACGAGGCTCCCTGGCTGGCAGTTGACTGTTCGCTACTTTGGACGAGAGTACATTAAATACGTGAGATGTATTACATGGGCAAGATGAATCCAGCAAATATAGCTCGCGACTTCAATAACAATCGCACGATTTTGCTGTGCGGTCGCAAAACACAGACACTAAACTTATTACAGTAAACAGAGACGTCAATGAACGAACGGACAGACCATAACTTTGCGAAAATGAAGAACGTATACTTTTCACTCGAGGGAAGACTTGAACCAAGGACCTCTCGTTCCGCAGCTGCTCACGCTAACCACGGGACCACGGCGCCCCTGCGCTTACGCTCTCCTTGATGTTGCCTATCTTGCGCATGGACTACTCAGTTTGTATATTTTGCTTATTTTTTTCGTAGTTCCACACAACTTCTTCCTGTTTTCTCGATTGATCTGTGTTTAGTTTTTCAAGACCTATCCACTGTGCCAACTTATAACTAAACCTGAGGGGGGTGCGATGGGGAGGTTCCCTTGTTAGCCACTGAGCTTCCTGTTCCCTTTGTCACTGTCTTGTACTGCCCGATGAGACTGTGCGCATATACTGGCTGGGTGGATAGCGAAGGGAGCTGTTTGTTTTCCAACCGAGTCGCACCGAAATGTTAATCCTGGAGAAAGTCGCTTTTCCATAACAGAGAACGAGATGCGTGAAACAACTCAGCATTTGACTGCAAAATCTTCTGTTACCCTGAAAATAGTTTGAAAATGTTAACAGGAATCGATATTTGCAGACGTACGCTCTCAGATGTTATCACTAGCGGTTCTTTCACTGCGTGAAAGTATAGGGACCAGATTCTCCGACCGTTTGCTCCACAGTGAGCTGGTGCAGTTAGCAGTGCATTTCTTTTCCTCAGCCTCAGGCTTGCTATAAATTGAGAAATTCATAAGAATACTGTAGGCAATGTGCTTCTCCTATTGAACTGGTTTGGAAAGTTTATTACGACTAGGCTATAATTGTGGCAACTGTTGATTTCGTTCAAGAGTAAACTATAATTTGAGCAATATTACTCTTTACGGAGGCCAGACGCCGTATTACCATGAGGTTTTTCCAACATCCACGACACAATGTCTAAAACTTCATCCTTCTGTGTGTGATGCAAGACGTAATAAAATGCTTATCGGTACAAAATGTGTCACATCTCAACGGTGTTAAAATATGGGATTTTTGTAGCGCATCATTGTTGTACAATCTTCTACAAGAATGTTGAGAAGAATCTACAAAAGTGACAAGCTACCAATATCCAAGTACTTTTAATCCATCTGACAACGGACGATGTGATCCACGTTCTTATTTAATATTTCATTTGCGTGACCACAGATGTTACGTCCCATAGTGCTCAGAGCCATTTGAACCATTTTTAATATTTCATTTGCATCCCTAATTATTTCTGTTTCTGCCTATGTAGTACAATATACTGGACGACAAGTTCCCCGAATCTCACGGGAAAAAAATGCAAGGATGGATTTGAATAAAAAAGCCCTGTATTTTATTAATATATTACTACTAATTAAAACTCCATAGAAGTAACTTTTTTGGGGAATTAAGTAGTGTTTTGTCATGAAACTAGTGTGTAGTGCATACCGCGAAGGCCGATGACTATACTATTTGTTCCTTTTTCAGCAGTACAATAAATTTCAGTTGCGGTAATACAGTTTGTTTATTCCATAGTGATTAATCCCAGAGATTGTTGCAACAGAAGTTATAAAAAGAAATTCCTCTCTCTTTCGGAATGAATTGTACGATTAGAAATCCAGCAGGCAATCTTACTATTGCGTCTGTCCCTTCCGTCGAAAAAAAAAAAAGTTTGTAGTCCCAGATACCGGAATGATAAGAGATCAACAGCTTCCACTTGTATTATATGATTTGTTCTGCCTAAGAATAAAACCTCCCAAGTCCTCAGATATGCCGCTCTCGAATATAAATGGAGACACCGATACAAAGAATTACCAATACACTACTTAGACTATAACTGTGTGACCTGCCCAACCCACTACAAAGCGCACAAAAATAAAACTTCATCCTCTGTTCGAAAATCAAGCGCAGTGAAAGTGACTTAGTTAGACCTTATCTGATAAGTAAGTTTTCGATCCATCTGCAAGTGTGTGCTGGCAACTCAACAGCAAGTCTGTACACTTACTCTACTTAGAGCAGCGGAATGGCACAAGACCTAGGTAAATTTGGCTGGCAAAGTAACTCGTGGCTTGCTGGTAGCCGGCTGGCAGGCATCACCGAAATTGAAGGCGATCTCGTGAGTGGTGCGGTCGTCCGGGGAGTAAGTTTCAGCAAGCCGTCAGTTCGCGTTCCCAGGAAGATATGTCAACCACGTGAAGTGCGTTCCGCTTCTTTTCTGCTCGAAGCAACTCACTCCACGTGTGAGAACCTTAAAATACTCTGCCACTGTTTTCGTGCGACCTATGTCAACAAAATAGCATTATACTTCACTCCTGAAAAATCTTCCTTTCTTATTAAAATAAAGAAAGTTTAAATAATGTAAATTATTTAAATTAATACAAGTGTTCCATTTAAATAACATGCTCCTGATTGGGCCCCATTCCAAACCCTCCGTTCTAGAAAAGTCGTAGACCATCATAGGGATCGAACGTCACGACAGCGATGCTAGACACTCGATCTCAGGGGCAGTCTCCATTAGCGTCGCGCCATTGAAATAGAAATAACTTCCCCATCATGGGAAGACGAGGACGGTTTTCAGTATATTTTCCTGGCACTCTGTCCGAAACGATATTTTCCAGTGGACGAATAACATAGAATTGGAACTATGAGCTTTGATAATTATCGTTTCAACCTATCGGCCTATCTCTAAAGTCAGCAGATTTGCACATGTATGTGATGAGAGTCGACGGAATGATATATCTGAATCCATGGTGACAGTTGCTTACTCACGTAAGAGTACGAGGGGCGGAGATCTCTTCCGAAAAGCACGTTGCAAGACGTCCCAGATATGCTCAAAATGTTCATGTTTGGGAAGATTTGTCGCCAGCGGACATGTTTAAACTTAGAAGTGTGTCCCTGGAGCCACTGTGCAGTAATTTTGGACTTGTAGAGTGTCACATTGCCCTGCTGAAATTGCCCAAGTCCGTCGGAATGCACCATGGACGTGAATGGATGCAGGAGATCAGACAAGATGCTTACGTACGCGTCATCTGTCGGAGTCGTATCTAGACGTATCAGGGGTTCCATGTCACTCCAACTTCACACGCCTCACACCATTAAAGAGCCTCCACCAGCTTGAACACTACCCTGCTGACATGCAGGGTCCATGGGTTCAAGCGGTTATCTCCATACCTGTACATGTCCGTGTGTTTGGTGTTATACCAGATTCCTGATACTGACCGTACGCTCGTGAAATGGCCGTACGGGAAAATGTGCACTTCATCGCTACCTCGAAGATGCTGTGTTCCATCGCTCGTGCGCCGACTATAACACCACGTTCAAACTCACATAAATCTTGATAACTTGCCATTGTAGCAGCAGTAACCGATCTAACAATTGCGTCAGACACCTGTTGTCTTACTTAGGCACTGCGACTGCAGCGCCATGTTCTGCCTATTTACATATCTCTGTGTTTGAATACGCCTGCCTATACCAGTTTCTTTGGCGCTTCAGTGTATAACTAAATGACTTTAACACATTTAGTTTCGAATTTGGGTATTCTCGCTACCAACATTGTATAGCATTCGGGTACTGTCTCCCGCGTTGTGACAGATGTAGGCCACGCCACAATGTGTACTGTGGTTTGCTGCAGAGACAGCTTGTCCGTTTAACGCAGCGTAGAAACTGAAAGAGAAAATAACTCGTAACCCTGGTTATTCACCAAAAGATTTAGTTGTAGGTTGAGAATAATTACATATCGAACTGGTAGTGAGTTGCGGTGTTTTTCAGTTCAGTAAAGCCTCTCTAGAAAGAAAGAACAAATTCATTTGTTTGAGGCTGGTAAATTGTTTTGAAAATGTGCAGTACATGTTCAAAAGCAATGTTTGTCATTGCTTGCGTGTTGTTTATGTTCTCGTATTTAATAAAGGTCACGTATAATGCCAGCCACTCACGCTGGCGAAACGTCAGGAAAATCTTCAAACGAACGTCTGCCCAAGAAACCGGGACAGAAGCCAACGGGCAGTACATCCACAAGTGACCACGAAAGCCTCGGCAGTTTTGTTGATGAGAGGTGCTGCTCTTTACTATGTCAGATGAACAATGATTTAAATGTTGCCCATCCTTTGATTGCTACTTCCATGATAAACGAAAAAGTCTTTCATTTAACTTATACAGATTCTAATCCAATTTTTATTATTTTCCGATTAGTAACCAGAGTTCACTGTAGTATAGCAGCTAAATTGCCTGTTTCTAATTTCGATTAAATTCGTCAGTTGACGGCTACTCCAGCCGGAGATGATAATATATTTCCGATTTTATACATTTAAAGAAACAAGAAAAGACGCACTTTTGTTCGGTGTACCGCCTGGGCACAAAAAGGATGAGAAATTCATTATTTCTGTACTTGGAAAAGTAAAATCATTTTGTTGAGTTGAATAACGGACGCTGCTGGCTTTATTCCAACATCATTAAATTATTTAAAAAAATACAGAGATGTGTTTCTTCTAGATTTGCCCACAGATATGTTCAGTCTGTTGAATTCCAGAGATTTCCAGTTGCCGCCGAAGCCGTGAGGACGATTAAAATCCCCCAGCTATTAAGAACGGCAAAAAGGTTTTCGTATTGCTTCGTAGTGACGAGATGGGATATTAAGCAGACTGCGGCCGTGAAAAATAGAACTCGTGTATACTGAACACCACACGCACTAGGCACGACCGTGTGCAAGCACTGCGCATATAAATCGTCAAACAAGCCGTCGTATGTGTATTTGAAGGCTGCTTCTGTCAAATACCAGCTCAATATCTTAACCAGTACGCCTCCTCGCACGGTCGATGTGTATGAGACGCTGGTACACTGGAGAATGTTAGCCATTGTGCAATATCGCAGTTATATTGCCCAGTGAACGGAACGCACATTTGACAAGTAGATATTGCTGCAATAAATTAACTTACTTTCGAAGACTTTTGTTGTAGCTTTAAAGCAGTTCCCTAAGAAGAGAAACTAGAATAATGTTTCGTTATTGGAATCCAAGAAAGGAGAGACTTGATCAATGCAGCTTCCGAAAGAAAATGGCTCCCCACTTTTAAAATATTTACACCCAGCTTTTCCCCTTTTGTTTCCCCTCACAGCACACAGCGTAATTAAATTCCTCAACTTTATGAGAAGTCATTTATAACGTGTAATTTGGCCCGACCTGTGTAATTTAAAGAAAATTGGATCCAGCTTTACATGAAATGCAAATTCATTTCAAATTCTCACGGGAAAACACTTAAACGTTTTTCTTTCCTTTCTTCTCCCTTCGGATATAAATTGCAACAGCTTCCTAAAGAAAATCTTGGTTTATATCATTGACTTTATAGTGTTTTACCGAAATTATCTACGAAATTGATTCAGTTGTCATATAATCCGAGTTGTTGAGACTACTATTTGTGATGCGATAGAAATCACAACGGAAGGCAGTTTATGTCATAACCAAGAAATTGCGTGTATACGTTGCTGCGCAACGTCAGTGTATTTAAAGCACTTAATCACGGAACCACCGAAGCTGCTGTAGGCAACCAGCTCCAATAAAGTCACAGACTAATATACACTGAAGCGCAAAAGAAACTTAATAGGCATGCGTATTCAAGTACAGAGATATGTAAACAGGCAGATTACGGCGTTGCGATCGGCAACGCGTATGTAAGACAGTATGTATCCGGCGCAGTTGTTACATCGATTACTGCTGCTACAATGGCAGCTATCAAGATTTAAGTGAGTTTGAACTTGCTGTTATAGTGGGCGCACGAGTGATGGGACACAGCGTCTCCGAGGTAGCAATGAAGTTGAGTATTTTCCCGTACTACCATTTCACGAGTGTACCATGAATACCAGAAATCCGGTAAAACATCGAACATCGCACTGTTGATGACTGGAAACATGTTGCATGGTCGGACAAATCACTTTTCAAATTGTTTCCAGCGGATGGAAGCGTGCGGGTATGGAGACAACCTCATTAATCCATGGACCGAGCATGTCAGCAGGGGACTGTTCAAGCTGGTGGAGACTCTGTAATGTTGTGGGGCGTGTGCAGTTGGAGTGATATTGGACCACTGATACGTCTCGATACAACTCTGACGGATGACACGTAGGTAAACATTCTGTCTGATCACCTGCATCCATTCACGTCCATTGTGCATTCCGACAGAGTTGGGCAATTCCAGCAGGACAATGCGACACCCCACACGCCCAGAATTGCTACAGAGTGATTCCAGGAACACTCTGAGAGTAAAAATCCTTCCGCTGGCCACCAAATTCCCCAGACATGTGCTCGCGGGAGCCCTACACGATATTAGGCAGACGTACCTGTTTCTTTGGCTCTTCAGTGTATATATGTTGAAAAAAAAGTGAATCACCCGGGAGGGGAGGAAGATAGTAAACCATATTTCACGATATGTGAGAGGGTATGCGGTGTTATTTCAGTGACTGCAATATCGAGTCAAATTTACAAAGAACTTGGCACTATGACCTCTTTTATCAGTATGACGTTGCACTCCCAGTAGCCTCGATGCGTAGATTGATTCGTTTGAAAAGGGTGTCTGGAGCTGCTGTATCCTCTCGTGACGCAGTCTGTCACGCAACTTTGGTAACTGGTCCTTGATATCCTATATACTGGCTTTGGGACGGAGTTGACGTCCGAGTTGCTCGCACAAATGTTTTATCGGGATCAGTTCTGAGTATCTTGCTGACCACGGGAGTATCTCAGCATCACACAGACGGTTCATAAAGACACGTGCCATGTGTGGATGAGCATTGTTTGGCTACACTTATGCCATCAGTGTTTCCCCAGTCACTAGCAGCGGTAACCGGAGATCATACCCGTTGGGTCCCCAGGCCGTGACGCCAGTAGTAACGCAGCGGTGCCTCTCCAATGAGGTCCTTTCCAGACTCTTCCAAACTCTGTCAGGTGCTGATAACGCGTCTCGAACCAGTACGCGGCATCTCGGTGCCCTTGACAGTGATCACTTAGCATCTGTCGCTCGCCCTAATGTACCCTACCATAACTGCTAACAGCACTAAACATGAACAACATTAATACGCCCAGGTCTCCATTCTACAGTCAGAGAATTGCAATTGTTACCATTTGCATAAGGCAAAAAGTGTGTTCGCGTCCTGCATTACACTGACATCCGACGATATCGACTGGGTGCTTTACTTCTTTTGTCAGTCAGTGTAGTATACATTTTTACATGTCACCAACAGCAAAAAATCAAACGTCCGTTGCAGTGTTCAGTATACTGTCTCATCAAAGTCGTATAACCGAAGTACAGAGAGAGAAGGTGCGGTCAGATGCACTATGGTGTTTGAACGTGTCAATCAGCCCACTCTATGGCCAGGGTGCAGAAATCGTGATATACTTTCTATAAGAAAAACCTGTCCAGGTTACAGAAAGAGCGTAAGCTTTATTGACGAGTTTCGCCTTTTTGAGAGCTCTTTAGAAATCATACTGGAACTGCGGGTAACGCATTACTCATACGTAGTCCAAATTCTGGTGTGCACCTTCGGCGTAGGCATGCAGCAATGCTTAAACAGGGCCACATTTCCAAGCTTGACACAAATATTGGTATACAAACTGTAGTGGCCGTTAATACGTGACAACATGTGCACACACTACGTGAGCCAGCCTCAATTATTGCGCGCACTTGTGATCATGTATTCATGGCCACCACCAATTGTATACCAATATTTGTGTCAAGCTTGGAAGTGTGGCCCTGTTTAAGCATTGCTGCATGCCTTCGCCGAAGGTGCACACCAGCATTTTGACTACGTATGAGTAATGCGTTACCCGCTGCTCCTGTATGATTTCTGAAGAACTCTAAAAAAGGCGAAACTCGTCAAAAAAGCTTACGCTGTTCCTGCAACCTAGACTCTTTTTTTTCCTACTGAAGATAACCACCAGCGTGAGACATGTGGAATTTTAAGATACCATAGGTTATTGGATCACAGTTTACAAATGACAAATTTTACACGACTTGTAGGAGAGGTTCTGCCAATGAAGATATCTGCAACCACTAGGATTCGAACTTATTATGTCAGTTCTGTCAAGTAGTAACAATGTATTCCGATGATTCGCCAACGTCCTCGTAAGAAGTTCAGTTTTACTTGGCTACAAATTTTTCTCGCCAGTCATTAACTACAGTCGAACTGTACATAAGCAAGCCAGTATGGCAACGAAATTCTTTCAGTGTATTTTTCCTCCTCGGCTAACGTAGAAGTTACCATGATAGCTTTCGACTTCGTATAAAGTCATCTACGAATGATACGAAGACGTAACATGATAACTTGTCAAAAGATGATCGGATTTGTGTGATACTTGGCTGGAAAAATATAATAAATGCATGCCTGATCTATGAATGTGATAGCGTAACACAACAATGTGCTTGCCTGCAGTGGAAAGATATCAGTATAAATGTCGCTCATGAATTCACGGAACGCAGACGGACGCTTGATATTGTAACAACCGTTGACTCGGCGAAAATTAATGCCGTTGTTAGAAACGTTATTGCGTTGGTCGAAAAGAAAAACCGAATGACCTACAAAACGCTGTTTCCTGAGGAAAGCCTCTGTAATGATCTGTTTTAACTGGCGAAAAGTTTTGGTACTGTGATCCGCTACAGGAACACACGCTAGGAGATGCTGTTTATCTGCTGAAGCTGTCTCAAAATCTTTTGTACTTCATGTGCTGCTGCAGTTGCAATTATTGAAGCGTTGCGCAGTAACCGCGGTACTCGTGATGGAACGATTGTTTATCGCAGTTGTGCTCCGTTGAATACTGAGGTACGTCGTTAACAGTCGCCATTACGTTTGTGGAGTCGGGCGTATTGTTTCCGAAACGTAGGTATGGAAATAAAAGAAGCTGTTTCGACAATAGGAACTCTAAAACATCCATTAAAGCGGAGAGTCCTGAACATTACGTGGAGCCTTCTCGAATGCGGCAACTGCCGGCTAAGTGATCCTTTGTTGTCCGTATTGTCTGAGGCCCTACGAGCGCCCTCGAGCGCTGCTGCAGTATTCCGCAGCTGCCGGGAGCCCGCTGCTATAGTTAGTTTGCGCGTTTGTCACTGCTACCTTACGGTTTTTTGCTGCCTCGACTCGTCAGACAGACCCGGAAGGACGCATGGGAGCGTCTTGCAGAGAAATTCCCTTCGCCATGCTACGTATGCTCCCCAAGGGGAAGCGGAAGTGCAGTCGGTAGTAAGCTGCCGGCTCTGTCTACATAAAGCGGAAGGTCTTAGGTTGAATTTCTGTACTGTTACTGTGCTGAAACACCTCTACTGTTGAAAAAGCTTATATTGAACATTCGGATGCCTCGGAGTGTAGTAAAAAAAATTAGGTTTGTGTGTAATTTCGGAGTAAAAATAACTGCGCTGTTTTAAGTCCTCCCTGCAGTGCTTCATGTTAGTGACTCTTGTGGGCATCGAATGATACAGCCGAAACTTTGTAGTGTTTCGACGTAGCAATAACTCGCCGCCAAAGAAAATGATGTTGTAACGCAACGATATTTGGCTCTTGCACCCAGGTATCATCCCCAGCTCCAAATACAACATTACGGCATCATATGCACCCAAGTACAAAATAATTGATGAGTGTATCTAAAACGAGAAAAGCTGAAAAATATATAATAATGGATACGTTAAGTCCATCATTCATATCTGCATGCTGCTGACATTTTTTTTACGCACCAATAGCTTCAATCAGAACCCATTCAGTTAATATCAGCTCCTTACTGCACGAGAGTGACATAAAAAGGTATTGGTCTGGCAGCGAAACGGTAATAGCTCAAAGCCGGGGGTTCCAAATCTGGCGAAGAATATGGATGCTCTTTCGATTCCTACTTCAGACTCTTCAATTTTTCCATTTACAATGCAGATTTGTTGCTAGGAGCACACTTCTGATGGCAGGTATGGTTTCCTTTCCGTTACAAGCCGCTATTCGTGTACTTTTTCCATCTGTTTGGTTCAATGTATACGTCACTTATTATTATTACGTTAAAAAAGAACGATTTTCACTTCCTTGAAAACAATGAGCATAAGGATCCCGAAAGGTTAAATTGAACTTGTTTCGGTGCAAGGTCGCACATCTGATTGGACTTACATATTAGCCACAGTGGGGAAAAAAAGCGAATAAAATCAGTTGCATTCGTCAAAAAATAGTTCGAATGTTCCTGAGGATGTAGTTTCTGTTAATTCAGCAAGGCACCGATCTCACTATAAAGTTAGCGTTTTACGTTGAAGTGTTATCTGATCGCATACAAACCCTTCCAAAAAGAAACGGAGCCGTGAATGTACGATAGGATTCGCAAAACTACTGTTTTTATTTTTTCTGGTACATCGTCTATTCAGCCACTGTTAAAAAAGGAACAACCACAAAATGAAAAGTTCTAGGCTTGGCATACAGATTGCGTTTGTACCAATGCAACTTTGTAATATTTCTATATGTTGCGTAACAACGTAAATAACGAGTCATCTCCATTTTTGGAATAGCTGAGTTTATATGGATGGTTAAAGTAGCTGTGTAGTTTGTTATGCTCAAGTCGATAAACTAAAACCCTTTCATAAATTCTCTGGTTTGGCTGGATTATCGCCAACGAAAATTCGCACAAGCATTTATCGACAGTTAAGATGAAGTCGAAAGGTCACAACAGAGCATTGAACGATCGATCCGCCCGGATAGCCGAGCGCGTTGGCATGCCGGTCCCTGGATTCGGGGAGTGGCGCCGGCCTTGGGTAGAATCCGTCGGGCTAATTACGCCTGGATGTGGTTTTTTTGGCGGTTGCCCACATCCCACTGGGTGAATACCGCGCTGGTACCCACGTCCCGCCTCAGTTACACGATTCGCAAACACTTCGAAAACATACTCGCTTTTTCACATGGGTTAACATCAGACTTAGATGAGGTACACAAATTCCGCCCGTTGGGGTAGAGGAGGGGGTGGGGGAGGGGGTGTTGAGGACAAGAACGACATCCGGCCACCATCTACCACTAATATTGCCAAATCCAGACTAAAATGTCAATCTCATGACGATACTGGAAAAAGAAGAAGCGGATAGTGTTGAACGATCGGCAATTACAGGTGTAATCTGACGCCCTGGGCCATGCTGCGCATTTTACAAGGAAAATTAATTTGAGAAATCCTTGTGAAAGATTGATGTCACATTTACTGAATGCTGTCCGAAATTGAATAAAAGTAAACTACATCCTGAGGAATATTCGAACCATTTTTCGAAGAAGCCAACTGATTTTATTCGCCGCTTTTTTTCCCTCTCTGGCTACGATGTGAGTCTAGTTAAGTGTGTGACCTTGCACGGAAACAGACAGTTTCAATTTCACCTGTCAGAATGGTTACACTCAGTGTTTCCAGGGAAGTAAAAATCATTCTTTTTGAAAGTAATAGTAATAAGTTACGTATACATTGAACCAAACAGATGCAAAAAGTACACGAGTAGCTACTTGCAACGAAACAAAAACATATCTGTCATCAGGAGGATACTCCGAGCCACAAATTGCTTTGTAAATGGGAAAGTTGAAGAGTTTGAAGTACGAATCGTTAGAGTACCCATACTCTTCTTCGGATTTGGAAACCCCGTCTTTCAACTATTCCATCGTCAAAAAAATCCAATTAAGATATAATGGCTGCCATAGACTGAAATTCTGCTTACTTACCCAAATCGCGCAAAAGGAATGTGATCCACGGAGCGGAGAAACGTTCGACTAACTACTTTGACCTGAAAAGGGCTCTGTGTCAAGAAAAAAGTGTAATTTCTATCTAAAATAAACCCTTTCGCTGCAACACTGATACCTTTTTACGTCACTCACGTGCAGTACGTAGCACGTATTAACTAATGAATGCTGACTGGAACCATTGGCTTGTAGAAAATGTCAGAGACATGCAAGTATGTATGATGGACTGTATGTATCCGTTTTCTATATTTTCCAGCTTTTCTCGTTTTAGATGAATTTGTCAATTTTTTGTACTTAGGTGCATGCGATGCAGTAATGTCTTATTTGGAGCAGCGTATGACTCTTGGACGGGACAGCCAAACATCTTTGCGCATATTGACTTTCCAGTGAAATGTAGATCCACATACATTGAGGTGACGAAAATCATGGGGTTCCTCCAAATATCGTGCCGGACCTCATTTCGTGGCGAGGACTCGACAAGTCCCTGGCAGTCCCCTGCAGAAGTATTGACTCATGTTAATAGTATAGCCGTCCATATTCGCGAAAGTATTGCTGGTGCGGTGTCAATTATGTCCCATAAATGTTCGATGGGATTCATCTCGGGCGATCTGGGTGGCCAAATCATTCGCCTCAATTGTCCAGAATGTAGTTCAAAGCAATTGGGAACAGTTCTGACCCGGCGGCATGGTGCATTCCATCTTTGTTTGGAACATGAAATCCTCGAATGGTTGCAGATGGTCTCCAAGTAGCCGAACATAATTATTTCCAGTCAATGATCGGTTCAGATGGACCAGAGGAACCCACATCTTTTCATGTAATAAGTCCATACCGTAATGGAACCACCAGCAGCTTGCACAGTGCATTGTTGATAACTTGGGTCCGTGGCTTCGTGGGGCCTGGGCCACACTCGAACCCTACTATCAGCTCTTACCAACTGAAGTCGGGACTCCTCTGACCAAGCCACGGTTTTCCAGTCGTCTATGGTCGAACCCATATGGTTCAAATGGCTCTGAGCACTATGGGACTTAACTTCTGAGGTCATCAGTCACCTAGAACTTAGAACTATTTAAACCTAACTAACCTAAGGACATCACACATGTCCATGCCCGAGGCAAGATTCGAACCTGCGACCGTAGCGGTCTTGCGGTTCCAGACTGTAGCGCCTAGAACCGCTCGTCCACCACGGCCGGCGAATCCATATGGTCATGAGCCGAATATAGGCACTGAGGGCGATGTCGTGCTGTTAGCAAAGGCACTCGCGTCAGGCGTCTGCTGCCATAACCTATTAACACAAAATTTTCCTGCGCTGTCCTGGTGTATACGTTCGTCGAATGTCCCACATTGATTTGTGCGGTTCTTTCACGCAGTGTTGCTTATGTATCAGCACTGACAACTCTACGCAAACGCTGCTGCCCTCAGTCCTTTAGTGAAGGCCATCAGCTACTCCGTTGTCCGTGGCGAGAGGGATGCCTGAAATTTGATATTCTGGGCACATTCTCGACACCGTGAATCTCGGAATATTAAATTCGCTAACGATTTCTTAAGCGGAGTGTCCCACGCGGCTAGCCCCCAATTACCATTCCGCGTTCAGAGTCTGTTAATTCCCGTGGTTCAGCCATAATCATATCTGAAACCTTATGACGTGAGTCACCTTAGTACAGGTGACAGTTCCGTCAATACACCGTTCTTTTACACCTTGCGTGCGCCATAGTACCCACATCTGTGTGTATGCATATTGCTATACTATGACTTTATCACCTCTGTGTACTTTATCATCGGCAACGATTCTTTTCTTGGTATGAAGAATAACTAGTGTATGCGATTTACAAGTAGATACGCTTACAACTATTGCTGCGAAACTGTAAACTGTAATATTCCTTTTCGTCATTCATTCATTAGAGATCGAGCACTGATCTAGGTAATTTTTAGTTTGGGGATCGGAATCAGCCGCGTGGCGTCGCTTACAGGCAGCGCAGGCATCCCTCGAAATTGTATAATGAACCCAAAGAAAATACGAACCATAATAGTCCAACCGGGTTTGAACCCAGCCTCTCGCGAGTGTGACTCAGTGCGGCAGTCACTCGGTGCCGAGGATTCGTTGTCGCTTTCAGTGAAATAACTGCAGACGATTCGGGTCTGGATATAAAAGAACGGCTGCTTTGCCTGTGACGAGGGTACAGTAGTAAAGAAGGGGTGTCGGGTCCGAGGGTCGGCTGTAAGTGAAAGAGCGGCGGAGGACGCGACAAAAAGCGAGGACCCGGCGCAGTTGTGCCGCTTCCGGCGGCTGCGCGCAGGCGGCCATGTTGGGAGAGGTTAGTGCGCCGCGCCGCTCTGCCCCTGCCCCTGGCACTGGCTCGTGTTTTCGTTTCGCACCTGCCGCAGACAGGCCAGGCCAGACACGCTTAGCCGTCGCCGCCACCTGTGCGGATGTTGGCCAGCCTGTCACCACCACCACCACTGGCGGACAAAAAGAGTTAGCACTCCAAAACGTGTCTCGGCTGCAGAAATACAGTCGTATTGACCCAACGAGACGTTGGGGTTACAGAACTGCTGAATATTTTTCTTTCTTTCCATATCTGTGTGTGGTCTTTCGCCTGATCGAATAGCTCCATGAGGTCAGTTATCTTCACCTTAAATGTAATCGTAATACGTTGGAATTGTCTTGCAACCGAACTGCTACATCAGCACGGTTTTAGGAAGCATTGTTCGTGCGTAACTCAGCTTGTCCTTCTCTCACCTGTTACACTGCGAACTATCTATGAAAGGCGACAGGCAGGTACCGTATTTCTAGTTTAACGAAGGCACGAGCATACGAAATAGTTTCCCAGATATTTGACTGGCCCGAATACTTCCAAAGTTTTTTTTTTTGTATATTTTATTTATCTACTTTCGGAACGTGCCCTTATAGCCACTACAACGGTGGAATGTCTTTTCTGACGATACGAACGTAAGACCAACCCAACACGTAGTCCCCGAGCGGAGAAATCTACGCCCCGGCTCGGAATCGAACCTGGCCTCCTCGGTTAGCAATCCGCCGCGCTGTCCTCGCAGCCACAGAGGTGGAGACTTCTTAAATAACAGAGCCCAGTGTGTTATCCTCGACGGCGGGTGTTCATCAGAGACAAGGATCTCAGAAGTCTGCGGTTATTTGCTGATGCTGTGCTGTACGAGAATGTGTCGAAGTTGAGTGACTTTATGGAGGATACAAGAAGGCTGGCTCTGAGCACTATGGGACTTAACTTCTGAGGTCATCAGTCCCCTAGAACTTAGAGCTACTTAAACCTAACTAAACTAAGGACATCACACACATCCATGCCCGAGGCAGGATTCGAACCTGCGACCGTAGCTGTCGCGCGGTTCCCGAGTGTAGTGCCTAGAACCGCTCGGCCACTCCGGCCGGCGATACAAGATGACTTAGACAAATTTTCTAGTTGGTGTGATGAATTTTAGAAAAAGTATAAAAATGCAAGTTAATGCAGATGAGTAGGAGAAACGAACTCGCCATGTTCGGGTACAGCATTAGTAGTTTCCTGCTTGACAGAGTCACGTTGTTTAAATGTGTGGGCGTATCGTTGCAAAGCGATATGAAATGGAGCGAGCGTGTGAGGACTGTGGTAGGGAAGGTGAGTGCTAGACTCCGGCTAATTGGGAGAATTTCAGGAAAGTGTGGTTCATCTGTAAAGGTGACCTCATACAGGACGCTAGTGCGACCTGTTCTCGAGTACTGCTCGAGTGTTTGGGATCCTCCCCAGGACGGATTGAGTGAAAACATGGAAACATTTCAAAGGTGGGCTGCTAGATTTGTTACTGATAGGTTAGAACAAGATGCGAGTGGTACGGAGATGCTTTAGGAAATCAAATGGGGATCCCTGGAGGGAAGACCACGTTCTTTTCCAGGAACACTAGTCAGAACCGGCATTTGAAGATGACTGCCGACTAATTCTATTGCCGCCAACATACATTTTGCGTAAGGACCACGAAGATAAGATACGAGAAATTAAGATTCATACTGAGGCATATAGACAGACGTTTTTGCCTCACTCTATTTGCAAGCGTAACACGTAGGGTATGTCTAGTAATGGAACAGGTTACCTTCCGCCACGCCCCGTACGGTAGCTTGCGGAGTATGTATGTAGATGCAGAGACTTTCGCCTGACCGTTGTTTTTTTTAGCCAGTCTTTATATCTTTCATTCCCTAACCATGAGAACAAGGCAGGATGCTATACAATTGTGTCAATCATATTCGAGCTGACCGTAGAGAGAAGAAAAAGACTTCCAAATTCCGAATCTGTGGGAGGGAATGTCCAGTTCCCGGGATTTTCGAGACAGTGGAAGGAAACCTCTCGAAAACTTTGAACAGAATATCGCGATTCAAATTATTTTTAATTGCTGTCCGGGACAAGGTAGACCATCGTCCCAGTCGAGAATTATAATTATTTTTGTGTAAAATAGAGCTGATGTAAGCGGTGCAAAACACGACTACCGCGTTACAGCCACAACTTTCAGTAACCGCAAGAACAATCACACAGCCCAAAAATTAGATTGCGAAAATGCAGTCACAGAGAAACCGGGAGGAATCATTGCGGGTGATGAGATGTTTGGTACAGACTTACTTTTAATACAAGATACACAACTACATAAACAAGCACGTCCGGAACTAAGTGACAAGATTTGGCCTAAATATCTGTCACAGCTCAGGATGCCACATAGGTGACCACATGGTAATTTCTTCTCCACGGTGAAAGAAATGGCAGAACCATGAATGCCTCCTTGCCAAAAGGAACGTCCTTTGGTTTCAGTCCTTCATGTAGAGATACTTCAGTGCTTTAAACACTAACATCTATGTTGTCTCCTTTACATCTGTATCTGGCACCATACTGCGACGAATTGTACATAGTGTACAGTATTCATTTTCGTCCTGTCTATTCCATTCGAGTGTGACGCACGAAAAGGTGCACTATCGATATGCTTCGTATAAGCCTGTATTCCTCTGATTTTTACGTCATGACGATTACGCGAAGTATATTTCCGACGAACGTAATTTTTTCCCACTCGTCAATGTACGCAACGTACCTCCGGTAGCAGCTGCCATTGGAGAATTTTGAGTACTTTTGTGACGCTGTCGTGATGATTAAATGAAGGTAGACGAATTGGGCGGTTTTCCTTTAATTTCATCCTTCTTACGTAATGGAAACTTGGTAATAGTGGCAGGGTGATGAATAAATCGGTTTACCATCGTGACAGAATGTTCTATTGGGGACATTTCAGGTACACAGAAGATGTAAAATTTGAAATGCAATTTTTGTTAGCAGCCACAACCATTCAAATGCTTTCGGACAACTCGTACTGCGATAAGTTGCGTTAACTATTGAGGTTCGTATTTTAAAGTCTCTGGTATATTTTACTGCCTATTCTGTACTCCCAATTGTCGCTTCGATAAATCATGCTTTCCTGTCACAAACCGTACCTGAAATTTGTTCCCTTAGTCACACTGGACAAATTCGTCTTTATTTTGGCGTTGATAAACAGTTTTGGCGGTCGCAGTTACAACCAATATTTTATCGTTTATGTCACAAAGCGAAAACACTTTGACACAACCTAGTGACAAAATTTTTAATGTGGCAGTGAAAGATGCATCGTCCTCGGTTAGCCATTCGTCATCTGCAGGCACAGTCGATGTCGCTGAAACTCCAACAGAAACACTAGCTGCATATGTCGTATCGGTTATTTATTTCTGCTGCTGGTGGTAGGAGGGGAGTCTGCTCGGCTTAAAACTCGTTCCATCAGCCCCCCTTTGTCCGGTGCATTAAGTTACCCCGTTGAATGAATTAGCCACTTGCCACAAAGGAGAGCTAATAGCCCCTCCAGGCTACCCCACTGGCATTAGACCGTGCCGCCTTGTTTCTCTTCTGTTTCGCCGGCGGATTTAACGTCTTGAGTGAAGCAAGGTGCAATACTTGTACATGTTCCTACAGTTGCGCAATTTCATCTTATTTCGTCTTTCATTAATGTGTAACAAATTCAAGTGGCAATGCTTTCCGTCAGACAAACGGTAGTGCCGTATTTTGTGTCTAGTCTTCTTACAGTCATTATTGGGTGTCCTTACGGAAGCGAAATTCCTCTGCACTGAAGAATGTATATATGAACAAGACGATCTGCGTTTAGTTTCATACCCGTATTCCTACCATTGTTTTTAAATATATTTCTGTAATTATTAAGCAAGAGGAAAAGGAATCTTAATTTGTCGCGGAGTTAACAGAAGTAACTAGCGAATCAATATAAGGGTCCGTGTGTTCAACACTATTGAAATCTCTAGGAACTTATGTAAAATGAAACCATAATAGAAATGCCAAAGTATCTTGTCCACCACTATCTGTACTGCGTTTCACGGCGGTTTTCTGCATATGCTGTACTGCATGTTTGACCGCTCGAAAATGATTACGTCAAATGACCACTGAATGTGATTTCGGTATTTAGAAGGGAAAGGGGAAAGTGCCAAGTGTTTTGGTTCCCAACTATCTAAAAGTAACGGACGAAAAATCAGTATTTCGAAAATAACTGGTACTGGCAAAGTACAGTTTCCACAGAAGCACGTATACATCAGACTCGATAAAGAAATGTAAGTTGTTGTTTTTTTGGGGAAGAGACCAAACAGCGAGGTCATCGGTCTCATCGCATTAGGGAAGGATGGGGAAGGAAGTCGGCCGTGCCCTTTGAAAGGAACCATCCCAGCATTTGCCTGGAGCGATTTAGGGAAATCACGGAAAACCTAAATCAGGATGGCCGGACGCGGGATTGAACCGTCGTCCTCCCGAATGCGAGTCCAGTGTGCCACCACTGCGCCACCTCGCTCGGTCAAAGAAATGTAAGGATCCCATATAAATACTTCCATTGTTTTAATATCAAAATATGCTGTTATTAAACGAATAACTGAGAGAAATGGCGGAGTGATAAGACGTTGGACTCGGATTCATGAGGACGGCGGTTCCCATCTCCATCCCGTTATCCAGATTTAGATTTTCCGTAATTTCCTTAAATCGCATAAGAAAAGTCTGCGAACGATCCTCTTGGAAAGAACACAACCGATTTTTTGCCATCCTTCCCCAATCTGGGCTTGCGCTCTATCTCTCATGATCGTCGATGTCGAAGGAAAATTATACACTAATCTTCCTTTCTTCCCTCCTTCAAGACAATAGCTTGTAGCAACAACCGCTCCCCTCCTCTTCCCCCTTCCGAGTCTTTAAAGAATCGAACTGCCACGTATAAATCAGTTCCAGTGTGGATGAGTGCGGTCCAGATAATTTACGCTCCGTTTCAGGAAAGATAGTTTTTCACACATCTCCATGTCCATGACGTCATATATCCTGAACTGCCTGTCGTACAATGATATAATTTTTTTGCAAAATGCGGTGCGCATACAGTTAGTAATAAGGAAGTAATAAATTAAAACTGTATGCATGATGCGGAAGGCATAAGGGATGAACAGTGAAAATGTTAGCGATTGTTTTATGCGAGGTGTCAGCGAGAAAAAGTTTCTAAAAGGTTTGAAATTATCTGTGAAGATCGTTAGAAGTCGCTAACTGCTGTGTCAGCATTGTGCAGTTGATGTTAATGATTTGATATTAATCTATTAAATCATCACACCTTTCACTTTGTTGATATTTTCGGAATAACATAAAAAAATAGTTCAAATGACTCTGAGCACTATGGGACTTAACATCTGAGGTCATCGGTCCCCTAGAACTTAGAACTACTTAAACCTAACTAACCTAAGGACATGCCCGAGGCAGAATTCGAACCTGCGACCGTAGCGGTCGCGCAGTTCCAGACTGAAGCGCCTACAACCGCTCGGCCACAGCGGCCGGCTACAATAACATCAGTCAGGTAGCTCATTTGTGTGGCCATATTATGAACAGCTGTGAGATAAATGGTTTATTAATATTGACTCTGTACGTGCAACTGCTGAAATGCGCTTTTTTCCCCTCAAGACACACGTGTCGTCTTTCAAGACGTCGTGAATGATTGGGTTTCCATGTGTGTTTCTTGTTTACAGTTAGGATTTCATGTCTACATGCACGGTTCACTAAAATTTTCACCGTTGGCTCTGATATTGTAAATAAAAAGAGGGTAAGGACACCAGTTTCAGATGTAAGAGCGAAGAACGAAACATGACGAAGCAATGACGACAGTGAAGTCTACAGGTAGGGCAATATCTTGCACACAGGGGATGGAAGGGAGGAGAAGGGGTTGTTTCCCTGCACCTCACACCACCTCAACTGTCGCAAGCATTCTTCTCTGCTACCTCCTGAATAGTTCACTAACGAATGACTGTATTACATGCTAAAAGTAATTGTGTCAGCGGCGATCTTCATTTTCTTTTTTCAAACAGACTTTTTTGTCGTTCTGCGTATTTCTGCGAGAAAAAGAACCGCATCTCACTAGTGTAAGTTCTCGTCGACCCACTAATTTTTTCACTTCTTGCCTTATGTTTGGTTCTACATGAAGATCTCTCGTTAATCACGTCACTCTCATCTTAAGCCATGCATGCCGTGTCGTATGCATATCAACGGATACCGTTCGCACTGATGCCGAACGTCTTTAGAATTTTCTCTGCGGCAATTTTCTCAATGTGCAAGGGTTCCAATTGTCACTTTCGTACTTAACGGGGAGCCGGCCGATGTGGCCGAGCTATTCGAGGCGCTTCAGTCGGGAACCGCGCTGCTGCGACGGTCGCAGGTTCGAATCCTGCCTCGGAGATGGATGTGTGTGATGTCCTTAGGTTTAAGTAGTTCTAAGTTCTAGGGGACTGATTACCTCAGATGTTAAGTCCCATAGTGCTTAGAGCCATTTGAACCATTTTTGAACGTACTTAACGGAACGGTCACAGGGTTACGGTTGGTAACAGGGCAGCCTGTTTAATGTCATCGACCACGAACACGTTTTAGCAGCTGATTGTTGTGCCACTACATTCGCCAACCGAACGCTGTGCCAGAAACGTCAGCAACGAATGGTTGGTGGGCGTAAGCCTGCACCAAGTGTGTATGCAAGCATATGCGGGCTGCCCCCAATACATAAAACACAGCTGCTGCAAGGCAGAACACGTAAATCTCCCTAGCTGTAATCATTCTGAGGGCGTGTGCCTTCATTGTTCGTCCCTCTGCTCTTTCAGGCCCCTTTTTTCGGCTGTTTTCTTTTTCTCTTTCGTGTGTAATAATAATGTCGCATGCAAGTATCAATACAGTTACTGCTTCTGGAGATTATTTATGTATTTTATTTATAATGGTATACTCTGACAGTGAATATGTTCGAGAAATGAGAAACCGCACAGTGTAGACCAGTAATATGAACCCTGGATCTTTCAACTTCCATTTGAAACTACCTTACTTAATGTTATGCCTGGACACTTGTTCTTTTCTTTTTTCTGCGGATGAAGGGCACCTCCTAATTTGTGTAACCGCCTTGCTACCTGCGGCATAATAGTTTTGGTTCAAATGGTTCAAATGGCTCTGAGCACTATGGGACTCAACTGCTGAGGTCATTAGTCCCCTAGAACTTAGAACTAGTTAAACCTAACTAACCTAAGGACATCACAAACATCCATGCCCGAGGCAGGATTCGAACCTGCGACCGTAGCGGTCTTGCGGTTCCAGACTGCAGCGCCTTTAACCGCACGGCCACTTCGGCCGGCAATAGTTTTGGTAGCAGGTTAATATCTTCTACAGTTAATGACTTAACGCGAACAACTAAGTGCATCAAACGCCTCTCTGGAATGTGCACACTAGTCGTAATGTTGGTAATATGTTACGTTGCATTCATCTGTGGCCCCTGAATGTCGTTAAGATATACTTTTTTACATACATCATTGTGAGTATCCCTCGTATTTTGAAGTAGCAATACAACTAAAAGAAACAGAAGTTTCGAGATCAGTGATGAAATAAAAAAGAAATGTATTTAGTCGGTCAGAGGATGATTTTCACATCTCAAAAGGAAATATTCAAGTTTCGATATTCGCTTGACACCATTATCCTGAAACCACGTATTGGACTTATTGCGTTATATTAAGAGTTGAAATATACCGCTATGATATTGTTAGAAACCAGTTTCTCACCGCTATCATTGCCTAGAGGGCGCACAATATAAAGTTTTCAAACTTTATTGAATAAATAGTTTTCTTTAGATGGTTTAGATAAATTAAGGGCTACCTGTCTGGACTGAGTTTAGAATTTGGGCCATGGCTTTTCTTCAAACGTATTGCCATTTTTATGTTTGCTGTTTTAGCTTCGGCATTTAAGCGTCAGCACATCTTTAAAAAAATGCTAGAAGCATTCCGTTGTAAATAAAGAAGTCTTTCAGAACACCTCTCGAACACAACTTCGTTACAGTCTAAAACTGCCCGCTTGTCCGCGGTATATTCCCTCCCTTCGAAACACCCGGACCGGCGCATAGCTTCGATCTCTCATAATCTCTTTCCCGACCCTTCTGGGAAATCTCTGTTTAAAGTATCGCCCGCTCTCTTACATCGAGTAAGATAATACTTACCATGACAGACCCACGTGTTCCACCAAAAAGATAGTGGAGCGATAAAACTATTACATTTTTTCCATTCAGTGCTATACCCTAACAGTAAGGAAAACGGAAACAACATAAACTTTGATTTCACATGACTGAGAGCAACTGTAGCACCTGTGGTTCTATTCCAATTAGAACCGCTGAAGCAAGTAATTATAACAACCTCATGGTATTGCCGACCGGAGTGGCCGTGCGGTTCTAGGCGCTACAGTCTGGAACCGAGCGACCGCTCCGGTCGCAGGTTCGAATCCTGCCTCGGGCATGGATGTGTGTGATGTCCTTAGGTTAGTTAGGTTTAATTAGTTTTAAGTTCTAGACGACTGATGAGCTCAGAAGTTAAGTCGCATAGTGCTCAGAGCCATTTGAACCTCATGGTATTCAGATGACAAAAGTAAATGGATTACCTGTAGTTCCTTTTGTCAGTATCAAGCGTGATGGTTCACTGCTTAAGACATTGTACAAAACTGTTATATCAGTAGGCCGCTTATTTTATTTAGATTTTCTGAAATAAGTAGCATACGAGTGATAAATTACATCGGATGAGTTAAAGGTCGTAGCGCTTTATTTTATTGATCTCCAGAGGCACAGGCGTCAATAAATTCAAATAGAAAGAAACATTATTTCGTAAAAAAAGAATGAAATTTTTAATAGTTACAGGCTTCTGTTCAAATTTGCTTGTGATACAATAGCACGTGCTCAGGACCGTTACGAGAATGGGAACTGAATGATGATTGCAGTGGAAATATAGAGTTCAGATGTAGTGCTCAAGCAAACGTAGTTTATTTCATTATAATGTGGCACACTTTGTGAAATTTTGTGCCGAGATACGCTGTGGTATATCACCCGGGGATGTGTAAACGGTGGGGCTCAGGAGACACGTTCTACCATCCACTCATGGAGGGTTGGCGGGACCTCATGTGGCTCTTCTCTCGAAAGGTATGTTCTTTCTGTTGTGAGAAAATCGAGATTTAATTCCACACACTGTCTGCCTCACCCCTGACTCTTGGACGCCACCTTCCTGGAGAGCGTGATGGCCAAAGAATGACGACGTTCCTTCGAGGAATACTCGAATACTTTTGTGAATCAGGTATTCGTTGAGTCGATGAAAATTTGGAGTTTATGTCTTCGTCTCTCTTGTTGGTCGGACATGCAGTAGTTCCCAGTGCTTTTTCCCAGCGGATACTCCCGGCCACGGTCGATCGCTGGTAACTTGTCGATAGGGACGTTCCAGTAACACTTTAGATACGATTTTTGGAATCTACAGCAGCGACAAAATTTGTGTCGTTACCTTGATAATACTTAAACAGAAATGTCAACAACGACATTCTCATGGTATTGATTGCTTATTTGTTTTTAAACCTTTCTTACTTAGGATACAAAGCGAAATATGGGAATTATACTACGTTTTCAGGAATCAACTAGAGTATAAATTCGAAGCAAAGGACAAGTTTCCAACCGCTAAAGAAAATTAGAGCTTTTACGCTAAACATATGTCCCATTATTGAAGTGCGTCATTACAAGCTTTCCTTTATGACAAAAACACACAGTTTTAATACAAGGCAGACTATGGGATAGGCTGTGTGTTACGTGTGAATGAATCAATTCGAACAGAAAGTCACTACCCGAACCACTTTTGAAAGATAGTGCGTACATACACTCCTGGAAATGGAAAAAAGAACACATTGACACCGGTGTGTCAGACCCACCATACTTGCTCCGGACACTGCGAGAGGGCTGTACAAGCAATGATCACACGCACGGCACAGCGGACACACCAGGAACCGCGGTGTTGGCCGTCGAATGGCGCTAGCTGCGCAGCATTTTTGCACCGCCGCCGTCAGTGTCAGCCAGTTTGCCGTGGCATACGGAGCTCCATCGCAGTCGTTAACACTGGTAGCATGCCGCGACAGCGTGGACGTGAACCGTATGTGCAGTTGACGGACTTTGAGCGAGGTCGTATAGTGGGCATGCGGGAGGCCGGGTGGACGTACCGCCGAATTGCTCAACACGTGGGGCGTGAGGTCTCCACAGTACATCGATGTTGTCGCCAGTGGTCGGCGGAAGGTGCACGTGCCCGTCGACCTGGGACCGGACCGCAGCGACGCACGGATGCACGCCAAGACCGTAGGATCCTACGCAGTGCCGTAGGGGACCGCACCGCCACTTCCCAGCAAATTAGGGACACTGTTGCTCCTGGGGTATCGGCGAGGACCATTCGCAACCGTCTCCATGAAGCTGGGCTACGGTCCCGCACACCGTTAGGCCGTCTTCCGCTCACGCCCCAACATCGTGCAGCCCGCCTCCAGTGGTGTCGCGACAGGCGTGAATGGAGGGACGAATGGAGACGTGTCGTCTTCAGCGATGAGAGTCGCTTCTGCCTTGGTGCCAATGATGGTCGTATGCGTGTTTGGCGCCGTGCAGGTGAGCGCCACAATCAGGACTGCATACGACCGAGGCACACAGGGTCAACACCCGGCATCATGGTGTGGGGAGCGATCTCCTACACTGGCCGTACACCACTGGTGATCGTTGAGGGGACACTGAATAGTGCACGGTACATCCAAACCGTCATCGAACCCATCGTTCTACCATTCCTAGACCGGCAAGGGAACTTGCTGTTCCAACAGGACAATGCACGTCCGCATGTATCCCGTGCCACCCAACGTGCTCTAGAAGGTGTAAGTCAACTACCCTGGCCAGCAAGATCTCCGGATCTGTCCCCCATTGAGCATGTTTGGGACTGGATGAAGCGTCGTCTCACGCGGTCTGCACGTCCAGCACGAACGCTGGTCCAACTGAGGCGCCAGGTGGAAAGGGCATGGCAAGCCGTTCCACAGGACTACATCCAGCATCTCTACGATCGTCTCCATGGGAGAATAGCAGCCTGCATTGCTGCGAAAGGTGGATATACACTGTACTAGTGCCGACATTGTGCATGCTCTGTTGCCTGTGTCTATGTGCCTGTGGTTCTGTCAGTGTGATCATGTGATGTATCTGACCCCAGGAATGTGTCAATAAAGTTTCCCCTTCCTGGGACAATGAATTCACGGTGTTCTTATTTCAATTTCCAGGAGTGTATATAATATTACTGATGTGTGTTGCTGAAACCTGGTAGGTTTATTATACAGTACATGGTATGTATATCTTATTATTGCATTTTGTGTTTCTTGTATACTACATACATACAGCATACTTATTAATTTTCATTAAATTAGTTGTTAAAGGTTATTGATTTTCCCAACACATTTTAGTATTGCCGATCCGATACTCTGATATTTCTTATGGTACTATAAAATTATCGAATACTTGTTGTCCATACCGTTGTCATGAGTATAAAATCAAAAATATGAGTACGTACACATATCAGTAATATTGGAACGTCCCTATGTGTCGAAAAGTGAGAACCAGTTTCTACCGAGCTGAGGGCGAACTCGGCATGTCCATTAAGCACATCAGGAATTCCAAGTGGTTTCGAAACAAAACGCACAGTACAGGAAACAGTATTGAGATAGGCGTCCGCAAGGGTGGGACTACTTTCTACTGCAGATTCTAGGAGGGACAAAGGGGGCACTTGCCACCGCCCCCCTTTCCTCTCGTGGAATCTGCAGTACAGGATTTTTATTAACTACATAATTCTCTAACACCATGTGTGATAAGCAATTATCTGGGATATAATAAGTTTTTTTGTCACCGAGAAAATTTAATTCTTGTAGCATGACACGTCTCGAAACAGAAAAACGAATTTACATAAAAATTACAGTTTTGGAGGCTTGCATTGCCGGACCACCTGCATAAATTTCTCCGGACACCCATTAATTTTGATGTTCCTCCAAACTGTGCCTTTTTTTGCAAAGTCGATGTATCGCCCCCTGTGTGTTCGTTGCTACCATTCAAGTCCACATGTGATTTATTACACACCTTCCAGATCAAACTATGATAAATACTACGGCACTCTGAGGTCAGCACTGGGTAGGATCGTCAATCTTGTAAGTTCATCTAATGATGTTAAAGTTATCATGTCGCCTTACACGGGGGTTCCAGGAAGAATGGTCAGAGTGCAGGAACATGACAGCAATGATCATTCGAACAAAGGAGTAAAAAATGCATACTTCGATACTGTGAATCAAATCTCTTCTACTGGAGGGTCTTTGCTTTCGATTCTTTAAGAGGTGGTATTATGGACCAAAACAAGAAAAAGTGTCCAGTGAAAGTGGCCTCTAACATGCATACCTTACGAGCTATCTGCACTGGTTCAATTGGAAAGATGTGTTTCACACTAGCGAAGATGAACAAATATTCATATCTCGTAAGGTGTGCACCTTAGAGCTCGTATTTACCGGGCCTTTTTCCGTGCTATGGTCCATTCTACCACCTTCCAAAATGTGGAAAGAAAACAGGTTGCAATAGAGGTTTGTTTCACAATATCGAAGACGATGTAGTGCTCATAGATCTCTGTGTATGCATTTTAGAACCCATATTTACAAGACTTTTTGGCTCTGAAAGATCGTTCCTGTCATATCGTTGAATACTGCCCATTCCTCCTGAACACCCTTTATAGTTCGAGGAATTGTATTGTGCTCTAGGTGTAGTATTATGCACTGGACTCATATCTGGAGTGAATGATTTCAAATCTTAGTCCTGGCGTTTCGATTTAAGTTTTCCGTCATTCTGTAATTAATTTGGGACGAATGCTGAGGGAGGTGTCTCCTACATCTCCGCAACCAATTTCTTCCACAACCTTCACGAGCAGCCCTTCGTATCTGAGTCATTTCGATGTTGACTGGACGTTGAATACTACGTTTACTTTCTAGCTTCTCACTGCGTAAAACTGAGACTGTTGTTAAAGAACAATATTTTAAATTTCTAGCTCTGCTAAAGATAGTCGTGTCTCTCACTACTTAGTTCGTTCAAACGAGTTGAGAAAGTATATTTGAGCACTATCAAAACCAAAGCGCTTGGGTGATGCTGTGCTGCTGTAAAGGGAAATTTTAGGAATGTTTGTAGAATGTCATCTCGTAGGATGAGGACAGAACGCAGCTGTTGAATCTGACCCCCCAGCTTAGGGTGCGTGTTATAGACTGTGCGTCCAAATCTGTTTCCGGAGCGAGATTTATATTGAGATGGAGTTTATATTGGGATAGGTTTAGTCGGCGCGCCGTTAAAGCCGACCCCGGCCCGTCGTAAAATGGAGCATACTGGTGGCTGCTGGGCTGGGCGGACTCCCTCCCTGCAGCTGATTTATCGCGGCGGGGCGCAGGTGGCGGACCGCTGGCCTTCGCTTTCCCTTTCTGTTCCGTATGTATTGCTGGGACAACACAGGCGCACCCAGCACGCTGCAGCAGACCCGTCTCAGCCCGTTCAACACGACGTGAGGGTACTGCAGGAACGACTCGAACGGAACGTCCGCAGCTCGTGGTCTAGAGCCTAGCGTTGCTGCCTCTGGATTACTGGGTCCTGGGTTCTATGCCCGGCCGGGTCGGGGAATTTCTCCGCCGGGGAACTGGGCGTTTGTGATGTCCTCGTCATTGGGGAAAGTCGCGAGACTGGACAGAGGAAAGATTGCGAATTTGGACGGGCACTGGTAACCACGTATTTGACCGCCTCCAAATCACAAATCATTATCATCATCATCATCATCATCATTGAAAGGAACGCTGCACACCCGCCGATCAGCACCACTACCGTTCCGGAAAGTTGTAATGAAATATTTCGTAGTCAACTATCGATTATTAAAGCAAAGTCAGTCACGATCACTACCAACAGACTCTTTGACCCAAACCTAAATTGATATTACGAGGGACGTAACACAACTAAGGCAACACGTTTTTTTCCCTTCTTGTGCCGGTTGAATAAATGCGGAATTTGTTGTGGGACATCGTGGAATATTCCCGCTTCAGCCCCTATAGTTTCATCAGGTTCCGATACGTGGCGGCGCTGTAGGTAGTCTTCAAAGCGGCGTTTGTAACGGACGTGCATTCCAAGCAGAGAGCTGTCATTGATATTCTTTTGACGGAAAACCAGAGCATCGCAGATATTAATAGAGGCTTGCAGAATATCTACGACGACCTGGCAGTGAACAGAAGCCCTGTAAGTCGTTGGGCGAGGTGTCTGTCATCATCGCAACAAGGTCGCGCAAAGGTGTTCGATTTCCCGCGTGCCGTCCTGTCGCACACCGTAGTGACTCGTGCAGTGTTGGAACGTGCGGACATTCTCATTCGAGCAGCTCGCTGCTCAACTGGACGTCTCCGTTGGTAGTGCTGACACAATTGTCACCAGTGGGAATACTCAAAGGTGTGTGCTCGCTGGATTCCTCGCCGCCTAAGAGAAGACCTTGAAGAGCAACGAAGTATCTTCTGTGCGGAATTGCTTGCGCGGTAGCGCGCTCATCGTGACAATTCTTTGTGAAAGTCCAAAGCTGTACCCTCATCCCGTAATGCCATGGCGGCGGTCTTCTAGAACTCCGCAAGGAGTTACTCTGTTGGACGTCCTCCCTCGTGGTGCGACGATCAACTCTGTAGTGTACTGTGCTACCCTCAGGAAACTGAAGAAAAGACTTCAGCGTGTTCGTCGCCGCAAAAATGAAAACGAACTTTTCCATGAGAATGCGAGGCCTCACACAAGTCTGCTCATCAGAGAGGACCTCACATAACTTCGTTGGTCTGTTCTTTCTCATGTACCGGTACTCTACAGCCTGGATCTCGCATCTTCCGACTTCCATCTGTTTGGCCCAATGAAAGAAGCACTCCGCTGGAACCACTACGTAGCTATGGCGAGGTTATTTGATGCAGCAAGACGTTGGCTCCAATGTCGACCAGTATAGTGGTTCCATGCGGGCATACAGGCTCCCCTAGTAAGGTGGCATAATGCTGTCGCATTGAACTGAGATTATGCTGAAAAATAGGGTTTTGTGGCCAAATGAACGGGGAATGGTATGGGTTATTAGAATCCTGAATAAATTCAACCTGCTTTCAGAAACAAATGAGTTGTATTACTTATGAACGGCCTCCGTATTTAAATTCTATTTTTTATACACAAGACGTGTTTATAACAACAGCGTTACATTGCCGATTGCTTGCTGAATCCACAGATGCCATGCCAGCCTTTTGAAGTAATATTTTATTATTTATGTAAGAAGACCATATTTACTATGTTGTAAACATTTAAAATCGTCACCCCATATTTTACTATCATAAATTGAGGATCTACAACGACTAAAGATCATAAAAGATTTCATGAGTACCTACTTGTTTGGCTAATTACAAAATTGTGACAAATATCAACGAGAGAATTTATGACGCAACATTGAAATACAAAGGAACGACTGTTTCATAAAGTAACGTTCAATCATCTACTGCTAGAGAACAAAAGATCGTGTTTTACGCATACAACTGTAACCTAAACGCATCAGTGAATTAATATTAATAAAATGCTAATCGCAATATTAAAATCTCCGCAAATACAGAAATGTTACAGACTCGCAAAATGTATGAACAATTTTGAAATCAACACAAAATTTCCTCTAAGATGAGACATTTGACACATCATTTCACTGTCGTTTTAGATTTTGTAAAAATTATCCTTTATTTTATTTTGCTAAGATAGCAGAACGAAGTGTGTAAAAAATAGTTGAGTCTAATATTGTTGCTGACACATTACAATTAATTTAATATACGAAGGAGAAACTCTTTTATGTAAAAAGAAATATAAACTGTAGTAGTGCTAAACCTTAGGCAGCGTAATTGTAGTAATAAGTACATATTTACACTTGTATGTCTTAAAATGGCTGGGATAGGCATGCTTGCATATAGATTTTTGAAAGGCGCCTCAGGGAGTTCAACTCTGTCTGTATGATCAGTGTACTTAGATGGTGTGTTTTGACTTATTGGTTGGTACGTAGAGCACAGTGCCTGCGTAGGTGAAGCCTGGAACCAAACTCCTGTCATGGACTACACCCAGATTAATTAATTCATCATTAACTGTTGCTGAAATGTGGATTTGTGGCGTAATAGTAAAGGGTCTTAGAATTTCCTTATTGAAATCGAGTTCAGAAAACGCCACATTCTCATTTACCATATCTTTATTCACATTTCGCTGTTGAATGTAGTTCTGCTTGAAGGTAGGAAATTTGGGTTTAACGTGTCGTCTACGACGATGTCATTAGAGACCGAGCACAAGCTCTAGATGGGGGAAGGACAGGTAAGGAAACTGCTCGCGTTCTTTTCCAAGGAACCATCGTGGCATCCACGTTAAAATGTTTTGGGAAAATCACGGGAAACCCAAATCTTGATGACCGAACGGGGATTCAAGCCTTCGCCCTCCTCCACGCTAGTTCAGTGTCTTACTTCTGCGCCATATCACTCGGCCACATTGTAATAAAATACATTCAAGTGCCTAAGCTCTCGATAATCTTTTCCAATAACCCGCGTGAACATGGCCAAGTAAATTAGTCAAAAACCTCCGATATTTCGACATGGAACACCCCTGCCATTTTCAAAGCACGAACTGCAGCCTCACTTGTTTTATTTACTTTTTAGTTGTTTTTTGCATTCCCTCCTGTTGTTGCCTCTCTTCGGCTTTCGATTACAATTATTAAAGAAATACACATAAATTTATTTTAAAATGAATAAACAAGATTGTCTTAATTTGATCAGATGGTGGTGCGTTTGGACTTGAAACTGAAAGGACGATGATGCTGTGGACTCCTAGTAACATGTATTAGATGAGCAGCTGGGATACAGGTGAGATTGGAAGAGATTCGGTATGGCAAATGATGTTGGACGATCATCGGGGAGGATCAAGAGAAGGGATATGTGTGGCGAGTAGGATTTGCAGTTACGCGTAGATGAAGGATTCATTTAGCAAACGATAAGATGGTGTAGTTTATATTTGATTGGATGAGTGGCTCTCAGGGACGATTTCGTTGTGTGCGAAGGACATCGAGAGTGTTGTATTCACCAAACATGTTCGCCACCCAATAAAAAGTATTGCAGGAAATGAAACACCTGAGAGAAGAGTAATTGCTGTATTAGGTGGTGTGCTTGCTTGCGAGCCGCTCTCACAGCTTTAGTTCCATTAGCACATGTTCTCTTGCATTCCAATCTCTGCAAAATTTCTCCTATATACTTTGTGAGACTAGCACTCCTGGAAGAAAGGGTATTGAGGAGACGTGTCTTAGCCATAGCCTGGCGGATTATTCCCAGAATGAATTTTCGCTTTGAAGCGGAGTGTGTGCTGGTTTGGCACTTCCTGGCAGATTAAATCTGTGGCTGCACCTGGAGCTGAACTTGGCATAGAAAAAGGTTCCAAGTTCGACCTCCCGGCCCAACACAAAGTCTTAATTTGCCAGGAAGTTTCAGATCAGGGCTGCCGAGTGAAAATTAACTCTAGGAACACCTTCTCTCATTGTTTATCATGCCAACGCTAGTTCATTTTCAACAGGTTTGCTTATAACACTGTCCCCAATACTTGGAAGCGGTGTCCAAAATCTTCATATTGCTATACTCCATGCGATGGCCAGTATGAAAGCAGTGTTCTCCAATTGCCTGTCCACTTGGCTGTCGTAAGCTGACCCAACACTTGTATTTCTATTTTCATACGTGGGGTACATTAAAAATGCACACACATCACTGCGTTGGTTGTTTTTGTCTGTGTCAAACATTCTTCTCACAAACACGTCAGATAATTTACTACTTGATGTACGGATCCACACTTCAACATCTGACCTGCTGTCCAGGTGAAAGTAAGCAGTAATGGCTTGCTCTTGCCACACTTACGTGGAGGAACTACCCAACCTAAAAACATACGACTTGTAATGGCTACAGTTGTTAGCAAATGAAGTAAATACTGATGCAATGTTATTCAGTACACCGCCCTGTCACCAATAGAAATATCTGTACTTACACCCATTACACCTTATATATATATATATATATATATATATATATATATATATATATACGACAGTGCCCTTCTAGCTGAAAATAATAAAGTTGGTTTTTTTTTTTTAAATCAAACTGATAAAACAGAATGGGTAGCATACAATTTAGTTTGAAAGAACAAGCAAAAGGAATGCATAGCTACTACTTCTTAAAAATCAAAAGAGGAGACACCATAGAAGGATTCAAAGACTTCTGTCATAGAGAAATAATCGCACATCTGAAGCGTTGCGCTCTGTGAGAGTAATGAACCGTGAAGTAACGAAAAAGAATAATCTGGAACCATTTCAAACATATCGCTATGGAGGCGTGGTAAATTACGTCGACAGAAAAATTCCAAATCACCATTTCTTGTAAACAGCAGACTAGCACAAATATGTGCGAAAACCCCTTAAAGAAGGGGAGGCAGTTGATTACGCGTGCGTTAAGGTCGGAAGTAAAGAGAGCAGTAAAAATAGTGGGAAACTGTTTTAGAAGATCTGAAGACGCTAGGTGTATCATTTCAGGCATAATCAAATTTAGTAGCGTGTGCTTGGGTCTTCAAAAGACTATCCGAGTAAAAAATACCTGTGTTTACAGCTTTTAGCTCGATGATCAGGTTCTTTGTGGCACCTCTTTTTCTTCCTTGGCGGTCTAATTCACTACCAGACTCCAGTGCGCGGTAGGGACCTATGTTACTGAGACTAGTTGCGCTGTAAATAACGTAATGTAGTTGGCTACAGGGGTGTTACGCTGTCAGCGTCTACGGTCCACAGAGTTTTCCATGTGCATAAACAGAGCCGTACTCGCCGCGGTAGCTGTGTTCAACTCGCTAGTAACCTCTGCATGTCGGCTGCACGCTCTGCGGTGGCCGCGTTTGCGGTAGATTTCATCTCGTGAACTTTGAACTTAAGGTAGCACTACGTGCGAGCGTAGTAGCGCGCTGAAGCCACCCGTAGCTAACTGCTATAAAATTCACGAAATTTCTATAGTATTACGGAAGAGTGATTGAGTATTACATGCGATAAAATCCTGCTTTGTAGCCTAACCTACAGTTTCTCGTAGAACTGTTAATGCAAACTCCACTTCAGAAAGTAGTGGTATTCGTGCAGTGTCCGTTGAGTTGACTAGATCGCGCAAGTGAACGGGCTAGAAGGCGTGTGCTGTTGTAAATCAGTAGATGTTGTGGCAAGTGTAAAGCTAAATGGCAGTTCTTTTTACAGTGTCTTCTGAATTGTCTTTTTTCTCTCTGATGTTTCTTTGAAACAACAATTTACATTTTTACATTTGTTGTCCTCTTCAGTTATATTCATAGCGATTCAGCACAGAAACTGTGGCTTAACGCTGGTCTGAATAACCGCAGCTGGCTCAAATGGCTCTAAGCACTATGGGACTTAACATCTGAGGTCATCAGTCCGCTAGACTTAGAACTACTTAAACCTAACTAACGTAAGGACATCACACACATCCGTGCCCGAGGCAGGATTCGAAACTACGACCGCAGCAGCTCTGAATAACCGCTCATAAGTCAGCGCGTATGTTGACATTTTAGACACGACATACTTGTGGAGCAAAGAAACAATGATATCTGACAAGGCGAAGGCCTCAGACACGGCCAACCGATTCGACTCAAATTTGGCAGGTCGCTTGTGTTCAACCTAAAACGAAGGAATCTAAGATATTTTGGGTCAACACCCTCGCGTTGTTGAGAAAATCACCCCTAAAGGTTAGGACGAGCAATCGAATCAAAATTGGCGGCATCGATAGATAATTGTAAATAGAGCATTTTTCATTATCAGGTATGGGGTCCGAAAACACATACTCTTCCAGAAATCGAGGTAACAAACTTTTATAACTGCCGCTTCTGTAAACGCTTTTCGCCGACAGCACCGATCGCGCAACGGCCAAGGTAACTGGCTGGAAATCAGAAAACCCGGGTTCGAATCTCGAAGAAACGTAGCGGATGTTCTTCTTTTCGTTTGTATTTTTCCATATCTCAATTGATAGGGATAAAAGGGTTAATAAGGTAAGTATATCAAAAGCGCATGATGATAAGGTAGGCAAATAAATTTCTCTAACCTCTTGGGAGCCGGCCGTGGTGGCCGTGCGGTTCTAGGCGCTTCAGTCTGGAACCGCGTGACCGCTGCGGTCGCAGGTTCGAATCCTGCTTCGGGCATGGATGTGTGTGATGTCCTTAGGTTAGTTAGGTTTAATTAGTTCTAAGTTCTAGGGGACTGATGACCTCAGATGTTAAGTCCCATAGTTCTCAGAGCCGTTTTTGAACCTCTTGGGATAGTAAACAACTAAAATGTTACTCTAGGTCACTTTACAATGGCTCTTCCAGTCACTGTTACGTGTCCTCACTTTTCTTCGAACAACTAGATGGATGGCGCTTGTCATATAAACATTCGAAACAAATATACTCACGACACCAAGAACATCTAATGAATGCAGTCTTTCGAGAGCTACACTGTTCCTTCCGAAGAGTCGACGGAAAACAAACTTGGTTTACATATAAAAATATGTCTTTTTCGGGAACTAATGTTGATGCGCACCACGCATACGATATCATTGCCTGAAAAATCGGTGCTGAAAGTTGGTTATGAATTATGATGTGAATAGTTATTGCATCCCTGCGGTTGTACAATTCCCTCTGGGTTTCCAGAAGCACACTGCATTTCTGAAGTCTGGAAATAAAGTTTTTAACCTGGCGATAGAAATAAACATCACACGGCTGGCACACAGGTGTGCAGTTTGGCGGTATTACTTTTACTATGCACGTCGGCAGACACTCGCCATCTATAAACATTGTGTCATATATTGTAGTATTGCCGGCCGGAGTGGCCGTGCGCTTCTAGGCGCTACATTTTGGAACCGCGAGACCGCTACGGTCGCAGGTTCGAATCCTGCCTCGGGCATGGATGTGTGTGATGTCCTTAGGTTAGTTAGGTTTAATTAGTTCTAAGTTCTAGGCGACTGAAGACCTCAGAAGTTAAGTCGCATAGTGCTCTGAGCCATTTGAACCATTGTAGTATTAATTTGTCCACTCCAGGAATCAAGCATTAGACAAAACTTGTTATCAGAAACGTATGGTTTTAAAACATTCTCAAGAAATGTTCTGTAAATCGCATTCGTCAGTTTTTCCGGATTTGGAGCAGGTGATGTAAGCATTTTGCGAGTCGGTTACACGACTGACCTCTTCTATAACCAGAGGACCAAATGTAACATTCGTTTCTTGTGAACACAGGAAAACCTTAGGCAACACTTTTCCAGAGGCTGTGATGACATATTGCTCCGTTTACGAATGTGTTAGTTTGTTTTTACTACCAACTGCGACAATGGTTCGTTTTCCTCCCTTATGCGATAACGTGCGTTCGCGGCAGCCTAATGACGGAAAACAACTCTTTCCGATTGACTTCTATAAGTCTCGTGCTGGACACCTTCACCCTTCCAGGTTCACAACTATGATATGACGAAGAGGCAACCGGGACAACATAACTCTCCCCGCGTGCATTCTGTCCCGTGCCTGACTGTAAACAAGCGTCGTGCGGTTGGCTATCTGTGATCCTACGTGAGCAATTTGCAGCACTCTTACTCGGAGCTGTTGTCATGTGACAAGGCTTAAAACTTTAATACTTTACTAACTCACTGCATTTGGGAAATTAGTTTGCCTACCTTATTATTATCATTCCTTATTGATTTACTTACCTTCTTAACCATTCTATCCTTATCAATTGAGATATGGGGCCGGCCGAAGTGGCCGTGCGGTTAAAGGCGCTGCAGTCTGGAACCGCAAGACCGCTACGGTCGCAGGTTCGAATCCTGCTTCGGGCATGGATGTTTGTGATGTCCTTAGGTTAGTTAGGTTTAAGTAGTTCTAAGTTCTAGGGGACTAATGACCTCAGCAGTTGAGTCCCATAGTGCTCAGGGCCATTTTTTTAGATATGGAAAAATACAAACGAAAAGAATAACATCCGGGTTTTCTGATTCCCAGGCAGTTACCTTGGCCGTTGCGCTATCGGCGCTGTGGGCGAAACACGTTTAACCATGTGGGTTCAGAAGCGGCAGTTGTAAAAGTTTCTTTCCTCTATTTCTGGAACAGTTTGCGTTTGCGGACCCCATACCTCATGATGAAAAATGCTCTATTTACAATTATCTATCGATCTCGCCAATTTTGAGTCGCTTGCTCCTGATAACCTTTAGGGGTGATTTTCTCAAAAACGCGGGGGCGTTGACCCAAAATATCTCCGATTCCTTCGTTTTAGGTTGTACACAAGCGACCTGCCAAATTTGAGCCGAATCGGTTGGCCGTGTCTGAGGTCTTCCCCTTGTGAGTCGTGTCAAACGGCGCTGCGATATCGTGGATTGCTGCCACAGTTTAGTAACTCAGTGAGGGATTGTATTCTTTAACTCGCTGGTTTCCGGACGATATCAGGAGGAAAAAGAAACTCCCCGTGCGATTTAGCCTTTTACGATGGGATCTGGGAATGGTGCACGTGGCCTGACAGTTGCAAGCGCGTATACAGTGCATTCTGCAACGATGGTGAACAACAACAACGACAATAATAATAATAATAATAATAATAATAATAATAATAATAATAATAATAAAATACTATCTGCTTTCTGCCTATAATAATGGCAAGGGGCACCACATTAGTAGTGTGTGCAAAAGTTGAAAATTTGGGTGTGACGGGAGGCGTGCTTGGGCCCGCGCAGTTGCGATGATCTCTGTGTCCGGGTGGCTTTGTGGTCAGAGCATCTGCCTATTATACAGGAGACCCGGGTTCAGATCCCTGTCCGCAACAGATTTTGATTTAAGTCAATGTCCACTCGCAGCTAGTCTGTAATTCCTTTATGGTTCAAATGTCTCTGAGCACTATGTGACTTAACATCTCAGGTCATCAGTCCCCTAGAACTTAGAACTACTTAAACCTAACTAACCTAAGGACATCACACACATCCATGCCCGAGGCAGGATTCGAACCTGCGACCGTAGCGGTCGCGTGGTTCGAGACTGATGAGCCTAGAACCGCTCGGCCACCAGCGGCCGGCTGTAATTCCTTTATATCTGCTTTCTTGTCAGTATCTGACATGAGAACAATTCAAGCTTGTTATCACTGAAATATGAGCATCTTGTTGCTGTGGTTATCACTGAAATATGAGCATCTTGTTGCTTTGGTCGAGGGTCCACGTAATGGTGATACTACAGAATGTCTAGCGCAGTTTCAGAGCAATGGTCACTTGCGTCGAAATACATTGTATTGTAGAGGATGGCTCGAGTGACGGATATGGGTGGATTGAAAGAAATAAATTGCCAGGCGCGAATGGAAGTCGTAAAATCCAAGAAAACGCCTGCGTTTACTGCGGATTCGATCTACAATTGGATCCTTCAGGAAGGGTATCAGTTACCCGAGATGCCAGTCCATGGGCGACAGGGGTGGATGGCCGGAAGTTATGACAACTTTAAAGGAACAGTGGTATTATAGGGGTGAAAACTGAATAATAGAGCGAAGGGTGGGTAGGTGCCTGCTACAAAAGAGACAGAGCAGACTTCATAAAGCCGTCTGTGCTGTTTTTGGATGCCTCAGAAAAGAGGGCGACATTCAGATCCTCCCCTGTGAATGCAGACACCTGGAGCAATCATGTGGCCTCTCTCCTGCGCTTCCTGATTGGTTATTCATAGAATGCTCGACTATTCAGCGTCTTAGTATGGAATTTTGATCTATCGATTCAGCACGCATGTAGTGGCACATGTATCTGGCTGGAAAGTCTGGGTACTCAATGTAAAAACTTAGCGAGGAGGAAAGACAAAGAAAATTAATTGGTATCCATGGTGCGACAGACAACTGAGGTTGCACATATAGTTACTGCGGTTGTACAATATTACAACAGCGCACGGGGTTATCATTCCCACATTTACATTTATATCTGCTCTTTGCAAGCTCCCGTACTATGTGTGTCAATATTTCCCTCTAAGACACCAATTTTCGTTGTATTAGCGTCGTGATCATTACGCGAGGTGAGGGAGGCCTTACATCACCAGTAGGGCTAGTACGTGCTTTGCAGATGATTTCCAAACTCGGTTACTATTTGTATTACCACCCTCGAACCACTGATTATGCCTTTCAACACGGATAAGCACATGCTGTTTGGTATCTGCATGCGTTACTACTACTACTACTATTATTGTTTTATTATTATTTTTATCGATGGAAATGTGCAAAACATCACGTCCATTACATTTAGGGGAACAGTGTAATTCGAAAACGAACATGTTACAGTTACAAGAATCGGGATGAATCATGCAGACCAAAAGCAGTAAGAAAGGTGATGCATGTTAGGCGAAACAGCCCGCTGCGACTAATGACATACTGAGACAGTATACGTAGTTCACCACACCGGGATTAGTTGCTAGGGGGGTAACGCGCCTGTGACAGACTCCATATACATTCGTATACGTGTCGTATTTTCTTCTTGTGTTATTCTATAACATTGTGGCAAACGTATGACATACACAAACGGTGAATATGTGAGTGTTTCTGGTCCTTGGTTCATCTGATAACCGGCCAGGTATTGCCAATCGTGAATATGCTGGTGGATATCCTGGTCGATGTCATCCAGATAAAAAATGTGTTTCGTCGTCTGGAGCTTCGCCCGTTCTTCCCCCATTGCGTGACAGAAGTCGTCCACGCACTCGCCGTACTCCAGCTACTGAGGAAGCTATTCTGGAGATCGTACGAGTACACCAACAACCCCAGCAAAGCGCACGTTGCGCAATTCTCTGAGTGTTTCCGTGTCTTCAATATGCACAGTTCCCACTATGGGTGTGACGTTAACCCGCACGTCACTCGCGTCTGTGGATATCAAGTTCGCTTTGACATCAACGTGTGGGCCGGAATATTGGGAGACAGGAGTTTGGGTCACTAATTGTTGCCTGACTGGTTGACTGCACGGAGGTATCGTGCATTCCTCTCAAACTATTTTGCTGACGCACTGAAAAATGTTCCACTTCATGTTCGGCCGAGGTTGTGGTTCAGACATGATGGTGCACCTCCACACTTTGGAACTAATGTGCGACGGTATTCAGACCGAACATTTCCAGGGAAATGGCTCTGACGAGAAGGTCCAGTTGTGTGGTCTCCGCGTTCACCTGACCAAATTCCCCTGGATTTCTTCCTGTGGGGCCACTCAATGGAACATGTGTATTTTACTCCGCCGACGCATGTGGAACAACTCACAGCGCCGCGCGTGTTCACGCTGTTCTTGTACTTGTGGATGCAGCATTGTTGGGAAGAGTCCACAGCTGTATGATCCAGTGGGTCGCGCAATGTTTGGACGTGCAGAGGTGTCGCTTTGACCATCTGCTTTGAGAACAGCGTTTTCTTTTGCAAACGCCATGCGGTCATTAACATGGAAATTATTTTCAGTAGTCGCTAATGTGTTACATCCAAGCGGACGTGCCGCATGTAGTATAAATCCGCCTTATGACAGGTCATTTGTTTCAGTTGTCAATTTTTGACTTGTCTGAGGACGTTCTGTTATGTTCAGCGTTAGAAAACATTGTACAGGGTGATTCAAAAAGAATACCACAACTTTAGGAATTTAAAACTCTGCAACGACAAAAGGCAGAGCTAAGCACTATCTGTCGGCGAATTAAAGGAGCTATAAAGTTTCATTTAGTTGTACATTTGTTCGCTTGAGGCGCTGTTGACTAGGCGTCAGCGTCAGTTGATGCTAAGATGACGACCGCTCAACAGAAAGCTTTTTGTGTTATTGAGTACGGCAGAAGTGAATCGACGACAGTTGTTCAGCGTGCATTTCGAACGAAGTATGGTGTTAAACCTCCTGCTAGGTGGTGTATTAAACGTTGTTATAAACAGTTTACAGAGAATGGGTGTTTGTGCAAAGGGAAAAGTTCTGGACGGCCGAGAACGAGTGATGAAAATGTAGCACGCATCCAGCAAGCAGTAACTGGACTACAGTATCTGGAGATGTTAGAGAATTGGCTGTTCCCTCAGCTCGAACAAGAAGCACAACAATTCATATTTCAGCAGGATGGAGTGCCACCACATTGGCACTTATCTGTCCGTAACTACCTGAACGTCAACTACCCGAGGCGATGGATCGGCCGCCAGGCAGCCCGTGACAGAGCACTTCATCACTGGCCTCCAAGAAGCCCTGATCTTACTCCCTGTGATTTTTTCTTATGGGGGTATGTTAAGGATATGGTGTTTCGGCCACCTCTCCCAGCCACCATTGATGATTTGAAACTAGAAATAACAGCAGCTATCCAAACTGTTACGCCTGATATGCTACAGAGAGTGTGGAACGAGTTGGAGTATCGGGTTGATATTGCTCGAGTGTCTGGAGGGGGCCATATTGAACATCTCTTAACTTGTTTTTGAGTGAAAAAAACCTTTTTAAATACTCTTTGTAATGATGTATAACAGAAGGTTATATTATGTTTCTTTCATTAAAGACACATTTTTAAAGTTGTGGTATTCTTTTTGAATCACCCTGTACTTTGTAAATTTCACCGGCCGGAGTGGCCGAGCGGTTCTAGGCGCTACAATCTGGAACCTCGCGACCGCTACGGTCGCAGGTTCGAATCCTGCCTCGGGCATAGATGTGCGTGATGTCCTTAGGTTAGTTAGGTTTAAGTAGTTCTAAGTTCTAGGGAACTGATGACCTCAGAAGTTAAGTCCCATAGTGCTCAGAGCCATTTGAACCATTTTGTAAATTTCGGATACATGTGACTGAAGAAATGGGGTATACTACAGTATTATATCGGAGTATGAAATTGGCAATTAAAAGCAAATACCTAGATTCGAACCCTAGACCTGCTGCGTGCCAACTCAAAACGCTATCCGCTGCACCAACTGCATAGCACTACTGCTATATACTGACAGAGGTAGTTACTGTACATGTTATTACAGTGTTGCCAGATTGCCAATCCTTAACCTCCATTTACTGCCGGAAATATGACATTTTTTACTGCTAGTATGTGACTAATCGCGCTGCGACGTCCGAGTGCGGAAATTTACTTCAGTATGTGTGAAACCTTGGTCCGATGTGAGAGAGAGGTCCTGATGGGCCTAATCAGATTAGAGTCAAAAGAATAAATAAATCATGTGCCTTGCGAACAGTGCCCGCATCTCGTGGTCGTGCGGTAGCGTTCTCGCTTCCCATGCCCGGGTTCCCGGGTTCGATTCCCGGCGGGGTCAGGGATTTTGTCTGCCTCGTGATGGCTGGGTGTTGTGTGATGTCCTTAGGTTAGTTAGGTTTAAGTAGTTATAAGTTCTACGGGACTGATGACCAAAGATGTTAAGTCCCATAGTGCTCAGAACCATTTGAACCATTTTTTTGCGAACAGTGAAGATGAGGTGGTGTTACGGTATGGAGTGTTTTTCGTAGTTATGGTGTAGTCACGTTATTGCCCTTAAGAAAACGCTAACTGTGGGAGGATATGAACGCAGTTTACAGCATTGTGTACTGCATAGAGTAGAGAAAGTGTTCAGAAAGAATCATTGTTTCTATCAGTCTGAGAATGCACACTGTTATGAAGCTGTGAGGGAATGGTTCGTGGACATTAACATTCCTGAAATGGTTTAACCTGCCTAGAGTTCCGACTTGAACCCAACGAAACACCTTCGAGATGTCAGAACATCGACATCGCCCCAGATCCAGTATCAGTACCTTTACTGGTGTGGGCTCTTGAGGAATAATGTGCTGCCAGTCCTGCACAAACATTCAGAGACCGCACTGAAAGTGTCCCCAGCAGCGTTGCGGCCGTCATAAAGGAGAAGGTAGGACACATGCTATGTTGAGGTTCACTGACAGGTGTCTGGATACTCTTGATCAGATATAGTGTGTATCGCCCGACTATTCTTGGAACGTATTGTCACTGGAAAAGTAAACTACAGCGTGCAGCGACTGCCACTGGAGTTTGCTGAGATTGCCCCTAACGTCCTCGCGCTTTCTAAGCGATCCCGTAACGAAACGTGCCACCCTTCTGTGAATTAAACTTGGTAAGGGTCTGAGACTGCTCAGCAGTAGTCCTTGATTCGAACCCAGTAACGTTACGTGAGCACCCAACAACGCCGACCTCTGTACGTAGGAAGGTGACAAAGCGAGGGCCGGCGAGTGAGCCATCGGCAGTCTTCCGCGGCGCCAGATCTGTGCCGGCCTTGCCCCTCGGCCGGCGTCGTCCATTAGGCGCGGTCCTCGACCGCCACCACGTGCCGTTGCAGCTCTGCCGCATTCCGCTGCCAGGCCGCGCGTCCTTCCCGCCGCAATAAAACCGATAGCAAGCGTATTTTGCTGAGCATCGTACTAGTTTGTGTGGAGAGAGCTCACGAGGTGGATGTCCAAACCAGCAGGAGCCACGCCAGACTGAATATCAAAAGATCACAGGCGCAGTGAATTCTGTGAAGGATGTTGTGCCACCTTACTGTTTTGATCGCAATGGCATTGTAGTAAGATGAGGGAGAAACGTGAGTCTAACGGGAAAAGATCCCAGTATCAAGAAATAATTAATGTAGAGTAATGAAATTGCCGGAATACATCTGTCTAGGTGATTAACGTAGCAAGATCACAAGTTAGTATAAGCGCGAAAAAAGCCATTGAAAATGTGAAATGCTGGTACATTAACAGCCAGAATGTTGAGTACAAGTATGCAGACATGCAGGCATGTAGAGGTAGATCTCGTGATCGAGCAGGCCAAGGCAACATGTCGACAGTCTGGAGAGCGTGTTGGGTAATAACATCTGTATGTGGGCTAGCATTATCCTCTTGGAAAGCACCCCCTGAAATGATGTTCATGAACAGCAGCACAACAGGACAAACCATCAGACACGTACAAATTTGCAGTCCGAGTGCGTGGAATTTCCACTAGAGTGCTCCTGCTGTCATACTTAATCGCACACCAGACCATAACTGCAGGTGGGGGTAGGTCCAAAGTGCCAAGGCCGCTGGCAGGTTGGTTGCAGGTGCTCACGCGGCCTCCTCCTAACCAACACACGACCACCACTAACACTGGCAGAACCGGCTTTTATCAGAAAACACATCAGATATCCACTCTCCAATAAGCTCTCGCTTGACACCACTGAAATCGTGGTTGGGGTTAGTGGAATGCACGGTATAGGGCGTCTGGCTCGGATCGGTCCTGGAAGCAACCGATTTGTAACAGTTCGTTAGGTCACTGTGGTGTCAACTGCTGCTCGCATGGTTGGTGCAGACACAGTACGAAGCACCACAGTCATACGCCGAACACACTGGTCTTCCCTCTCGGTTGTACCACGTGGCCGTCTGGAGCCCGGTCTTCTTGCGACCGTACGTTCCCGTGACTATCCCTGCCACCAGTTGTGTACTGGAAGGAATATGAAGCTTCTCGTACCCTCTTACATTACCTCATTCAAAGTTTGTGAGCTTTTGTTAATGGCATTTTTATCGTCTCTAAGCCATTCGTGTCTAACATCAACTCATCACGTCCAATCTCAAAGGTAACCTACTCTCATGACCGTTTTAGTGCGTATTTGAAGCAAACCTGTTTTGTTTCTTCATAGTAGTGTGAAATAAGAATAGATTGTCATCTTTCACGTGCAGAAACACGCCTACCAACTTTCGTTTATCTCGCACAACTCCTTGTTGTTGTAAATGATCATCTATTGGTGCTGCTACGTTTATGTGCCTCGTAACGTGTGAAGTTTCTTTATGGAGTTGTGCAGAATGTCAAATTAAAGTGGAAAATTCCAATGTGTAAATCGTTTAAAGAGTGGAAACTGCCTTGTTTAGTAATATTCAGCGGGCAGGGAGGACACAGTCGTCAGAAACTAACATACCTCCATATAGCCTTAAATTAAGCTGAACTTTGCTTCATTTGCGTGTTACAGGAGATAGACCTGTCGACCTGCTGTAGATAATACATCGTTTGCTTGAAACCTTTCTTAAATTGAGGAGCGTTTCTGCAAAACTGGCGTAATGCAAAAAATATATAATTTTACAGGAGACACATTTATTTAACTAAGAAGCAAGTTGAGAGCGAAAATTTTTTAGAATTAGCAAATTTCATACAGTTTAAATATATTTTAAGATAGTCCTTGCATTTACATAAAATTTTTGATAGTTTATCAACTGCAGGGAGTAGAGAAACAGTTTTCTTTTTCAAAACTCGCTTTATGCTCGAACTAGATCAGTGATACCTGAATACTAAATGCCTGTTTTCACATGAAAGTTTTAAAATAATATTTTTTTTCTTCTTCTATGCAACTTCATCCTCGTAAGTTCTCCGTGAGCTGTCATGATCTTGATACTCTTCACCTCTTGCAGAGAATATATCACTGCAGAAACTTGCTGCATCCTTGGGAATTGTAAAGAAATGCATGAGCTTCATTACATCCTTCTTTTCTGCACTTGCATGGTTTACCTAGGGAATAATCGCAGCACGTTTTATGGCTTTTAACGAATGAATGTTCTTCTCGAAACATCACAACATACTTCTGATCCAAATAAATACTTCGTTTTTACAGCACATTGTATCTTACCATTGTCTGTGATCGTTTTAACAGCTCTTTGAATCTTACCATTGTCTGTGAGTTATTGCTTGTACGTCTACCATTTTGAAATACAAGGTAAACTTTATTATTTCCTTAGAAATCCGTTAGAAGTTGTAGGAAAACCTGTCTTCTCCCATACCAGCACCTTTCCAAACTTCGCTAGAATACTCCTGTATTCACAAGGTGATATGATATCTTCTTTTTTCCGATATTCCCTTTCAACTCTAGCGAATACGTGATCCGGTGGAATGAAACTATGTCTGCGAATAGGCAAACAGTGGGTAAGTTTGGAGAACATTTGGTGCGTTACATAAAATATGTCAGTCATCGAGCAGCCGCACGTGCAGCAGCAGCAGCAGCAGCATCGACACACACTAGTTATGCCGCGTTATTTTAGGAGGAGGCGTTCGCGTCGTACAGTGTCAGGGTTATGAAAGTCATGTTCTGGTTGCTGCTCGAGTCTGAAAAAAGCTCACGTTTCAATCACCTCTTACCAATATTTGTAGTCCTCTCTTTCAAATAAGATGGTGTAGTGCAGATGCGATTTCATTTGCACCTCTTCCAGCTTCTGCTTCATGCCGAGTACATTGAAAAATATAGTGAGTATCCTGTTTTGGCTTATGTATCACCACGGACACGTTCTAGAACTACAGCTGTCGTGCGCAAAAGACTTCTCCAATAGAGATCTTTAGCAGAGATCGATTTGTTGAATGTCAAAGACAACTTTTAAAGTGTCTTCAGAGTACTGCTTAGGCTTGTAGAGGAAGCGGGATTTTATATGTTAAGAAAAAAATTATTGAAAAATGCGTAAAGCGAGTTTTGTGAAAACGGTTCTCAATTACACACGAACGACTAGACGATCTCCGGATCGGATGTGGGTACTACACGTTTGAGAAATACTTTTCGACACACATACCTAAGTAGCCTGTAGCAGCCCAATTTGCCCTGATCTGCGTCTACATCTAAATAATTAAAAAAAATACTCAGCAAGTCACCTTGAGGAGTATGGCGGAGGGTACCACTATCACTTCCCCCCTTTCCTGTTCCAGTCGTGAATAGTTCGCGGGAAGAAAGATTGCTGGCGAGCCTCCATGTGCCTCGAATCTCTCTAATTTTATCTTCGTGATGTTTTTTGTTGGAAACATGGCGTATCAAGGAATTCCGCGAGATACCAAAAGCGTAATTCATCACTCTCATAACAGCATTCCCTTCTTTTGACAGTGTTTTCAATTTGTTATTTTCTTCGTCGATTCTGCGGAAAACCACCTCATCCTTTACCTTACCAGTGCAACTAATTTTCGACATTCTTCTGTCACACCACATCCCAAATGCTTCAGTTCTCTTTCTTTTTCGATTTTCTCATAATACATGATTCACTACAATACAGTGCTGTGCACCAAACGTACTTTCTGAGAAATTTCTTCCTAAAATTTGTGTCTATGTTTGACAGTAGTAGACTTCTTTTAGCCAAGAATGCTCTATTGGTTTGTGCTAGTCAACTTTTCGAGTCATCCTTGCTTCGTTCGATATACGCTGCTTCCTTCCAAGATAGCAGAATTCCTTAAATTCGCCCACTTCCCCGTCCCCAGTTTCGAGGTTAAGTTGATCGCCAAGCTCATTTCTGCTGCTTCTCAGTACTTAGATATACTCTCAGTCCATATCCTGTAATCACTGTTCATTTCACTCAACTGCTCCTGTAATTGTTCTTCACTTTCACTGAGGATGGCAATATCTTCAGCGTACCTAATTGTTGATATGCTGTTACCCTGAATATTAATCCCACACTTTAACATTTCTTTTACTTCTTTACTTTCTTTTACTTCTTCGATGTGTAGATTGAATAATAAGAGTGAAAGATTGCATCCCTGCCAGACGTCCATTTTCATGTGACCACTATGTTCTTGTTTGTCATTCTAATTGTTGTCTCTTGGTTCTTGTACGTACTGTATGTTACCCGTCTTTTCCTTTAGATTTCCCCCTACTTTTCTCATCTGACCCGCCGAACTAATCCATTCACAGTGGTGACAGGAGCGCTATCATTATCCCAATTGCTCATGGGTGTACACATGAGGGTAAACCGGCGTGTATGCTCTTGGAGAGTTAGGAAGCTCTGTAAGATCGTTGATCTGTTTACACAACAGATAACATAACCTGCTGCGTTCTAGAGGGCCATTCATATGTTAATTCGTCGTTTTGTATTGGAGTAAAGTATCTTTGAGCGACAGTTAATGAAAAGGCATGCTGTCAGAAAACCGATGTCGCAGCTCTTAGAACTGACATTCGAAACCAGGGCTCCTACTTATCCTTCAAGTAGCACGTTATTGTCTTCACAGGGCTAGCTGAGTTCCGTTACATTTCAATTCACTCCTCTCCTCTCCTCGAGAAAAAGTTTGGCTCTATCCGTTTCTTTCGTAGAGCAGGCAAGTACGTTGACCGCAAGACTTTGGAGGCATTCCGTAGATCTGTAACGTTTAATAAATGGCGTTATAATCATGACTTAATTCTTTATTAATGTAACCAACATGACTTCAGGTATCAAACACGTTCCGTCATATATAAAATAAAACCTGTCTTTCCACAGCGTCTGATACCTTATTAATCAAACAAATTTCAGTAGAGATCAATGTTTGAAAAATAATGAAAGAGTGCGTGGCAGTATACCAAAACGAAATGTTCGTCTGAAATGCTAAAACATAATAGAATCTACACCTTGTTTGGCACTTTCTTCTGTAACATAATCGGAAGTGACGTTTGTTGTTAAGCTAGTTACGAACCGTCAGATCGTCCGTAAGAAAAATTCTTCGTTCCAAATCCGAACGCCTTCGTTCCAAATCCGAACAAAAGAATTCCGTGTACGGCTCTTCAAACAGGAAACATCATATCTGTGTAGCGACCACAAACATTGCTTTCTGAAAAGGAAGTGACGGACTCTTCGTTCTTGGGTGGGGTTCCATGCAACGTTGAGGACTTTCACAAAGCGTCTTTCTTTTTTGATTCAACATTCATGATCCAGGGGACAAATAGAGGGGCAACAATAAAACGTCAGAATGCCGTTTGTTTTGATGCATTTCAGCCGCTCCTGAACGTAGTTGTCGGGTAAATAGCAAATGAGCGTGTACTTATTACGCAAACAAAGCTAAGGATTTTACATGATCAACACCCATGTTTACCGTTTCATCACAGCATAGTCAGCTTTTGTTTTAAATACTTAATATAGTCGTCGACTTTCATGTTTCCTCATGCTACGTGGGTATTTTGATCTTATGTCAGAAGTAGCACGTAAAACAAGAAGACAACCAGGAGCAAAAAAAGTTGCAGATTCAGTCGCTTGAAGAATCTGGAATATCGTATTACATCGCGTTAGATGTGCTTTCAGTTTACTATCTAAGTGGCACCACATATATTTTGGCCAATTTCACTATACGCTCCTCTGGTTTCGTCAGTTAATCAGCATTTAATTATCTCAAGTTTTCTCTAAACGTCTTTCGTTCTGCGTTTTGACAGGGTCATAAACGTCAGCTGCACCATTAGCCGTTTCTTAATAGATGTGTAGATCTGTAGGTGGAATTTGCATCTCATAATTTCGAAATGGCTGTCACTTCATGGAAATCCGTTTATTTTCATTTATATGGAAATTCGCTCTTGAAAGCTTTTTCCCCCTCAAAGTTCAACGTACCACGTGCGTCAGGTGAAGAGGTTTACATTGTAGATCAGCTTACTCCACTTTTTCTGTAAAAAAAATTGTTGGCATACTCCATCCGTTAATTTTTGTTTTTACAGTTTGCTAAAATTTGAAGGGGTACCCGTAAATGTAGGTCTATGTCAGACCATTAGCAAAACTTGTTGAGTCTGAAAAAAAAATGGACATGAAGAGTAATTATCAGAATATAAAAGTAGGATACACAGTCAGAAAGCTACACTAGTTAACAAGTTTATTTTTACGTATTATTAGCTATTCCAGTGTACATGGGGCACAGAGTGTTCGTTAACCTGTAAGGAGCAGCCAGCTCACTACCATGTTTTGAAAATGAGATTAAAAGGATAATTTAATTTACTGTTAATGTGTTCATGATGATTACTTGCAGCTGAGCTCGTAATGCTAGTAAAAAACAAACATACAAAATTATGTCTGTTAAGAAAATGGTACTAATGTAACAGAATTTCGAGGAAACAGCATAAATGAAGTAAGACGAGGGATTGTAATCTTCTGTGCTAGCGATCCCGAATATGTAGAAAAGAATCTGTAGTGACAGCTCATTGAACAAAAAGGAGCTCTTTCTGTAAGGCAGCATTTAAATTCATCTTGTTGGCTCTGAATGGTCCTGTGGATGATAATATGAAAGTTACTCCTGACATCTAGCGTATAATTTGTTTCGAGATATCCTTTGGTCGTACAAAATGGTTAGCTACCTCCATTTCCACTTAACAGTCACGGTTATTAACTCATGACCCTTGTGGCTTAGATACGAAATGTATCTTGAAATTCCAAAATAGTTGATATAGTGGGTAAATGTGGTATTTCACATCTTCCAAAGACGCAGAAGTTATGTGGAAAGCTTATTGATTGCTACCTATCATTTTGACATTGTAATTATATTTTCAATATAAGCAAATGTGTTGGTTGAAGATGGAACTGTGTGTCGTAAGGTGCTTCCGTGTTAATAGAACATCACCTTACTCCAGGGCTTCTCGAGAAACTTAGCTACCAGACTGCTACCTACTATGATACTGCTTACTGCATCCACTATAGTGGAGCCTCCAATTGAACGTTGAATCAATCTTTGTTAAGTTAGGAAAAAAAAACACTAAACCTTCAGTTTTTGTTTGACAATGACTAGAGCTTTTACCCCATTCCAAGCCTGCCCTAAATGTTATTTTTCCCATCGCCAGCCACATCACTGAAGGATAGAAAACATTATTTTGGTTTCTTGCTTAAACTTTCCAGCCTATTTCTACACCTGTTAAAGGATTCGTTGGTTCATTTACTCAGAGATGGTTTTTAACAAATCCAATGATGAGGGAGAGCCTTCACGGATGTATGACGTGTCAAGTTGTACAGTTACGGGCACGAGCGATCACTGTAGGAAAAGCATATGGCAAAGTACCGTCCCATCGGTTTCACGAACGCTGAATCTTGTGTTTCACGAACGCTGGATCTTGGTACACTTGCTATTAATCTGTAACCATCACATGTTAAGCCTTTTTTGAGACGGATACTGAACTGATACGTCGGTCTGTATGACGTGGCAACTAATCATCTTTTTTATTGGGGGGGGGGGGGGAAAGTGGCAAAATATTGTCTCTGCGATCCGCTCCCGACCCCTTTGGGTTGGGTATGCCAATGCATAGCAGGCTGCTTCTGTGAAGTAAGAAAAATAAAGGGATACCTTGCAGTCAGATGGCTGGAGCAAGAATCTTATATGCTTACTAACGTTTTGCCCGCTTCCTCATATGTCACATATGTTTCGCACGCGCCTCCCTCCCCCACCACTCCCCAAATACATACATAAGCGCACGCGCGCGCGCGCGCACACACACACACACACACACACACACACACACTTCTCCGTATCCTTAGCGAATTTCGCCTACAGTTTCAACTGAATAGATAGGCAATTCGGTAAAAAGGACAGTCGCTGGCAATTGTCTGATTTTCCTCTGTTTTATACCATGCAACTCTGGAGAAGACTTTAAATGTATCTGTGGCAAAGAACCGCTAAGGCACCAAAACAAGTAAGCAAAATTATTAGCTCGCTACGGTGTTTATTCTCACGGCGTGGTTGAGGCATTGAACAACGCAAATAAGAAACAATTTGGGATTCATACTTTTAAAATACTCCGCATGAACTAGTAGCAGAAAAGAAATACGAACAAGTCGTCTTCGGACGTTTGTAAGTGTTTCCCTGTCTCACTGTTATCCCTACCACAAGCGGTAGTAGGGTATCTTACACAGAATTTTTATACGAATCGTGAGTCATCTGTATACCAAATGTAGATGAAATTGCTGCCAGCGTTCCTGAGTTATGCTTGAATGTTGCGCCTTTTCACCTTAAACCCTCAGCCACATGGCTGCTGCGGTTATCTTACTGTCACAGTAAATTTTTCCAGATTAGTGAGTGATATGTGAGCCAATTTTGGTAGAAATTCCTTCAATCGTTACATACATCTGCTAATGTCATTCTCACTCCACCTCCCACGAACCTCATCTTTAGGGGTGAAACGTTGTTGTGACTGTCATCGATAAGTTTAGCGTCCCGAAAAATACGGATCTGATACATCAAACATTTTTACTTGTCACATCTTCTCACTCGGTGGGTGAGTACTTTGGGTGTATTAACCGCCCATTATTTTTACGCAAATAATCAGTCATGTGTATACAAAATTGACTTTCGTAAATTAAGCTTCTATGTCAACCCATTTCACTCCCATCCCTTTGGGTGGTAGGTGGTTCTTACCCTACAGAAAACTTCGCAAGCGTGCGTACAACTCTCTAAAGTCTCATCCCCATCGGATGATTGGTTAAGGAACGCAAAGAAGATGAACAAACAGAAATATTACTTTTTGTATGTCAGACTTATTTACTCGCGTAATCTACGCAGCTCGTTACCTCTATTCCACATCTCGCTGTAATTTTATTACTACCACATTCACGGCGGTGAAAACTGGTAGTTGCCGGTGCTTCCCAGCGCGTCGGAAGGTGTAGAGGAGCGGATTCATATCGCAGCTGTTCTTTTGTGCTGGCAGCGCCTCGCAATAGCGAAATGCGCGCTCGTGATCGACTGGCGCGGGCTCATCACGGGATGGGCCGTGATTACTTCCCGGCAGCCCAGCCGGGACCGGGGCCTGGGGGGGAGGCGGCCGGGCCATTGTTGCGATGCCCCCCGCATTCAGCCGCCCATTGTCGAGTGCCTCTACTTGATACCCGCCCCCTCCGCGCGTACGCGCACGCACGCAAGTTAAACAACGGCCTTCTGCAGCGCGCGTGTTGGCTCACGCTGATCAAAGGCTTACGCGGAAACTTCCTGCCCGCTGTACTGGCGCAAGATGCGCGCTTCATAATTCTGCAAGCTAAAGTTTTCTGGAATCCCACCAACTTCAGTCGTCCTTCGCCTTATCTTTGTGGCAGTAACGCCAGAAAGATCTCCGCTCCCCGTGGAATTCGCAACTAACTGCGGACTTGCCTTGCTGAAGTGCGACGTGACTTCTTTTGTTCCTGGTGTCTAGTACTGGCAAGTACGACTTAGCGGCTGCTTAGGTGTAGTACCACATGTCTCAGGATCGATCTCTGACTGTTCCTCATACTGTAACCTTGTGCCGGATTGGACTCGAACCCGGAACCTTACCTTTCTTGGTCGATGCACTTACGAACAGCACTATCCACGACTTGTCGTATACACCCTAGCTTCAGGAAGCTCCCAGAAACTTCCGATATTGTTTAAATATCGAAGACTTTCGGTCAACCAGCCCAGAAGCAGAATACTGGCATTCTGATTAGTATTTTTTGAAACGTTATTCATGGAAACAGCAGCGGTCGAAAAGAACTGTTAAAATGTTTAGTTAAAAAGTTTTGACCTTATAAAATAATTTACTTTTATTTTAAAATGTGACCTGTTTCGATCGTCCTCAGACCAGTTCCTCTAAAACTTTTGGGGGCGGTGACACGGAGCGGGAACCGCTCTGGGAAGGCGTGAAGATCAACGGCTGTAATTGGTCTGAAGACGACCTCATGCAGATCGAAACCGGTCGCCTTGTAAAGTCAAATTAAATTATTTATTGCGATCAGGACTGTATTTTATTAAAAATTTTAAATTATTATCTTTAATTCCATCTCTCTCTCTCTCTCTCTCTGTGTGTGTGTGTGTGTGTGTGTGTGTGTGTGTGTGTGTGAGAGAGAGAGAGAGAGAGAGAGAGAGAGTGTTTGTGGTCTTTAGAATCTACCCGACAGACTACACTGTCGGATAATTGGTTCAAATGGCTCTGAGCACTATGGGACTCAACTGCTGAGGTCATTAGTCCCCTAGAACTTAGAACTAGTTAAACCTAACTAACCTAAGGACATCACAAACATCCATGCCCGAGGCAGGATTCGAACCTGCGACCGTAGCGATCTTGCGGTTCCAGACTGCAGCGCCTTTAACCGCACTGCCACTTCGGCCGGCTGTGTCGGATAATTCTTCTGTATAACTCATTGTTATTAATTCAACTTTTTGGTGTTGGAAAATTATGTACTTGCAATAAGGAACATGAATATTGTAAAACGTACAAACTATTTTTAAAGTTCTGTGCAATATGTTTCCAAACATGCAATAAATTAAATGATGAAAAAAATGGCAATTCTCTTCTCTCATTAATAGAACTCGTCTTTAAAGTGCTGATTCCCGGCACAAACTTTTCGCCAGTTTATGTCTGACTTAGAAAGGTGCGGAAAACTCCTGACGTCATCTGAAAATGATCGAGTGAGGTCGTCTGGTAGTAAGACATTTCAAGTCACATTCCGAGGACCATAGTTCATATCCTTGTCCGGCTATCCAGATTTAGGTTTTTCGGTCATTTTCCTTCATTGTACAATTATGTTCCTTTAAAAGGACACGGCCGGCCTTGTGGCCGAGCGCTACAGTCTGGAACCGCGCGACTGCAATGGTCGCAGGTTCGAATCCTGCCTCGGGCATGGATGTGTGTGATGTCCTTAGGTTAGTTAGGTTTAAGTAGTTCTAAGTTCTAGGGGACTGATGACCTTAGAAGTTGAGTCCCATAGTGCTCAGAGCCATTTTTTTTATTCGGATTACGGGGAAAGCCATACCATCATTTACAGCGCGGAGAAAGACATATTCCGCCGGTTGCCAAACGCCGGTTATTGCATTGCTATCGACTACGATTCGTAAGTGAATAAAATAACTGCCGCAATTAAATTTCGGATCGGGTAATCACAAGTTCAATAAGTTACGAGACTAGATTATTAAAAAAAAAAAAAGACAAGATCTGACATGGCGGTTTTAATGCTTCATGTGTTCTACCTTGTCTTTCCCCACATGAGGACAACTCACAGAACGTTCATACAACCATGTGAAATTGCCAGAAAAGTTTTCTTTGTGATGGTTTCCCTTATGCGCGTCACATACGCACCTTTTTCGATGTTAGCAAACCACCAGAGACCCATTTTGCGCATTTTATTTTTGTGGTAGGTTCGCATTGACAGCACCAAGTCTCATCACCCGTGCTGATTTTCTCAAGAAAAGAATTGTCCGCTTTTTCCTCGTCAATCAAGTCACGGCGGGAATCAAAGCGTCGTTTTTGTTCGGGAGGCAATATGCGCGGGAAAAACTTGGCACGCTCTTTCCTCTTCCTCAAAACATTCTGGAGAATGACCTGAGCACTTCATTTAGGAACATTGCTCCATTGCGATTTATGACACAAAAACGTTGATTACTGTGGTCGCACATCGACTATTTAACACTGCTTGCTCGCGACTGACTGGTCGACTTCACAATGTTTTTTACAGTTGTTAGTTCAAGCTGCTGTGGTAATTACTGTGCTGACGTCGCTTACACGGCAGGAATAATACCCGCCTCGGAACTGTTTCGATGTACGACGTATTCTTCTGAACACTAGGGAATCATACAGGGTGGTTATAATTGAAGTTCAGTTACTCAGGAGGTCCAGTGTCGGCTCTAATTAGCGTATGACACCGAAACTTGATAAATATCCCCGAATGCGTTGACGCGAAACCGATTTACGCTGGAAAAAAAAATTGGTTGGAATTTTGGCTACCAGCTGCAAGATATTATGACGTCCACGCTGTCATTTGATAAGCCGTAACGAGAGTGAACAGTATAGGTATCGAGAAGAGACACCGTGCACTGTTAGTTTAAACTGTTTTGTGTGAACGGCAGCAATTGCAGTGCGGCATTGAGAGAGTGTCGTTGACTGGAAGGTCTGAGGAGAGGCCCCGATATTATTAAAAATGGTTCAAATGGCTCTGAGCACTATGGGACTTAACATCTATGGTCATCAGTCCCCTAGAACTTAGAACTACTTAAACCTAACTAACGTAAGGACATCACACAACACCCAGTCATCACGAGGCCCGATATCATTAAATGGTAATGAAATTCGAAGACGCGGGTGAGTTTGGTGTGGCACCTGGAAGAGGAAGGCGTCGTATCCCGGTGGAAGCTATCGAAGAGGTTGCTGTCGCCGTAACTTACCATGCAGCCTGTGCTCCGAGTAGTGATATTGCTAGTGCTCGTGCTGCGTCACGAGAATGAGGAGGATCGTCCAGCCCGTGGTCAACAGTACGGAAAGTTTTGTGACCCATTTTACACTAGTACGTGTTGTAGATCCGGACTCTGCAGCAACTGAAACCTCATGATCCGCAGCAAAGTTCTGAATTTGCTCTTCGATTTCTGGCACGGACTGAAGCTGATGACACGTGGCCGGGAGTGACGAGCCACATTGTACATTGCAGGGTGCAGTGAATTGGGCGTACCGTTAATCCCCGTGTTGCGCACGAAGAGCCACTGCACTCGCCGTATGTGACTGGGTGGTGTCGACTCAGAAGAACCTTTATTCTCGGTCCGTTCTTCTATGAAGAGAATACACCCAGAGGGCCTGTCAAGTGTACCGTGACGTCTGAACGTTATCGAGACCTTCTACAGCATGTGATTCCTGCTTTGGAACAGCGCAGCTGCGCAGAAACGACTGTTTTCGTGCGAAATGGGGCAACATTTCACATTATTCGCCCAGTGAAAGCTGTGCTTAATGCAACCTTCCACGAAACGTGTTACCTCCAGAGGTTTTTCAGATACACGGCCTGCTACGTCACCTGATCCGAATCCATGTGATCTGGGGATACCTGAAAGAGCGCGTTTACCGCCGATACGTTCGGTATCTAACTGATCCACGTTGCTCAGATTCCACTGGAACTACTGCGACCTATTGTTGAACGCGTCTTTTTACTGACGCAGCGTCTCGTCGACCTCTCAGGGTACTCGTATTGAATAAACAGTGCCAATTGGCTATTAATAATAAAATGAACATTACGCCTGTCGCGCTTGTTTGACCTTTTCTGTTCAAGTCCCGTTCGTAATGCATTACATTTGGAAGCATTTCTGTAAGTCTTTCTTGGACCCACAGCGCCAGGTTTGCACCTGTTGACCATAACTGCAACTAATTTTTTTCCTAGCGTAAATCGGTTCCGCATTAACACATTAGAATATGTGCCAAGTTTAGTTTCAATGCGTCAATCGCAGCCCACACAGGACCTCCATGACTAGCTGCACTGCCGGCCGGAGTGGCCGAGCGGTTCTAGGCGCTACAGTGTGGAACCGCGCGACCGCAACAGTCGCAGGTTCGAATCCTGCCTCGGGCGTGGATGTGTGTCATGTCCTTAGGTTAGTTAGGTTTAAGTAGTTCTAAGTCCTAGGGGACTGATGACCTCAGATGTTAAGTCCCATAGTGCTCAGAGCCATTTGAACCATTTTTTGAACTAGCTGCACTTCAATTATAATCACCTGATACACTACATGATACTTGGTACGCAGTTTTTTTTGTTGCCATATTGTACTTCAAAGTAAGGATGGGGAAAACCGATACCGATATTTTAGTTCTGAAGAACAGGTATTTTTCTGTTTTTGTTTGGTGCCGGTTACAGGTTCTTTTTTATTTTTTACTCATAACCAAGTACAAAACTGAAATATCATTTACCCAAAACAGCACGGAAAAATTTGTGTTTTTAAATCAACAGTTTTTTTTAAAAAAAGGAGTAATTTTTATTCCTAAAATTTTCATTGGCTTGAAATATTGCGTTATTACAGAAAATTGGGAAATCGATCAGTGCTATTTTAATAACAATGCCGACAGAAAGGAGCAACAAACGTATGGCATAGAGCATGGCTGAGACAATAAGGTTCCTGTTGCCCTGTGTCTTGGCTTAGAATACGCGAGTGCCTGTAGTGTGTATGACTTGGTTCAAATGTCTCTGAGCACTATGGGACTTAACATCTGTGGTCATCAGTCCCCTAGAACTTAGCACTAATTAAACCTCACTAACCTAAGGACATCAGACACATCCATGCCCGAGGCAGGATTCGAACCTGCGACCTTAGCGGTCGCCCGGCTCCAGACTGCAGCACCTAGAACCGCACGGCCACTCCGGCCGGCGTATGACTTGGTCCCACCTGGTCTATACGGTAGCTTCTCGCTGTCGTCGCCAGACGTCACTTGTATTGCAGAATGACACCAACCGTAACCTTGATATATTTTTACGAAGTTACTTAGCATTGAAGTACAGGACTTCATTTAAAAGATTAAAGATTTGTCTGCCGATTCGGTAAAGTAGCGGAAGAGGAAGGGAAACATAGTAGCGGTAATAAATTAAAAAGTTGGCAACAGTTCATTCATAGTATACACTGAAAGTAAAAAGTAGCTGATATGCTGTCTCTATCTGCTTAACCTCAGTTTTCACCCTTTACTACTGACTACACATAATGGCCAATTAGTGATATGAACCCCGATTACAACGTGATTTTTGAGCAGACACCCAAACAGTAAGAATCAATATGAGAGTACTGGTAGTAGTATTCAACCACTTGTCACGTTACGAGAGGAGCAGTAAACGGTGGACGGACTAAGTTTTCTTTTATTTGCCTACTTAATTTGATATTCTGCATCTATCTATCTTGAAACTGAGGGATTACGGATTTTTAAGATTCTATTCGATTTATATGTTTATTAGGGAGTGATATGAATGAAAAACCAAAAATAGGTTATTTTGGAAACCGGTTATTTTGAGCGCTATTAACAGTCTGTTTAAACTAACCGGTTATTTCATCCTGCAGAACATAGTTACTCAGAATTAACATTAATTTCTAGACTCTAATATGGCAGATTAGTGCAGTAGATTTAAGTTCTACAAGTAAAGAGGTTTGACCTTTTATTAGAAATTAACAATGGCAACATGATCAAATTTATCACTTCAAGATGGAGCTTCACCATTACTGGAGCAATTATGATACTTCCATGACCATACTATAACCGCCGTCCCTACTTCAGAGAAGGAACTGGTGCTCCATCTACATCTACATCTACATTTATGCTCCGTAAGCCACCCAACTGTGTGTGGCGGAGGGCACTTTACGTGCCACTGTCATTACCTCCCTTTCCTGTTCCAGTCGCGTATGGTTCGCGGGAAGAACGACTGCCGGAAAGCCTCCGTGCGCACTCGAATCTCTCTAATTTTACATTCGTGATCTCCTCGGGAGGTATAATTAGGCGGAAGCAATATGTTCGATACCTCATCCAGAAACGCACCCTCTCGAAACCTGGACAGCAAGCTACACAGCGATGCAGAGCGCCTCTCTTACAGAGTCTGCCACTTGAGTTTGCTAAACATCTCCGTAACGCTATCACGCTTACCAAATAACCCTGTGACGAAACGCGCCGCTCTTCTTTGGATCTTCTCTATCTCCTCCGTCAACCCGACCTGGTACGGATCCCACACTGATGAGCAATACTCAAGTATAGGTCGAACGAATGTTTTGTAAGCCACCTCCTTTGTTGATGGACTACATTTTCTAAGGAGTCTCCTAATGAATCTCAACCTGGCACCCGCCTTACTAACAATTAATTTTATATGATCATTCCACTTCAAATTGTTCCGCACGCATACTCCCAGATATTTTACAGAAGTAACTGCTACCAGTGTTTGTTCCACCGTCTTCCCTTCCGTTGCGCAACTGGAATACGAAGCGCCGGTCCCAAGTGTCTAGTGAGCGCGCCTAGGACTGCCGCTGTGCAGTGGAGGAGAAGAGTCGCGAGCTGAAGACGACGCGGAGGGAAGTGGCGCTCCCCATTGTCACTCGACACGTTGGCCGCTTCAAGCCATTCCTCGGGGTCGGTTGCAGCCGTCAAAGACCGCCAAGTGCCTCACGGAAGCCCTTGTGTCGCTGCAACCAGAGACGGCGAGGTGAATGTGCGCGCCTCGCAGGCACACAGGATGGCGCCGCCGCGCGCCAGTAATTACGGCTCAGGCCGCCCTCTGGGCACGCAGCGTCGCTGTCTGAAAGCGCACGCCACCACACCAGACAGCACGCCACCCGCCGTCAGTCACCGGAAGTTTGCGCCGCTCTGCCCTTTGTTGACCCGGCAGGAATTTTTCCCGCCCCGTCACGCGACTTTGCTTTACAGGGCAGTGTCAAGCCGGTTTCATGTCCCGCCAGTTCTACCTCTGACGCAGATATCTGTCAGCGAAAGTACGGGGGCATGCTGAAAAGTAATGCCTCCCAATTTTTAATTCTGTTCTCAATATCGGTTAACGTACTACATGGCCTTCATGTTGCTCGGTCGCGTTTTCCGCTTCGCCTGCGCATGTTGCAGTCCTCTGCCGCCAGAGGGGTCCGAATCGTAGTGCGTGAGAAACAGCGTGCTGTAATCGAGTTTAAAGCAGTGTGCGGTGATGACCGTATCGAAATCAGTAATGTGCGACCTTGGGTTGTTTGTGCTCTTAATGAAGGAAACGATGGTGCTAATATCGTCGTATGTGACGGAGCTCGCAGTAGAGCGACCGCGTACGAGAGTCACCGGAATCGGGTCGAAAAACTCATCAGTGAAAATCGAGGCAGCCACCGCGCACACAGTTTTCTATACCGCAGTTCTGGAATCATGGTCCGTACACGCTCTCCTGGTATGGCAGACTTACCTGAGAGCCGTGTCTGTGTTATCAGACGATTTTCTCTGTTGAGTTCATCATCTGATTCCGATGAGTCGCATCGGTTGCCGTAAGCGATCGTCCTCTCCGGTTCCTTCTCACAAACTGACGTTAGCACCACCACTTCCTTCATTACGAGCACGAACAATCCATCGTCGCACATTGCTTTTGGCTCTCAGCACTATGGGACCTAACAACTGATGTCATCAGTCCCCTAGAAATTAGAACTACTTAAACCTAACTAACCTAAGGACATCACACACATCCATGCCTGAGGCAGGATTCGAACCTGCGACCGTAGCGGTCGCGCGGTTCCAGACTGAAGCACCTAGAACCGCTCGGCCACATTGGCCGGCGCACATTGCTTTTGTCAATACAATTATCAACGTACACAGCGTTTATTCTTGTACAGATTTCGATTGGTGGCACGTTTTCTGCTATTAGAAACGCGGTTATAGCGCGCTGTTTCCCACACTCCAGCATAATTACGTTACACACGGGCGTATTATAGTTAAATATTCGGAGCCCCCTGGAAGCAGAAGGTTGCAACTTGCGTCAGCGAAGCGAGAAAGAGTACAAAATAGTATGCATGACAAGCAATTCCTCAACCGGAATTGAGAACAGAATAAAAAATTCGGAGGTAATAGTCCTCAGCACATCCTCGTAATAAGGCGCCCGGTGTCCTGAACTGTCGGCCGCTGTGGCCGAGCGGTTCTAGGCGCTTCAATCCGGAACCGCGTGACTGCTACGGTCGCAGGTTCAAATCCTGCCTCGGGCATGGATGTGTGTGATGTCCTTAGGTTAGTTAGGTTTAAGTTCTAGGGGACTGATGACTTCAGATGTTAAGTCACACAGTGCTCAGAGCCATTTGTACCATTTGTCTTGAACTCTCATTAAAAAAAGGTCAGAATCAGTTTCACAGTAAGTAAATGGACGATGGGGTGGCGCATGTGATAATTCTTTGCTGTCGTCACGGGTACGGTCTTACAAGGGAATCATACACCCAAACGCCCACCTACTTTGTTGTACTTTCGCTCGATTGTGCTGTTTACTTTGAAGTAACAAAGGCTACTGGTTCTGGTAACAGCACTATTTCAGAAACACAGTACTGTAACGAAGGAGTGCCATCAGCGATTATCAGTTGTTAGCTAACAAATCCATTATTTCTAGTGTCGAAATGAAGCGGTGCCAAACACAGCAGGTAAGAAGCTAGCCACCCCGGATTATTTCACCAATGGGAGACATAACTGATTTTAGGTGATGATATAATCGTCACCATACAGTTAAATTTCCCTGAGACTCTTTGTCAGCCTCTTCTACTCCCTTCTGTCTATGTATAACATGTCACGGGGAACGTCATCCATTATTATTCCTCTGGCAGCGAGGTCATCCTTCATCATGTTCGTCCAAACGATTCTGTCTTCCCACGGTACACTTTCCTTTCGCCTCTCTTTCAAAATTTATTGATGTTGTTTCTTTAGCCTACAGCTGCCACCGTACTCTGGATGTGCTGATTCAGTCCAAAAGGGATGTATTGATTCCGGCTTCCTTTCTCACCAACTTATTCCTTAACTTACCCATCTTGATCTCCTGGGTGGTGAAGCTAAGGAATTTCATTTTTAATGCCACGGGACTCGATGACACTCTTCGTGAGGGTGAACGTTCCGATGCAATAGGTCAGTAGCTGTTGAACATAACTGATTTTGTTTTACTGAAATCATATCGTCCCATAAAAGGATTCCCAATTGTTGGCTGAACCCAGAACCCTTATGCACTGTGTTGGTAATCTCCTGCCTAATCAAATTATCCATGGAGATTATACTCCCATCTACGGAAAACTGTCCACACACTCTAGCTGGTGGTCTCCTAGTTTCATACCTGCCATCACCACTATCTTGGCTTCGCTGATGCGAAGGTTCTGTTCCTGGAACAGAGATTTCCACACGGTGGGTGTGAACTTCCTCTTCTGTTTCAAACCAGATCGTGACATAATGAGCAAACGCAGCTGTAGTAAGTTCACCAAAACTTTTCGTCATGGTCGTTATTATATTTATTTTATCGTCCATAACAGTGATGAACAGTAGAGACAGCAGCGCACTGCATTGCTATTAAAATACATTGCACATTATTCTAAGCTGGTACAGTTCGGTGTGACTTCACTACGATACACGCATGAATGTGACGATACATAAATTTCCGTTTCATCGCGATTCTTCATTAAACCTGGATTTTATCTCGCTTCGTAAACAAAACTGTGATTATCTGTAAAATTGTTGTTTGTTTCCCAAGTAACGTTCATTGTAGCGATACATGTTTTTGGTGGAAGATTAGAAAAAAGAAAAATAAGACGAGACTCGAACATAGTACAGGTAGAGTTCTAGTCTGTCACCTTACCTGCTTGCGTTAATGCTAGTGCTCGACGACCGACGCTCTCGTATGGTGTTCAGCAGCTTCGTAAAATCTTTAACCTCGATTTCTCTGAAATGCTTGAGAAGCATATAAAACTAGATCAGCATATTTTACATCAAAGTGTGTACTACAGTTGCGCAAATGATTAGCGAATCGGTGGCCCTCTGGATGTATGCATCTGTTGTTAGTGCAGGTAGCGGTCTTGTTCAAGAAACTTCACCTGCATTCATTTGTAGTGATTTAGACAAACCACGGGAAACCTGCAACAGTGTGATCGGGCTGGAATTTGAACCCCATTCTTTCCGAATGCCGTTTCGGTATTTTTATCTTTGGGACAGATTATTTGGTTTTTGGTCGCTGAATCAGAATGCGAATCTGTACAGACAAAGTGTTCGTGACTGAGCCGTCGAAATATGAAGTGGCTAATGATGGTGCCGTGACCGAACGAAGTTACTGTCTGTGGCCACGAGGTCAGGTATTCACAATCCTCATCTATTTGCTTCTCAGAACCTCTCTTTGAGAAAGCGTTTAATTTGTCACGCGAACCTTGTCGTTTCTTCCCCGTCATCCCTGAGGATATTCTGGGAGAACGTTTATTTCAATGAAACTTACTCATATTGATAGCAAATGCACGTACTTTCCGTGATGTTCCATTTGTAATTTGTAGAAAATTAATGAATGATGATAAGCTTGTTTTATTGCTACAGGAAAACATAAAATGTCACAGAATTAGAGCCGGTATTACCAGAAGACAAAGCTATCGACTACAATGATGAATCATAAGTGAAAAGTTCTTTGGTTTTTTTTTCGTCTTTTTATTTTGGTCAGAAATGCGCATTATACTAGACGCAGTGTTACTCGTTTTTCGTGGTATGATAATCCAACTCCCCACTTTCAGTACTGAGGAGTTGATGCCTTCGGAGATACACCATAGACACCTAATACGCAGCTTGCCATATGCTCGTGCGTTCGACGTAAGACACTCCGTATTTGGGTCTCTGGCTCTCCATCGCTTGTAACGTGCCTCGTCTGGCAGGGCCTGTCACAACAGCGCCAAACAGCCAGTACCTGTAGTCCCACGGGGACCTGAGTGTACCTAACGTACGTCTCCCACCAGTCGACTTGCTGAAACGTCAGTCACATCGTTATAGGAATTTCACAAGTTCGTGAGCTGAACTTCGAGAGTTGTTTGTATTATATCAATATTTTATGCGTTCAGTGTGCACATTATAGCTATCTTGTATCACCTCAATGTCGGACTTGGTGGTCTAGCGATAAACCGCTTTCCTTGAAACCCAGAACAGAAGTGACATGATCGAATCCAGATCGGTGCAAGGAAACTTTCAGTTTACCTTTAATCTAACTTTCAGCTGTCAAAGATGTACGGAGTCGGCGGGAACGAAATATGGTTCGGATTGTACGTTAAGCTGTAGGTCTCCTTTCCATCTTTGGTAACTAAGGTAGATTAAGGGCACTCAAGTCGCCGAAGTGAGTCACACGCACTTATCGGTTATTATTCACCTTTTCTTCTTTTGCCATTACCCGTTTTTTTCACGAGTTCGGCATCATTGTATGCGTTGAAGCATTGTTAGTGGTGGTTGGTGGCCGGATGCCTTTCAAGAGCGTAACGATTTCCGTAATGGAATGTCCCGCGCTTCTAGCTCCAACTACCATTCCGGGTTTAAAGTCTATTAATACCCGTAGTGCAACCATAATCACGTCGCACATCACTTCACATGAACGACGTGTGTAGAAGTGAAAGCTCCTCCGATGCGCCTCCCTTTTTTACCTTTTGTACGCGGTCCTACCGCCACCTATATGTACACTCCTGGAAATTGAAATAAGAACACCGTGAATTCATTGTCCCAGGAAGGGGAAACTTTATTGACACATTCCTGGGGTCAGATACATCACATGATCACACTGACAGAACCACAGGCACATAGACACAGGCAACAGAGCATGCACAATGTCGGCACTAGTACAGTGTATATCCACCTTTCGCAGCAATGCAGGCTGATATTCTCCCATGGAGACGATCGTAGAGATGCTGGATGTAGTCCTGTGGAACGGCTTGCCATGCCATTTCCACCTGGCGCCTCAGTTGGACCAGCGTTCGTGCTGGACGTGCAGACCGCGTGAGACGACGCTTCATCCAGTCCCAAACATGCTCAATGGGGGACAGATCCGGAGATCTTGCTGGCCAGGGTAGTTGACTTACACCTTCTAGAGCACGTTGGGTGGCACGGGATACATGCGGACGTGCATTGTCCTGTTGGACAGCAAGTTCCCTTGCCGGTCTAGGAATGGTAGAACGATGGGTTCGATGACGGTTTGGATGTACCGTGCACTATTCAGTGTCCCCTCAACGATCACCAGTGGTGTACGGCCAGTGTAGGAGATCGCTCCCCACACCATGATGCCGGGTGTTGGCCCTGTGTGCCTCGGTCGTATGCAGTCCTGATTGTGGCGCTCACTTGCACGGCGCCAAACACGCATACGACCATCATTGGCACCAAGGCAGAAGCGACTCTCATCGCTGAAGACGACACGTCTCCATTCGTCCCTCCATTCACGCCTGTCGCGACACCACTGGAGGCGGGCTGCACGATGTTGGGGCGTGAGCGGAAGACGGCCTAACGGTGTGCGGGACCGTAGCCCAGCTTCATGGAGACGGTTGCGAATGGTCCTCGCCGATGCCCCAGGAGCAACAGTGTCCCTAATTTGCTGGGAAGTGGCGGTGCGGTCCCCTACGGCACTGCGTAGGATCCTACGGTCTTGGCGTGCATCCGTGCGTCGCTGCGGTCCGGTCCCAGGTCGACGGGCACGTGCACCTTCCGCCGACCACTGGCGACAACATCGATGTACTGTGGAGACCTCACGCCCCACGTGTTGAGCAATTCGGCGGTACGTCCACCCGGCCTCCCGCATGCCCACTATACGCCCTCGCTCAAAGTCCGTCAACTGCACATACGGTTCACGTCCACGCTGTCGCGGCATGCTACCAGTGTTAAAGACTGCGTTGGAGCTCCGTATGCCACGGCAAACTGGCTGACACTGACGGCGGCGGTGCACAAATGCTGCGCAGCTAGCGCCATTCGACGGCCAACATCGCGGTTCCTGGTCTGTCCGCTGTGCCGTGCGTGTGATCATTGCTTGTACAGCCCTCTCGCAGTGTCCGGAGCAAGTATGGTGGGTCTGACACACCGGTGTCAATGTGTTCTTTTTTCCATTTCCAGGAGTGTATGTACATCGGTATCTCGTGGCTTTCGTCACGTCAGTGTATACGCAGGTGAGCGCGCGATGCCGATGAGTGCGGACAACGGAACGCGCGCGTCCGAGCCAGCCGGCTGGGTCGCGCCGGGGCCGGCCGCTGGCCGGTCGGTGGGGCCTGCCCCGCCGGCCGTCCCGGCGGCCGCTCCCCACAGGACGGATACAACGGCGACGACCCCTGCAACGACAACGGATTCTGACAGGCAACATAATGAGGACAGGACCACGACGAGCGCTATGCGAATGCAGAGCGGAGGACAACATACGTCAAACCCGTATGACGAGCGACATCAGCTAACGCAGAACGATCGGCAACAACGGGAACTAAGACGTGAAATACAACACATGATTCTGCAAAGTCAGGAAGTATACGACAACCGCACTAGTACAGTTCCTACTTCACAGCCTGAAGAACGAGTAGACGGCGTGGAACACTTTTCTCCTCCAGAAGACGACGACGAAATGGAGGGAGTCTCCTCTGAAGAAGTTTGGACCATGCAGCCCACCGACGGAGAGGGCGATTTTACACTAGTTCGCCAAAGAAAACGACTCAACGCTTCTGCTAAGCAGAACAACTCTCGGAAGCGACAACGTCCAGAAGAACTGAAAACTTCCAACCGTTATGCGGCTATTGCGACGGAAGATAATACGGATGCTCCAGAACGTATGGACCAGACGAGTGATGTCAATCTCGAAGCAGATAAAGAGGGGACAGATGGCTCTGGCCGGAACTTACTACGCAAAGTCCCGCCCGTTACTATTTACCATACCAAGAACTACATGGAACTCAACAAGGCGCTGAAAGCGAATATTGACGGCAGTCTTAAGGCCATCTACCAACGAGACAGGATCAGATACCCCTTTACTCCTATGAAGATCAACGGCGGGTCATTAATTTCTTTGTGTTGAATGACATCCACTTCTTTACACATCAGGCCGCAGAGGACAAGGACCTCAAAGTGGTTGTCAAACGTCTACCTGCCGAAGTTACGGAGGAAGAACTGAAAGCCGCTCTGATAGAGAAGGGTTTCCCTGTCATCAACGTCCACCAATTTAAAAATCGAGACGACCACACGAAGGAATTACGACCTCAAGATGCTTACTGTGTCACGTTGCCAGCCCTAAAGGAAAACTACAAGATTTACGACATTAAATACCTTCTATATACTAAAGTCGTTATTGAAACCTACAACAGACAAGAAGGACCTGTTCAATGTCGCCACTGCCAGCGATTCGAACATACGGCTAATTATTGCAGCTTGCCTGCTCGCTGCGTTCGATGTGGAGGGCAACACCGATCTTCAGCATGTCCTCATCCCCGAGGGGCTCCGCCGAAATGTGCTAACTGTGAAAAGGACCATCCTGCCACATGGCGTGGTTGCCAGAAATACCAGGAACTTCTCAGGAAATACACACAACGGTCTTCCCCGCAGCCCTCTCAACGGAGGACTCGTGTAATACGGAATTCCAACCTGACGCCACACCCTCCGCCCCACCGTCAGCAAACGCCACAAGAACAGCCGGCGGCGACACGGCAGCCAGTAACACAGCCTCCTCCTGAAGCACTTCCACCTCAACAGCACCGCCAGCATTATTCATACGCCCACGCAGCATCACCACGCCGACCGGAACCGGAAACCTACGTCTCACCAGCTCATTTGATGGAATCTATAGCTCCAGCGCTCTCTGATGTCGCCAAACTTCTCACCGCCGTGCAGCAACAACTAGTGGGGATACTTTCTTTAATCGAAAGTGTATTGAAGGCCTTTGGAACACCTTAAGATGGATCGCCCTGGGACCACGAGAAACCTGAAAATCTGTATATGGAACGCCAACGGAATGAAACACAAGAAAACAGAATTCACTGAATTTTTACAACGTCACAAAATCGACATCGCACTTGTATCGGAGACGCACCTTCGTCCAACAACTGAGCTCCGATTTCGTAACATGTACGTCTATAGAACGGACAGACAAGGCCAACGAGGTGGAGGGACCGCTGTTCTGCTTAAAAGGGAACTGCAGCACCATCATGAAACGCTACCACACCTCCAACATCTGGAGGCAACAGCAGTAACGGTTCGGTCGGCGGCAGGCAACATCACTTTCATTGCGGCGTACAACAGCCCCCATGAAAACCTGGTGCCAGACGACCTAAGGAGTATCTTCACCAATTTTGACAAAATCTTCCTAGGAGGTGACCTTAACAGCAAGCACGTCGCGTGGAATTCCCGGCGTACGAACCCTCGTGGACGAACTTTGATTGCCATGGAAGAAGAACTGGGCATCACAGTCCATGGCCCACGAGAGCCCACACGGATTCCTTACGTCAATCGGCAAGAAGCAGACGTCCTAGATATTGCTATCATCAAAAATATCGAGACGAACCTCCAGCTCCGCACCGTCGACGATCTTTCGTCTGACCACCAACCTGTTATCAGCATAGTGGAAAACGCAACGGCCAACCTTCCGCCCCCAACCTCACAAACTCTGAACTGGGGTCAATTTCGGACATATCTTGACAACAATATCTGCCCGACGCAGGACGTTTCCACACCGGAAACCTTCGACATCGCGGTACAAACTTTGACGCAGAAGATAAAGGTAGCCAAACGGAGGGCAACTACTCAAACGGTCTACCCTGTAGTAGCTTTCGACGAGTTCCCGCCTCTACTCCAAGAACTGAAGACACAGAGAAACAGGAGCAGGCGACGTTGGCTCCGCTATAGAAACCCGATCGATCGACGAGAAACACACGTCTTAACACGAGAACTGCACAGGAGAGTAGCCGAGTGGCGACAGCAGGTCTGGGAGGATAAGATGGATGAATTCTTACTTCCAACCAAGAACGAATGGCAGGTAGTCAAGAACATACGACACCAGCGGCCACCTAAACGAGCCATCAGAGGACCAGATGGCCTTCTCTATGACGAAGTCGCCCAGGCGGAGCTGTATGCTACGACTTACCAAGAACAGATGTCTACACCAGCGGCCCCCGTGAACGACGTCCGCCTGCAAGAACAGGAAGCCGTCGTTACAGCAGAATGGACTGCTTTTCGTACTGCATCTGTGCAGATCCGCCCACAACTCACCACACCAGCAGAGATCCGTAAAATTATCGGGAAGACTCGGAATAATGCGCCGGGCAACGACTCCACAAGCAACACCGATTTGAAACAGTTGCCCAGGAAGCCAACTGTGCTCCTTACCCGAATTCTCAACAGCTGTCTTCTGCAGGGATATTTTCCTACGGCATGGAAGACGGCTCGAGCAGTTCCAATACCCAAGCCAGGTAAAGACCCAGCAGAACCCAACAGTTACCGGCCAATTAGCCTCTTGCCGACCCTTGGCAAGGTGCTCGAGAGAGTGCTGTTGAAGAGGCTCCATGACACGCTTACAGCGCATGATGTTATACGACCCGAACAATTCGGTTTCAAGGACAAGTTATCTGCCGAACTTCAACTTCTACGGATCACCGAACGGATACAAGACTTATACAACAAGCAGCACTTCACGATTGGTGTCTTCCTTGACATTGCAAAAGCTTACGATAAGGTCTGGCGGCCCAACCTTATCGTCAAAATGCATCGCACTACCCCTATTGCGAATTGTTATATTAGACTCATAGACTGCTTTCTGCAGGACAGGAAACTGTATGTCCGAGTCGACGACAAAAACTCCGAAATGAAACTGATCTCCGCAGGAATTCCGCAGGGCTCTGTCATTTCGCCTCTGCTTTTCAACTTATATATAAATGACATCCCAACAGTCCCCCTTGTTACGGCGAGTTTTTATGCGGACGATACGGCATTTCTGACAACTGGACGACACTTGGACCAGCTAATCGCTAGGATGCAACGGCAACTTGCTGTAATGGAACGCTGGGCGCTGCAAAATAAGATAACCATCAACCCGACGAAGACGGCAGCCGTTCTATTCACACGGAGGAAACCAGTTCTTAACGACAGACTCCAAATAGCTGACCAATTTATCCCATGGTCGCCGGGAGTGAAGTATCTCGGTGTCTACCTTGACAACAAATTACTCTTTACGCAGCACATTGACGACAAGAAGACGGCAGCCCAGAAGATGGCGAGGTCATTGATTCCGTTCCTGAAGAGTAAGGATCTCAACCCTAAGACTAAACCCAATTGTATAAGGCAACGGTGGAACCCACAATGTTGTATGGCTCCACCTCGTGGGGAACTACTTGCGTCTCCAACTACAACAAACTCCAAGCGCTGCAAAACATTTGCTATCGATGGATCACAGGAGCTCCATGGTGGACAAGAAACGTCGACATCCGCACCGCACGCCACGAGACCACTATACAAGAGAAGGTCCATGACAAGGCTCTACGAGTTTTTGACAAGATCGATGCCCTTAGGGACGAAGTTCGACAATTAGAATCGGTAGGAACGGTAAACCCTGCAAGATGGCACAATCTTAGAGTACCGAAGTCAATAACGTTTCACCCCCCCCATAGGCAATCTGCCATAACACGAGGAAGCAGTCACACATAACAGCCTTGACACATTTCACCCTCTACAGGAGATAGACATCACCAAAGACAAAAATGGTTCAAATGGCTCTGAGCACTATGGGACTCAACTGCTGTGGTTATTAGTCCCCTAGAACTTAGAACTACTTAAACCTAACTAACCTAAGGACATCACACACATCCATGCCCGAGGCAGGATTCGAACCTGCGACCGTAGCAGTCGCACGGTTCCGGACTGCGCGCCTAGAACCGCGAGACCACCGCGGCCGGCTCACCAAAGACAGCAGGCTGAAGGACCCATTGCGTGCCCAAGCCTAACTGAATGTGTAAAACATGAAGTGTTTTCCTTTTATCCTTACATATATATATATATATTTATAAGGTCAGTGTATAACCACTTACGAAGAGACTAAGAGAATCGAGAACAGTGCTGACTCATGGCTGTACAGCAGAGGACGGGCAGCGGAGCCGTTGTGCAGTGCTGGCAGGGCGGCCTCCCATGGAGGGAGTTTGCTTTGCACGTCACGGCGCCCTCGCCCTCCCCGCGGACACAGCAGTGGACTGGACTTGTAGCGGCCGCAAAAGCCGCAGAGGGCGGGACGGGTCATTAGCAGCACTGCTGCCCGCTGCCATCTGCCGCGCCTCGCCAGTTCCCCCTCTTCGAAGCGTGACATCTCTCTGAAAACGTCGCAAGTTCCGCATCAGTTGCAGCAACAAGTTAATTACGGTCGAGGGGTCTAGCGGAAACGAAAGAAAAGATACAAGACGAAGCCTCTGTTGCTGCTATTATTTTACAGTTCCTTCAGTGCCTTACTTCCTCTCGGCAATGCTCAGCTGGGCGACATGAAAGTTTGCTTAACGACCGTGGACTAAACCTCCCAGCCTAAAGCTTCAGCGCGGGCTGCACCTTCCTCCGTGGCTCTGTCGTCCGTAGAAATGCTTAAATGTTCCAGTACGGAAAACGAAAGCTCAGCAAGTAGGGATTGGATGCTACTACGCCAACGAAAGTAACTCAGTTTTGATAATACCAACACAATTATGAAAATGGTTCTTTCACCAGGCTGCACTGTTCATACGATATTCTCGTGCATAAATCGGATTCGCTTTCCCACCAGATTTGTCATGTTCTTCCTATTGCGATAATCATTTGTTTAGTTTCTAAATATGGGCATCATACGTTAACGGTCAACGTATAATACACAGTACGGTATTTTGACAGTTAATTCGTGTGATACAGTTTTACTGTTCAAAACGTGGCTTAATCAGTGTCGTTGCGGCAGATGTATACCAATATAAGCTCTAACACACATAAATTGTGTTAAATTGTGCACTTAAGTGTATCATTTGCACTATTACATGGCACATACGCACACGCACCGCTGAATAATTGCCTTGTTATCTCTTAAATAAATCTTTTAACATCAGGTTCCGCCTCGTGGTCCGACGAGCGAGCCGGGAATCTCCATTTGCGTATCTCAGGGACCCCAAAACTATCTGATGATGGCTTCGCACATATCGTGACGCGACCTTAGAACAAACGTGTTGTTCTCCATCGTAAAATTTATACGAAATGTGACAGGAAAGAAACGACAATTATGCTACAAATGTGTATACCGTACATGTTTAAAAAAATATCCGGTTAGTGGTGGTTGTTTTCAAACTAGGACATTCTAGAATTTTACACTACTCGTTCGTTTCAGTGCTCTAAACGTTTCTATCTGTCGTTTTTCCTGGAGCTGGACAGGAACTCCAGTGGGACACTACAAGACGTCTCAGTAAAGTGATCGATATTGAGACTGTGCAGCGGTACGACACTCACCTCGCATTTCGGAGGACGGGGGTTCAAATCCCTATATAGCCATCTAGAGTTAGGCAATTACCGCAGTGTTTCCTTCTTAAAACACAGGAATGATTTTTCTTTCCTTCCCGAATCTTAGATTGTTCTCTGTCCATCTTCCTCGTCGACGAGACTATAAACACGACTGATCTTTCTTTTCCAGCAAATGGCCGTTCACAGCCAGAGAGCTGATCAAATTTGATCTTCTTGCACGTTACGGCCCTTATTACACGTCAAAGACATTGGTCTTTAAAAATAAAAATATGTGAAATGTAGGCCGAAGCTCTCTCCTTTATAAAAGATATCATGAAATACCCCTATACATATGATAAAAGTGTATTTATTTATTTAGTCATAAACCAGATGGCAGTTATAACAGTCGAGGGCCATGAAAGGGAAGCAGCGGTTGGGAAGGGAGTGAGACAGGGTTGTAGCCTGTCCCCGATGTTATTCAATCTGTATATTGAGCAAGCAGTAAAGGAAAGAAAAGAAAATTCGGAGTAGGTATTAAAGTCCATGGAGAAGAAATAAAAACGTTGAGGTTCGCCGATGACATTGTCATTCTGTCAGAGACAGCAAAGGACTTGGAAGAGCAGTTGAACGGAATGGACACTGTCTTGAAAGGAGGATATAAGATGAATATCAAAAGAAGCAAAACGAGGATAATGGAATGTAGTCGAATTAAGTCGGGTGATGCTGAGGAAGTTAGGTTAGGAAATGAGACACTTAAAGTAGTAAAGGAGTTTTGCTATTTGGGGAGCAAAATAACTGATGATGGCCGAAGTAGAGAGGATATAAAATGTAGACTGGCAATGGCAAGGAAAGCGTTTCTCAAGAAGAGAAATTTGTTAACATCGAGTATAGTTTTAAGTGTCAGGAAGTCGTTTCTGAAAGTATTTGTGTGGAGTGTAGCCATGTATGGATGTGAAACATGGACGATAAATAGTTTGGACAAGAAGACAATATAAGCTTTCGAAATGTGGTGCTGCAGAAGAATGCTGAAGATTAGATGGGTAGATCACAACTAACGAGGAGGTATTGAATAGGATTGGGGAGAAGAGAAGTTTGTGGCACAACTTGACAAGAAGAAGGGACCAGGTTGGTAGGACATGTTTTGAGGCATCAAGGGATCACAAATTTAGCATTGGAGGTGGTGGTGGTGGTGGTTAGTGTTTAACGTCCCGTCGACAACGAGGTCATTAGAGACGGAGCGCAAGCTCGGGTTAGGGAAGGATTGGGAAGGAAATCGGCCGTGCCCTTTCAAAGGAACCATCCCGGCATTTGCCTGAAACGATTTAGGGAAATCACGGAAAACCTAAATCAGGATGGCCGGAGACGGGATTGAACCGTCGTCCTCCCGAATGCGAGTCCAGTGTGCTAACCACTGCGCCACCTCGCTCGGTAGCATTGGAGGGCAGCGTGGAGGGTAAAAATCGTAGAGGGAGACCAAGAGATGAATACACTAAGCAGATTCAGAAGGATGTGGGTTGCAGTAAGTACTGGGAGATGAAGAAGCTTGCACAGGATAGAGTAGCATGGAGAGCTGCATCAAACCAGTCTCAGGACTGAAGACAACAAAAAAATGGTTCAAATGGCTTTGAGCACTATGAGACTTAACATCTATGGTCATCAGTCCCCTAGAACTTAGAACTACTTAAACCTAACTTAACCTAAGGACATCACACAACACCCAGTCATCACGAGGCAGAGAAAATCCCTGTCCCCGCCGGGAATCGAACCCGGGAACCCGGGCGCGGGAAGCGAGAACGCTACCGCACGACCACGAGCTGCGGACTAAGACAACAGCAACAGTCATTTATGTTCCACATCTCGCCCTAAACCACCCTATCGATTTCAACCAGACTTGTACACATATCTTCTACTGTCTGGAATGAAATACTGCGGGGGGGGGGGGGGGGGGGGGGTAAGAACCACCTACTTGTCACAGGAGTGCCAAAGGAGCATAGCTCACGATGCTTTAATAGCCTAACTGTACAGTGCATTTGAGAAAGACAGCACTTAGAAACATCCAACAAAGGAAAAAGGTTCGTCGCTCACTTCAAATTTTCGCTGTTCATGCAGTACAACCTTTTAATTTATTACTTCTTTACTACTAAATCTGTTTGTGGCACATTTCGTAGACATTTTCCAGATAGACCACTGTATATACCTGCAAAATTGTGTCAGAATCCGACCAATAGTTCGGGGGATATGACGGCAGAAGATATGACGTCATAAAGATTGAGCTGCGCGGAAATGAAATTGCAGACCGAAATTCGCTAGAGATAAAGATGAAATATGTGTACAGATGTGTGTGAAATATATGTGACGTATGTGTACGTGGGCGACGCTACGAGTGTAAAGTTCCTCTTAAACCTCCGAATCGAAATCAGTCAAACGGGGAACACATATTACTTAGTATCTAGAAAGAAACACGGTAATGGTAAGAGCAAGCAACCTCCTATTGGGATGCGGTGATAAGATGAAGAAAGAAGGGGTGGGTGGAGGAGATGGACACAGCCAGGGCGGAGGAGGAGTTGCACAAAGACAGGGGAGGGTCAAATGGACAGAAAGCGAAGAGGAGGAGATTAACAGAGAAAGGAAAGAGCAGGAGAGGGACAGAGAGAGAGGGTAGGAAGAGAGAGACAGAGAGAGGGGGAAGAAGCAGATGGACAGAGACGGGCAGGAGGAGATGGGCAGAAAGTGGTCGGTAGAGAAGGTGGACAGATGGAGAGGAAGGGGGAAGGAGAAACAGGTCGATAGAGAGAGGGGAAAGGAGAAGATCGGACTATACACAAAGCCGGGCGACACTAGGTACTCAGCTATATTTTATGAAAGATGTTTCACAAAGTTATTTTACAAATTACAGCGGCCTTAGAACAGTTCAGAGTCAGAAGTCAATCGCACACGAAGACACGATAAGGAGCCAATATATGGTTGTTACTTAAACACAGAGATTTGTCCCCGAAGTCGTGAAAATGTTACATGGCTAGTATTAACCATGTTTAACTACAGCGAGCTCCTACTAAATATCAAAAACTGTAATAACATTCTATGACCTGACTAGGTACTAAATATTTACTATGTGAGATGACCTTCCTGTCGTGAAAAGGCTATTGTAATCTGTGAGGATAATCGTGAATACCGTCTGTAAAAAAAAAAAAAAAAAAAAAAAAAAAAAAAAAAAAAAAAAAAAAATGAGGCGTGTGTCCACGTTTTGCGTGGTGCATTCTGAGATGAAAATGGCAAAACCGGACCTGCGCCCAGCTAAAGGGCGTGCGATATTCCGTAACAACGGCACTATTTTCGTTAATCTATGAGGGAATTTCAAAGAGTACCTATGTCGTTCCACGTTAAGACCATTGAGCAACAAGAATGGTGTATTGTCAGAAGAGCGTACATGATCTGCGTTGCCTGCAGAGCCAGTTTTGGGGTACGGATAACGTGTGCACCACAGGTGAGAGTGAAACGACGCGGCAACTGGAATCGTACTCCAGCGGTGAACTACGCGGAGCAGTACGATCCTTGTGGGTGAAACGCCCAAATTGCACACAGATTCACCGCGAAATTATGGCGGTTTATAGACAAAAAGCATGTCACGTCCAGCCGTAGTGAAACGATGCCAACCATTTGAACAATACCGCGTAGACGTGGATGATGCTATTCGCGAAGGAAGGTCATCGACGATGTCTAAGTACTCCAGGAACTGGTTCGCAGGAGTTGCGGATTATCGAATGTGAGGACGTTCGCGCAGCGCTTCTCAATTGCATCCGTGACCAAGCAGCTGATTTCTGCCGTCGAGGAATTGAACGGCTGGTAGAACGTTCCGGTCGTTGTTTACAGAAACTTGTTGACTATGTTATAAAGTGGTGTCTCTCATCTGTGTAACTTTGAACTGTAGCGCAGCATTCAGTAAAAGTTAGTTGGCTTGCCATAATAATGTGTAACTTAATTTTTGAAGTCCCGGCGTATGAATCACTCAACTTGTTCCCCAATACGAGATCAAAAATGGTGTAAATGGCTCAAAGCACTATGGGATTTAACTTCTGAGGTCATCAGTCCCCTAGACTGAGAACTATTTAAACCTAACTAAACTAAGGACATCGCACACATCCATGCCCCAGACAGGATTCGAACCTGCGACGGTAGCAGCAGCGCGTTTCCGGACTGAAGCCCCTAGAACCACTCGGCCACAGCGGCCGGCAATACGAAATCCTTCTGGATCCCCATTACCACAGTTACAATAAGCTCAGCGAATTAGGTTATCATTCAACAATATTCCGTAAACTAAATTGATTTTTTTAAGGGAACGAATTACTGAAAAGAAAATAGAAATTATTACGAAAGCAGAAAACACCGTCCACAGGTGGTGAAGTACTTTGAGTAACTGCGCATTCGTCCGTTGATTCCGTTAGATGCTCTCTTTCGAAACTGTAGACATTTCACGTTGAAACAACATGATGGTGTCGGTGAATGAGCATCCCGCATCGAGGGGACTATTCGTGTCGGGTATCAGTTTCAGTTGCAGGTGGTTAGCAGGCGAATGTTGGGCTGCTGGCAATGGGAGCTGCGGGGACACGCCCAGCAGGGCAGTTACAATAGAGCCGGGGGAACGCCCCTTCCCCAGCGCTCGCCCGTGACATTGGTGCGCTTTATTGCCCGTGCAGGCGACTTTGTGACGTTCCCGGTTGCCAGGCAGACGAGCCCCTCTGCTGCCACTACTACTACTACTACTACTAATCTGGGATGCAGGATGTTGTTTATGCGCAATCCTGTAATACCTGCAGCACAGGTGCACAAGCTGCTTGAAGCTTGATTACTCCTGATACTGAATATCTCTCCATTAAAAATTTCTATATGTTGTATTAATCTGGCATCCTTTAGCACATTCCAAACGGATCCCGAGCGTTTCGCGTGCATTCGTTGCGGACGAACCCCCAGGTATCTCGTGTTTTCTGCACTCTGTCTATAGATGCCATCTGCTGTGATGTTTTTTAACTGATTCGTCTGTTTAATCGTCTACACCAATAGTCAATGTATCAGACTTGATTGATCTCATGTACTTTTTGTTTATTTGGCGTATGGACTGTATTTTGGCATTTAAAATAGTTACTATTCCCGGCTTGGAGTCCGTCCTGATTTTAGAGACGACCTTGTCAGAAAACGTAAGGAAAGGAACGAATCTGAAATACTGGAAATACTGACGATGATTATGTTCCTAGTGAGAACGAGTCTTCGAATGAGTGTGTGAATGAATGAATGTTTTAACGGTTCCAAGGACAAGTCACGTGACGGTGAAATCGTTAGACCCGTAAAGAAGAGTAAAATCGCAGTGTTTGCAAGTTAGTCCGACAATAAACATGGAGGTGGTGGTTATTGTAAGTGATTCGTTTCGTGATCATGTTAACCCTTTTGAGACGGCGCCCGAGTCTCAGTCGAGCGCTGGGTATGGCACATCACAAGAGAGCCTCGGGTGCTCTCTTCAATGTGTTAATGCGTTGAGGTCATAGGGACTCATTGGTATAGACAGTTCTATTCCAATGAGATTCCAGGGCGGAGAGGTGTCTGGAGACGGCCCGAAGAGCGGTAAGTACGAACTGGACTGTCACCCATCATACTGCCCGACAACCAGGAGTGACGGATTTCTTTTTGTAGGAGGAGCCCTTAGGGTGTCATCCGCGGCACCCTTACAGCACAGCGGTACGTCGACAGTATTCTACGCCGCGTTTTGTCGCCCTTCATGGCAAGCCATCCTGGGCTTACGTTTCAGCAAGATAATATCCATCCGCATCCGGTGAGAGTTTCTAGTGCTTGTCTTCGTGCTTGAGAAGCCCCACCGTGGCCATCAAGTTCCCTTGATCTCTCTCCAGTTGGAGCATTATGTGCAGGGCCCTCCATCCAGCTCGGGTTGTGGTGATCTAACTCGCAGCTGGACAGAATTTGCCACAGTGTCACTCAGGAGGACATCCAACAACTGTCTCAGTGACTGCCAAGCCGAATAACTGCATAAGGGCAGAGGTGAATCCACGAGATATTGAGGTGTACAATCTGTGAAACTCTTTCTCTTGAGTAAATCATCCAATTTTTTTCCAAAATCATGATCATTTGTTTGTCTGTACATGTACATCACGTCTATCGATTTCCGTCCCATTCTGATAATTCGTTGGTGATGCGTCGTTTCTTTTCTTAGAGTGTATAATAATAACAGCATACTTAATGGCAAAAACGTTTGTTGGCATGTTAAAGCTTTGACAACATGTGCAAACAGGAGCCGAATACTGGGACAAACTAATTAGTAAGACTATTACTGGGAGTAGAAACTAAAGTCGTTGCCCTGAGCAACCTTGTGATTTAAAGTGAAATGGCACAGGACGCAGGAGGAGCAATGAAAACTAGTGATGGTGCAGTCACAACATCTTTAGTGCGTATTGGAGCTCCCCGTACCTGCAGGGAGGCACGTAATCAGCGAGCCGCACTTCATCCGGCTGGCACCGGCGTATCATATTAATCAGCGAGCCGCGGGCCAAAATAAATTGAGCGGGTTATCTAGACCGGTGATCGCTCAGGGGCAGCTAACGGCATCTGGCGGCGGAGCGCGCAATCAGCTGGCGCGAGCTAGCGGACACGGCGCCGGTGCCGCTGCGTAATTAGCCGGTGCCCGGGTCGTTAACACGTGATACGCCGCGCCTCAACTTCATTACCGAGTCTCCGCTTCCGCGGATTACTAGCGCCGCGCCGGTAGCAGCACAGCCACCGCCGCCGACGGCTTCCGCCGACTTGTAGCGGGTCATTAAAAGAGAGAGAACAGATTTCAGTTGTTTATTACAGAAAAATTATAAAAAGATTAAAACACATTGCGCACGTCACTGGATACAGGAAGGTTCAAAGTTGTGACAGACATGCACTATTTTTTGTTTGTTGCATGGCGACTGCACCACAAGAAAAATCGCTTTGTCTGTTGGAATTTGCGCGAAGTCATTCAAAAGCCGTCGATTCATCAACAAGCCGACTCTGCACAAGCAGATTTATGACTGGCATAACAAATCTCTTGGAAATTGGTTGCATATGCAAAGGGGAGAGCACTGGTCGGCCACGCACGTCTGAGGTGCGTTCACGCGAAGGCCTCGGAACTCCACAAGACGGAGAGGCCAGGAACTTCAACTTCCTCAAACAACTGTGTCTCGTGTTCTGAAACGACGCCTGCAAATGAAGTCTTACAAGTTGCAGTCACTGCAGCTATTACGTCCCGGCGACCGTAACAGTAGGTACGGATTTTGCATTTCGCTTCTCCAACAGATGGCAGATGATACTTTTCCCGAAAGACTTATCTTTTCGGGCGACTCAACGTTTCGTCTATTGAGTAAAGCAAACCACCACAATCCAAAAATTTGGCGGTCACAAAATCCTGGCGTAGTCGTCGAACATGAAAGAGACTCACCAACACTGAATGAGTTTTGTGTCGTTTCTGTTGCTGACCTTCCTTTTTTGCGGAGGAAACACTGATAGGAATGTCGTACCTGCATGTGCTGTAAGATTGGTTGTTTCCTCATCTTCACGAAGATTCCAATGATTTCATTTTTATGCATGGCGGCGGCGCCTCGCCCCACTCACACGTTGAGGTACGACTTTTATCTCAACAACACCTTCCCACAACATTCGATTGGCAGAGGTGAAAAACAAGATCTTGTTCATTGCTTTTGGCTTCCCAGGCCGCCAGACCTTGCACATTGTGATTTTTTTCTCTGGGGAGCCACATAAAAGATAGTCTGTCCTACCTATGTCAGCTGCCCTTCAAGAGCTGGCAAACCGGAACTGCTGAATCTGTCGATTCAGTAAACAGGGACCTGTGCACAGGGCCTTGTTTGCAACTTGGATGTATGGCTTCATGGGGTCTGCGCCACACTTGAACACTACCATCAGATATTATCAGCTAAAATCGGGTTGCCATCTGACCAGGTCTCGGTTTTGCCAAGAGAGGCGCTCCAGGTGATGTCGTGCTGTTAGAAAGGCATCCGCGTCGTTCGTCTACCGCCATAGCCCATTGACACCAAATTTCGCCGCACTGTCTTAACGGATACGTTCGTCATACGTCCCACATTGATTTCTGTGGTTATCTCACGCAGTGTTACTTGTCCGCTAGCACTGACAACTCCACGAAAACGCCGCTGCTCTCGGTCGGTAAGTGAAGGCCTTCGTCCACTGCGTTGTCCGTCGTGAGAGATAATGCCTGAAATTTTGTATTCTCGGCAAATTTGGCATTGTGGGCTCTCGGGATATTGATTTCCCTAACATCTTTCCGAAATGGAACACAATATACGTCTACAGCGAACTACCATTCAAACTCTGCGGCCATTATCACGTAGGAAACCTTTTCACATAAACCAACGGGGCGGCCGGAGTGGCCGAGAGGTTCTAGGCGCTTCAGTCTGGAGACGCGCGACCCCTACGGTTGCAGGTTCGAATCCTGCCTCGGGCATGGATGTGTGTGATGTCCTTAGGTTAGTTAGGTTTGAGTAGTTGTAAGTTCTAGGGGACTGATGACCTTAGAAGTTAAGTCCCATAGTGCTCAGAGCCATTTGAACATAAACCAACGGACTACAAATGACAGCTTCGAGAATGCACTATCCGTTTATAACTTGTGTACACGATACTACCGCCCTCACGTGTGTGTCCATATAGCTATCCCATGATTTTCGATACCTCGGCGTATAACGACTGTTTGTCTTTCATTAACGTGTGTAGATGTTTAAGACTGTCTGCCTTCACTTGGGTGTTACTTATGAAACATTCCCGTAGAAAAATTTTACGAATTACTGTGCTTGGATAGCCCTTACGTTATTTGGTTTTCGAACAGTTGAGCAGAATTGAACGTACTCAGACATTTCGCTCTTTACTTATCCTGATCAACACTAAACTGATACATTATATTTTTAGCGCAACGCAGTCTGACTTTCAATAATCCCTACAAAAGAATGGCCTTTCATGAGTCACTTACCTCACAAAAATCTTCGTTACTCGAACTACTGCAATACAGCGAGCGCCAATACTGCCAGCTAAATAAAAGATTCTAACCACTGAAGGCACTAACTACTGATAGGCATACTTAGCAAAGGAAAGATTTTGATAGAGAACAGACAATGTATTTACCTTAATAGTGTTCAAAAGTCATAATATATATATATATCAGTTCATGACATTCAGTCTTACAAATTTACTGTCTCTGATGGACACACGTTTAGATCATACGCTCTCAAAACTCCGTCATCTCTCTCCCCACATCCACCACTGCTGGCGGCTCACCTCCAACTGCGCAACGCTACGCGCTGTTCACATCCAACTGCCCAACACTACAATAGCGAATATTCCAACAATGCCAACCAGCCACAGACTGCACACAGCACAGTCAGTGATTTTCATACAGAGCGCTACGTGGTGTTACCAACATAAAAACCTAAACAGCCTACTTACACTTAAACATCTATCTCGTGTTCTGTACGTCTTCCTCTGAAATTCCCACACCACGCTCCCTGACACTTGCTTAGCTCTGCCTGCGCTCGTACTACCGCTAGCAGCAGCATCTCTGTTACAACGAGCTCCCCTGTACGACGCCCTGAGGTCATCACGCGCGACGGTAACTTGTCGGTCGCCGTGAGAGCCGTGTTGTTTACCCGCCCGGTAGGTCGTCGTTAGCCTGCAGTAGCAGCGAGGGCAAACTTTACATCCGCGGCAGGGTTGCTTAACAGGACAGTGCGCCAGCGAGAGACGGCTTAATTTGGCCGTCAGAACCGGAGGCTGTGCAGGGGAACGCCGGACAGGCCGAGTGGGGAATAATTTCCTCCTCGATCCGGTACGTGCTCAAGTGTCCGAGGCGGGGCGCCGTTTAATTGGCGGCTTCCGTGGGCCGGACAGGGCCCCATTGTGACGCCGTGCCGGCGGGTCAGCTAGTCAAGTGGCCGCCCTGTGACACGGCTGGGATTCTGAAGCTCTCCGCCGGCGTAACGTCGCCAGTGGCTGCGTGCTCAGGCGCCCTCTCCTCTGTGTCCCAGGGCCGAGGGATTTGGTCCTATAGCAATTATTCCGCTCACTGCATCATTAAATTCATAAGATCTCTTGGTGTTCTCCGCATCGATTATCACTGGTACTTGTTTAAATATCCATTCTGAATTCACTTCCCATCTCGTTATTAACAACGTGAGCTTCACGGCGAGAGTGCACATAGGCACTTTGCACATTTACACATGATAACATAAAAAAACAATAATAGGTTTGAAACTTCCTGGCAGATTAAAACTGTGTGCCGGACCGAGACTCGAACTCGGGACCTTGCCTTTCCTCACAGGACGGGGCATGAGTCGTGCTTGGGTAGCTCAGTTGGTAGAGCACTTGCCCGCGAAAGGCAAGGTCCCGAGTTCGAGTCTCGCTCCGGCACACAGTTTTAATCTGCCAGGAAGTTTCATATCAGCGCACACTCCGCTGCAGAGTGGAAATCCCAGCCGGCCGGTGTGGCCGGGCGGTTCTAGGCGCTTCAGTCTGGAACCGCGCGACCGCTACGGTCGCAGGTTCGAATCCTGCTTCGGGCATGGATGTGTGTGATGTCCTTAGGTTAGTTAGGTTTAAGTAGTTCTAAGTTCTACGGGACTGATGACCTCAGATGTTAAGTCCCATAGTGCTCAGAGCCATTTGAATTTGGAAATCCCATTTTGGGAATAATAGGTTTGTTTATAAATAAATATTCTGCTACCAGTCACGATTTTCTTTATTTACTTTTCGCACGACGCGTTTCGGGAAATGATTCCCATTTTCAAATGCGTTTTTTGTGTGTATTATGCCATTTCTCTGTGGTGTTGTCGATGTGTCAGAGTCTGCTTCATTTCGTAATATGTATGCAACAAACACGCGATTTTTTAGTTGGTTATCGATCTCTTTGTGGAGTTAGTGGCGATATTTAGAATAATTTGTACTTACAGTTTTCTAATAGTCCATTTGTGCAGAGTCTCACACACACTAATCACCACACACAACTTGCTGTACACATTAAACATCGAAAATATCTTACATAAACAAAACAGTTACAAAGACCACACCACACACAAGTGGCATAATTTGGAACGTGGTTCCCGGCGGAGGTTCGAGTCCTCCCTCGGGCATGAATGTGTGTGTTTGTCCTTAGGATAATTTAGGTTAAGTAGTGTGTAAGCTTAGGGACTGATGGCCTTAGCAATTAAGTCCCATAAGATTTCACACACATTTGATCATTTTTTGGAACGTGGTTCACCCAACAAGGGAAAACAAAATCCATACCTGGGCATCTTTTGAGGGGGCTGTGCTTTGAACTAACAATAAGTTGGGGCAGCATACAATCCTGTGGAAAAAGAGATTAAAATTTATGGATATCTGATTAAGATGAATGTAAAGTGGCTGAGAAAACAGGTTCTTTAAGATGCGTGAGCAGACGTACAGTTTCTGACAAATAGTTCAGGGGGATGAGGAAGGATACTGAATGCGGTAGATTATGGAAGAAAGATTACAGTTTAACATAATATCAACGACGAGGCCATTGGAGGCGGAGCACAGGCTCGAATTAGGGTGTGATGGGAAATGACATCGGCCGTACCTTTCTAAAAGAACCATCCCAGTATTTTCCTGGAGCGATTTAGGGAGATCACGGAAATCCTAATTCTGGATGGTCGGACAGGGACTTGAACAGTCGTCCTCCAGAAAGCTAGTCCGCTGTGCTAACCACAGTGCCCTCTCGCTCGGTGCCTAGATTAAATCTAAGACACATCTCAAATGGTTCAAATGGCTCTGAGCACTATGGGACTTAACATCTATGGTCATCAGTCCCCTAGAACTTAGAACTCCTTAAACCTAACTAAGGACATCACACAACTCCCAGTTATCAGGAGGCAGAGAAAATCCCTGACCCCACCGGGAATCGAACCCGGGCGTGGGAAGCGAGAACGCAACCGCACGACCACGAGCTGCGGACGAGACATCTCAGACACGACAAAGTGTATGAGTGACCCTAAGCTTAATGCCTTCCTTGATAAACAGACAGTGAACGGGGGTTGGACGTACTAAAAAAGACAGATTGTGAGAGAAAGATACAAGGATTTTTATTTATTTCCTTAAAACGTCAGGCAGGAGACGAATTTTCTCCGCAACAAGATTCATCCATGACGGTAATATTTCCATTCATCTGCGAGACCGCAGAAGATTCCCGGAATCTATAGTTCTGTAAGCTAGACACAAAAAGGGAAATCGTTTTCCCCCCGAAACCGTTCTACAAAGCGAGATGATGCTTTCGGTATGACGATGGATCCATGTCCAGGACGAACAGGTTTCATATCCTACTCCAGTCTTCTGATACAGAACTCAGGGATTTTCTTAAATGACTTCAGTGAGTTTCAATGATGGTGCCATCAAGAAGGATATCGGCACACTTTCCGCTCAGTGCCTAATTGCTACGATAAATGACTATGCAGATGAAAATACAGTTGAAATGGATACTTTGCTTTTGCGCTGTGTTTATAGAAACCATGGTGGTATTAAATACTGTTTTCCATTTCCGAGACCCACTACTTGGGTCTGTACACTGTTTCCAATCAGAACTGTAACAGAAACGTTCCGTGGCAAAGAAACACGGTCCTTTTGTGTAATATGCCAGAAGAGAAAAAAGCTACCGGGGCTGTCTTGCGACGACAAAGGCAAAGGAGGGCATTGTTATGACGCTGTCCGCATTGTGAGCGTAACGCTCTTACAGGGGATTGAAGATTAAGTACGGAGAGGATGCGACGTACGATGAGATCTTGACGTATTTTAATGAAGAGCGCGAGAAATCAGCCAGGGGAGGATGAACGAGAACCGGGGGGGACGGCGTTTCTCCATGTGTGTCTAAATGACAGCTTCTGGTGGAAGAATACAAGGGAGAGGGGCGACGAGTGTGAATTTGCTGCGCGAGGGCGGATCTAATCCACGCCACGCAGGGGGAATGAAAGCAGCGGCAAGGTAGGCGCTCCGGAGCGTTAACACGTCCATTAGGCGGGCGTGCGGGGGCACGGCACTGCCAGGTGCTTCTCGGTCGTTACGAATGGCAGGCGCAAACTTCCCTCTGTTTGCTATCTTGTCGAAAACGTGACTTTATGACATAGTGGCTGGTTAGGAATAAAGGAAATACGTTACTGACATAAAGCCTCAAATTATTTATCCTACTTCGTTTAGCGTTACTGGTATCACCCACTCTCAGGCATAGCAGTACTATGCACCTCCCTACCTTTAACTTACAAAGCATCTGCTTGGGGACTATGTTCAAATGTGTGTGAATTCCTAAGGGACCAAACAGCTGAGGTCATCGGACCCTAGACTTACACGCTACTTAAACTAACTTATGCTACGAACAACACACACACATACACACACACACACACACACACGTATATATATATATATATATATATATATATATATATATATATACACCCGAGGGAGGACTCTTAACTTCCGGCTGGAGGGGCCGCGCAATCCGTGACAGGGTGCCACAGACCACGCGGCCACTCGGCGCGCAGCTTGGGAGCTAACCTCGAAGGATAGGTAGGGTCGACGTCATCACCTTAGCGCCAGCCACACTGTCACCTTCTCTGCTTTATTGTGAATCGTCAAAATGAATAATTTAATTATACGTCTTTTAATTCCAAAGAAAACAGTATGTGTAATATTCGCGCAAACAAAGTTGAGAATCGGCGCGATGGCTGATGGGAGCGGCTGTGAATGGGAAATGCCTTTACGGTCGCTCCCATCAGCCACAGCGCCGAGTGTCAACTTTGCACGTGTTGTATGTATCTTAACTTGGTTGAAGAGCAGTAATCTGGCAGCTCCCGATCTTCATGTGGGTGAATGAAACGATCGTGAAACATTATTGTTATCAAACCTTGACAGTTCATCATAGAATGAATTTCCTTTTTCTGGAATTCCTTTTACTATCGGTGATTAACAGGAGTATGCGCTTTTTTCATTAATTTGACAGTCATAGAGCCGTCTCACATTTTATCGCTATTGCCGGCAGCATATATTTTTAAAATTGTGATTTTTCTGCACCCTCTGCAGCAGGAAAGTTCCATAGTAATTAGGGGACATTCACATTCAGCGGTAGGAGACGTTATGCCCTGTGATCTCCTGAGTCCCAAACTCAGGAACTGACGTAGTACGATGTCCGCTGCGTGTTTTCGTCGTTGACAGGTAAATACAGTGTGTTTAATGTTCTTTTGCTCCTCGCAGTCACAATATGGCGATTCCGCACTGTTCGCTAATGTCTGAATGACCCGGTTCGTCCACTATACCAGAGGAATGCACGTCGGTATACTTGACTATAACGATATCCTTCGGTTGCGCTAAATCTTCCCCGTTCCCACCGCATTTGTTTCTTGACGTTCCCTGTGATCGGATTACGAAATCGTGAGTGCGGGATTTGTAGCACTCATGACTGCCCATGGTAATCGCTATTTCACCAACTTGTCAGCCATTTTTGCCCTGAAAGACCGCAATGGGGTTTTAAACATAGAACATTAATATTGTTCTCATCTATGTCATTATTCCAATGACGTACTGGAGTTATTCTGTTACGTTGTGGTACTGTACAACAAATAAAAATATTATGAAGCTATGCCAGTAACGAATTACAAGAAACGAAAGTAATTCCCTCTGTTTCATGCATACCCTTGTTCGGTACCTTTTATTTTTACTTCTTTGTATTTTTACCAACATCAGGCCGACTTCGTTTGTTTACAATACGAGTACAGACGCAACAAAGCCACCACCTCGTTACCGCAATTATGTGATCAGTATCAGAATACTGAAAATAGATGTTAAATAATCATTAGTCAGTGCAGTTGTTCAGCTTAATAACTGACAGCTACTATAACCATATAAATTAAAAAACCTCACCCAATAACACAAAAAAAAAAAACGAAAGAAGAAATGTTACTCTATAGAAATGTTTTGCGGAGAACAGGACCGTCGATATCGAGATTGAAGTGCTGTGATAACAATGCCATCATCATTGCGGGATCTTGCCGCTTTTTGATGTAGCAGCCCAAAAGCTGGTTTTAATCCGGTATACAAACGCCTCTACTTTACCTAGTAATAGTAAATACGAAGTGCAACCCTCTAAGAGGTTTACCACGACAAGCAAATCAGAAAGTCCATCACTGTTAATCATACAGATGCTCTTTGCGCAGCACGCTCGTCTCACGGAACAATTAAATTCCAACACGAGGGCGTGCGACAAGTAATGCCTCCGAACTTTTTATCTGAAAACTCTTAAATCTTCCTGAATAAAACATACTTGCTTAACATTCTGTACCTTTATGCATGTCTCGACATTGATTTCTGATTATAATCGCCCTGGCAACGAGAATGTCGCAGATATACTCAACTCGCGGTTCTAGGCGCGCAGTCCGGAACCGTGCGACTGCTACGGTCGCAGGTTCGAATCCTGCCTCGGGCATGGATGTTTGTGATGTCCTTAGGTTAGTTAGGTTCAAAATGGCTCTGTGCACTATGGGACTTAACATCTATGGTCATCAGTCCCCTAGAACTTAGAACTACTTAAACCTAACTAACCTAAGGACAGCACACAACACCCAGCCATCACGAGGCAGAGAAAATCCCTGACCCCGCCGGGAATCGAACCCGGGAACCCGGGCGTGGGAAGCGAGAACGCTACCGCACGACCACGAGATGCGGGCGGTTAGTTAGGTTTAAGTAGTTGTAAGTTCTAGGGGACTTATGACCACAGCAGTTGAGTCCCATAGTGCTCAGAGCCATTTGAACCATTTTTAGATATACTCAACGTATAGCACGCTACACGAAATGTATTACGCATCTCGGTCAGCCGTATGGCAGAATAAGAAGTTTATTATTGCGTCCAACATACACTCAGATGAATGTCGCAATTGTAAAATTGTAGAAATTCGGCCTCATACTGAATGGTACTTACAATCATATATTGAATGATACTTGCGATAATTCTTCTCGAGTATTAGCCGAAAATCGAAAAGAGAAGTGACTTGGTATGTGTAGCATCAACCTAATATGCGGAATAAATATGTAGGTGTAGACAACGTTTGGGCTGCAGCTGAAAAATGAAATTGAACCGTTAGTCACTTCTGTATATTAGTTTTAATTGGTTAGGTTCACCTAAACACCTTTCTTTTAACTACATTCACCGAGCAAAATGAAATGCTTCATTGCCATTTCCTTCTTACCTTATGTCCCGTTGGACTGGAATCATCAGCAGGAAAGTGTGCATGTAATATAAATAATTGCATTAATGATTTCGTTGTTCAGATCACCACCTCGCTTATATGAAAATTTTTGATGATGGTGAAAAGATGCTTTAGTTTACATGTACGAGAGCGACAGGGGCCATCTCTAACCAAGAATAATATTAGCTGGAATCAAAATTAAGTAATTATTTTCATTAACTGCAAATACAGCTTTGGGATGACGATCTCTTAGTTCTTACACGGAGTTTCCAAACGGATTTCGGTTCCGAGAGGACCAGACGTTCGGTAGGTGGATGGCCGAAGATGCTTAGCCGAGCTTTAACGGAAGCTGGGCATGCTTTTTATGACTCGCTACAAGTAGCTGCTATTTATAGCGGCCAGGCGATAAGAACCGTACGGCGTTGTGTATGGTAGCTCGTCACAAATGGCAGCGAGTGTTTCATTCAACGTGTTCCTCTTGTATTGCTTGTTCTTTTTCCTTCTGGCTGGTACTGGCCGCGACCGTATACCTGCAGGTGAAATGAACAACCTGTGCTTACCTTCTCTTTCATCTGCGCTACCGTTCGTTAACGCGATGGGCGAGTTCTTGTTATTCTGCTCAGCCTGGCTTTATAATTAAACGTTCGGTCTCCGGTGTGACCTTGATGTAGCATCAAGGAGATGGGCACTGCCTCTCGGAACGCTTATTTTTATTAGTTAATCTAGCCTTACCTCAAATTTCCGAACTAGGTAACGTCAATATGAAGACACAAATACACTATGCGATCAAAAGTATCCGTACACCTGGCCGAATTTGAATTAAAAGTTCGTGGTGCCTTTCATCGGTAATGTTTGAATTCAGTATGGTGCTGGCCCACCCTTAGCTTTGACGATAGCTTCCCCTGCGCAGGCATACGTTCAGTCAGGTGCGGGAAGGTTTCTTGGGGAATGGCAGCCCATTCTTCACGGAGTACTGCACTGAGGAGAAGTATCGATGTCGGTCGGTGAGGCCTGGCACAAAGTCGTCGTTCCAAAACATCCCAAAGGTGTTCTATAGGATTCAAGTCAGGACTCTGTCCAGGCAAATCCGTCACAGGTATATTATTGTCGTGTAACCACTCCGCCACAGGCCGTGGATTATGAACAGGTGCTCGATCGTGTTGAAAGATGCAGTCGCCGTCCCCGAATTGTGCTGTGATAGTGCCATGCAAAACAACAAGGGGTGCAAGCCCCCTCCATGAAAAACAGGACCACACTATAACACTACCGCCTCCGAATTTTATTGTTTGCACTACACTCGCTGGCACATGACGTTCACCGGGAATTCGCCATACCCACACCCTGCCATCGGATCGCCACATTGTGTACCGTTATGCGTCACTCCACACAACGTTTATCCACTGTTGAAACGCCCAACGTTTACGCTCCTTACACCAAGCGTTTCGTCGTTTGGCATTTACCGGCGTGATGGGTGACTTATGAGCAGCCGCTCGACCATGAAATCCAAGTTTTCTCATCTTCCGCCTAACTGTCGTTGTACTTGCAGTGGATCCTGATGCAGTTTGGAATTCCTGTGCAATGGCCTGGATAGATGTCTGCTTATTACACATTACGACCCTCTTCACATGTCGGCGGTCTCTGTCAGTCAACAGACGAGGTCGGCCTGTAGGCTTTTGTGCTGTATGTGTCCCTTCACGTTTCCACTTCACGGTCATATCGGAAATAGTGGACCTATGGATGTTTAGGAGTGTCGAAATCTCGCATACGGACGTACGACACAAGTGACACCCGATCACCTGACCACGTTCGATGTCCGTGAGTTCTGCGGAGCGCCCCATTCTGCTCTCTCACGATATCTAATGGCTACTGAGGTCGCTGATATAGAGTACCTGGCAGTTGGTAGCAGCACAGTGGACCTAATATGAAAAACGTAAGTTTTTGTGAGTGTCCGAATACTTTTGATCAGGTAGTGTATTTCGAAGCATTTGAATGTAGCATCACAGACTTTCGAAGCACCTGAAATTGGTTTTGTCGTCAGTGTAGTTAGCTCTTACCGAACGACGCAATGCAAGGGTTGATGTTGAACTCGCTGAAGGAACCTACTTCTTCGCCCACGAGCAATTGAAATTTAGATTTTCCCATGTTTTCCGGACGCTCTTGCAAATTTGCGGTAAGGTCTTACAGGACCAAACTACTTAGGTCATCGGTCCCTAAGCCTGCACACTACTTAATCTAACTTAAACTAACTTACGCTATGGAAAACACACACACCCATGCCCGAGGAAAGACTCGAACCTCCGACGTTGGGGCCGCACGGTCCGGGACAAGGCTCCCCTACACCGCGCGGCTACCCCGCGCGGCCCTGACTCCCTTATTGCGAAGGATGATGCCTTTGAAAAGAATTCGGAGAAATTCGCAATATCTTTCCAGCAAGAGGTTCTGTTCCCTCTCTAATGACCGTGCCATGCCATCGAAAGGATCTTGCAACTATAATCTTCATCTTGCGTCGTGCATCCTCAAAAATCTCAAGTAATGATTGTTGCCTCGGTTGGGTTAGAGAGCAAATCGTGTTAGTTCCGTTGTGAAGGACGAAATTGCTTTGAGATATCACGACAAATTGTCTTGGGTATACTTGTTAAAAGTCAGTACCCATTACATGTCCCGCCTTTCCGTATATTTGCACTGAATTTATACGTCTGTATGTGCGTTAGGTCCGAGTGCAAATTTTTGATTTGCTTACTAAAATATGACTACACCTTACATTTTAAATTTGCACACTGTTGTAATGTTCGTGTATGATGCTTTTGACGGATGATGAATGCTATGTATGTTTAGGTGCCGAAACGTTATTTTTGTGTGATGTAATTACAGTTTAACGAGTTTCAGAATTTTTACTTTACTTGGAAACATTTCACCTTGCCGAATTTCGTGATTCTAGGTGAACGAGAGGTACTCTATAGGTTTTGAAGAGCTAGTCTGCAAGTATTAACATATGAGACAAAATGGTTGAATTGGCTCTGAGCACTACGGGACTTAACTTCTGAGGTCGTCAGTCCCCTAGAACTTACAACTGCTGAAACCTAACTAACCTAAGAACATCACACACATCCATGCCCGAGGCAGGATTCGAACCTGTAGCGCCTAGAACCGCTAGGCCACCCCAGCCGGCAAAATATGAGACATAAATGGCCGTATCTTTCGACTGAATTGATACAAGCTTGAAATTTTTACACCACCGAGGACCGTAGACCTTAGTATGTGGCATAAATTTTAACTTGATACGTCTAGCCACTCCTGAGAAAAGAGGGTCTTAAATTTCGGACAGACGGACAGGCTGACAGACAACAAAGCGCAGCTACGAGGGTTCTGTTTTTACGGACTGAGGCACGGAACCCTAAAAATCGATCTCTTCCGGGAAGAAGTGGCTGTGGAAAGACCGTCCAGCGCGCTACAAAGTGGCCCGCATGACGCAGGCCGGGCGCACACTTGTGGCGCGTGCAGGAAGTGCGCTTTAATTGGGCCGCGCTGCGTGCAGCGGGACAAAGAGATCAGCGCGTGCCGCCTGCCGCGTGCGTGATTAGCCGCGGGCTGCCCATTCTGAGGGCCGCCCTGCCGCCCTGCCCACATTTCTCTCGTAACAGACCACCCCTCAGAATTAGTGGCAGCGCCGAAAGCAAACACTTGTCCGTCTGCGCCACGCCTGTTCACTGTTTCCCTCCCCGCCGCTGCCCAGATCCTGGCAATCCTCGCCTGCTCCGCCCTCACAGACACGGCGTGTTCGCTCTCAAATATACATCGCGTCCCCAGGGGCTCTAACATCCCTAATATTTCAGAAGTATCAAGACATCGAAATGAGGTTTTTCGGGAAAGAGTAGTGAGCAAATGGGCGACTGTGTCGTATGCTGAATACTCGTACCGGGCGTTATCAGACGAAATGTTTTTTTTTAATGAAAAGGTGTATTTAGTTTGACGGCTTTTGATAGCTTGTGAGATATAGGAGTGCACTGACATTGCGCATATGTAACGGCTGACAAGAGGCGAAACAATGCTATAATAATAATAATAATAATAATACAGAAGAAAACAGGAGAAAAAATTGAAAAATACATCCAACTGGCTGAGAAAGCCAAAGATATGTGGCATCAGGATAAAGTTGACATCATACCAATTATACTGTCAACTACAGGAGTCATACCACACAATATCCACCAGTACATCAACGCAATACAGCTACATCCAAACGTATATATACAACTACAGAAATCTGTAATTATTGATACATGTTCAATTACCCGAAAGTTCCTAAATGCAATGTAACATATACCGTACAGTTAAAAGGAAGTCACGCTTGATCAAGGTCCGCGTCACTTTCCATTTTTAACCAGACATAACGTCTGAGACAGGAAAGAATAATAATAATAATGATCCAGTAATAGACAAATGGAATTGTGGTAAACTGCCTGGCTTTTTCAGACGATTTTGCAATACTTTAAGAAAATCTGACAGACGTACTTATACAAATAAATCATCTGGAAGAAAAAAACAAATAGAACTGTTCTCGAAATTTCAGTTGGGAAAAAAATCATTACAAATACAACAATGCACCAAAATTCATAGAAACACTAATAGATAAAATAAAGCAAGTAAGTAAAGTTAAATATCTCTCTATAGAACAGAACGGACTAGAAAAATTTGCAGCAGATGAAAGAGTTAGCAAAATGGAGAGAGCATATGGTTTGATGAACAGTATGAACAACAACAAGTAATGCGTATGTAGAAAAATAAAACTGAAACATTGTACCACAGTAGTACGACCAGAATGTTTATATGGATGTGAATGCCTAACAACGAAGTGCTCGTATAAGGACAGAATACAGGTATTTCAGAGACGGATTGTTAGACAAATAATGGGTGCAATACAAACCACAGATGGCTCGAAAATGGGAAGTAAAATCTAAATGGTACAGAGAAAAAAATCAGAATTTATGGCTAAAAGTTGAGTACTCTTTTTTGCACACTTTTACTGTATTAAAGAGAGCAGGCTTATGAAACAAATATTTACTTGTGGAAGAAATCCACAATAGCACAGATTACAGAACTAAGGAAAGCACTAGAAAGAACAAACATCAAGTAATCGGAAATAACATACAGAAATCTTTTTAAGAATAAAATACTAAAACTAGAAGGCTCTCAAAGCACAAGATGTAAGAAATAGCTAAAAACACGGACAGAAGAAAGGGGAAGACAACATGGGGAGAAGATGGAGTATTCAAATGGTTCAGATGGCTCTAAGCACTATGGGACTTAACACCTGAGGTCATTAGTCCCCTAGACGTAGAACTACTTAAACCTAACTGACCTAAGGGCATCACACATCCATGCCCGAGGCAGGATTCGAAGGACTGAAGCGTCTAGAACCGCTCGGCCACAGAGGCTGGCCGAAGGAGTATTGGAAGAATACAAAACAACAAGGAAAGAATAGGAATAGAAGTTGTTATCTGATCCTCGTAGGTCGATATGAAAAGTAAAAGGAAGAAACAGTTTTTTTATTAATATGTAAGATACAGACTTAAACACAATAAATGATTGGATTGGATTGTTTGGGCGAAGAGACCAAACAGCGAGGTCATCGGTCTCCTCGGATTAGTGAAGGACGGGGAAGGAAGTCGGCCGTGCCCTTTCAAACAAACCATCCCGGTATTTGCCTGGAGTGATTTAGGGAAATCACGGAAAACCTAAATCAGGATGGCCGGACGCGGGATTGAACCGTCGTCCTCCCGAATGCGAGTCCAGTGTGTAACCACTGCGCCACCTCGCTCGGTCACACTAAACGAAAAAAATTCGTACACTGCATAACGTAGCTAACCGATACACAATAAAAATGTTTGCACCCTGCGTAATGTCTCTAGCCCAAACACTGTTTCTTACCGTTATGATGATCACGTTAATTACGATACACGTATAAAATAAAAGAGGTCTGTCGAAGTCGTGATAGACACAGAGCACACACGTCGGATGGTAAGCAAGGAGACGAAATCGACCGTGCCCTTTTTAAAGCAAACAGTAAGCATCCGAGATTATCGATTTAAGGAAACCGTGGAAAATCTAAATATGACGTGACGGGTGGTGATTTTAACCTCGGCCCTTACGAATACAGATTCACTGCCTTAACCACTGCAGCACCTCGTTCGGTCTTGTGAAACGCTTTGCATTTCGCATTCTCTTCATGTAGGACTGATTTCCTCGCGTGGCGATTATAATCTCGTTGAACGTGACACCTTTTCTTCCTTTTATTGTTATTTCAGCTGTACAAAACTACGCTCTTATAAATAAAAAAAATATAACAAGAGTGAGAAAAACATGAGGATTTTTTTTTTGCTATTTTAAATTAAAAATCAAAGATGGACAGCAAGCAAATAAACGAAAATATATACATTTCGAAAACATCGCAGAATGGTGACATCCTTCTGAGAAAAAACACTGAAGCACTGCACTTTAACTTAAAATTTAAAGGACGTGCATTGTGTGAGAAATATTCTGGAGGGGACAAGATGTCCCATAAAGTTGAAGAGTGTGGGTAGAAAAGATAGGGGTCAGTTAGGTAGGAAAACTACGGAGATGGAGGTAGTGGGTAGAATGGATAGTGCCAGTACAGAGGGTGAGGAGTAATTTGGAGTGGGGGGGGGGGTGTAATGATAACAGGAGAAAGCGATTGGGATGCATGGAGAGAGGAAAGGAGAGAGGCGAGGTGGGCTGGGAAGAGCTGAACATATTTGGTAGGATGGATGTGACGTCGTGTTCAAGATCATAGTAGCTTCAGCTCTGTGAAACATTGCACCGGGCAGTCAACAACGGAAATGTTGAATGAATGTTTCCGGTTTTTTTTTCAAGTGATCGGAGGATTTGTTTCGAAATATAAGATGATACGGTCTTTTCGTCCTCCGAAATTAGAACCCACACACTTTGACATGTATCCACGCAGCCAAGAAACTACACATCTCGCACATTTATGCACATTTGGTAATTAGAAAATTTTGAAAGCAACGTATAAAATAAACAATGTTTCCTTGAATTTTGCTGTTAGTCAAAACTAATATGTTATGTAAAATTAAAACTTTTTCTTTATTTGTAGTATAGGACTTATGATCAAGAATTCGAAAAATTAGAAGGTAGTTTCGTTTTCCACAGAAAAATATTAGTAATCTTCTGCTGCGTTACTTTTCCTACTAGCTTATTAAGGATAATTGAATTGTAATACCTGTGTGACATCGATTATCGGAATCAGCGCGGTGGAGGATTTGTGGAATATCTGCGCATTGTAACTGCTGAAGGTCGTAAACATCAGTGCAGCGGCTCAGTTCGTAGTGGTGCTACGGGCAGTTGCAAACAACTGCACGGTCGCAGCGTAAGTGCGAGACTGGCGTGTGTTTATGTGGATGAAAATGTGCGTCTACTCTTTAGATTAGGGAGCGTTCAATTTCTGAAATTCTCGAATTGTGTTTACTAGGTTACTGAGTGTGCGGTTCAGCATGGCGAGGATCAGCAACATGGGAAACGAGAACCAGTGGGCTGGACCCATTCTGCAACGCTCCGTGGATAATCGTACACTGGCCCCTAGCCGCTCAGTCGCGGAGACATGGGACACGCAGTGGACATTCCACGGAAACAAAGCGATTAACGTGCCAAGTCTGCCAGTGGACATGACCCAAACTGAAGTCTTCGCCCTGTTCTCATCGCTGGCGGTGAAATCTGTGCTTCCCCGGGACGACGACGCTTCTGCTTCATTTTCGGAATCACATCCGCTTGCTTCCGACAGTTACCATGTTGCGGATTCTTACGCAAATCGAGAACTCTCTGATAGCTGTATTGATGTACCGTGTGGCGTCGACTTCGCTCTTCAGGGTGAATCGGGCGAAGTCTGTGATCCTGCAGTCAGACAGGAAACAGGGATCACGTCTTCAGGCGGAAATAGCAGTGGTTGTCAGTCGACCGGATGGGGGACCCCTGACCGAAACGACAGCGGTAGTCCCTTCAGTTTTGAATCTTACAGCGGCAGCGAACAGTGGGCAGCAACGAGATCGGCGGTAATAAATTACTGGCCCGTGGATTACGAACACAAGTCAAGTGTCTGTTGCGTAGAGAGCTCGTCAGCCCCTGATACAGAGTATAATCGCAAGTTAAACCAGCGTGCTCATGGGGACGGGAGTAGCCGCGGTGGTCGAACGCGCTCTATGAAAACAACCGTAGAGGTCTCGACAGCGGCTCAGAAAAATAACCGCGGTGAGCAATGTCAGACATGTTACGAGAGACAGTTGGAACTTACAGTCATCGATAACGACATTAAGAACGCGCCGTCATCAGAATTTAAGTTTTTTAGTAGTGAAGCACGTACTCGATGGTTTCCTAGATGTCACACAGTAGAAAGTTGTGGCGGAATTGTTGATGATGAGAGTTAGTCAGCAGACAGTAACGGGCTAGTGTCATAGGTGAGTGCAAGAACGCACCCTATTAATTAGTAGTGTAGTGTCAAGAAAGAGAAAATGGCGCTAACAGTCGTAGAAGATTCCAGAAGAATATGTTAGTAACTTCGCAATGCAATTCCGGAATAGTTGCATGTTAGTTTCAAAAATTAGTCTTGCAGAGGTTTGTTCCACATTCGTATCCAGAGAAGAGCTCAATTTCAGCAAAAATTATTTTGAAACAAGCGTTACCGAGCATGCGTAATATTTCAACTCGAATTGTCACGCGTATGTTCCACACAAGTGGAATTTTTAACACAAAGATTGGAATATTCATGGTATGGACAATATCATTAACGTGATTTCATCATTGTGCATAAGGAAATATGCATTATGTACAGAAAGTTATTTAATTTGAATTTGGAAGTCAGAAACACACATCGTTGATAAGTCTGTAACATTAGACTGTTTTTCGCAAGGACGTTCTTTACACACAGATTTACTCACGGCGTGTAAAATTTTACACCGAGAGACTTAAATAATTCATGCCGGTTCATTGCATTGGCTGCATTTAGGACACAAATGTAAAGATGCTTTACTTTTGTGTAGTGTGGGGCTGCCCAGTGCCGACGGCTTCAAGAACAACAATAACAAGCATGGGCAAAATCTGACTTACGTGCTGAAAACCGTCTCTTAACCAGAAACCATCATTAGCTACTTAATCATTACATCGCATGTAACTTGATGTAGGATAAATCATTCTCGTTTTCATATGTAAATCCACTTATGAACAAATTTACCTTGTTATGATTGAACATTCACGATAAGCAGCTTGTGTGTTCTTAAGTTAACGAATATCATTCTCCCACACCAATCACAATGTTGCATCCATAGTCATAGTTTCCTAATTATTTTAGTGCTAAGCCAGTTGTCAAAGATGGGCTAAGACTTTTTTCGCTTGTACCATGTCGCTGTCTCGAATGTCTTTGCCACAAACAGTGTTTTATACAGTCAGTGCGAAATAAGCGTGCTATATATATAAATTGCGTTAAGGTGGTAGATTTTCCAGAGTGTCCTGACGCATATTAGTTGGTCACATGAACAGTACTAAAATTTCCTATCTTCGGAGGCGTTATCTTTCCCCCCTGTTACATGGGTTTAATAGGTGTGCTACAGAGGAACGGCTTTGTACTTGTTAGCCTAGCAGAAAGATTCACATACGTACAAGGTTACCTCCTGGCCGTGCTGTTCACCAGTCATTTTTCCATTCAGTTAAAAAGGAAGATACTGACAAAACTTCATACAGTTTCTACTTCTCACGCTGATTTCACATATCCGTATGTGTACTTTTTGTTTTGTTTTCTAAAGTGATGGAATAATACGAGAAGGTATTTGCTATGTATGAAGGTATACTTTCGAAGCGGTTTGTTAACATAACAAACTACACTGTAATCTAACTGTTTCGAATTTGTCACAGTTTACGAAAGAAATAAAATGTTTTTGGCATTTACTTACCGTTGATTTCATTTCAATATGATCAAAGTTCTGTTAAACCTGACGTAAAGGTGAAACGTAATAGCAGTCTCGATGTAATTAGCCACGATGACATCCTCAGGAACAAGTAAGACACAGCAAGTATCCCACTGGCTGTAGCAATGGATCTGCTGTGTGGCACTATCGTGATCCACAATGCTGAGGTCAGAGCAGATGTTTAGACGTTAGTCAACAAGAAAGCTTACCATTTTACTTCGCCAGGAGAAAGAAGTCTTTGATTCTTTTGTTACAACTATGTGAAATACTAATTCTCCTAGAAAACATAGCAGTCATGGGACGTTCTCACATTTTCATTTGCGAATTTTTGTACTACGTTATCCTTTCCGAAATCGAAAGTACCTAGCGCTTGCTGACTTAATGCTGTACTTTTGGTCTAGACAATATGAGCTAAACATGGTCGCAAACTCTAAAACGCATACGTTGCTGTACCCCTATTTTATGACAAATTAGTGCCTGTAGTAGTAGGCTAGTTTATTCCTTGTTAAAGGAAGGCATCGTAGACGTTATACAGAGAGATGCTGCAGTGATTAAGACCCTGTACTTGTCTTAACCTCCCTGCAGATAAAAGCCTGAGCGCTTCCTTCGAAATTAGTACCCATTGGAGGAGACATTTATATATGCATAGCAAATTTCACACTCATGAATACGTAGTATAGTGTTTCGTTGATTCTTTCCCACAGTCACGCAAAAAAGAAAGAAAATGCTCGTGGCTGTATATTGTATGTTTTAAGACGTTCACGCTAGAGTGTGAACCTTAAATTAATATAAATGAAATAAATTGCCGCATGCAACAAACATCGCCACCTGAGAACGGCTAAACCGACTTGTTTGATTTTCTTGTTAGTAACTGTGGGTAGGAATAGTATTTTTGGAATAAAAATTTACGTTCAGTTTGACAGTTCTGTCACTTGTTTCATAGAAACGTTTGACAGTTATAAATAATATATAAATATATATGTAATATATAAAGGGAGAAATTGTTACCAAAAATCTCGAAAAGACCGTGACAGATTTACTTCATATTTTTTGCATGATGCTGTACTGATCATACAGACGGAAGTGGACATGGAGAGGAGGGAGTAAGTTAACCAAATAGAGATGGTGTAGAGGTGGTGATGTACAGAGCTACGAAACACTGACGGAAATGGGCGTAGAGAGGGAGAGAGGTGGTTGTGCACAGAGACGAGGGAGGGAGGGAGAGAGGGTAGTAAGGAATTTGGGAAGTGAAGGAAACCAGAAACATATTTAGCAGTTGCGAAACATTGCTGGGTTCTCTAGCTCGTAATACACGAGCTGCCTAAAATTCCATTTGGTAACGTCTTAGCGCTGTGCTCTTTGCTCACAGTAAAGTAGTCATGGAAACAGAGCATCCCTCATGTGGATGAAGTACAATGTACAGTGATAGGACAGATTCACCAGAGAATGCGCTTAGCAAGTATGTAAAAAAAAAAAAAAAACGACTTTGACGCAATCTGTACAATTAAACTCCCTTTTTTTTTTTTGCAAGCACCTGGTGCCACTCTGTGGACTAGCTGACGTTTGAGCAGTGATTTTTTTTTTCTTCTCCTACAGTATGAAGCAACATGATTACGGAGCGCTAGTTGGAGCCGGCGTTTATCAAATTTTAACAGCGGCTTCAGCCTCGTTCCTGCCCACTTTTCCCTTAATCAAATACAAAACTTTCTTAATTTTCTAGCTAAATTCATTACTCGCTGGGGCATTAGCAAATTGTGTTCGTTGGTCTTTTTATATTCGCTCCCTCGGAGAAACATTTTTACCCATTGTCTGCGACCGCAGCGCTATTGGTTTACATAATTCTGTTACTGTGGTGCGCCTTGTGCCTACTGATGTCGCCCGAGCTGCGGGTGGAGGGGCCGGCGGCGTCATTTTGCTGGAAGGTAACCCGTGTTATGTTCACGTCTGCACGAGGTGTTCCTTATTTGCCAACTTTCGTGAAGAAGAATTAATTTCCTTGCTGCTGCCACCCCCCACCCCCCCCCCTCTCTCTCTCTCTCTCTCTCTCTCTCTCTCTCTCTCTCTCTCTCTCTCTCTCTCTCTCTCTCTCTCTCTCTCTGTGTGTGTGTGTGTGTGTGTGTGTGTGTGTGTGTGTGTGTGTGTGTCAGAAATTCTACTACTCGGTTTCACGATTGCTCCTTCAGCGGCGGTATAATAAAGTAACTGCGACTGTAGATTTTCGGCGTACAGGAGACAGGAGAAGTTGCTCTACGTGTAACTGCTAAAACAGAAGCAATTTTTTCCAGTTTCTGAAAACAAAAGCGTTAACGTTTTTGAATCTGTGAATTTCTGAGGTCGCGAAAATGATTTAGACGCGCGTGAAAGTGGGCGAGAATTTGGTTACATTTTGGGTTCAAAAATGGTTCAAATGGCTCTGAGCACTATGGGACTTAACTTCTGAGGTCATCAATCCCCTAGAACTTAGACCTACTTAAACCTAACTAACCTGAGGATATCACACACATCCATGCCTAAGCCAGGATTCGAACCTGCGACCGTAGCAGCAGCGCGGTTTCAGAGTGTAGCGCCTAGAACTGCTCGGCCACTACCGGCCGGATACATTTTGAGAACACTTGCATTCTACACTAGTTAGATTAACTAATGTTATCAGCGTGTAACGTATCTTAATGTTCCTGATGCCCATGAGATTGCACACAGCGATGTGCTGATAGCACTAAACCCGAAACAAGATACAGGACGAAATTAAAACAACATGAAATCCTGTTGTATATGATGAACTGTCACAATTTGGTTAGGGGTCAGTGTAAATTGAGGCTGTAGCTAAGTGAAGATACCGTTGTTTTTCTATTCTACTCAAGAACGATTCGAAACAGAACGAAAAACAACAAACACGCGAATGTCGACAGGTGGCTAGTGTACGGTTTTTTCATTAGGTACCGAAATCACGGGCTTCATGTAATGTAATACCATAACACCAACTTCTTTGTCAACGCCTTTGTTGTTGTTGTTGTTGTTGTTGTTGTTGTTGTTAACCGCCAGTCATTTTGACTCCTCTTTGGAAATCTTGCTAAAATAGAAGCAGCTTTTGCGAGAAAACTGCGCAATACGTTGTCCGTTATCGTAACATTGATGTCTCCAGAGAAGTAATGATTCTTTTTTCCGAGACACATTTTTGTTAGCGGTTTGTCAGTTGCCACGAGCCTCTAAATTTTTGGTTATATGTATTGGTTGCACATTTAGGTTAACAAAGGGAATTGCCTGCTGTTCTTAATGATCCACGGAAAAAATTAAATATTACTTTGTAACGTATGGAGATACGAAGTTACTTCTCAGTTATACCTTTGTGACTTTTAAATAGAGCGCCATAAAGATGAAAAAACAAATATTAGTTTTAAATTAGGGCTATGACCCTCCAGAGAGTCGTTAGGCGCTTTTTCTTTGGTGCTTCGGCAATTTCGTTTTTGCAGTAAGTAACTGCAGTCAGCCCGAGCAAAAACTCCGTCATTCCTTTCATGCGACGCCCAGTGACGACGGACAGCGGCGGTTTGTATCCCTTAAAAAATCAAACGGAACGTTACGTGCCTGTTGGATAGAGCGGTCCCAAAGGAGTCTAGTGTGACATTCGTTTTATGGGTATGTACTAACATAGACAGTAAAACGCGAAGCAGTACTCCAACAGTGACTGAACAGCGCTGCTGTATGGCGGTAGCAGCGAGCTTGGGACAGGGCGACGTTGTCGCTGTTGAACTACTGGTTATTCTTCGTGCTTTTCTGTTTCTGTTAAAACATGTTCATAAAACGAATATCGCACTAAACGATATTCGGACCGCTTTATTGAATGAGCACGTAAAATTCCGCTTTTGACAATGATTTTCCGTGTATCAGGTAGCACACGGACGCTTTCCGTCGACGCTTGGCGTCAGTGAAAAGGCGCGACGAGCATTATTTGTTTAGGCTGACTCCAGTTACTCATTGCAAAAACGAAAGTGCCAATATCTGCCGAAGCATCGGGGAGAAAGCACCTTGACGGCTCTCAAGAAAGACAGCATATTTACAGGGTGGCCAGAAAGAGTCTGAAAAGCTTAAAAGGCTGTTGCAGGTGTAAGCTGTGCTGAAAATAATTTTTAAGAAAAAAATTAGATACACAGATCAGTTTGTAAGAGCATTCTTCCAGAGACAATGTTGCCAAACTTGTTCTTCGTTTGGTTTCCTCAAACGGAAGAAACTTAACTTTTATCTAGCTTAAATTTATCACTTCCGAAGAAGGTACATTTTAACTCGCAATTGTCATTTAGACAAGTGGTTGTTCGCGGACCCACAAATGTCTGTGCGTCACGTTGTTTTAGCTCGTGGAAGTACTGGAATTCGCGTGCGCGAAGACCTGATTGGGCAGATTCAGTGCCATACAACTCGGAAACGGTGCATCGTATTGAATTTTTATCGTTACAGTTCTCAGCACAGCCCACCCTGCAACACCATTAAAATCTTGGCTTATTGTTTCTGACCACACTATACATATTCCACCAACAGACTTTGACGTAGTAGTGTGAATGAAAACAAGAAAAAAGTCTAGCAAACATAGGCTCTAAAATACTTACATTAAGAGCTACGAGCACTTCTTCACTAGAATATACGTTTCGCAGTAGCTGGTAAGGTACGCATTTTACAGCGTATGTCTACTAGACATTATTCCATATCACAACTTCTTAAAGTTTGCCGGGGTTTTGGTTTACCCAGTATGTATATGTGTAAAATGACATCGTCCTAATTTGCTAAACCCCACTTTGTGGCGTTTTTAGAAACATATGTAGTAGTGTGAAACCTTTGCCCAGTTTTGTTGCGAATACTAGTTTGCCACGAAAGTGTGAAGGAGAAATTATAACCATCTACTGAAATATAGTTTAGTTTTCAAATAAAGTACACTATGGGAAGTTAGTCCTGTTAACAGGAAAAGGTAATCTGTAGAGTTACCCTTTTTACGCGATTTGACCTATGTTGTGTCAAATGGATAAGTAAATAAGACTATTCAATTCTTTTAGTAAGATCTTGCCCAGTGGTTAGAAAGAAACATTGTATGAACAGAATTGTATAGAATACTAGGAAAACTCAGTTCAAAGTTCATTCAGTGGTTTAAAACACGTACTAATGGTCGCCAGCCTATCCAGGCAATGAAACAGTGAAGTATTGGAAAAGCAGAAGTATGAATTTTGCCCTCTTTCTTGTTACTGTTTAATTTGGTTCTTCAAATAAATATTACTCCACTTATACAATGTTGGACTACACCTTTATACATTACATTTTTAAAAGAGAAAAAACCCTGTAGATAACTTCAAGGGAGCAAAAAAATTTTCACCTGAGGGGGGGACCTGTAGAAAAGCATTTTCTATAATCAACAAACTTAAATAAATACTAAAATAGATACTAAAGCACACACTTCTTATACTGAACATTTCACTTCAAGAAAACCTTTCTTACTGGAATTTAGTTTCAAAAGCTATTATTCTTTGAACATGTTCTGCGGCATCAAGGGATCACCAATTTAGTATTGGAGGGCAGCGTGGAGGGTAAAAATCGTAGAGGGAGACAAAGGGATAATACACAAAGCAGATTCAGTAGGATGTAGGTTGCAGTAGGTACTGGGAGATGAAGAAGCTTGCACAGGATAGAGTAGCATGGAGAGCTGCATCAAATTAGTCTCAGGACTGAAGACAACAACAACAACAACAACAACAACAACTCAGTATTGTCATTTAACAGATTCTAGTAACTTGGCTACACGCTCATTGAATTTTACGGAAGCATACCTTTACTGTAACGCTTCGCAGTAGTTAAGGAAGCACAAAAACAAAACAAATGGTGCGTCTTTATATTAGCTGGGCACTTAATAAGTCTGTAAAACAGGATACTCGAATTAAGCACGAGGAAGGAACCCTACATAGGTGTATGATTAGGATGAAATAACAGGGTGAACCAGTTTCTTCAAAGTTTAACAATGATTATTAAAACAGTTTAAATTAGTGGTTCACGCTGCACAAAAGTAAAAATACAAAAAAAATCTTATCTGGTGGCTGTAGGCTTGGGTGTGGCGAACAATTATAACTGCTACAGTACGGCCTGCAAGTATCTTGCTGAATGGGCTCAATTTCCCTTCTTGACCCTTCAGTTCTACATACAGTAGACCAACAACTCGCAGCTATGTCGTAAGCCGTTTGCAGTCACCATCCGAGGCATTTTTGTGTAAATCTGCAAGCAAAGCTTCTCCTGCTCAACAAAGGTGTTGCCTCAATCATTGCTGCCTACAGATTAGCAGCGCTTGCTGTAGGTAGCGCGCCAATTCGCCCTTGCTGCCTTTTTCACTCCCCAGAGCCACTCGCGTTTTAGACAATAGCACACTGGCTTGTACATATCACCTATTTCTTACATTGTTCCTAAGCGTGACCGTTTCTTAAACTGTCAAATTTACACCAACATGAACAATTTATACGCTGAGATAGTTTTAAATACAAAATGTCAACGTAAAATTATTAAACGTAATAAACAATTTACATCCCGAGCACGGGGGACCCGGGGTCGATTCTCGGCGGGGTCAAGGATTTTCACCTGCCACGAGATGACGGTTGTGTTGTGTTGTGTTGTCGTCGTCCTCGTCCTCGTCGTCGATCTCCATTACGGTCGGAGGAAGGCAATGGCAAACCACCTCCGCTAGGACCTTGCCTAGTACGGCGGTGCGGGTCTCCCGCATCGTCCCCTACGCTCTGCCAAGGAGTATGGGACTTAAATCACCACCACCACCACCTCCACCTAGTATTTTACACACATTACTCACATACAGTGCAAAGAACTTCAGAAACCAGAGTAGCACACTTTACGTCTACAGAAAATTTAGTACCAATATGCGAAAATTTTAAAGCAAAATAAAATCATAAAAATTTAAATGAACTATAAAGAAATATTATAAAATGAATTTTCGGGTGAAACAAAAAGCATATTTTTCTGAGTCTTAAATATAAGCACACGTTCTGGGGCTCTACATTTACAAGAGCGTTTTTTTCAAGTGTGAGGTGGAAGACGCCCTTCATAAACTCTCGTGTTACGTAAACGTGCAACATGCTCAGCACGAGAGTTTTCCCCGGGAAATACGATACGAGAAGCAATCAGAGTGAGAGGCGGTGAGGCCCTGCGCTGGCTGCCAACTGTGGAGGGGCGCGGCACGCCGTTGCGCCTCGTCTGACGGACGGATGTCGGCGCCGCTGGAGGGTTGCCGGTGACGGACGCTGTCGCCGGGCAATAACGGCCGTCTAGCAGGGCCGCCTTCCCTGCCATAGCTGGCACTTTTATTTGCCATGTGCGGGATTTGTTGCCCGAGTTGCGCCAACTAATTCCCGTTCACGGCGTCTGAGGCGCGTCATGCCCCACGCTTTGCTCACAATCCCATGTTGCCACGTCGTGATGAATAACTACAGTACTGCCGGCAGCAGGCGGGTGATGGATGACGCATCGAAATATTTCCCGCATCAATAGGAAGGAGGAACTGACGATAGCTGTAGTCAAATTTAAAATGTCTGGTATCTGACACGTACCATGTTGTATTGCTCTTTGTCTACAACGCGCTTCAAAGGTTTAAACCTTCATCATCGTGTGTGTGTGTGTGTGTGTGTGTGTGTTTCCGACTTTGGAGTAACGTGTGATACTGTCTGATGGAGAAACAAAACACTATTGGAGAAGGTGGCTCTCTGGAGCTCTTCGACTAAAATCTAAACGTAAATTTGAAAGTAAGAAAATTCAAATGGCTCAGAGCACTATGGGACTTAACATCTGCGGTCATCAGCCCCCCCACACTTAGAACTACTTAAACCTAACTAACCTGAGGACATCCATGCCCGAGGCAGGATTCGAACCTGCGACCGCAGCAGCAGCGCGGCTCCGGACTGAAGCACCTACAACTGCTCGGCCACAGCGACCGGCTTGAAAGTAAGACAAATAAAACAGAATACCTTCAAAGGTCACATGCTCTTCTCTTTGAGGTCACATGCTCTTCTCTTTGAGGTCACATGCTCTTCTCTTTGAGGTCACATGCTCTTCTCTTTGTCGTAGAACTCCACATACAAAACATCAAACGAGCACACGTTACGCGCTATCTTGTGGTACACACAGATGGAAAAAAAACTGAATTTCCACGAACACACAAGGCTAACAACAGACAAAGCGGAAAAAAGTATTACACAAACTGGTGAGGCTAAATTCAAAAACAGTACGGACTACCTCTACCAGTCATACGTACATACCGCTGTGCGCTCTTCGAATCAGTACTCAGCTTCGCAGCTAGCACGTGGGCACATAGACTGAACGTGATTACCAACAAAGCATCCGTCAGACGAGGGCAGAGAAGTGTCCTACTTAGGCTATCTGGAGCCTTCGGTACCACCTCAGCAGATGCACTGTGTGTGGTGCTCGGAATATGCCCCATAGATATCACGATCAAATACAGAGCTGCAAAATACTGGTTAAAGGTGGGGAGACTAGATAAGGTACACACAATAACCGGTGAGTCGATAGAGACGATACGTCATCTTAAAAGTTGGCTTTTGGATACATGGCAAGGTGAATGGCATGTAAGTAATAAGGAAAATAGACTGCACGACTTCCTCCCTGACATAAGGGAGCGGTTGAGAATGAGACATATCGATCCGAGCCGCGGTATGGTATATTTCTTAACCGGACACGGACCTTATCCCACGCACTTAAACCGCGTGAGCCTGAGGCAGACACCTACATGCACATGCGGGAAAGAAGGTTCCCCAGAACACTGTCTTTTTTTTCTGCGGGCAGTACGCGAACAGTGGACATACACTACACTTATACTACACAGATACAGACATAGATATATACACAGCAATAAGAGACGAAGAACAATGGGCACAATTAAACGCATGACAAACAGTATTTCAAAAACAACACATGAAGAGTACATGCGGACACGACATCAGAGACATGCCTATGTGCAGCGTAGCAACAATCTCCAGAGGGTGGACAGTGGTAAGAGAGAGCGAGAGAGCAAGAGAGAGAGAGAGAGAGAGAGAGAGAGAGAGAGAGAGAGAGAGAGACAGAGACTGGCGGTCAACGGCTCGAAGAAACCATTCCGAAGTATTCACCGTCAGTCACATTCGGTGATGGTACTAACAAATCTCTCCTGTATCCTATCTTCTTTTTATATTCTTCTTAAACATTTTATTTATATTTCAACCTTAAATTATTGTTGTTTTGAAAAGTATCATTCTTTGTAAATGTTGTAGATAACACAAAAGAAAAGAATTCTGTAAAAAGATGAAAAACGAAAATTGTAAGATGTACGACCTGTTTTAAACATCAGGTAACAGGTCTATAATTTGGCAACAAATAAATAAATAAATAAATAAATACAAAACTGTCGCACTTAGTAAAGAAAGATGGTGTATGTAAACTACTTGGTGCCAAGAACTTACAGCGAAACAAACACCATTTCAAAGTACAAAGAACATATAGCAAAACACCACCGTCTTAAAGCATCGTGGGGAGTTTTGAGTTGATGAATTAATGCGATAGAGATACATATTTCAAGTGGTATACGAATCCTTTAATTACAGTTTTGTATAGCTTAAATTACGTGCTCTTTTATGTAATCAGGCATCATGTCGAAAGTCTTAGAGCAATAATTATGTTGGCAAGAGTGACAAAATCATACACGGACTGCTCTAGCTACCAATAAAACAATGGAAATCTGGCATTATCAGCTCCCCCTCTGTTGTCACTTCCGCTGCGCACAGCATGATGCCTCAGTTCTCAAGAGGGAAAGATTTCCGGGGTGAAAATTTCGTCTGTTTCAAGGAAAAGTGCGCCCCTAAAACAAATTAAGAATAGATTCTTGACATGCTTAGACTGTATAGAAATCTATAAAATGTGTGAACTTAAGAATTTTTAAGTTTTTTTCTAAGTACAATCTTAATTACCTTAATCTATCCTAGGAATGGAGAGTCTCTTAAGATTTTTGCCTGATATCGTTACTGACAACGAGCGGTTCTAGGCGCTTCAGTCTGGAACCGCGCGACCGCTACGGTCGCAGGTTCGAATCCTGCCTCGGACATGAATGTGTGTGATGTCCTTAGGTTAGTTAGGTTTAAGTAGTTCTACGTTCTAGGGGACTGATGACCTCAGATGTTAAGTCCCATAGTGCTCGGAGCCATTTGATACTGACAAGATATCACTGCGGGAGTTCCAATACTCTAGAAATCAATTACAAGTTAATTTGCGGATTTTTTCCCTTAATTATACGTTGAAACATTTCTTATTGCCATATTTCATGATTCTAAGTAACGGGGTAACGGAATAGGTTTTGATGAGCGAGTTTTGGAGTCTCAAAATATGTGTCATTAATCGTCGTATCTTTTGATTGCATTCATTTAGAAGCTTAAAAAAAATTTCTTCCGCCCTCCCCCACCCTCATCCCCCGCGAAGGGACCATAGAACTAGGTATGTGATATAAATTTAAATATCGTACGTATTCCCGTTTCTGAGAAAAAGGGGTACAGACAGACAAACGGACAACAGAGTGATACTATACGGATTGCGCTTTTATTGACTGAAGCCCGGTACCCTAAAAAGACTACAAGTAGTTTTGAGATATGACGAGATAAGTTTGAAGCTGTTTGCCTGACAGGAAAATTTAGCACGTTTCAGTAAAAATCAACATAACCCCAGCTCTATTTAAAATCAGGACATGCTTCAGATCTCTCACGATTTTCAGATTTTTTTTCGTGATACTTGTCGTGAACAGATAGTAAAGCGATTTTCTGCTGCCGCTGGGAGCGTTGCCCACTGGCGACTGCCTGCAGACCGTGCTTATCGTCAAATTTTTGCATCGTAAGCGTCTGACGTCAAAGAATTTAAATCAGAATGTAGGCCAGATGAAACAGAATTAGCTGTTTCACTTCAAACATGTGTACATTTCTTTCCATGTGTAAAATCCTACAGGTTCTGGGTGTCTTTCGCGGCGACAGAATTGTAAATAAAGTTGTTGCTTTTTCATCCAGTTGTAACAAAAGTGTCCAGCTTACGTCTATTGACGTCATCCCACACGTGGCGGATCTGAGCTGTGGCGCGCTTGTTAAGTCTCCTTCCTGCGCGTGCATTAATTGGGCCCATCTCTGTAACGTTCTGGACGCAGCTGCTCCGCTTATGTAAGGCGTACGTCTCGCCTATCCTGGCAGTCAGAAATCTTAACTTGTGAGGAAAATTGTCGTGAATGGTATCGAAAGCTTGAGGATTTTATGTCCGTTGACGCGGCTGGGTAAATGGCTCTGAGCACTATGGGACTTAACATCTGAGGTCATCAGTCCCCTAGAACTTAGAACTACTTAAACCTAACTAACCTAAGGACATCACACACATCCATGCCCGGGCAGGATTCGAAACTGCGACCGTAGCGGTCGCGCGGTTCCAGACTGTAGCGCCTAGGACCGCTCGGCAACACCGGCCGGCGCGGCTTGGTAACTGAGAACTTTTTTACCTTCGTATATTGTTGTCAATGGGAAATCTACTTTTGATTATCACTAAAAGGAAAATGTTTCTGAAAATATTCTATTTTCGTGAACGTTAGTTCGGCCTCCAATTAGGGTAGCTGAGGGTAGGGATGAGAAAAACTGGCCATTTAAAACCGATATCGTCGTTTTAGTTCTGAATAACCGGTATCTTTCGGTATTGGTTTGGTTTCGGTTGTAACGTGTTTATTTTTTACTAATAACCGAGTAAAAAGAAAAGATCAGTTAGCCATAGCAGCACTGCTAAAACTTCTCGTTTTTAAGTACACTTTCTTTTCAAAAAGAGTAATTTTTATTAGTAAAATTGGCATTGGTTTGAAATATGGAAATGGTAAAAGTAGTGAGTGCCATTCTAATAACAATGTCGACAGAAACGAGCAACAAACACATGGAATACGAACTGGTACCGCATTGCTGTGACAATAATGTCCGTTGCCGTGTGCCGTGACTTACGGTAACGCGCGTACGTGTAGTGTGAAGACTTGCCCCGGCCTGGTTTCTCGCAGTCGTCGCCGGACAGCCGTTGTGTTGCAAAACGGCACCAACCGTAGTCTGCAAATATTTTTATGAAGTGACGTAAAAGTGAAGTAGTTGCTTCATTAGCTTTAAGATATTAAAATTTGTCTTCATTTCTGTGAAATAATAGAAGACGAAGGAAATTATGGTAACAGTAATAAAATAAAAACTTAACAGTTAATTCATATTGTTCAATAAAAATAGAAAGTGACTCATATGTTGCTTGTATTTCATAATATGCCTTTATATGCCTGTAGCCCTTGAAAACGGACAAGTTAACACGAAAAATGTTCTCCACCCTCACTTTTCACCGTTTAGCACTGACTACTCGTAATGCCCAAATAGTGGTGTGATCCCCGATTAAAACATGATTTTTGAGCATGTTACATTAAATTAGAAGCAATATGAAAATACTGGTCATTTTTTGTAGTATTCAACCACTTACCACTTTTCGAGAAAAGCAGCAAACGGTGGACGGACTAAGCTCGCTTTTATTTGGCTGTTTAATATTTTGTTTCTGTTTGTCTCGAGTTTGACAGAGTTAAAATTTTCCAATCTTTGTTCCATTTCTACGTCTACTATACGAAATCATAGGAACAAAAGCCGAAAGTCGGTTATATCAGAAACCGGCTACTTTGAGCGATTTAAAACTGGAGTGGAAAAAATCCGAAATAACTGAAAAACATTGTTTCAGCGAAAGCCTCCATTCTTAGTTGAGGATGTACATTGACGGTGGCAGCATAATTGTTAGATTATTTCCAGAAGTGTGCGTCCGCCACCAGATGTTCTAATTTGTTACTTTTCTGTGACGTAATGAATTCTTGTATCATCTATGTACTTAAGACGGCTGCAATAGCGACGAAAAGATGAAATCCCTGTGACAAGAGGATGGTGGGTTGTCAGTGAGCCTAACGGTACGAGGTGCTGATACCCCGTTGTGAGGATATATTCCACGCTGTATAGACTTTTTATTGCTGTTGACGGGGAAATTCGGACTTCAAGATCGCTGCACTAAACAGATAATACAGCCGAGTTAAACATCTATACACTTTCACACTGGCTGCAGTAACACTATGAATGTGGCTGAGAATTGGAAAGATAAGTCTTGACGACTATATTGGAAAAAAAAGAAAAAAAAAGAAAAATTTCTTCAAGCCTTTTTGCGTGGCCGCAAAATTTTAAAAGGCAGGACATGGATAGTTATAGAATATTTCTTACTGTTCTGTAGTGTAAAAACGAATCTGTCACTTATTTTTTTGCATTGCTAATCCGAATCCTTATTTTTAAATTGTTGTCTGTCAACAAGCCTCTTTGCAAAGACTTAATTTTCATCTTTTTTTTAAAAAAGTAAAGAAAACCTTGCGCGCGTGTTTTTTGTATTCAGAATTAGGCGTAATTTGAACTTCCTGTCCGGCTCATTATGCCGTTTGTCGCTAAGCTGAAGTAGTAAAATCTTGGCTGTGACCACAAAGCGGCAAATGGCTGCGTTTGGGATCGCGGCTACAGAGCGCAGTTTGCTCTTGTAGCATTTCCAAAAAAATGGTTCAAATGGCTCTGAGCACTATGGGACTTAACATCTATGGTCATCAGTCCCCTAGAACTTAGAACTACTTAAACCTAACTAACCTGAGGACAGCACACAACAACCAGCCATCACGAGGCAGAGAAAATCCCTGACCCCGCCGGGAATCGAACCCGGGAACCCGGGCGTGGGAAGCGAGAACGCTACCGCACGACCACGAGCTGCGGGTTGTAGCATTTCCAAAGCGATGAGCAAGCACGAGCGGTCGTGTGCTCACATAGCCGTCTCTTGCTCTGAAGGAATGTCTCGTGTGTGCTAATCGCGTATGGCGTGAACAGATAGGCGCAGAGAGAGAGAGAGAGAGAGAGAGAGAGAGAGAGAGGGGGGGGGGGGTGAGGGGGGGGGGGGACTGGGGATGCTTCGTTACCCGCGTGCGCTGCGAGCGGCGACGTGCGCGCGAATTACAAGTCCACCACGTCTGGCGTGCGGTGAGCCACCTGAAGTGTAGTGGTAGCTCCATCCACCCCTCCCCCGCACCCACTCCTCATTTGAGAGTCAATGTGCACGCCGAGCCGTTTGCTGCCAGTGCGGCGGAGCCTGGCCACACATCACAAGCCGCCCACGGTTTTTGCGACAGGTTCCTAGTCGAACGTGGCCTCCTTTCCTTCCGTCCGACCGGGTGACCTCAAAGAGAGAGAACAAAAAAAGCTACAAAAGTTGCAGAGAAAACTCTCACCATTTTTGTTATTTATGTAAACAGACAGCTTTCAAAATCGTGTGTGACCTGTCTGACAAATTGAGGGGGGAGGTCGCGAAATGAAAGCACATACAACTTTTCTCTGATGGATCCTGTAATATTCACCAAATATTGCACCACTTGTTTCTACCTGTGGCGACATCAGATTCCCTGCAATAAAACCGGCCAAATCTACGATAATCTTTACGTGATGTGACTGATAGGAAGAAGAAAATTTCTTCCTATTGTGTGTCAAACCACATCTGAAAACAACTTCTGCTGTGAATCGGAACATTGTCAGCTAAGAGCACAATGTGAATGTTCTGGGACTGTGTCTTATCCTCATCTTTCTTCGATACCATAGTCACCTACGTAATCCTCGTTCACTGTTGTCCGTGGACATGACGGGTGCAGTGATAAACAGAGAAACTGCAGTATGCAGCTCCACAGTCAGATACATATTTGACGATACGACGATGGCTTACTTCAGATAGTATTCTTTTCATTCAACTACTGTGAATATACTCCAGAACAAGCCGGACCAAAGTTCTTTATGCATTCCTCATGGCTGATGCGGTGTGTTTCTGGTAGTCTGGTAGTTTCCTTTTAGAAGATGATCATTTTCCATCCAGACTGTGTAAAACTATTTGTGTTTGAGCGTCGTTGGAGAGGGATTTTCGACGTTACCCGTAGATGTTCGATCGATATCACTGGCTGGTGTAAATAGTTCTGCAATTTATGTTCTCTGTATATTCATTATGGTGCTTACATTCTGCTAGCCATTGCGTCTCCAAGAGGAATAGCAAATAACGAAATTTTACTCATTGTATGTATACAGTGAAGTAGGAAGGATACATTATTAAACATGTAGCTAATTTTGCGGGTGTAGGGAGCGCGGAATCTATTATACAGAGATACCACCATTGGTAACAACGATGGCTCTAACCTAACTGGACATCAAAGCGAACTGAGCTTGGATGATAGATACGGGTACGTTATTCCTTGCTGCTTCAAGACTGTACCAGCGATTATGGACTACAGTGGCAGTCCATCGGCAGTTCATGTTTTCAGTGGGGTGAAACATGGGGATAACGCGCTGACCTTCACAATTGTCGAACGCTTCCTATATCGAGATAGGTCAGGACAGCACTGGCAACACTCGTCTTGCGTACACGTCAAAAAGCTAAGTCCATGTGTATTGCATATTTTTTCTTCTTTTGGTCCATACTACCTCCTGTCAGAGTATGGAAAGCAACGAGCTTGCAGTAGAAGTGATGTTTCACAGTATAGAAGAAGAATAGGTGCTCGTAGTTCGTAAGACATCAATTTTAAAGCCTATGCTTACTAGATCGTTTTTCTTCTTATTAATTCATTCGTGAAGTTTTGCCGTCAAGTTTTGCAACACCCCGTACAAGATTTGGCATTGGGATTGATGGAAGTTTTTCTGTCTTCACATGTTTGGAAGGAGAGGAACAAGTGATTTTGCAGTCACTTTATAGATTCTCTCCGGTATAATAAGGACACGATCCGAATTACTGTTGGATGCTGAAGAAACATTACAGCACAAATATTCTTCTACATTTAGCCATGGAATTCGCAAAAATCGTGGAAAAATATGCAAAATACGGAAAAATATGTGACATGTGGGAAAAATCTGGATACGAAAAGGAAATACAGGACATTCTGTATCGTCTATTTTGCAATAGAGATCCTATTGCAGAGTAAACGAAAAATGCTCATTGGACAGAGCGATCAGACGCACTGTGAAAAGCTTGTAAGGTTGTTACAGGGTATATCCTGCTAACACAATTAAAGCCGTCCACCAGATGCAATTAGTGTCAGTTTCTCAGATAGCGCACGAGACTGCTCAACCTTTGGCTCGGGTTCGATCCCTACTACCATTCCACGTCCAGTTTTTTTTACCGCTCTCTTTTTCGGTTGTAAGAATACGTTAGGCGACACCGTCTCTGGAGGGCTGCTTGATTTTGCGCGCTCAACTGCCTGGTCGGCCAACTTCAGTGCTAATTAACTCGGAAATAACGTATCGAATTTTCTTCTTAGCAATTAATTTTCAACGCTACCTACCTTGCTACATCCTTACAAGCTTTTCAGATTGTTTCTGACTACCCTGTATATACACCCAAGTGATGTGACCCTTAAAAACAGAGAGAGAGACACGGCACATCGACACTCATTATATATTATATTTAGATACGAAATACTAAGTCATTTGCATATCTAAGTTGTACTATAGTGCACGCCCATATTGTTGTATGTTGCCTTCATGGTGTTGCACTTTTCATGACAGGCAGAATGTTTCTTGTTAACGAGACCTGTCGTTCACTACAGTACTCAAAAAGGTAGCGCTAGGAAGTTGCCGAAAAGTGCTCGAAATACGTTAGATACGCGGCAGGTTGCACGGTGGGAAATACGTGGCTGCAGCCCCGAAACTGTAGCGTAGTCTTTCGTGATGATAGGCACGCTCGCTGCCCACGTAGCATCCACCGTGTTGTCCGCGGCCACGGCAGGTTTCCACGGCGCGGCCCGGTCACGTTTTGCGCCAGTGATCCAGTTACCGGGGCGCCGCTACGCAATCCTGGACCACGCAGACAATCCATGAATTTCGAACAGCTGTTGTCGTGGATTAACTTGTTACGTTCCGGATTCGTTATTTTATTTTTTCAATCAGGTCTCGTCACCCTGCTTGAGAGTTATTTGAGGCTTTATTCTCGTCCACAGAGTCGGCGGGCTTACATGTCAGAGACGCATGCGGCTATGAAGTTACAACGTCGAAGTCGAGCGCACCAGTTCTACTTATCTGCCACACCTGTTATGTTTCTTTTCCCTTACCTGGAGCAACACTGAATGTCAAGAGTAAACGCCGCAGTCCGCTGCACGAACCCTGGTGGGTGGTTGCAACACAACAGTTGTATACTAATCACTGTGATATCCAAATTGGAATGCTCTTGTTATGCTCGGATCCGAAATTAGCATACCTGCTCGGTTGTGATGGACACTAAATATCAATTGGACTCGTCGTACGACTAAGTAGTTTTTTAAGATACACAAATTATTTCGAGGAGCGAAAGTCAAATCCATTAAAAATTATCGAATCAAGGAATTTCAACCTCCACAGAACTTGCATATTTTTGATTAAAAGGATTTTGTTTCATGTGTTTATAAGTTTTTGCAGCCGCAATGAACTTCCAAATGTTCAAATGTGTGTGAAATCTTATGAGACTTAACTGCTCAGGTCATCAGTCCCTATGCTTACACACTACTTAACCTAAATTATCCTAAGGACACACACACACACACATCCATGCCAGAGGGAGGACTCGAACCTCCGCCGGGGCCAGCCGCACAAAGAACTTCCATAAAATCCTCCCCAGTTAGTGACCGCGTCGTGTTGTGAAGTGATGCACCAACGCTTAGGCCACTGTAGATAGTGTCTTTTTCAGGGTATGCACTACATACCCTGATGAAGGTACCTGTAAAAGCAGCTGAAACATAGTTACGTCATATTATAACATTACGCATTAGAATTCTATGGTTGTTCTGCATCTGTAGCTTTATATAGCTGAATCGTTATGCTTTCCTTGCTTTATGATTCAAGTTTCTCTGTTAATGAATATAGGAAAGAAACGTTAATCCGATCAATTTATTTCAGTGTTTGTGTACAGTGTTATTGATTAGTGAACGACGTATATTAGAAGCGTTGGGTCCTCGGCTGTATTACCACTTCGTCAGAATAAATTAAGGAAGCATTGAGAAATTGTACGCCGAAAATAATGGAATAAAAGAGCTAGAGGGAGAACAGCAAACAGATGAGTTTCATTAAATATGAGGCTGATCGCGAGGATGTATCCTGACTGAAACATTAACACAAAATGGAATCAGAACACCCAGTAATAAATAACACCAAAACACAGAAATCAAAAATTTGTCATTCTATCACGGAGCAAAAATATATCTTTATAATATCGCTTCTAACAATATAACGGTGGAAACAGGATAGTGCTGTACATGCTGCTTGTGAATAACTGGGGGAACGAACATAGCATATCATCAAATCAGTGATGGATGTAGAAGGCTCTCAGAAATGTTTTTCTTAATGGTACGTTCTTTTGCCACGGCCCTTTCGTGAAAAACGTACTTTTAATTTAGCCGTACATGTCCGTATGTAGCGGTGGACATTTCCACAATTGTAAATGATTCCCCTGACCGAGAATTATATACTCCCAGAGATATGATGTGGCTTGATGAAATAAAACCATTGTATTTGCTTGTGTGACTGCGCCAGTCTTTGTTGCCAGTCGCTTATTGCCGTTATCGCTGAACTGACAGATGAGTTAAACAACTGCCGGCGGCAGGCTGATCACCATCACGATATCACCAACGGCCGACCGCGTGGAAAATTGGAAAACGATTTTCCCTTTATCAGAGTCTTTAAGAGCGAGGGGAGGGGGGGGGAGCTTCCTTATCAGTACTGTTTGTCCCCTTCGTGCCCCTCTGTGATTTAGCGTTCGTGATCTGCACGACTGACATCTCCCTTTCTGACAAAACGAAATAGAATGACAGTACTATGATGGAAAAGTGTACAGCAATTATCGATACTAGACTTTTTGCTACACACAGTGTAGTTACTACATGTGCATGGAAAAGTCCACGGAGTACAGCAGAGAGTTTTCTTGATTCTGCTTTCTTTTCAGTGATCAGATTTTTACTCGTCGTAGATGTGAAGGGCTTTTGCGCTTTCTAGATAAGCAGCTGGTGTCGGTAGTAAAACCAATTGTAATATTGCGAATATATTAGTACAAATTAACGAGTTATTGCTTTGAGTCCATGGACGATTATAGATTTTACGACTGTGCTCGAAGTGGCACGACTTCCTTATAAGGTTCCAATAGGGCTGCGAAGATGTATCACGTAGAGATAGTCAGTTCTAGGCCGTGGGATATATAGCCTTGAACATGTCACAATTGGTACAACATTCTGTGTTAAATTTGAGTACGTACTAAAACTTTTGTGATAACCGGTGCCATAATAAATTGTGAGATACTTCACTACTATTCGTATAAAAGTGAATCAGAACACCACCGACAAACTTTTCAGAGGTGGTAGATAGTATGGTCCGAAACAAGAAAAAAAATCTCTAGTAAACATAGGTTATAAAATGCGTACCTTAAAAGCTATGAACACTTGTTCATCTTCGCTACAGTGACATACATCTCTTCCAATACCTTAAGAGTTGTGAGCACCTGTTCATTAGGTGTTTCACTATAGCGAAGGAGAAAAAGTGGTCATCTCGTACATTATGCATATTAGTGCTTATGTTTACTAGACTTTTTTCTTGTTTTGGTCCATACTACCTGACACAACTGACTGCTTGGTGGTGCAGTTCTGGTTCACCTTGTAGTTTTAAGAAAGTCTTGCACACAGAGGTTGCCTAACGTATGTATATTTTCTGATTGGACGACCCCCGATGAACAAAAAAAAATGTTCAAATGTTTGTGAAATCTTATGGGACTTAACTGCTAAGGTCATAAGTCCCTAAGCTTACACACTACTTAACCTAAATTATCCTATGGACAAACACACACACCCATGCCCGAGGGAAGACTCGAATCTCCGCCGGGATCAGCCGCACACTCCATGACTGCAGCGCCTTAGACCGCTCGGCTAATCCCACGCGGCGCGATGAACCAGAGCGACACACCATACTGCCTTCGACTTAGTGTTAAATAAGAACGGAATAAAATAGAAGTCAGCTGTAAGATAGTAAGTAACTTGTCATGAACTTTGTGGAACGTACTGTCCCATGTTGTTGTTGTTGTTGTTGTTGTGGTCTTCAGTCCAGAGACTGGTTTGATGCAGCTCTCCATGCTACGCTATCCTGTGCAAGGTTTTTCATCTCCCAGTACCTACTGCAACCTACATCCTTCTGAATCTGTTTAGTGAATTCATCTCTTGGTCTCCCATAAGTAAATTAAAAATAGTTCTGATTCGCCGGTTTCGATATAGGTTCCAGGGGTTTTAACTTAATTGTACGGTAGTTGCTGAAATTGGTAATCCTCACACAGATAATCACTATAGAAAGCTGTACTACCAACTGGCTGAAAATGTTAGACATTAAGATTCATTACAAGATCTCCCGTCATTAATCATTAGTTCCGCAAAAGTCACAATAATGCCTCACACGGTATTAGAATTAACATGAGATAACATGCGCCGGCCGAAGTGGCCGTGCGGTTAAAGGCGCTGCAGTCTGGAACCGCAAGACCGCTACGGTCGCAGGTTCGAATCCTGCCTCGGGCATGGATGTTTGTGATGTCCTTAGGTTAGTTAGGTTTAACCAGTTCTTAGTTCTAGGGGACTAATGACCTCAGCAGTTGAGTCCCATAGTGCTCAGAGCCATTTGAGATAACATGTTTTCCGAGGCAACTTTAACAACTAGTTCCGTATTCACCCGAAGTTGCACTTCACACTCTAGATCGCGCGTTGCCATCTCGAAAACCGATCGTAAACTGCTTTGGTTTAACAAAACTTGGTTTAACACAACCTCGCACAAGTACGTCCTCCCAGGCAATTTTTCAACAAACTGTCTCTTCTTTACATGAGATCAAATTTTGTACACGGATTCATGTATTACCTCCTCGGAAACCGATCGTAGACAAGTAGCGATCTATTTCAACACATTACCGCCTGCCCTCTCATGGCGCACCTGTGATTTGTCCATCCCTTCAATCAATAAGCACCTAAAATTTGTAATTATCATTTCCTGATAAATTGACTGATATTGTTATTAAGAAGTTCTTAGTGCAAGTAACACGGTCGGAGCCGTAAACCTGATATTTAAACGGTAAATATAAATAATAAAAGATTCGCTTCTTGGTACCGAGCGTGTTAGGTGATTCGTCTCTCTTCCTCCCTCCCCACCCCCCACCCCCTTCTGTCTGTCTGTCTGTCTCTCTGTCCTCCAGTAAGATACGGTTCTTGCTCACCCAACCTTTCTAACGCTATGTGACCATATGGCGCGTCGTTCGATGAGTCTGATTTGTGACCGTTCCTATTCCCCAGCCTCCATAAAAAAATCTTTCGATACTGAGCATTAAGACATAGCCACAAAATGTAATAAACGTGGGCGGGGATGTGTCACAGACGTCACAAGCATCTCGACGTGGCCCCATAGACGTGGCAAAAGAACGCGATGGAAGTGGAATACACCCTGAGGACTGGGTGTGACAAAGAAGCCTATTTGTGGACATAGGCGACGCTATGCAGACTGTGCGTCAGGAAGTCACAGCGGAGACAGCTCGTGGAGCAAACGCTGTTTTGCCCGCCTCGTTACCCGGGCCCGTTCCGCGCCGAGGCCCCAGGATGTTGCGGCGCTCGCCGACGTGAACCGACGGGAAGCAGCAGGAGGAGCAGGGGGCTCCCGTGGGGCGTGCTGTGCCGTGCCGAGGGCAGGGTGGGTTTTTGTGGAGGCGGCGCGTGGGCGCGGCGGCGCGGAAGGCGGACGCTATTGACACGGCGGCGATACAGCGGGCTCATTAGCGGCGGACCTGAATGCAGCCGCCTCCAGGGCATCCACTGGCCGCTACAGCCGCAGCTCAGCGGAGCCACTGCCGCATCGACCCGCAGGGCATCCGCTAATTCGCAGCTGCTTTTCCTCTGCCCGGGATGTACACTTAGACCAGCAATAGTACGGAAGTTGCTGTACTGACAGTTTGCATACCTCCGCTGTAAACCGCAGGGCTCCAGTTTTCAGTCTGACAAGGCGAACTCGGCAAGTGCCATAACCCGGTTTCGCAGAAACTTCGCTCAGTGGAAGAGGAGACAAAATAACAGAACACTTTTCTCCACTTATCCGTGGATATTCTACCGTTTTTGAATAAGCGATCGTCAGAGTTTTCGGCGTAATTTAGATGCCTTTTAGCTTGTGACGAGCGCGACTCAACTGGTGTCTTAGTGGCTAGCGTCGCGGACTCCTTACTTTTGCGACCTGAGTTCGAAAACCGATTATGCTTTTGTTTCTTTTACTTTATTTTTTCATTTATCTACCCATGTCCGTAGAACGCTACTACACGAATGTTTATCACCAAGTTGTGGGATATAGGGCGTTATCTTAATTGTAAAATTAGAGCTGGGTTTCACAGTAAGCGCCATATATTTATTATATAACTAGTGAATCCGGCAATGCTTCGCAGTTGCTAAATATGTATAGGAATTTCGTATACATCCTAAATTATTCCTTGCCCCCCCCCCCCCGCTCTCTCTCTCTCTCTCTCTCTCTCTCTCTCTCTCTCTCTCTCTCTCTCTCTCTGCCCATCTTCTGCCCCCTCCCCCCCCCCCCCCGTCCCTCACATGTCCTTATCCCTCCAGCTCTCTGCGCATCTCTCTCTACCTATCTTCCTCCTCCTCATCCCCCCTCTCTGTATCCATTTACGTATGAATGTTCAGCTGAGTGTCGAGTAAAAATTTGAGGTAAATCCATCAAGACCTTTTCGAGATTTTCAGTAGCAACGTTTCCCTTTTATATAGTATAAAACTGATTTTTTTGTTGTTTTGAAAACATGTGGCAGCAGAACTGTCAAACTGAAGTCAATTTTTTTATTTTCTTTTTCATACCGAAAGTACCATTACCGTCCACTATGATCCCTCATACATGCAGCAGTTGATTTTTATTTATATAGATCTATGTGTGTGTATGGTTACAGTCTTTTTAAATTCTTATATTTCATTCTTATATCAATACTTAATGCGTATATTTTATTCTTCTTCAGGAAGATTTGGTGGATTCACATGGATGATAATGATCGTAGAAACATTTGATACATAGAAATTCTAAAAGTTTCACACATTGGCAATAATTTCACGGCAAACCACATATAACGAATCACTTTTCCGAAAACTGGCGCTTCCAGTTAATTAAGAATTAAGATACACTACAGTAATTTCTTCGACAACAGTAGCAAATAATGTTTACATTCTTTTGTTATTATTAATGTTATTATTTATTCACTACGCGTGCAATTAATTGACGAATGAGAACAACGTTATTTCAGTTTACGTGAGAAACAATTCGTGCAGTAATCTTCTACGGAAATGGGTAGATAAATGAGAAAAATAAAAAAAATATTAATCGGCTGTCAAACACGAGGCGCAATAGTATGAGGCCGCGACGCTAGCCACTGTTCAAAAATGGCTCTGAGCGCTATGGGACTTAACATATATGGTCATCAGTCCCCTAGAACTTAGAACTACTTAAACCTAACCATCCTAAGGACATCACACAACACCCAGTCATCACGGGGCAGAGAAAATCCCTGACCCCGCCGGGAATCGAACCCGGGCGTGGGAAGCGAGAACGCTACCGCACGACCACGAGCTGCGGACTCTAGCCACTGTGCCACTGATTCCATTGCACTATTTACTAGCTAAAAGGCACGTAAAATTCCTCGAAAAATTTGACCATGGCTTTCTCACAATCGATCGAATATATACGGATAAGCCGAGACATGTGTTCGCTCATTTTGACCTCTCTTCCATTGAACGAAGTTCCTTGGGAAATCGGGTTATGGCACTTGCCGTGTTCTCCTCGTCAGTTACCTCCGTACTTTAGATCCTTAATCTATAGACAGCAACTCATAAAGAGTCTGTGCCTCACAAATCTTTCAGATATCTGATAAAATAATATAGGTGATGACATTATGTAGGAGAAACAAATTAGATGCTAAATTGTAATAAATGGGACATTAGTAGAGCAAGTGACAAATTTTAAATGTTTAGGCAAAGCAGTCATCAACCCGTGGTCTGGTTTGAACACCACAGGCCGGCCGTAGTGGCCGTGCGGTTCTAGGCGCTACAGTCTGGAGCCGAGCGACCGCTACGGTCGCAGGTTCGAGTCCTGCCTCGGGCATGAATGTGTGTGATGTCCTTAGGTTAGTTAGGTTTAATTAGTTCTAAGTTCTAGGCGACTGATGACCTCAGAAGTTAAGTCGCATAGTGCTCAGAGCCATTTGAACCATTTTTTTGAACACCACACTGCTTTGCTAAGCGTGGTCCTATCTGAGGTGGTATTTTGTTGCCTTCTTGTGACGTGCGAACTGACTTACTCAACCAGTTACAGGGACCTACAGTTTAACGTGGATTCAGAACCACGGTGCAGCAGGGCTTTTTTCGCATTAACAAAGATTGTCAGAGGTGAAAGAAGCGAAAACTGACAGATAAAATGCCCACTCAGTAGCACTGAGTCACCGATCCGCTCTGGATACAATATGGCACATGAACACGAAATTAATATCGACGTAAGATAGGCAAATTAAATTAATGGCTGTTAGTATTAGACGATCTTACGAAGGATGGTAAAGAAAGAGGCACGAGTCAAATTTTAAAAGCTCAGTTACTCTGTATGTTGTAATACATGAAAGCGAACTTAAATAATAAAAAAAATGACACAAAAGGAATCCAGAGAGCGGAAACGAGATTTCTCAGATATGTAACAAGATATAGGACGAAAGCGAAATACGGAAATACGAGGAAAATGAAGAAGCACAGAAAAGGAAATGGAAAGATCACATCTGTACTATGGACATAACAGACTATTAAAAATAAAATACAAACAAAAGCACTAAGAAACAGACTCACAAAGAGATGGAAAAACGTAGATTCTTCTCCACATTTGGGCATAATAGGCAAACCGTAACAAGTGTAGAAGAAGATGCAGATGGAAATGAAAATCAATTTCTCGCCTTCCAAACGAGTTTGCGATTTTTTATAGCTGCCTGGCAAATTATAGCTTTGTGCTGGGTTGGGATAATGGTTTACCGAAAGAGCTGCCCGTTCACAAAGCTTTGCTTTGGCCAGTACCTCTCCCCTGCTTTCGAAATTACGCAGTTCTCCAGCATGCCTGGTGGGACTAGTATTGCTTGAAGAAATGTTATTGCGGAGAGATGGCTTAGCCACGGCCAACGTGATACTCCCCAGAATGAGCCTTTCACTCTGCAGCGGAGTGTGCGCTGTGCGCAAACTTACTGGCCCTTTAAAACTGCGTGCTAGATCAGGAGTCGACCCCGGGACATTACCTTACAGCTGTGCTGATTCGGTAAGAGTAGGTTGTGGGTGAGGCGTACCTGGGTAGCTCAGTCATTTGGAACACTTATTTGTTTATTTATCATGTCTCATGGGATCATGTAAGCCAAATACACTTGATAATGAAACTAATCTATTGATAAAAGAATGGAGATCAGAAGATTTATAGACAAAAGAAACTAAAGAATTAAGGACACACGAAAAATTGTGGAAGCGTATACGGATAAATAAAATACCACAGAGAAAAGTTATTAACTACTGCAAGGAATTGTGCAGGATAGGACTTTAAACTTGAATTCGAAGACTTAAATTCATCACGCAGTTTCTTGTTTTAGTTCTGCAGGAAGCCTATAGAAAATGGACTACGCTGTACAACGCACACTCATCTGTGTAGAATGCTTGAGGAAGTGTTCACTAAGTGCAAATCGTACTTCAGTCGAGTGTTCAATCAGCGTTGAGTCTCTTCTGAGTAAGTCAATATTGTACAGCAAATCCCATGACAGAGTTTGAGGTACGGGAATACAATTCCGGGAAACCTGTACAACGGTCTACAAGAAGTTCGCGACCTGACACGTTGCTACAGTTAAGGTTCGATCCGGCCGGGGTGGCCGAGCGGTTCTAGGCGCTACAGTCTGGAACCGAGCGACCGCTACGGTCGCAGGTTCGAATCCTGCCTCGGGCGTGGATGTGTGTGATGTCTTTAGGTTAGTGAGGTTTAAGTAGTTCTAGGGGACTGATGACCTCAGAAGTTGAGTCCCATAGTGCTCAGAGCCATTTGACTTAAGGTTCGAGTTCCGGTCAGGAAATTTGGAATCGGCGCACACTCCTCTTCGGCGTGGGAAATTCGTTCTCAAAATTGAACTATTTTCATCGCTTCCCAACACTTGGATCTTTGTTTGATTCTCTGTTGAAAGGAAATTTAAGTTTGTGAAATACATTTTGCTACAATCTATCATACCACGATTAGACGGATGGGCATTGTCAGCGGCGCATAAGAACAAGAAGCACAGGTGGAGAAGACTGTGCTGCAAATACAACACGGTTAGCATTGAATAGCGGCTAGAGGGAAAGATCGGGAGGGAGGGAGAGAGAAAGGGGGGGGATAGGGGGATGGGATGCGGGGGGGGGGGGGTGTTGGGCATCGTCAGTCCTTGACAGACAACATCAGTGCACAAGCTCATGCTGTTAAAAGGAAGTCAGTCGAAAGTAGGTGCGATCATAATCAATGCAGGCGTGTTAGGAAATGTTTGTTTCCTTTTGAAGTTCGCTAAAACAAAATAGGGATTATTATTATGATAGTCACAGACAGACTGGAAAATATTTTTGTCGGAATCCCCTCGTAATGCCAATTAATTTCGAATTGGCTGATCCTGTCGAATTTAGGTAGTGCCAAAATACACAAACAGCATCTCGTTTCGTTTCACAATGTGCGACCAGCTAACAAGCCGCTCTCTTTGTGGGCGAGCGTGGGGCCCGCATCCCGTATACACAAATACGCTGCCCAGGTCCTCCCCTCTGGCCGCCAATCCGCTTTCATTTTTCAACACGTTGCAGCCGACAGCAAAATCCGCTTTTGCGCCGCCTAATGTGCCCCGAGCGGCAGTTTGTAAACGGCACAGAAAAGGGAGAACCCGCAGGCCGAGCGCGCATACGTGCGGCAGCCAGTGCCGGGTAGAGTCGATGCTTCGTGTACTGCCGTGCCCTGGATTACTGCACATCACCTTTGAGCCGCAGAATGGGAACCGCTACATCCGCCCGTTTTCACGTAGCCGCGTCTTGCCAGTGCGACTGTAAATCATTAATAAGGAAACCGGTGTTAGTGTTAGTATTGTACAGGTTAGGCTTTAATGGCGCGTATTTGCATCCTTGGTGATTTTTGTTTTACAGTTCTGAAGTGTGACACCCGCTAGGACAAGGTCATTTTATTAACACGTGATGTGACAAATAGTTCATCACTGCAGGAACATATGATACATTCAGACCAAATGAAATACACATGTCACAGTTAAGAGTGCCCAAAGAGTCACACAGTGTACCCACCTCCGGCGGAAACGCAGACGTGCATTCTCGCGTGCAAAGATTCATAAAAGTGCCTAATATGACATCCTGCAGTAAATTGTCCCCAGCATCTTGCACCCTTTCTTGCAATTCGGCAAGGGATCTTGCACTCTCTGGAGGACAAATAGGTTCCCAGTTCACCATATCACGTACGTGTTCCATGTACTGGGCACTGGTTACTTTACGCTGCTCAAACACGAAATGAGACTGAGAGTTGTAACAGATGGTTCCCCACAACATGAGACTTGGGGTGGGACCTGCGTGTCGTGGTGGGCACATCCACTCCGCAATAAGCTAGGTCTACGCTCCATACGTGTACGTAAAAAAAAAAAACAAAAAACAAAAAAAAAGTTCAAATGGCTTGAGCACTATGGGACTTAACATCTGAGGTCATCAGTCCCCTAGAACTTAGAACTACATAAACCTAACTAACCTAAGGACATCACACACATCCATGCCCGAGGCAGGATTCGAACCTGCGACCGTAGCAGTCACGCGGTTCCGGACTGAAGCGCCTAGAACCGCTTTGCCACCGCGGCTGGCTATGTGCACGTCCATCTCTCCCGTACAGCCAGAACGCGCTCTCATCGCTGACGACAACAGAGCGCCATTCCACTAGCTACTCAACTCTTTGACGACACTAGAGTAGCCGTGATTGGCGGTGTCAATTTTATCCTGGCCGGAGTCACGCTTGATCTTAATCATACTGCAAGCAGTCGGTTCCCAATGGTCCCTTTGACACAGCTAGAGTACCATGTGCCCGGATTTGATCCCTGGATGATACGTAGTCGGCCACCCCTACCCGCACAGTGCCTTGGTCTTGACGTGAGTTTGTCGTACACGGACGTCCAGAACCTGGTCTACAGGTGGGAGAATGTTTCACAGAGCACTGCTGAAATCAGCAACACATACCGGAATACTGTGCCCAACATGGCACCAATTCGTCGACACGTCCATCCCGCTTCCTGCAGGCCCACAACGCGATGCCGTTCTCAAATGGCTGAAGCTGTTCAGCAGGAGTACGTACTCGGCGGTGGGACAAGGTTGTAACCGAGAATGAATGTTGCAACCACTGTTCACCTGTAAAGTCAGCACAGCTACAGCCTGTGGAGTCGAAACAGAGGGCACCCAGACAGACCTCATGGTGGCGTCTGATGGGCGATGACCGTTACAAATCAGTCACTAACATTGCAAGCCTTTAGTATGCACATATTGTACCCTGGTGCCACTGAACACAGTCTTTTAGAGTACTTCATTTTTTTCCGGCAGTGTATGAGCATTTTCGTGCTCCAAGGCATGTTTCTGTGCCACGCCTTGTGTCTCCTAATGCTGCAGACATCATCAGAGGCTAAAAAGACTCAGATAGTAATTTCAAACTCAAAAACGCTTAAGCAGTTTGTTTTAGTTTGAAACTACTATGGCTGTTTTTGGTATCTGATGATCTCTCCGGCATTAGGATACGAAGCATTCCACACAGAAACGTGCCTTGGGGAATGGTGATGCCCACATAACAAAAATTAGTAACTATTAGTGTTATTTAAATTCGCCGCTTGAGAGCGGTCCAATATCCCTACGAGATACCAGCACAACATATTTCTGACCCAGCTTCCAGCTGAACCCGTGGGGCTGCATGGTAGTAACGCGGCCATCGCGGTCTTGTACTACGGTCATCGGGCGTCAGACGAATCTTGCACTCGTCCATGAAAAGAACTGGACGCCATTGATAGTGGTGAAGCATTCTTCGTTTTCCCATCCATCTACATGTGTCATGCAAGCATTTTACAAAACATATGTCAAACACTTAAAGATTCCGTTAAAAGAGGCTCCAACAAATATGCATGACATTCACTTTTAAGAATGGACCATTGACTCTGTAGAGGGCTGTGAACTGTTTTAAAACTATTTTTTTGTTCGTAACATTGACTCCTGCAGAAGAAACAACAACATTCATTCTGTGAACATTAGACGGATAAACAACTTGCACGTGGGTAGTACTCCGTAAGCGTAGCCCAGAATTGTGTTTGTATCAGTCTGACAACGCACCCTGTCATAAAACACAATCTGTGAGGCAATGGTTTGCAGTCAGTAACGTTCTTGAAATGGACTAGCCTTCCCAGAGTCCCGACCTGGAACAATGGAGCACCTGTGGAATGAGCAGCTTCGGTCCAGACCCCAGCATGCAACAACAGTAGCCTTCTAAGATTTCGGCTCTTGAGGAGGAGTGGGCTGACATTCCTCCACAGACGTTAAGACAAATCACTGAAAATGTCCTTAGCCGTGTCAAAGCCGTCTTAAAATCGAAGGTTTTACACACCGTATATTAATGTTCACTAATTGGTGCTCGGATACTGTTATGAGGTACTTACTGTACAATGAGAGTGCAGATTAACTTCCACTACACAGGTGGCCGTAGTTAGGGATTTCCTGTGGTCAAGAAATAACCGAGGCAAAGAGTATCGACGCAGTAATATGAATTATGAAGGTGGTGCGAAATTTTTTTGATCAGTTTATGGCGGATAACGGCCTGAGATTGGATTTCTAAGACTGGCTGCGATGTTGCCTTTGTTTGCCTTGTGTGGTGTTATGTCGCTGCCGGGCCGGAGATAGCGTTTCTGTGTTGCGGTGATGCAGGGAGGCGTCATCCCGCCGGGAAGACGGAGACGGCCGCTTCCTGTGTGTCACTCACATGGCGCGCGCTCTCTTCCCCTCTGTGGCTGGCGGCTGCGGCTGCCGAGATACGCCTCCACTGCCGCTCTTTCCGCTCAAGTCTCTCGTTGACTTACTGCCGGATCCATGTTTTCGTTACCGGCCTTCTGTTGGTGCACGCAGCCAGTCCCCGCAGAAAAGTGACAGATGTTTTTCCGTATCTGCCAATTTCTGCTTTTATTGATTCACCACTGCGCCACGGGACACAAAACTGTCGGCGAACTGCGCGAAAAACCATATGAGTCAACCGCAGAAGAGGTATTCTGTATCTTAATAATGACCACTCGCAGTGCTGTGTCTTCACCAGCGTAGATAGTGCACTTGTTTAACAATGACCACACATTCAGATGGAAGCACGTTCAGTTCATTGACTGGCTATATTCAAATAAGTGATACGTGATATGTATAAATTATCCCTCGTCATTCTCACATACGAGCCTCTTGTGACGTACTCGCAGGAACATTCATCTCTAATAAAAGCTGTTCGAAGCACAGTTTGTGATACTGACATAACACATACGTTCTTTCATATTAGCTGCAGTGTTGTGTTATGTACCCAGTGCACACTCAGAAATCAAACACATCTGGCTGTTGCAGAACAGTTTTACGTTTCTGCAGCCATTCTTCTTCCAGTCCGCCTCTTGAAAAACAAGCAGCAGGTATATTCCCACAACTTCCCATATTTAATGATTGAAATGCGAACATGTTACAATGTGCACAGTAATTCATGAATGATGTTTTGTTACTGTGATTTACGTGTGTAATGATAATTTTGTTGTATGAAGTTGACAAAAAGTGGTCAGTGTAGATGCCTGCCATTTGGAGGAGCTGTGTTCGATTCCCGGCACTGGCGAGGATTTTTCCGTGGTGGTTCAAATGGCTCTGAGTACTATGGGACTTAACATATATGGACATCAGTCCCCTAGAACTTAGAACTACTTAAACCTAACTAACCTAAGGACATCACACAACACCCAGTCATCACGAAGCAGAGAAAATCCCTGACCCCGCCGGGAATCGAACCCGGGCGCGGGAAGCGAGAACGCTACCGCACGACCACGAGCTGCGGACTTTCCGTGGTGGGAGGACTGGTACAAGAAACAATCAGTTTTGTGATCCTAATTAAGGATCTCCGTGAATGAGAATTGACGGCTCGTCGGTGGGGAAAGTCGCCAGAACGACTGGTAGAGCGGTGTGTTGACCCCATGCTCCTCCATACCACAACGGCATGACACCTCAACGCTAAGGATGACATGGCGGCCGGTCGATATGCCTTGTGCCTGCAACATATCGACGACGAGCTCGGTTTTCGTTTTGGTCTTCCTAATCCCTCTCCGGTTTTTAGGTAACTTTCAGTTTGTATCTGGAGCTGAAATTTGGTATGCGGATTTTAAGTAACGTTGAATGAGAGTGGTAAAAAATTACAGCCTGTTTCGATATGACAGGTGTGATCATGCCCTTGTTAAGTATCCGAACAGCTCGTCATTTGTTCTTCTAGCTGTGTGGTTCCAGTTCTAGACCTTTCCCACCCCAAAAATATATGGTTGTTTCGATGAAGATCGAACCCGCATCTTGGGATCTGTAGCTAGAGATGAAAAGCAGTAGAAAGGACAAGGCTTATTATTGGAGAATCTGATTTCGGAATAAAGCTGGCCGAATTACGTGCTGAGCTTCAACAATGTTCAAGGCTAAAATAAATTAATATTTAACGTTGATCTATGTTCCATCATCCTCAGCAATGGATAATGCTTATCAATAAAGGAAATAAATTTTCTGTATGAGTCCGCGATCGTTGTGAATATTTTGTGGATAAACCTTCTAGATGAATTTCTATATTTATTACACAGTTTCGGCTGTTACCATGATCAGATATGTGCAGTTCAGATTAAAGGAGCATGAAAGATCGACTGGCGTTTGCTACATCATACGGCAAAAAATGAAAAATTAAAAAGTTAAAATATTAAAAAAAAGATGATTCGCCAGAAACCTGAGACAATGAAAACAATGTACAGTGCCACTATTAGAAACCTCCAGGTAATCGAGACTAAAACTAAAAACTCATAAAAACATACGTAAACATAAGTGCTAGCCGACAGGTGGCGCTAGTGTGTACTTTATTTATGTCCTGCATCTCCGTCACTCTCTCACAATTTTCGTATATTTTCGCCCGTGTCTGTTTTCGTTATTATTATGTTGGTGATTAAGTTCTTAGAGTTTTTCCATAATGTAAAAAACACAACTGATACACATAACAGAAACTTTAGTCATCAATAACATAGCCGTCCGGTGTGGCTGAGCGGTTCTAGGCGCTTCAGTCTGAAACCGCGCGACCGCCACGGTCGCAGGTTCGAATCCTGCCTCGGGGATGGATGTGTATGATGTCCTTAGGTTAGTTAGGTTTAAGTAGTTCTAAGTTCTGGGGGACTGATGACCTCAGATGTTAAGTCCCATAGTGCTCAGAGCCATTGGAACCAATAACATATTGTGCTTCACTATTTACAACAATCTGCCAATGTTGGGGTAATTTCTCGAGTCCGCGATTGTAGAGATCACTTGGTTAAGAAGGGAAGAACTCGTCGAGCCATCTTCGGAGCGCATTTTCATCCGGAAAGGAAGTTCCTTGAAGGTTGTTCGATAGAGAGTGGGAAAGGTGAAAATGTGAGTGCGCAACCCAACTCCTGTATAGTGTTTGTTGTCAGTCTAGCAGAATGCAGGCGGGCATTATCGCGGATAAGCATCACTTCACGCAGCCTTACTGGCCGTTGTTCTTGGATTATGTCTGCAAGACGTCTTAGTTGTTAGCAAATGTCAGCGGTGATGGTTACACCTCGGGGAAGCAATTCGCAGTACACTTCACCGTCGCTGTTCCACCAAGCGCATAACATTGTCATTTGCGGGTGAGCGCAGATTTATGTACGGAGAGTTGTTGCTTTGTTTGGAGGCAACCATTCCTTTTTTCGCCGTAAGCTAGCATAAAGACAGCATTTCAAGTCACCGGTAACGATGCAGGATAGGAATGGTTGTTGTTACTCACGAGCCAATTGATAACGAGCAAGGAGAGATGCACACATACGGGCCCGCATCTCGTGGTCGTGCGGTAGCGTTCTCGCTTCCCACGCCCGGGTTCCCGGGTTCGATTCCCGGCGGGGTCAGGGATTTTCTCTGCCTCGTGATGGCTGGGTGTTGTGTGCTGTCCTTAGGTTAGTTAGGTTTAAGTAGTTCTAAGTTCTAGGGGACTTATGACCACAGCAGTTGAGTCCCATAGTGCTCAGAGCCATTTTTGCACACATACGGCCACCCGCAGATTTTTGTGATGTTGGGTTGCAGCATGCGGTACCCATACGCCTCATTTCTGAACCTTCCCCACTGTATAAAAATGTCACACGATGGTGCGATGATCACAGTTCATCATATTTGTCAGTTCTCGAGTACAATGACTTGGATAATTGTGGGTAAATGTATTTAAACGATTTTTGTCTAACTCTGAAGATCTTTCTGAACGCAGAGGGTCACTAATGACAAGACGATCCTCCTTAAAACGACAAAACCGTTTTCTTGCTGTGCTCTGTCGGCGGCTAAACGATCCCGTGACGAAACGCGCCGCTTTTCGTTGGATCTCCTCTATCTCCTCTGTCAGTCCTATCTGGTAGGTATCCCAGATAGATAAACAATACTCAAGAATCGGGCGAACAAGCGCCTTATAAGCCACTTCTTCCGTGGATGAGTTACATTTCCTTAAGATTCTTCCGATCAATCTGGGTCTGGCGTCTGCTTTTCCCACTATCTGTTTTATATGGTCATTACACTTAAGGTCGCTCTGAATAGTTACTCCTAGATATTTTACGGCAGACACTGTTTCCAGCTGTTTGTCATCAGTAGTGTAACTGTACAGTAGTGGATTTCTTTTCCTATCTACGCGCAGTATGTTACATTTATTTACGTTCAGTATCAACTGCCAGAGCCTGCACCATTCATCAAGTCTCTGCAGGTCGTTCTGCAAATTCTTTCTATCTTCTGACGTTCCTACTTTGGTATAGACAACTGCATCATCTGCGAACAGCCTTAAACAGCATCCGACGCTTTCTACTAGATCATTTATATATATTGGAAACAGCAACGGTCCCATCACGCTTCCCTGTGGTACTCCGGATATTACCTTTACATCTGTCAATTTAGTTCCGTTAAGAGCGACGTGTTGAGTTTTATCTGCAGGAAAGTCTTGAATCCAATCGCAGGTCTGCTCCGATACTCTGTAAGCTGTATTTTTTTCGTTGAACGGCAATGCGGGACGGTGTCAAATCCCTTACTGAAATCAAGGAACACGGCATCAACCTGAGCGTCATTGTCGACTGCGCTGTGGAGTTCATGGAGGAAGAGAGCGAGCTGAATTTCGCAGGATCTCTGTTTGCGGAATCCATGTTGATTTTTATAGGGGAGATGTTAATTTTTCAAAAACGTCATAATTCTCGAGGATAAAACATGTTCCATAATTCTGCAACAGACTGACGTCTACGATATAGGTCTACAATTGTGTGGATCTGGGAATGATCTGCGCTTTTTTTCCAGTCGTTAGGTACATTTCGTTGTTCAAGCGATCTACTCATATTCCCTTCGTTCCGCTTCAGTTTTACACACAGAGCTGCTGTTTTTCAGAAATGATAATAGTACACAGCAACTTCGCCTGCGCCCACGAATACGAAAAAATAATTGTGCGGTCTCCGATAAAGCAATCTCACTTACGTCCCTAGTCGTTAAGATATACTCACAGTGACGCTGAGATGTTACTGGTTGTGTACGAACATTCCCCATGGGAAGGTTCCTTTAACCCGAGGGTGGTGGTCTTACGGGTGTGGGGACTAGGGGAGGCGCGAACCCGAGGCCTTTCGGCGCGCTCGGTGTTTACTGGCGCGGCGAGCGGCGGACACCCAGCGCCGCCTATCGATCGGCGCGCCGTGTAGCGTGTAGCGAGCCGAGAGCTCGTTCGGCCAGCAACAGCAGCGGCAGCGGCAGCACGCTACACCACCGGTGCTCCAGCTAATTAACCACCTCCGGAGCGCGCCACCGCCCAACTCTCTCCGATCACTGCAGGAATGCCCGCCGAGGCACGCCGAAGTGCTGCGTTACTGCCGTGTTTGCGTTTGCTACCCCCACTCGCCAACTACGCACGAGTACGCCGCTTGACCTTTGTCAGGGAGCAACGCGATCCGATGTACAGTTTACAAGCGTTATAAGGGAAACTTTAAAAACTGGCTCAATAGCGCTGTGCACATGAATTCGGACGAACGGCTGTGAAGGCCGAAACGAATCCCATTGGTTAACGGCACAGTTAATCTGCTGTAGATAGCGTATTGCTAGTTTCACTCTACATACGAGAGCGTGTTGAGATGTTATACATCTACATCTACATCTATACTCCGCGAGCCACCTTACGGTGTGTGGCGGAGGGTACTTATTGTACCACTATCTGATCCCCCCTTCCCTGTTCCATTCACGAATTGTGCGTGGGAAGAACGACTGCTTGTAAGTCTCCGTATTTGCTCTAATTTCTCGGATCTTTTCGTTGTGATCATTACGCGAGATATATGTGGGCGGTAGTAATATGTTGCCCATCTCTTCCCGGAATGTGCTCTCTCGTAATTTCGATAATAAACCTCTCCGTATTGCGTAACGCCTTTCTTGAAGTGTCCGCCACTGGAGCTTGTTCACCATCTCCGTAACGCTCTCGCGCTGACTAAATGTCCCCATGACGAATCGCGCTGCTTTTCGCTGGATCATGTCTATCTCTTCTATTAATCCAACCTGGTAAGGGTCCCATACTGATGAGCAATACTCAAGAATCGGACGAACAAGCGTTTTGTAAGCTACTTCTTTCGTCGATGAGTCACATTTTCTTAGAATTCTTCCTATGAATCTCAACCTGGCGCCTGCAGAACCTGCAGAACGTCGTGAAGTAGTTTCGTGATCATACTATTGTAATAGGGGGAGACTTCAATCTACCAGGTATAGAATGGGATAGTCACACAATCACCCTGACGGCAACACGTTAAAGCCTCATATCTCCGCTGACAGAAAAAAAAAAATTGATTAAAAGAGAGAGAGAGGATGAGAACGCGTTTGACGTGTTCCTCAAAGTCTGAAGTAGCCCTATTTCTGACCTTGCGAGTGAACACCTGCGCACTCATCATCTCCTCATAGTCCGCCCCCGGTAGCTGAGTGGTCAGCGTGGCAGACTGTCAATGCTAAGGGCCCGGGTTCGATTCCCGGCTGGGTCGGAGATTTTCTCCGCTCAGGGACTGGGTGTTGTGTTGTCCTACTCATCTCATCTCATCCCATCCCCATCGATGCTCAAGTCGCCGTAGTGGCGTCAAATCGAAAGACTTGCACCAGGTGAGCGGTCTATCCGACGGGAGGCCCTCGTCACACGAACACGCCTTTACTAAAGGGTGTCAAAAGAGCTTCAAGACAGAAATAACATTGGAAATTCCAGTTACAAACACCTAGGACCTTTAGAGGAGAGTGAGTATGTAATATTTTGAAGAGGAATCCATGTCCGAAAGCGATTTGAAAACACGTTTGTCGGGTATGTTTGCAGCAGCGGGAGGTTGGCGGTGCTTACGTCGGATTGGCTGATGTCATTTGACATCTATCCTACCGCTCTGACGTGGTTCGAGCCTCATTCATCTGTCTGGTATGGTGTGTTGGAGGTGGTATGAATGTAGCCGTTTGTCATCCACAACATAGCTGACGGTGCTGGCAGCAACATCCATTGCACCTGCAGTTGCTAGTGTACTCGTTGACAGGGCGACGAGTATCTCTGTCATTACCGTGGGCTTCGCCATGCAGGAGGAACATGTCGGTGTATTCTGCAAACGTGCATTCATTCATGTTGCTCTAACACTCAGAGACACGTGAACGAAGCTCGAATCTGGTCAGAGAGGTAGGATAGACGTCAAATGACATGAACCAATCCGACGTAAGCATCCCCCACCGTGACTGCGCTGTTGAAAACATACCTAGCAAACGGCTGTAGCACGGAAATAGTACGTTTCTGGACACGGGTTCCTATACAAAATATTATATACTCATTCCCCTCTGCGAGCGCTATAAATTTAAATGCCATTTTCCGAATGTACATACTATCTAAAATTAGTACTATTTTTCGTGTACGCTATCTGATGAGAAGTATCCGGACGCCAATACTTTACGCGACACTGACCGCAAGATGTCAAGAGAGGTGGACGCGCCAGTATTAATGAGGTGGGGAGTATTGTGTTGTCAGTAGATGATGATGATGGATTTGTGGGGCGTTCAACTGTGCAGTCATCAGCGCCCGCACAAAGTCAGTCTTTACGCAGTCCAAGTTTTTCACAATCCAATCTAGCCACTGTCACGAATAATGACGATGATGATGACACAAACACGGCCGGGAATCGAACCCGGGACTCCGTGATCCAGAGGAAGCAACGCTAGCCACTAGACCGCGAGCTGCGGACGTTGTCGGTAGAGCAGCAGTAACAGCACAACGCGTCGCTGAGAAGCGGTGACTGTCTTCGAATGTGGACTAGTCACTACCTGCCAACCGAATAACAAATCCATCGGGGACGTTTGAACCCTTCTAAAGCTGCCCAAGTCGGCTATTAGTGATGTGGCTCTAAAGTAAAACACAAAGGAACAACCGAGGCTGAACCGAAACCAGACAGACTTCCTCTACTGACAGGGAGTGGGGGTGGCTGTAAAAAAGTCCAGATAGCTAAGTGACTATGCGTGCGGACTTAAACAAGGATAGAGTACAGTGGTCGGACAGCTCCTCAGAGCTCACACGTCTGTGTAGTCAGTAGTAAGCGACACTTGAAGTGGCGTAAAGGGCCAAGCCACAGGACAGTGGATGATTGGAAACGAGTGAATTGGAGTGATAAATCAGGTAATACACTTTGGCAGTCAGATGGAAGGGTTTGGGTTTTGCGAATGGCTTGGAGGATGTTACGTGTCGTCATGTGTAGTGGCAACAGTAAAGTACATATGTGGTAGTGTTACAGTATCGGTGAGTTGTTCATGGATAAGGTCTGGTCCCCGTATTGCGCTTTAGAAAACGCTAAATGCGGATGGGTATGAACACATTTTACGGAATTGTGTACTGCGAACTGGAGAGGAACAGTTCACAGATGATTTTTTGTGTCAATACGAGTTAAGGAAAGTTGCTACTCACCATATAGCGGAGATGCTGAGTCGCGAGAGGCACAATAAAAAGATTCACACAACCATAGCTTTTGGTAATTAAGGCCTTTGTCAGCAGTAGACACACATACACATACACACACGCACACACATACTCACGCAAGCGCAACTTGCACACACGTCTGCAGTCTCAGAGAGCTGAAACTACACTCAGTGTAGTTATATGGTGAGTAGCAACTTTCCTTCTCTTGTATTTTTACATTCCATCCTGGATTTTCCATTGTTTGATTTTTTGTATCAGTATGATAATGCATCCTGTTGTAAAGTAGCATCTGTGAGGCAGTGGTTTGTGTACAACAATATTCCTGAAATGGACTGCTCTGTCCAAAGTCCCGACCTGAACCCAATGGAACACATCACCTTCTCTGGTTTCGGTTCTTGAGGAAGAATGGGCTGTCATTACTCGACAGATGTTCATAGATTCAAACTAGGGACTTTACGATCACAGTCCTATTACACTAAGCATTGACATACCGGAGAGTACGTGAGGCATAAATGTTTTGTTTTTAAAAGCACTTGGTAATTTTCTAATGTTGAAAGGTGATTGTTTTTTCTTTTTAATTGCGTCGTATTGCTTCAGGAAACTGCTGTCTGCGCAGTGACCTTCAAACCATGTAAATATGAAGAAAATCAAAGAGGGCCAATCCGTAAGGTCCTCTTGTTTGTGATGCATACAGCTAGTCAGACATGTACGTTACAAGCTCACTGGTCCAATGGATCAAATGTGCAGTCGCCGTTGTAGAGACGGTTGACGTTTTCTTTTAAGGAACGAGTGTTCCTTTCTGTCTGTCCCTTCTTCTCTTCTGTCTCTCTCTCTCTCTCTCTCTCTGTCTCTGTCTCTCTCTCTCTCTCTCTCTCTCTCACACACACACACACACACACTAGACTTGTAAATATACCTAGTTGAGATGATGGATGGAGAGCTGTGCTTTGCTGAATGAGACCGTGTGGTGCCGTGTTGCAGAACACGTACACGAACGCGGAGAAGCTGCTGACGGCGGCCGAGGAGCTGGCGCAGACGGGCGAGTGCAACGCGGACGAGATCTACTCGGTGGCGCGCGAGCTCGAGAGCCACGTGACGAGCTTCGCGGCCCGCGTCGAGCAGCGGCGGCGCCGGCTCGACCTCGCCGTCCTCTTCTACACGCACGAGAAGGAGGTAAGGCCGGCCGGCGCACTTGTCGCTGCGTGTCTGTCGTCTGAAAGCAACAGAACTGCTACTGATCACAGGGCAGGCACACACACACGCGCGCGCGCGTTTGCTTGCGAGACTGGAAGATGAACGAAAGAGTGGAATCCGCGTGGTGGATTAACGACCGTAACTCGTGCATCGGCCAGCCTGAGATTTTAGTCAGTCAGTCTTGTTCGTTTACGCAAATGCTGTGCTGGTCCCCAATTTCCAACTAGTCCGAGCACGCCACTGTTAAGCACTAATGAAGGACTGGGTCCCTTACTTCGATTGCACATAATTCATTAAGGTCAATTCAACACATTTTCAATATCAGCTGATTTAGTGCGTGAAGCGCGAGTTAAGCCAATAACCAGATAAACTAAACAATTCTCCGTAATTCAAAAGAGAGAGAAAAACAAAATTGATCGATACACTGACACTTATCCAAAAAACCTTACAATACTACTCTAAAGTATACACTGAAGTGGGGAGCACTCTTTCACCCGACAGAACACTTCAAAATGAGTTCAATAACACAGCTGCGTGCCCCAGAAAACTGCAAGACATTAAATACACTTCATTTGACGAATAACAAATATTAACATTACGCAACTCCTGTTTGAACTGCAGTGTCCCAAAGAAACAGGCGCTTATTCTGAAAGAACAATTTTTTTTATATGTTTAAATTACAGCATTAAGGAATTCCAGCCCGCATCTCGTGGTCGTGCGGTAGCGTTCTCGCTTCCCACGCCCGGGTTCCCGGGTTCGATTCCCGGCGGGGTCAGGGATTTTCTCTGCCTCGTGATGGCTGGGTGTTGTGTGATGTCCTTAGGTTAGTTAGGTTTAAGTAGTTCTAAGTTCTAGGGGACTGATGACCATAGCTGTTAAGTCCCATAGTGCTCAGAGCCATTTGAGCCAAGGAATTCCAAACGATGTCCAATCGAATCCCCCCCCCCCCCACACCCTTTCAGTTGAGACACAAATCTTTCCCCTTTCTAGGCGGAGGCTGAGTCAGAAACACAGAATGCCACAAAAACACAGTTTTGCGGTGGCTGCCAGAAGGACGAAGCAACCAACAGGCCCACGCCGTGCTTCTCACACAGGCACCTCAGTTTGTACAAACATCTAGGCCAACACCAACTCCGGACTCCCCTCTCACTGCGATGCTTGGCACAGTTTATATGAAATGCCTTCCAGGCAACCAGTAACCGCCGCAGGAGTTTCACGATTAGCTAACAGCCCCAGCGTAACAGACATCACACATGTGCTTACGCCCGAGCCACAACTCCGCCAGTCTCACCGGCCGCCCCAAACCGACTGCCTCCCGCCGTCCCGCGCGCCCAAGCGGAAAACGCAAAGACGCTCATGCCCGATGACGCGCCAAGGATAACAAGCCGATCGCTGATGATCGACCAGCGATCTGGCTCACCAACTTAGAAATTACGGCACCCAAACAGGCAAAATACGATCACACACAGAACAACGTTTCCACGATTCACACATAGGTGGCGCACACGTCCTAGCACCCTTAGGTAACTGACAGGAAGGGCGTCCGGCCACAAGGTTAACTATAGTATAAAATTCCCAAACCTTTAGTGCAGGAAAGTCTCTGCTAGATGGAATGAACGCTAAACAAAACACGAAGAATGTATGCAAGTCTCGTGCCTCTCAGATGCCTCATTACCGGGTTTCCGCTTATTACCAGTTCATAAACAGATGATATAGGTACGGAGATTATGTCACATAAGTTGTCTAAATGATTCATTTATTTAATTAAAAAAATAAAAGCTGTGTTTTGCGGAGATATGAGTCCACTTTCAAATTCTTCAAACAACAAAAACACATATCATTTCTTCGAAGTACATCACGTCCTAACAACATGTAACACCGCAGTTGTTAGCACAGTGAACTCGCATTCAGGAGGACGACTGTTCAAACATGCATCCCGCCGTCCTGATTTAGGTTCTCCGTGATTTCCGTAAATCGCTTGAGGCAAATGCTGGGATGGTTCCTTTGAAAGGGCATGGCCGACTTCCTTCCCCCATCCTTCCAATGACCTCGCTGTTCGGAACCCTTTCCCAAATCAATCAACCAACATATGTAACGGATATCCGTCTATAATCGTATTCTCCATGTACTATTACGTAAACTACCTATTTGCTTCTGTCTCGGGTTCTTCGGCCGACGTTCGTCTGATGATTTTACTGACGTTTCGCCAGCGCGAGTGGCTGGCATTGTCAAAGCTTCACCCTCCATTGCCGGTTCCAGTTCACCACCGTCAATGGTGGGTGAAGCTTTGACAATGCCAGCCACTCGCGCTGGCGAAACGTCAGTAAAATCATCAGATGAACGTCGGTCAAAGAACCCGAGACAGAAGCAAATAGGTAGTTTGTCAACAACTGGCCACGAAAGCCTTAACAATTTTGTACTATTACGAACTTTAAAATTACTACCCCATTAGGCACAGTCAAAATAAGCAAGCAGCAAGCAAGAAGCACCAACCATGGAAGATTCTCCTTTATACTACATGTCCGTAATGGTGGCGCTTAAGATTCTGACAGAACACTGTTTAGTAATGAAACCCAAGTGCCAATCATCTACCAAATATTGTAATATCTTGTTACGAATACAACGGTGCTACCAGCGATACAACTGTCGATGTAACAGCCTTTAAAGGACTAAAACTTGCTGCCAGATTAAAACTGTGTGCCGGAGCGGGTCTCGAAGTCGCCACCTTCGCCGTTCTCGGGCAAGTGCTCTACCGACTGAGCTACCCAATCACGACCCACAACACGCTCACACAGTTTTGCTTCGACCTGTACCTCATCTTTTACCTTCCAACTCTAAGTCCTCCTGCATATCTTGCCCGAGTAGCACACTTAGAAGAAAGGACATCGCGGAGACATGAATTAGCCATAGTCCGAGGGGTTGTTTCCAGAATGAATTTTCACTTTGTTTCGCTTGGAAGAAGAGTGTTCGCTGGCATGAAACTTCCTGGCAGGTTCTGTAAACAATCCCCCAGACTATGGCTAATCCTTAGCTGCGCAGTGCTCTGTTTTCCAGGTGTTCAAGTACCGCGAGGTATGCAGAACAACTTCCGTTAAGTTTGGAGGTCGGAGACGAGATGCAGGTGGACATAAATCTATGACGGCGGGTCGTGAGATGAGCTTGCGTAGCGCAGTCGGTAGAGCACAAGCTCGCAAAAAGCAAGGTCGCAGTTTCGAATCCGTTCTGGCAGATTTTTTTTTAATGTGGCAGGAAGATCCCGCGTTTTATAGGCTTAGTTACCACTAAGTAAATGAAGTTGTTCATTGTCTTTCACGATAACAACGTTAAAGTGGGCCCAGAAATGCCCATTGAGTACTTTTGTTTTCCCTAAGAGCCAAAAATATTTAAATTTACTCCAAATTTAACATCAGCTAACCTTTTTCTTTTAAATGCTTTATATTCAAATCATCATAACGTGCGTAGCTTATTGTTAATGTGTTTTCCTACTGCCGATGAACCATTCTCTTTATTATTATGTTCTTTGGACTCCATTTTAAACTCTCTTTTTGTGTGACCGACATACTTCAATTAATAATCTTGGAATTTTACTTCAAACACTCCCGGTTTTGCCATCCAGTTTTTATCTCGGCTAAACTTATGTCACAACCTTTGCTCCAGGTCGTTATGTCTCGGATGCCATTTTAACTTTATTGTTGTTTAATAACTTCATCAATTTACACAAGATGATATGGTACGGCTATGTTTCTGCGAATTTATCTCGTTTACGTTTGTTGGTTTCCTTGACCTGCATTAATCTTACCTATTAGACACACGTCGTAATAATTTTTATCGCTATTTGTGTATTTATGTATGTATGTATGTATTTTCGTTCCTTCACGTTTTTTACACGTTAACTGGTAGCATTAGCACTATTCTCTGTGTTAAAAAAATGCAATTTTCTCTTCATAGGGGTAGCATTAGTTTTTAGCCCGCCAGGTTAGCCGAGCGCGCTAACGCGCTGCTTCCTGGACTCGGGTAGGCGCGCCGGCCCCGGATTACTGCGCCCGGCGGATTAACGACGAGGGCCGGTGTGCCGGCCAGCCTGAATGTGGTTTTTAGGCAGTTTTCCACGTCCCCCTATGTGAATACCGGGCTGGTCCCCACGTCTCGCCTCAGTTACACGGCTCGCAGACATCGGGACACTTTCGCACTATTCCATGGATTACGCTAGTCGCAGACAGTTGCGGTACACTAATTCCTTCCCCGGGGGTACGGGGTGGTGGCAGGAAGGGCATCCGGCCACCCCTTCAACTAACATTGCCACATCCGATTAACCATGCCGACCCTGCGTATCCGCGGGAAAAACGGCACAAGCAAAAGAAAAAGAAAGAAAAAAGGGTAGCATTAGTTCTTAGCATTTACTGTATCTTTTAACGTGGGTTCCCTGTCTATTCGTACCTCTAATTTAGTGTTCTTGTTTCCGGTCAGCAAACCAGGATAATTCAGTAATGCCTGTTGCGCATATTCTGCTGTAATGTTTTTATCCATCTTATTAAAGAGACTGGCCAGTTTATTAATTTTTTTTCTAGCGTCCTCAAAAGAATATAAGTATGTTACGACAGATAATCGGTATTAAACAATGAGGTAGTAGCAAAATAGAGAGAATCTGAATTAAAAATCAAACTAACTTCTAGACATAGTCTACTTGAATATGTTACGTCCTAATTCGTCAACCGAACAGGTCCAAAATAGTAGCTGGTTGCATGTGACAATGACTTCACTCCTTTTGAATGTTACAGTGTTTATTAATGGTTTTGTTCCTGCTATTCAACTGGAAAATGGCTGTATAGCCGAAACTGCAGTAGCTGTAGTCTTCGCGGAACAACATTGTTGCGCAACTCTTCTATATCTGCCTCATCAGTGCAGAGATTTGGGTTTAACTCAGAACATCCAAGCGTAGCGATCAGCGACCGTGCGAAACCAACTCAATTCCTCTGTGGCTCCTCTGGCAAAATACCAATAGGAAAATATATTTCACAACTAGGACTCGAATCGACTCTCTCCGTGCGCTAGTAGTCTTGGTTGGTAGGCGAGTATAGTAAATGGACAAAGTGATAATTACAATTTCAGACCATTTCACTTGAGTGCATGTGGGTGTATTTGGCGTATGTGCATTTAGCTCCCTGGTCAGGCGTGCCATTCTGCAAAGTGCGTCCATTGGCGTTATAATAAGAGTCCCACTGTTGTAAACATGCCCGAGACAGGATTGACGATCGACCTTACGTCAAACGCTTCGGTGCACTTTGATCGTCACAGTTCCAGCGCGCGTACTTGGAAACTATCGAGGCGGAACTGCTTTAGAGATGGTATTGCGATTGCGAAACCTATCGGGTGGCGCTTTTCAATAGACTACACGATATTTCACGCGGCTGCAGTACCGATAGCCGTTCTCCGAGCGCGTGGATGCGCATATATAGTGTTTCGATTTAGTCCGCGGAGTAGCGACGCGCTAGAAGTGCGGCGTTAACGGATGCCACGTTTTATGGTCGGTCCCGGCGTAAACAAAACCGCGCGCCGAGTTATTGCGGCATTTTTGCGCGGCCAGCAATATCGCGATATGAAACCGCCAGCGGCACCAGTCGCCGCTGGCGTCGGACACGGGCAAGCCCTGCGCCACGAGCCCGTTCCTGCTCGTCTCTTCGCAATTACCGCCGTAATTGCAACACGTTTTAAATAAGTAAACGCTGAGCCAGGCAGTCGCCGGATTACGACTCCCATTGTCTCTTAACCGGCGGGAAAAGAGCGGTACTGCTAACCGTCTGTTGAGGGAAAGCTGTTTTAATAGTGTGACACTAATGTTCATCTCTTGACAGTAACGGACCGCTCAGCATCAACCAGCTTACGTGGAAAATTGCGAGTTGGATATCTTTATTTTTATATGCAACAGATTTCAGAGGCTAGGCCATACCTGTGAATCGAATAGCATACATTAACACTTACTGAATCTCAAACTGGTTCAAATGGCTCTAAGCACTATGGGACTTAACATCTAAGGTCATCAGTCCCAAGACTTAGAACTACTTAGACAGAACTAACCTAAGGACATCACAAGCATCCATACTCGAGGCAGGATTCGAACCTGCGACCGCTGCAACAGCGCTGTTCCGGACTGAAGAGAGCCTAGAATCGCTCGGCCAACTGAACCTCAAGAATACCTGTACTGATACAAAGACTACTAAACCGCCACAAATAAAAACTTCACCATATCCCTCCAGCATAATACAGTGTGCATCAAAAAGAATCATCAGGTCGTAACTACACTCCTGGAAATGGAAAAAAGAACACATTGACACCGGTGTGTCAGACCCACCATACTTGCTCCGGACACTGCGAGAGGGCTGTACAAGCAATGATCACACGCACGGCACAGCGGACACACCAGGAACCGCGGTGTTGGCCGTCGAATGGCGCTAGCTGCGCAGCATTTGTGCACCGCCGCCGTCAGTGTCAGCCAGTTTGCCGTGGCATACGGAGCTCCATCGCAGTCTTTAACACTGGTAGCATGCCGCGACAGCGTGGACGTGAACCGTATGTGCAGTTGACGGACTTTGAGTGAGGGCGTATAGTGGGCATGCGGGAGGCCGGGTGGACGTACCGCCGAATTGCTCAACACGTGGGGCGTGAGGTCTCCACAGTACATCGATGTTGTCGCCAGTGGTCGGCGGAAGGTGCACGTGCCCGTCGACCTGGCACCGGACCGCAGCGACGCACGGATGCACGCCAAGACCGTAGGATCCTACGCAGTGCCGTAGGGGACCGCACCGCCACTTCCCAGCAAATTAGGGACACTGTTACTCCTGGGGTATCGGCGAGGACCATTCGCAACCGTCTCCAAGAAGCTGGGCTACGGTCCCGCACACCGTTAGGCCGTCTTCCGCTCACGCCCCAACATCGTGCAGCCCGCCTCCAGTGGTGTTGCGACAGGCGTGAATGGAGGGACGAATGGAGACGTGTCGTCTTCAGCGATGAGAGTCGCTTCTGCCTTGGTGCCAATGATGGTCGTATGCGTGTTTGGCGCCGTGCAGGTGAGCGCCACAATCAGGACTGCATACGACCGAGGCACACAGGGCCAACACCCGGCATCATGGTGTGGGGAGCGATCTCCTACACTGGCCGTACACCACTGGTGATCGTCGAGGGGACACTGAATAGTGCACAGTACATTCAAACCGTCATCGAACCCATTGTTCTACCATTCCTAGACCGGCAAGGGAACTTGCTGTTCCAACAGGACAATGCACGTCCGCATGTATCCCGTGCCACCCAACGTGCTCTAGAAGGTGTAAGTCAACTACCCTGGCCAGCAAGATCTCCGGATCTGTCCCCCATTGAGCATGTTTGGGACTGGATGAAGCGTCGTCTCACGCGGTCTGCACGTCCAGCACGAAGGCTGGTCCAACTGAGGCGCCAGGTGGAAATGGCATGGCAAGCCGTTCCACAGGACTACATCCAGCATCTCTACGATCGTCTCCATGGGAGAATAGCAGCCTGCATTGCTGCGAAAGGTGGATATACACTGTACTAGTGCCGACATTGTGCATGCTCTGTTGCCTGTGTCTATGTGCCTGTGGTTCTGTCAGTGTGATCATGTGATGTATCTGACCCCAGGAATGTGTCAATAAAGTTTCCCCTTCCTGGGACAATGAATTCACGGTGTTCTTATTTCAATTTCCAGGAGTGTATAATGTTATTTGAAATATGTACGTGAACAGCGTACTGTTGGAAAGAGCAAACCCTCAAGTTTTACGTGGTTCCCCCAAGGTAGCAGCAGTGTGCGCCCACTTCCGTTGTAGTAAAAGTGGTGTCGAGACAACAGAAAGCGTTTTGTGTTCTACGTTTTGCTCAGTGCGAGACAGTGATAACTGTTCAGCATGACTTTCGTTCTAGGTATAGTATGGTTCCCCCTACAGCACAGAGTATTAGACGATGGCGTGAACAATTACGAGAAATCGTTGTTTGTGTAAAGGCAAATCGCCGTCTGACACAGATATCGAACGCATCCGCCATAGTTGCGCAAGGAGTCCGCAGAAATCCGTTCGCCGTGCAGCTCGACAGCTCAACGTGCCACCGATGTCCGTCTGGCGTGTGTTGCGTCGACGTTTACACTTGAAACTATACAAAATTCAGCTACTGCAAGCTCTTCGTGAAGGTGACAAACAACAACGTGTGGAGTTCTGTAATTTCGTTCTTGGCAAGATGGAGGATGACAGTTTCCTTCCACGCTTAGTGATTAGTGACGAGACAACATTCCATTTAAATGGAAAGGTGAACGGTTATAATGTGAGAGTATGGGGTACGGAACAACGACATGAAGCTGTACACCGTGAGAGAGTCTCTCCAAAATTTAAAGTGTTTCGTGCAGCTCCACGGATGTGTGTTCTTGTTTTTTCCGCCGAGAACACTGTTACAGGAAGCACATATGTTGATATACTTGAGAACTATCTTTCCCCACAGTTGGAGATTGTTTCGAACGAGTTCATGTACGAAGAGGATGGGACACCGCCACACAGACATCTGGAAGTGCGGGAATTTTTAAGTCGAAGGATTACTGAACGATGGATCGGTCGCACTGGACCAAATGATTCAGCCTTACATTACTGGCCTCCAAGGTCACCGGACCTGACTTTATGTGATTGTTTCTTGTGAGGGTTTATAAAAAGATTCTGTTTGTGTGTCTCCGTTTGCAACAACAATGAATGAACTGAGACATCGAGTAAAGAAGGCTCTGAGCACTATGGGACTTATTATCTGAGATCATCAGTCCCCTAGAACTTAGCACTACGTAAAACTAACTAACCTAAGGACATCACACATATCCATGCCCAAGGCAGGATTCGAACCAGCGACCGTAGCAGTCGCGCGGTTCCGGACTGAAGCGCCTAGAACCGCTCGGTCACCGCTGCCGGCGAGTAAAGCCGCTGTGGAAGCTGTGACTCAAGATATGCTGGCTGCAGTGTGGGAACGACTTGAATACCGCATTCACATATGCCGTGCATCTCACGGGGACATATTGAACACCTGCGAAAAGGTATGAAAAATAACTTTTTGAGTGCCCCGCTCATCAAAAAACAAAATTCATTCTATATGTTTATTAGTTTCAGGAATATAGACGTGCCAAATCGGATGATTCTTTTTGATACGCCCTGTATATCTGGAGCGTTCAATAGATAATGCAACACTTTTTTTTTCTCGACCAATTTCGGTTAAAAACTGCGGAAAATTCTTGCTTCGGCTCTTATAGTTTCATGTAGTTCTGATAGGTGGCGGCGCCATACGTAGCCTTCAAAGTGGCGTCTGTAACGGAGGTGTGCTCCAAGCAGAGAACTGTCATTGACTTTCTTGTGGCGCATAAGTAGAGCGTTTCAGGTATCCACAGGCGCTTGCAGAATGTCTACGGAGACCTGGCAGTGAACAAAGGCACGGCGAGTCGTTGGACTAGGCGTCAGTCATCATCGCATCAAGGTCGCAAAAACCTGTCCCATCTCACGCGTGCCTGCCTACCGCACACAGCTGTGACTCCTGCAATGTTGGAACGTGCGGAAGCTCATTGGAGGTGATAGACGGATCACAAACACGTCGCTGGCTAAATGGACGTCTATGTTGGTAGTGCTGACACACTCGTCCACCTGTTGGTGTACTCTGAGGTGTGTGCCCATTGGCTTCCTTCCTGCCTAACACAAGAATTTAAAGATCGTGTGTTCGTCCCGGTGAAAGCAGTACGTGGATGAGGGGGGCGTTATTGATGCAGGAATCCATTGGCTCCGACGTCGACCGATAGAGTGATACCATGCGGGCATACAGGTCTTGCCGTCGCATTGAACGGAGGTGATGTTGGAAAGTGGAGTTTTGTAGCTAAAAGAGTGGGCAATAAAGTGGTGTATTGGAATCCTGAATAAAACCTGCTTTCAGAAAAAAATACATAGCATTACTTATTAAACGCCCCTCTTACAAAGGACAGCAGTTATAGGCGCATGTCGAGGTCTTTTACATAGTTTCTCACTCCCCTCGGCACTGTCAGGAAGTTTTTGAAAGGACGCTTGTAGGCACGTTCAGCGGCTGTTGATACAACATGAGCAACTATCTGTCGTACAACACCACAGTCACAAGATGGTGGTGAAGATTTTCTTCACTTGTGCAGAGTCTGCACATTTTCCATCATCCGTGTGGATACGATTCAGAGTATTTCAAATTGCACGAAGCCGTTCAAATCCAGAATGTTTCTTCTGGCTGCAGGGCGCTTTCAGGCATTGTGGAGGGCAGTTTTGTTGCCAGCAGAGTTTCTGTTCATCGTTAGCATTAAATTCATCTTCAGCAATAATCGTGTCTAAGATATGAGTCGGATGCCTTAATGTGAATCTTTTTCGCTCAGCAGAGAATAAATATTTTAATGTTAGTACATCGGGGCTATTAACAATGTTCTGATATTGACTTTAACAGCCCGCTGTTCCATCTGGTATCAGGATGCGGAATGTGACTCAAGATAGGTAACCATTATTTGGGAGTATGTCATATTGGCTCACTAACAGTGCGCACGGATTCGTTAAGTGGTCCATCTACCTTTTCAAATATGGACTATTACGCCAGACAGGCGCACTGTGCTCTGCTGCTAATTATACCAACCCGAGCATCGATACTGGAAGAGAACATGCTGACTATATCCGACTACTGCCACAGAGTTTTTGGACAATGTTGTTTCTGCATTTGAGGTTATCGGGTGTTCAAGACAAGTGCTCCTTAAAAGGAAGTGTCCTTTATAAGGTTATCCCAAATATTTTGGATGCATCTATGACGAATTATGTCTACCTCGAAACAGACAACAGGGGCTCACTGTACCTGTCTATTGGACAAATGAAAACAAAAAATTCTGTTTTATTTGCGTTATTTTGTAATGTCCATTTACGCAAGAACTCACGTAAGGTGTCATCGAAAGGTAGATAACGAGTAATCTGCTCGTAGAGGACAGGATTTCGTGGCAGTGCTGTCCTTCAGCTGCGTTGGGGAACCTTTTACCCTTTCTTGGACAATTTTCTGTTATTTATTGTTCACAAAACAGTTTTAGAGGTATATTGCACATATACTGGCAACATCGTATAATAACCCAAAAATTATACCCCCGGGTATAAAAATACATGTAGTTAACTCAAGTAGCAGATCGATCCCTCTATTGAAATAAAAGACTACAAAGTACCTTCATTACAAATGGAGTAAACAAGTTCGAACGTCTAAATTCGATTAAAATGATTTTAAAACACGGGGATGTGTGTCTGTTCTAGCATCCAGCCCGGTCATTGATCTGTAAAACTCTGGTTTTGTCTCGAATTAATTTTTGAAGGTTATCAAACCTAAACACAACAGAAGCTTAACTCGCTGAAGAAACAGTTTCTGGCCGTACATTAGTTGTTACCTGGCGAAAAGCTATACAGTGGCTTGAAGCAACATGTATTGACGCCCACAGTACGTACTGTGACATTTCGCAATATAGAAGTTGGTCCGTTCCAGTACAATGAAGTGATTAAAATACAGCGGCGTGGAACAGCTGCAGTGAGCTGTATCATGCGATCATCTGCTATTTTCAGTCATTATGAAATACCCCGTACAATACGATCTATTCACACGCAGTCAACACGGATTCAGAAAATGCCGTACCTGCGAAACACAACTAGCTCTTTATTCACACGAAGTAATGAGTGTCATGGTCAGGAGAGCTCAGATTGAGTCCGTATTTTCACATTTGCAGGAGGCTTTTGACACCGTTCCTCACAAGCGGCTTCTAATGAAATTGCGTATGTACGGAGTATTGCCTCAGTTCTTCGAGTGTGCTCGTGATTTCCTGTCAGAAGGGTCACAGTTCATAGTAACTGGAGGGAGTTCATTGAGTGAGTGAAACCGAAGTGACGCCTGTGGTTGCCCATGGAAGGGCTACTGACCCTTAATATATGTAAACGATTTATGAGACATTTTAATCAGTCCTCTCGGAGTCTTTGCAGAAAATACTGTTGTTTACTAACTAGTAAAGTTATCGGAGGATCAAAATGAATTACAAAATGATTTACACAAGATATATCAATGGCGTGAAAAATATCAATTGCCCGATAGTAATAAAAAGTGAGAGGTCTTCCGCGTGAGTCGTAAAAAGACTACGTTAAATTTCGGTTACAAGATAAATAGCACATATTTAAAGTGTGTAGATTAAGCTACATACCAACGGAATTCAATTACAAACAACTTGAACTGGAGCAATCATATAGAAAATTCCGTGGGCAAGACGAACCAAAGACTGCGATTTATTGGTAGAATACGTAGAAGATGCAACAGGTCTACTAAAGAGACTGAGTACACTACACTTGACCGTTCTCAGCTAGAGTACTGCTGCCCATTTTGGGGATACTTACCACATAGGTTGGCCGGATGACATCGAAAAGGTTTAAGAAAGGGTAGCTCGTACTGTATTACAGGAAAACAGTAAAGAGTCTCTCATGAATATGGTACGCGAATTAGGGTTCCAGTCAATAAAACAATGGCGTTTTGGGCGATATGTTTGCAAGAAATTTCAACTACCAACTCTCTTCTCCCGAGGGAGAGAATATTTTCTAGGGAGAATGACCATCGTAATAAAATAAGAGAAATCAGAAGTCACAGGGAAATATTTAGGAGTCCATTTTTCCCAAAGCTGCTCATGCTACTAATGATAACTGATTTAACGTTGCTTATCTTCAGCACAGTTTTCAGATCCACTTGAGAATTGCTGATGCAAAGGCTGAAATCAGTCATGGACCAGCCGGCCGGTGTGGCCGTGCGGTCTAGGCGCTTCAGTCTGGAACCGCGTGACCGCTCCAGTCGCAGGTTCGAATCCTGCCTCGGGCATGGATGTGTGTGATGTCCTTGGGTTAGTTAGGTTTAAGTAGTTCTAAGTTCTAGGGGACTGATGACCACAGCAGTCAAGTCCCATAGTGCTCAGAGCCATTTGAACCATTTGGTCATGGACCTAATTAAGTTCTCTGTAGTAATTTGAGCGGATTTCATTAATTAACATATATGGTTTCTGTACAGAAAGTATACAGAAAAAGTGCAGAAAGTCATATTAATGGCCAGAATTACTCAGACTCGTTATAAACGGTGGGCTTCCAGGAACCACTTCGTATTTCTCGTTTATCTAGTCATTAATTTGAAACCGAGCGTCGGAATACAGTTTAATTTGATATATACTGATTAAACTTTGTACTTTTTTGTAGTGTTTACTATTATCTTGCTGACCAGTTGAGAAACGTAGCATTGTTACGGATAGTTATGGAAGAGAAAGGAAAGGCGGGGAGAGGAGGGAGGGGATGAGGTACCGACACACGCACGCCTGCTCCCGAATAACATCGAGCCGAGTTTAACGTCCCCATTTCAAGGAAGGATGGCTGTACAGCAGAATGTAGTCTGCTACTTATATGCTAAAGCACACCGAACGTCTGGTATACGCTGAAATATAATAATATACTAGCTAACGCTGAAAATTCGTCGATAAGCGATGTTCTGGAGTCATTACATTGCTTATTTGGATATGGCTTAACAGACTGATTAACAGGTACGTCAGCCTCCTGGAAAACTTGCGTGCTTTTCTATATATTTAATGCTCAGGTTACTCTGTTAACTTTGTGTTAAACTCTTTGTTTTGTGTGTTAGCGATCCACGATGTTCTTATTTACAGCTCTGAACACTTTTTTTGGAATTATATTTATCTTTCCTAATGAGGCTCAGTAATTGGCGTCCACAGAGTCACTCCTCAGAAATCACAGGGACGAAGACATCGTTTGCAGTTTTCTTCATGTACGTTGAAGCCACCGTCCGTTACCTCTTTTACGAAGTAGCGAGAACTTCTAAGGACTATCTCTCAGAGTTCCTGACGGTTTCGCGCCCTTTTTCCAAGACGACAGAGACAGCTCATTAATACGTGAAAAATAAAGGCCCCTACTCACAGTTCCCCAGCGCACGTCTTTCATTATTTCTACTTCTGTCGACGAGTCTTCATGCGAGATAACATGCTGCGCCCTGCACTCAACCAAGCGCCCCTTTTTATTTGCTACCCCATGTAATTGTACTTTTGTCAATAAACGGCTGTGTAGTTCGAAGTCGAATGCAAATAGTTCGTACGGCATTTGGTTTTCGAATACACCGAATCATCGCCAGAGCCTAACAGTAGTTGGCACCTCCATCTCGATTCGGAATTCCTACCGCCTACGCCGCTCGCGCCTCTTCCTCTACTCCAAGAAACTGTGTAGAACTCGGCGGGAGGGCTCTTTCATCTCCGGCTCGCAAGTGATTCGCCGCCCCCTGCGTCAACAGCGGCCTTGTTGTCTCGAGGCGATAGCGTATGCCGGCTCGGTCGTGGACGCAGGTCCGCCTGCCGCTAGCGGCACAAAAGGCGAGACATCCCGAATTCATTGGCCCCGCTGCGAATCAATGTTTCAGCCAGTGCAAATATAGGGCGCTGCCGCGCCAAACTCGTCCCGTTAATATCTAAAGCTCCGGCCCTGCGACTCTCCCCTTGCCCAGTGATAAACTCCGCCGTGGGATATTATAGTTGCTTCATCACTCGCCCTCTCCGCTTGCTGGCTGTGCCGAAACGCGCACAAGTTGTTTGTTCCTCTTCTGTCCCGTAACGAGTTCTTCATAAGGCGACCGCCCCTCGTGCTCTCTAGAGACCCGTTTTCTGTTACACTGCCTTTCATCTCCCGATTCCTTTTCTAATGTAGCTCATCCCCTCCCAGTGCATCTCGCAACAAACTGCCTCTGCAAACATTGTGTCCACTCTCTTTTCCTGTTGGTTTGTCTTGCGGCTGCTTTTCTTCCTCCAGGGTGACATGACTGTTGCTGAATTATGTTTTGTGCAGGTTTGAGCTTGGAAGTTCTTGAGGCATTTGTCTCCGACAGTTCGTTTTGAATGCGTGTACTGGTAACAGTAATGATTCATGGCTAATGCCACCGAAGGATCAAATGCTAATACGTAGAAATAATTATAAGAAAAATGGTTCAAATGACTCTGAGCACTATGCGACTTAACTTCTGGTGTCATCAGTCGCCACTCCGGCCGGCAAATAATTACAAGTTCATATAAAATATGGCTACAAAATTTAACTGCAAATGACATAAATTGGCCTAAAACAACGTCGGTGTCATATCTGTGCATTAAAAAAAGCGCACGAGAAATAACACGAAAGCCCCGAACACGTATCATGAAACCTACCTCTTTATCACAGTTCAACTCACTAACCGGCCGGGGTGGCCGACCGGTTCTAGGCGCTACAGTCTGGAACCGCGCGACCGCTACGGTCGCAGGTTCGAATCCTGCATCTGGCATGGATGTGTTTGATGTCCTTAGGCTAGTTCGGTTTAAGTACTTCTAAGTTGTAGGGGACTGATGACCTTAGAAGTTAAGTCCCATAGTGCTCAGAGCCATTTGAACCAGTTCAACTCACTTCACAGCCGAAGTACACCACATCTGCGACGTTCCTCCAACACCGTTCCCGTTGGACTCAGCCGACGCGAGCTTATATGCACTTCTGGCCGCACATGAATAGCTGGTCACGAGGAAAGATACAATGAGATTTTCGGTTGTTTCGTAAAATTCAACAATTATCAATTGAGGATACTAAATTACTGTATTTTATAAGAATTATATTGTCCAACAGTATGACTTGACATTATGTGAGGTATCACGTGGTAATGTGCTATAATAACGGATGTGTAGTTTATGCGGTCCTCATTAATCTGCATCTCCGTGTCTTTCTTTTTTTCCACGTCCTGTTGTTTATAGGAGTGAAAGACGTAAACGTATGGCTCTTTAAATTGATGACGTATTCAGAAGTGGCAATATGAAAAAAATACGAGGGTTATACGGTAAGTAGCGTCCTATTGGGTACGAAATAGAAGTCACAGTAAAAATTCGATGAAGCTTAGCACTACTGTGTTGCGCAGTGCCTCTAATATGCCCGTTTATTTCTCCATGCCGCTGTTTTCTGAGAGCACAGTGAGCTCGTTTCCTACCAAGTATGACTGCCTGGTGAAAGATTTCGCCTGATGCCATGCAGCCCAAGTAACGTAACTGGCATGCTTTTCCTTCCTCATGACAATACAGACCACGACGTGTAGACCAGCGTAGAGAATTGACGGAAAGCACGGACGGCTGCGTTCTGTGGCGAGGGTATTGGAAAGTTGATACAACGCTGCGACAAATGTCTCACTCGGAGCGGTGACTATGTAGAGAAGAGCTGGAAGGTGTAATGAACTGTTGCACATAAAACATTTTTGATTTTCACAACGATTTAGAATCGGAGCCGTGGCTGCATACACCAAAAATAAGGAAACGAATGGTCCGCCATCTTTTGCAGGAACAAACTTGACAATAGCCTGTAAATAAGTGAGGAAGCATGAATTCGACTAAATTGTTCTCTGCCGCTCTGGTCGGACGCTACCTTAAGGAACATAACGAGTCACATTTACACCCAAGAAAGGAAATAGGTGTAATCCGCTGAATTACAGACCCGTACCGCTATCGTCGATTTGCAGTAGGATTTTGGAACGTATACTGTGTTCAGATATTATCAATTATCTCGAAGGAAACGATTTATTGACAAACAGTGAACACGGATTCAGGAAATATGTTCCTATGAAACACAACTAGTTCTTTATTCACACGACATAATGATTACTATCGACAGGGGATGTCAAACTTACTCCATATTTCTACAGACTCAGATGATTTTCGTCATCTTTTCAAGACTTCTAATCAAATTGCGTATGTATGCAATACCGCTTCATCGAATGAAACGGAAGTCATACTTTACTGTCTCCCATGGAAATGTTATGGGTCATCCACTGATCTGCAAAAACCATTTAGGAGACAATCTGAACAGCCCTATTAGATTGTTTTCAGATGCTGCTGCCATTTACCGTCTGGTAAAGTTATTAGACGGCCAGAAAAAATTGTAAAACGATTTAGACAAGATACTGTATGGTACGAAAACTGGCAGTTTACTTGAAATAACGAAAAGTGTGAAGTCACCAACATGAGCACCAAAAGGAATCCGGTAAATTTTGGTTACAGGTTAAAAAGCACAAATATAAAGGCTGTAAATTCAAATAAATAATTAGGGATTACACTTACGAATCGCTTAAACTGCAACAGTCACACAGGTAATGTCGTGAGGAAAGCGATGTATAGGGAAAACACCTGGAAAAGGCAACAAATCTATTAAAGACACCACTTACAAAAGTGGCTCAAATGGCTCTGAGCACTATGGGACTTAACTGCTGAGGTCATCAGTCCCCTAGAACTTAGAACTACATAAACCTAACTAACCTAAGGACATCACACACATCAATTCCCGAGGCAGGATTCGAACCTGCGACCGTAGCGGTCGCGCGGTTCCAGACTGTAGCGCCTAGAACCGCTTTGCCACTCCGGCCACCGCTTACACGATGCATGTCAGCCCTCTTGTGTAGTATTGGTGTGCGGTGTGGAATCCGCATCAGATAGGATTGACGGAGGACATCGAAAAATTTCAAAGCGCGACAGCTCGTTTTACATTATCGGAAAATAGGAGAGAGTCTCTCACGGAATTGACCAATGCGTTTTTCGTTGCGGCAGATCTTTCATGAAATTTCAACCATCAACTTCCTCCTCAGAGTGTGAAAGTTTTTTGTTGGCGCCCACCTACATAGGGAGTAAGGATCATCATAACAAAATAAGAAAAGTCAGAGCTAACATGGAAACATTTAAGTGTTCGTTTCTCCCGGACGCTGTTCGAGAATGGAACAGTAGAGGAAATAGCTTGAAGTGGTTCGGTGAGCACTCTGTCAGTCACATAATTGTGAACTGCAGAGTAATCATGTAGATGGAACAACGTTATGTGGCTTTGAGACCACCCCGAATGATCACAACGGTGGGTTTCTGGTGGTCACGCGCGTTCATCGCTATCGGGGCTGAGGGTAACACGTGGAACTTGAGTGAGAGAGATCTTTCTGGGCTTCTGAGCTCAGCCGTATCAACAGATTCATTTCCCTCATGGATGATACAACAGACGCAGCTCAAACTATTAAAATCATTTTATTAGATTTTACAACCGTTCGTGCTGGGATACATTTCCATTGTAAGAGGGAGGGGCGATTGTAACCCCACACGGGATATGCACTGAGGCGACAAAAGTCATGAGATACCTTTTAGTATCGTGTCTGACGTCCTTTTTCCCGGCGTAGAGGAGCAACTCGTCTTGGCATGGACACAACATTTCGTTGGAAGTTCCCTGGAGAAATGTTGATGCAGGCTGCCCCGGTAGCCGTCCATAACGGCAAAAGTGGCGCCAGTGCAGGATTTTGTGCACGAACTGACCTCTCGATTACGTCCCGTAAATATTCGATGAGATTCATGTCGGGCGATCTGGGTGGCCAAATCATTCGCTCTAAATGTCCAGAATGTTCTTCAAACCAATAGCGAAAAACTGTGTCTCGTTGATATGCCACATTTATCTTCATAAAAATTCCATCGTTGTTTGGGAATATGAAGTCCATGAATGGCTGCCATTCACCTCCAAGTAGCCCAACATAACGATTTCCAGTCAATGATCGGTGCAGTTAGACCAGGGGACCTAGTCCATTCCATGTAAACACAGTCCACACCATTATGGAGCCACCACCAGCTCCCACGGTGCCTTGTTGACAAGGCTTCGTGGGGTTTGTGCCACTCTCGAATCCTACCGTAAGCTCTTACCAACTGAAATCGGGACTGATCTGACCAGGCCACCATTTTTCCAGTCGTCGAGGGTCTAACCGAATTCCGAAATGGAATTTCCCACGCGTCTAGCTCCAACTATCATACCGCGTTCAAAGTCTGCCAATTCCCGCCGTGCGACCTTAACCGCGTCGTAAACATTTGTACATGAATCACCTGAGTATAAATGACATCTCCGCCAATGCACTGCCCATTCATACCTTGTGTACGCTGTACTATCGCCATCTATGTATGTGCATACCAGAATCCCATGATTTGTTATCACCTTAGTATACGTGTTCCTTTTCACTTTTCTGTTTTCAGTCATATGCAGTCGAATGTATGAAATTCCACCGAAAAACAGCTTAAAATGATGGCGAGGAACAGTCGAATATCGGGCAAGCACGCTGCGGCACCCGGCGCCTCGGCTCGCCATCTCCGGCTGCCGGAAGCCGCGAGGACGGCGACAAAGCGTGGCAGCGAGGCGGTCCGGCTGGAGGAAATTACCGTCCGGCGCCAGGCCCAAATAAAGCACTTATTCAGGCGTGTCGTGTATCTGTGGAGTCCGACGCGACAGAACACACTGTTGCATTTGAGATGATGTTAAACCTGTGATGATAATAACACGCAGGCGTTCTACGTCTACATATCGTCCCATTTACGCCAAAACAGCGAATGTGTGTTATGCTTGTTTTGTTATATGGGTAATTGAGTGTTAGGCTAGTGATATCTAGAGTTGAAAAACTATCGTAAGTAAACGTAGACTTCGGTAGAGTTCCTAGTAGCTTTGGTCAGTTAAGTCGTTCCCGCATTACGTGTACGTTAGGTGTGTTGCATACTTATCAGGCGTTACCTCTTAGCGAGCGCTTATTTTGCGTATGCGACAGTGTTACTATATTCCCCCATAAAACCGGAAGCGGTAGATACTGAGTGAGGCTATACAGGGTGTTACAAAAAGGTAGGGCCAAACTTTCAGGAAACATTTCTCACACACAAATAAAGAAAAGATGTTATGTGGACATGTGTCCGGAAACGCTTAATTTCCATGTTAGAGCTCATTTTAGTTTCGTCAGTATGTACTGTACTTCCTCGATTCACCGCCAGTTGGCCCAATTGAAGGAAGGTAATGTTGACTTCGGTGCTTGTGTTGACATGCGACTCATTGCTCTACAGTACTAGCATCAAGCACATCAGTACGTAGCATTAACAGGTTAGTGTTCATCACGAACGTGGTTTTGCAGTCAGTGCAATGTTTACAAATGCGGAGTTGGCAGATGCCCATTTGATGTATGGATTAGCACGAGGGAATAGCCGTGGCGCGGTACGTTTGTATCGAGACAGATTTCCAGAACGAAGGTGTCCCGACAGGAAGACGTTCGAAGCAATTGATCGGCGTCTTAGGGAGCACGGAACATTCCAGCCTATGACTCGCGACTGGGGAAGACCTAGAACGACGAGGACACCTGCAATGGACGAGGCAATTCTTCGTGCAGTTGACGATAACCCTAATGTCACCGTCAGAGAAGTTGCTGCTTTACAAGGTAACGTTGACCACGTCACTGTATGGAGATTGCTACGGGAGAACCAGTTGTTTCCGTACCATGTACAGCGTGTGCAGGCACTATCAGAAGCTGATTGGCCTCCACGGGTACACTTCTGCGAATGGTTCATCCAACAATGTGTCAATTCTCATTTCAGTGCAAATGTTCTCTTTACGGATGAGGTTTCATTCCAACGTGATTAAATTGTAAATTTTCACAATCAGCATGTGTGGGCTGAAGAGAATCCGCGCGCAATTGTGCAATCACGTCGTCAACACTGATTTTCAGTGAACGTTTGGGCAGGCATTGTTGGTGATGTCTTTATTTGGCCCCATGTTCTTCCACCTACGCTCAATGGAGCATGTTATCATGATTTCATACGGGATACTCTACCTGTGCTGCTAGAACATGTGACTTTACAAGTACGACACAACATGTGGTTCATGCACGATGGAGCTCCTGCACATTTCAGTCGAAGTGTTCGTACGCTTCTCAACAACAGATTCGGTGACCGATGGATTAGTAGAGGCGGACCTATTTCATTGCCTCCACGCTCTCCTGACCTCAACCCTCTTGACTTTCATTTATGGGGGCATTTGAAAGCTCTTGTCTACGCAACCCCGGTACGAAATGTAGAGACTCTTCGCACTCGTATTGTGGACGGCTGTGATACAATACGCCATTCTCCAGGGCTGCATCAGCGCATCAGGGATTCCATGCGACGGAGGGTGGATGCATGTATCCTCGCTAACGGAGGACATTTTGAACATTTCCTGTAACAAAGTGTTTGAAGTCGCGCTGGTACGTCCTGGTGCTGTGTGTTTCCATTCCATGATTAATGTGATTTGAAGAGAAGTAATAAAATGAGCTCTAACATGGAAAGTAAGCGTTTCCGGACGCATGTCCACATAACATATTTTCTTTCTTTGTGTGTGAGGAAAGTTTCCTGAAAGTTTGGCCGTACCTTTTTGTAACACCCTGTATAAAGGGCCAGGTAATCTATGGAACATTTATGTTCTACATAGTTGTCGTCCTGTCTGTTACTTAAAAGTAAATAGTATTCATAGAAAAGTTGAAATTGTCAGAGTTTAATTCAGGTTTCAGTCGACAATTGTTGATCATTGACGTCATAGACGCGCTCGCGTCGTGGTTGCTTGCTGATTCACGCGCAAGCACGAAAGGCCCGCGCCCTTCGAGTAGTCGATTTTGAGCAGAAAGTCGCTCGTGTAAAATATCGTTAACTTGGCCGTGATGGCTTTTGCAGGCAGCAGTTGGCATGATCGCCTTCCCTAGGCGCGCCCCTTGCATCCCGACTAACGAAATATACCAGGCTTCGTACAAGTTTAATCTTCCTGCTCTAGTTGGCAGCCAGCCTTATTGGGTACCCACTGCCTCCTCCTCCCCTGCACCTGCACCAAGCGCGCAGGGCTCAGAGGCCTGGGTTTGCATGCCCGCTGCGAGTCAGGTGGGCGCGCGTGTGCGGCCTGCATTCCGTGCGCGTTTCCTGCCGCGGCCCATCTGCCGCTGCGGGACACATGCTGCTACTGCCATTATCTGCCCGCGATCCGCTTTCCTCCGGCTAATTCCCAGTAAACAGGCAGCACAAAGGGAGCGCAGCGTCCTCACGCGCTCTGCTGCTAGACGTACGAGTGTTCGGTGTGGGGAGAGGAAGTCGTGGTCTCCCGTTCTACGAGAGAATCTCTTGTCACGTCTCCTCTCCGCAATAAGCCCGCAGGCACCGGTAGCTTGACGATTCGGTGCACGTTCCCAATCTCGCGGCTGGACCTATCCAATCTACAGCTCTGCGAAGGAGGAACGCATCTGTTTCTCCATCGAGGTGCCGCGGGATGCGATGGTCGCTCGTGAGTCGCCGCTGTCCCGTCACAGTCGCAGTGATTTCAGAATTCACGGCTCGGCTCGCAGACGATGTAGCCGGAAGGCAGCCGCTGCAACGTGGCATTGGCGGATAGACGTCCTAGCTGGTTCCACTGCTGAGACTTGTATCCTAGTGGAAAAATATTCGTACGGCACGTTCTAGAAACAGGAACAAACGAATTGAGTAGGGGCGTTTGAAAAGTTCGTGCAAAAATAAAAAAATAGTTACGTGTTTGGGGTAAACCTTTTTTTATTTTTCGACGTAGTGTCATTTTAGACTTATACACTTCGTCCAACGGTGTTCTAATTTGTTGATCCCGTCCGCAAAATACCTATTAGTTGCTGCAATCATCCCCTCGTTTGAATAAAATCTTTGTCCCACCAGCCATTTCTTCAAATTGGGGAATAAATAGTAGTCCGAGGGAGCCAAGTGTGGAGAACAGGGGGGATGTGAAACGATTGGAATCCTATTTCCATTAATTTTGCGACCACAACTGCTGAGGTGTGTGTTGGTGGATTGTCGTGATGGAAAAGTACATTTTTGCGGTACAATCGCCGGCGTTTTTCATGCAGTTCCGTTTCATACGGTACAATAACGATGAATAATATGCACGTGTAATAGTTATACCCTTTTCCAGATAGTCGATGAGGATTATCTCTTGCAAATCCCAAAAGACAGTCGCCATAACCTTTCCGGCCGAAGGAATGGTATTCGCCTTTTTTGGTGCAGATTCTCCCTTGGTAACCCATTGTTTAGATTGGTGTTTGGTCTCAGGACTATAGTAATGTATCCATGTTCCATCCACAGTGACGAAACGGCGCTTAAAGTCCTGCGGATTCTTCCTGAACAGCTGAAAACCATCCTTGCAACACTTCACACGATTCCGTTTTTGATCAAGCGTGAACAATCGCGGAACCCATCTTGCGGAAAGCTTTCTCATGCCCAAATGTTTATGAAAAATATTATGTACCCGTTCATTCGACATGCCCATAGAACTAGCAATCTCACGCACCTTAACTCTTTTGTCATCCATCACCATATCATGGATTTTATCAATGATTCCTGAAGTCGTAACCTCCACAGGGCGTCCAGAACGTTCAGCATCACTTGTGCCCATATGGCCACTCCGAAAATCTTGAAACCACTTATAAACTGTTCTAATCGAAGGTGCAGCGTCACCGTAATGTTTATCAAGCTTCTCTTTAGTCTCCTTTGGCGTTTTGCCTTTCATAAATTCTTTTCCATCCATTTTTTGACAATTATTCAACTTCCTTGATTCATACGAATGCCAAACACAAAGAAATAGACCAATATGGCTGAAACTTGGTGTGCGTCCTTTCCAAAGATGCTAGTAACTAAACATGACCTCGATACGTGTCGGTGGTGCCGTTTATCGAACTTTGCACTGACTTTTAAAGCGCCCCTCGTATAATACTCGCCAAAGCTTACTGTGGGCTCGTCCGTAACTGTACCTAACTTAGTCGCTGGAGTAGGTAAAGACAGTTTCCACTTCAGAGCAGGAGGAGTTGCTACGTTCAAGTTCAAGACACAATGGAATTAAAGACGTTAGATGCCAGTGAGCGTTGAGTTATATTAGTGGCGAAGTTGAAAATTTATGCCGGACTGGGAGTCGAACCCGGGTGTTCTGCTTACTAGGCAGTTGCTCTGACCACAACGCCATATGGAGGCGGTGGTCACCTACTACCGCATGGACTATCCTAGCACGCCTCCCGTCAGACGCAAATTTTCAGCTTATACTGCACACTACTGAAGTAGAGCCCCTGCCCATTAGTGTAGTTCCTCACGCCATCACGCAGATTCCTGATAGACCTTGGTGTGCGTATGCCTTGAAGGGATCATTGGCCGTCATCGATTGTTTCGGACATGTTCGAAAGAACAGACACACATCTGTTAAAGTTCAAGCACGGAAAATGACTGCGGTAAATGTTTTTCTAGGCAGTCGCCTCTGCTGATAACATCATTAAATTTATTGGCAATAGGAAGGAACGAAAGGAGGAGTCACAGTGCAGATGGAAAAAGTGATGGAATATGCAAGAAAAATCTTTAAGTTGAGTAAATCGATGGTGTACTAATTATGTAAAGAGTGACACGCTACCGAGCAGAGTTACATTCAAGTACCCACCCAAAAGAGGAAGAAGGAATGTACAATCGATGCATACCGTTTTGACAATATGTGTAAATGGGCAACTAGGCAGCGATTTCTACAATATCATGAACAGTACAGAAAAAGAAAAATGTGATTCAAATGGCTCTAAGCACTATGGGACTTAACATCTGAGGTCATCAGTCCCCTAGACTTAGAACCACTTTAACCTAACTAACATAAGGACATCACACACATCCATGCCTGAGGCAGGATTCGAACCTGCGATCGTAGCAGCCGCCTAGAACCGCTCGGCCACAGCGGCCGGCAGAAAAAGACTGCGTAAATTTAACAGCTACTGTTGCACAGAATTGGAAGTCAAGACTAGTACGGAAATCAGAGAAAAAAATATTCTGTCTGTAGAATTTATTTTCATAACGTGCCTCATTTAGTAAGTCCTCATACGCGTACAAGACGATATAGTTCCCAAGAATCCAGTACTAAGTTAGAGTCTTCGGAAAAGAGACACATCAGAAGTGAAGATGTTAATGGTTTACTCAGACACATCGCATAGTGAATAAATGTTGTTACAGTAGCAGTGTGCCGGGAGTTTTGTCAAACAAAAGCGTTGGTCAGTGCTGTGCGAGGTATTGGCGCCTAGACGTGTAGTGTGTAGTAGGTACTTGATGTACGATGTTACTAACTCCCCTCCCAGATGGGCGTAATCACGACCCTGTCCAGGTCTTCAGTTCATTTTGCTGAGCTATGCCGGGGTTTAACTAAAGTGTCCCATGCTGTAAAGGAGATAGATAGTACTCGCCAAAATTAGAGAGAAAGACCTATAACACATGAAACATGTTTGTGCACCGAATACACGTATTACAAAATTCAACTTCCGTTACGGATGTGGATTGATGTTAATCATTACGTCCGTTGATTAAGTGTGGTTCGTCCCAGTCTTATAGTGGAAGCTTAGTTCGATACTGGAGCAGTTATCAATCAGAAACTTTGTTTGAACACCACAGTGGACTATTCACCTCCTAAAAGAGTTTGTGCACCCTTGGCTTTCTCGGTCCTGGCTGTATGTATACACCAGACAGATACGGACGCATTCTAAAATCACCCTGATGCTTGTAGCCTGATGTTGTTTCACGTGGCACGTATCTTCTGCACCCCCAGATGCTCACTGACGTACGCAGAGAGCAATTGTCGTACTGAATTATGAATCTGTCTTCAATATGCAGTTTCATAACATAGCTCCATAAATGGTCCAGAAGATGTCAGCGTAGTCCCGGCCACCGAGCCTGCGTTCAGTTGCAATAGTAATATTATGCAGACACTTCAGCGTGGCAATTTTAGATGAGGAGTGTTTTGAACTATCGCTGTGTAAGACACCGGTAAATATGGTGCCTGGTTTCTCCCGCTTACGGCAACACCAGCCCGTTGTACTTAGCTTTGCTTTGTTTTGAGCGTTGATCGTTGTTTCTTTTCGTAATTTGAAATGAGTGAAACAACCGATTTGGCCTGTCATAAGGTTCGAGGAAGACTGTTAGAAAAGCCGAAGTTATGGTGATCCCTATGAGCATATGTCTGTCCTGACTTCACGGAAGTACAAGTCACGAGTGTAGCCTGCCAGCCCCGCGATTGGGAGGTGGGTTTTGCTTCCCTGTTTCCCCACTCCTGTCTCCGCGGCGGTCTAGATTATAGTTTGTTTATTCTCGCAGCCGATTGTCGCGTTGAAGTGTTCGCATTTCAGTTGTAAAAGTTTTTGATGTTTTACTTGTTACTGGCGATGTTTCTGTCGGGGAAGCACGGCAATACTGTCATTAGCACCAAACGCAGTTACAAAATGAGCTAAAAAACAAAAAATCGTCAAAACACAGCATCACGAACAGTCGTATTTCCGACCCCCGAATTAGCCGTTTAATTACGAAACATTATAGTGTCCTCACGAGTGCAGCAGTGACAGTGATGTTTTGATGCTGAAGTTCGCTGTTCAAAAAAGGAAATGAATTAAGAATTCAGGATCTCGTCGACACGGACGTCATCCGTGGCAAGCACTTACACATCAGGACGTGGATATTGGGAAAAAAAAAACAATAGGCTTGTGAAATTCTGAGATATCATCGATGCATCTAGTTGAAGTGATCTCACGCCACTATTGAGAACGAAAACACAACGGCCAGAGAAGTACCTCGAAGCAAAGCCTAACCCATGGAGGAAACAAAAAAAAGGTAATTTTTTTTGTCGCACTGAAGATGGTTCAAATGGCTCTGAGCACTATGGGACTTAACTTCTGTGGTCATCAGTCCCCTAGAACTTAGAACTACTTAAACCTAACTAACCTAAGGACATCACACACATTCATGCCCCAGGCAGTATTCGAACCTGCGACGACAGCAGTCGCGCGGTTCCAGACTGAAGCGCGTAGAACCGCTCCGCCACACCGGCCGGCGTTATAGCCCAGAAAGCGAACTGAAGACCATGTTCACACATAAGGACTTATTCAGTATAGCACCTTACGAAAACAATTTCCAGGCTCGGGTCCACGTTTCTGTTCTTTGGGTGGGGGGGGGGGCGGGGGGGGGGGGGGGAGTCAGATGTTGGTACTGTTCATTCCCCTCCCCACGAACCACAGAAGCCTAAGATTATAATAATAATATGTTCACACCAGCGGTTAATGCATCATTTCAGAGAAATACGTAATTAAAAAGCATTTGTCGAAAGTACCACTGGCATGCAGCTGATATGAAAACTGTAGTAGCAGTAAACTATCACAACTTCATAATTTGTAGAGTACAAATCCGAAGCGTGCATTCGCCATTTTCAGTAATTCACTTAGCACTAAGATTGTCAACGCAAGTCTGCAGTCTGTGGGTACATGAGCGTGTAAATGGAGAATGCTGTTTCTTTGTCGTTTCCACTTACGTTCTCAAAGTCAGACTTTACACTGTTTTTTCTTATGGACTGAATGCCTTCTTGTTGTTGTTTGCCAGTTTCATCTGTAGACTCTGCCTCGTGATGACTGGATGTTGTGTGATGTCCTTAGGTTAGTTAGGTTTAAGTAGTTCTAAGTTCTAGGGGACTGATGGCAATAGATGTTAAGTCCCATAGTGCTCAGAGCCATTTGAACCATCTGTGGATTCACGTACCTTATCTAATTTGTTGTTACTAACAGGTATGGTCAGCCTGTGATTGGATATTCTGTCTTGTAGATTTTTTTTTTTTTTGCCGTTTTCTAGACTCTTTATTTTTCGTGGTACCCTATTCTCCGAACGTTAGCTGAGAAATCTGGAAATTAATGTAGGCCAAAATTCACTCTGATTGGGAGATGGGAAGGGGGTGGAGGAGAAGCGGACATGGCTTCACCCTGCTACCGCATCCACACCTTTATGGATCCACGCCTGCTCTCTTTGGCTTGTAAACGAATCCGACAGGTTGGTTAACCTAAATGACAGGGAGCCCTCAAGATCTGCGTTATAGATGCTGTAAAGCACACGTGTAGGCTGTATACAAAATGTTGTTGTAGGGGAGAGAGGCGCAGGTGTTTTGTGTTGGGGTACGAGGCACCACCTGTCCGCGCCGGCTCTCGCGGACGAGGGCCTGGCTTTGTGGCGGCGTGCGCGCTGTATGCACCGCCCATTGTCCGCGCCTTGTCACAACAGCTGCGCCGCCAGCGCCGTCGCCGCGATGGATGTGCCATTGTCCTCGCCAGCGGCAGCAGTGAGCTCCAGTTTCGGTGCATAGCGCCTGCTATCTGTCCCTATTCTCTTAACTCCAGCCAGCATTCCATTATTAATAACAATAAAAAAATCTGTACTTCTTTTGTTGTGCCTAGCCGCTGTTCCAACAGTCATATGTCATCCTCCAAATGAGACTTATTTCATATTTGTCAACGCCTTCTCTCTTTCAGGATGTAAGCATAAATACGTGTGTGGTCTTCATAATTCTTCCATTTTTTAAAGTTCTTGCGATGCTGCTTCTACTTGTTGGTCTACAATACGATTGTATCTCTGTGTCTGTCCTCCATTTTGAAAAGCGTTTTCCACTTCTTCCCCTTTGTCCAGATTTTTTCATTAATGTCGACATTGTTTAGATCTTCCCGAAAGGATTCTTTTCGTAGCGGATCTCGTAATGCAACGTCTCTGAGTGTTCTCAGATTTTTATGTCTGAAGTTTGGGTTCTCTGTGTGACATTTTTGCTTAATCCACAGTTTTTACTATTGTCAATAACCACTGGGACAGGTATCACCTTGTGATACTTCAACTTCCTCCATTATTCTACAAATCTACTGCTATTTGGACAGGAGGTAAAAAAAAAATTGTTCAAATGTGTGTGAAATCTTATGGGAGTTAACAGCCGTGTACCGCAAGTCTCTAGAGGAACGGAGGGTTCCAAATGATTGGAAAAGAGCACAGGTAGTCCCAGTCTTCAAGAAGGGTCGTCGAGCAGATGCGCGAAACTATAGACCTATATCTCTGACGTCGATCTGTTGTAGAATTTTAGAACATGTTTTTTGCTCGAGTATCATGTCGTGTTTGGAAACCCAGAATCTACTATGTAGGAATCAACATGGATTCCGGAAACAGCGATCGTGTGAGACCCAACTCGCGTTATTTGTTCATGAGACCCAGAAAATATTAGATACAGGCTCCCAGGTAGATGCTATTTCTCTTGACTTCCGGAAGGCGTTCGATACAGTTCCGCACTGTCGCCTGATAAACAAAGTAAGAGCCTACGGAATATCAGACCAGCTGTGTGGCTGGATTGAAGATTTTTTAGCAAACAGAACACAGCATGTTGTTATCAATGGAGAGACGTCTACAGACGTTAAGGTAACCTCTGGCGTGCCACAGGGAAGTGTTATGGGACCATTGCTTTTCACAATATATATAAATGACCTAGTAGATAGTGTCGGAAGTTCCATGCGGCTTTTCGCGGATGATGCTGTAGTATACAGAGAAGTTGCAGCATTAGAAAATTGTAGCGAAATGCAGGAAGATCTGCAGCGGATAGGCACTTGGTGCAGGGAGTGGTAACTGTCCCTTAACATGGACAAATGTAATGTATTGCGAATTCATAGAAAGAAGGATCCTTTATTGTATGATTATATGATAGCGGAACAAACACTGGTAGCAGTTACTTCTGTAAAATATCTGGGAGTATGCGTACGGAACGATTTGAAGTGGAATGATCATATAAAATTAATTGTTGGTAAGGCGGGTACCAGGTTGAGATTCATTGGGAGAGTGCTTAGAAAATGTAGTCCATCAACAAAGGAGGTGGCTTACAAAACACTCGTTCGACCTATACTTGAGTATTGCTCATCAGTGTGGGATCCGTACCAGATCGGGTTGACGGAGGAGATAGAGAAGATCCAAAGAAGAGCGGCGCGTTTCGTCACAGGGTTATTTGATAACCGTGATAGCGTTACGGAGATGTTTAATAAACTCAAGTGGCAGACTCTGCAAGAGAGGCGCTCTGCATCGCGGTGTAGCTTGCTCGCCAGGTTTCGAGAGGGTGCGTTTCTGGATGAGGTATCGAGTATATTGCTTCCCCCTACTTATACCTCCCGAGGAGATCACGAATGTAAAATTAGAGAGATTAGAGCGCGCACGGAGGCTTTCAGACAGTCGTTCTTCCCGCGAACCATACGCGACTGGAACAGGAAAGGGAGGTAATGACAGTGGCACGTAAAGTGCCCTCCGCCACACACCGTTGGGTGGCTTGCGGAGTATGAATGTAGATGTAGATGTAGATGTAAGGTCATCAGTCCCTAAGCTTACACAGTACTTAACCTAAATTATCCTAAGGACAAACACACACATCCATTCCCGAGGGACGACTCGAACCTCCGCCGGGACTACAGGAGGTCAAAACACGTCTTGTGAGAGCGGAGTGGATCTCGAACGAGGGATTAACATCATACACCGATGAAAAAATAATCGAACTCCTGCTTCTAACATTGACGACAGTCTGGTAATGTGCCTCAAAGAAATCCACAAATCAGTCTCTTCTGGAATAAGGGAGACGTCATATCGTATATAAAATTCAGCATTGCTGTCATATGAGACACGTTACACACATTACGTGAAACGGGCCGTCGAAATACGTAATTAGCATCAAATGAAGGCAGTCATGCGCCATTTGAACTGATGCTCAACCATAGGATACCGCAGCGTTGCGGATAACCATTTTCATTGCTGCTCTTGCTATTATGTGTGACATCCTCTACAGCGTTATTTATGGTTTCGAGTTGGCCTGGAACGCCTTCGTCGTAATTTGTGCGCCCGAAAAATGTGTAGCAGTGTTCTCCAAGAGTATAGTTCAGAGGATACTGTCTTTCGCGTATATTTAAAAAATTAGTATCCATACGTTGTGTTGAGGAAAACTGAAGTATTTACCCTATAGGACTTGTTAGAGCATTCGTTCCATTTCCCTTTCAGAAATTGGTTCAAAATGGCTCTGAGCACTATGGGACTTAACTTCTGAGGTCATCAGTTCCCTTGAAGTTAGAACTACTTAAACTTAACTAACCTAAGGACATTACATACATCCATGCCCGAGGCAGGATTCTAAACTTGACTCTGAGTAAGAAAAATTACGTTATGGAGTGCAGATACCATGTTTCAGGCGACAGTGTCCCACAGTGAATCTCGGGCGCCGCTGATCTCGATGATGCAGACTATGTGGAGAATGCTACAGATTCGCATACGTTAAACGATTAATTGTTGCTAACGTACATTGAACACGTTAGAATCTTAACCTGCTACTTTACTGCTGTGACCGGGGAATTTCCCAAGGTCTTTTGATGTACAGAGTAGTCAAAATAAAACTAATCCTAAAATTGGGCACATTATGCATCTGCTGCTCAGCGCACTGATAGGGATATTTGATGCATAATGGCATGTGGTATGAGAGTTTACATTTCCGGACAGGCAGAAATATGCACGATCTGAAGAAATATAAAGAAAAGGAAAACTAAAAATCCAACTGGCCGCATATCACTTCATACAGAAACCATCGTAGAATCGAACCGAATAGTACGATGTGAAAGCTTTAATTCATGCACAAGAGAAAGCTTATAAACCTACAGGTCTTCTTTTTCATTTTTCTGATAATATGACTATTCCCACTTGTACAGCTAATCAGCGTTTCCATTTGTTAAAGTTTATGGGGACTTCTTTTACCGACACTCTAATTCATGGGACGCTACGGTCATGGACTGTGCGGCTGGTCTCGGCGGAGGTTCGAGTCCTCCCTCGGGCATGGGTGTGTGTGTGTGTGTGTGTGTGTGTGTGTGTGTGTGTGTGTGTGTTTGTCCTTAGGATAATTTGGGTTAAGTAGTGTGTAAGCTTAGGGACTGATGGTCTTAGCAGTTAAGTCCCACAAGGTTTTACACACATTTGAACATTTTTTTTTCTGTAATTCGTGTCGGAATGTTTGCTAATGATCTATTTGCTGTTAACATAAGGTTATCGTGAAATACTAAACACTTCTGTGCCACTTTTTTGTTTGACACTCTTAATATCAGTTATTTTTTTCGTGGAACATTATTAAAAAATGTTGCAGGTGACAGAGATGTCACTGTGGAAGAACTGTAACGTAACGTAAATGGTTTGACAGACGGAAGTGTGTCAGAGAAAGCAGAAGGTGAAGTGACGTGGGGGTGTTGTGTGCAGCTGTCCGGGTGGGCGGACGAGCTTCGCGGGGAGCTGGTGGCGGATGAGGCGGCGGACACGCTGGAGGCGGCGGAGCGGCTGCTAGAGCAGTGCCGCGACCAGCGCGCCTCCTCGCTGGACGCGTGCGCCTCCACCATCGCGCAGGGCGAGACCCTGCTGCAGGAGCTCAGGTGAGTCTGCCTCTGCCTGCCACTCTAGTCGTGCAATCCTCGTTTATTTTAAATACAGTTTAATTGCACTCGAGTGCGGCATTTGAAACATAACACGAGGGGCGTTCAGTAAGAAATGCAACAACAGATTTTTTGGAAAGAGATTTTCACTCTGCAGCGGAGTGTGCGCTGATATGAAACTTCCTGGCAGATTAAAACTGTGTGCCGCACCGAGACTCGAACTCGGGACCTTTGCCTTTCGCGGGCAAGTGCTCTACCAAGGTCCCGGGTTCGAGTCTCGGTCCGGCACACAGTTTTAATCTGCCACGAAGTTTCAGCAAATTTTTTTCATGGTCAGTTTCACTTGAAAAAAAAAATACAGAGTTCGTTGTGGAACATTGCGCAGTATTCCCACTTCAGTCCCTATAAGTTCATGAAGTTTCGATAGGTGGCGGCGCTATACGTAGTCTTCAAAGTGGCGCATATAACAGAGGAACGTACCAAACTGAAAGCTGCCAGTGAGTTTCCTTTGGCGGAAATCCAGAGCGTCCAGTGTATTCATACACGCTTGTGGAATATCTGTGGGGGCTTAGCAGGGAACAAAAGCACGATTAATGGTTGGACAAGGTTGTGCAAACACCTGTTCGATCTTCCGTGTTCCAGCCGGCCGCTCACAGTTGTGACTCTTGCAATGTTGGAACGTGCGGGCACTCTCATTCGAGCTAACCGACAGATCGCAGTGAAACACTCGCAGCTCAACTGGATGCTTCTGTTGGTAGTACTGAGACATCCGTCCAGCAGTTGGGTTACTCAAGGTTGTGTGCTTGCTGGGTTCCTCACCACGTGATAGAAGACCATAAAGAGCAATGAAGGACCGTCTGTGCGGAGCTGCTTTCGTGTTACGAGACTAATCGGAACAATTGTTTGTCGAACGTCGTCATAGGCAACGAAACAAATCGGCAATCCGTGGAGTGGTGTCACACTACCTCTCCTTCGAAGAAAAAGTTCAAAGCAGGCCCTCAGCCGGTAAAGTCGTGGTGACTGTCCTCTGGTACTCTAATGGGGCTATTCTGTTTGATGTCCTCCCTCATGGTGCAACGATAAGTGTGCAATGTGCTACCCTCAGGGAACTGAGGAAACGAGTTCAGTGTGTACGTTGCACAAAAATGCAGACGGACTTCTCTTTCTCCATGACAACGCAAGGTTCTCACACAACTCTGCGCAGCCGGGAGGAGCTCCCCAAACTTCATTGGACTGTTCCATCTCATCCACCCTACAACCCGGGTCTCGGACCTTCCGACTTCCATCTGTCCATCTGCTTGGCTTAATGGAGAATGCACTCCGCGGCAAGCGGTACCTCTCAGTAAGTTGGCGAATGGCCGTCGCATTGAATGGAGGCTATTTAGAGAAATAGGATTTTGTAGCTAGAAAAGTGGGAAGTAATGCGACATCACGTTTTAGAATCCTGAATAAAACC